>NC_140257.1:7715516-8363016 GCF_949987555.1 Borostomias antarcticus | reverse complement strand
CTTTCCCTTACCAAGCATTAAGTTTGAGAACAACAACTTGATGTGGTCTTTTTTGTCTGTCTCTGTCTGTCTGTCTGTCTGTCTGTCTGTCTGTCTGTCCGTCTGTCCGTCCACAGTTCAAGGCCCACGCGTCCCGGTACTACCCCCTCCTCTGTGAGATCATGCAGTTTGACCTGATCCCGGAGCTACGAGCCGTGCTGCGCAAGTTCTTCCTGCGCATCGGGAACGCCTTCGACATCTCCCTGCTGCCTGGCGAGGAGACGGTTGGCTCAGGGAGCCAGTGACATCACCGACGGTTGAACCTGGACCAATGGCGGAGGACGAGCACAGGCTCAGCAGTGCCTCAATGAGGGGGGGGGGGGGGGGGGGGATGGGTGGCTGGCTCTGAAATTTCCAGACTTCTCCCTCCTATCTTAACACATATGAACTCGAGGGCATGGAGGGGCTCACTCAATCCTTAAAAAATATTTTCCGGAAGAATCGACAGGATCCTACGTAGGTGGAATATCAGCTGAAGTGGTTTTAATTGGGTGAACTGTCCCTTTAAAGTGTAGGCTGGAAGAGCTTGAGCCCACTAAGAATGGTCCTGGAAACTCTTCTCCCTGACCCTGCTGGCTGCATACACACAAAACACTGTACTGGTTGAATGAGATTAATGATGGACATTGTTGAGGTCTGTGGGGTTGACTAAAGCACTGAACGAATGAATGGCTATGCCTTCCTTGTACAGCATAAAAATACTCAATGAAATCACTCTGATGATTATTATAACAATGCAATTATAACAGTAATTTCCCCCTCTGCGCTTGTGGGGCTAGCTAACACTTTGGGGGGGGGTGCGCATACTTTTTGGTATCTTTTGGCGTTAATTTGAAATAAGGTATTAAATGATGAGGAAAGAAAGGACTTGTGACGTCAGATGGTTTTGTTTTGCACAGCCAAGAGGTATCTAAGGTAGTACCTTCAGCCATCAACTGACACTAGACAAATCAACAGTAGCTTTGTGGTATTGCAAGATACTAATTTTGTCTTTTTGTGTTTCACAACTCAAACGGCAATCCAAGATAATTTAATACATTTCATAACACACATTTCTCACGACAGTAACAATGTCACCACGGCTTTTGTTTGTTTTTTGATTATGCTACCATGACACTAATGTATGTGAGTAAACATTGTTCCATTTTATATGTAAATAGTAGCATTTTATTTAAATTATAACCAAATTTAGATTTTGGCCCAATTCCACCCAGAATGTCACCTCCTTCTCTCTTCTCACATTTGATGCATCATCATTTACAAATTGAATCAAATGTAAAGTTGGATGAGGAGGTTTGATGTTTGGGAATATTAGTTGATGTTTTGGAAATAAATCATATTCATATGATTTGTTTGATACAGATGTACTGTACTGTATGAGGACAAAGTCTGGTCAAGAGTTTCTTGGAAAGCTGGTTACTTTGGGAAAGTAAGGTTTACATCGTCATGTTTTGTTGTAGTTTTATTTTGGTCAAATCAATGTCACAGACGACATATTGTTCATGTGAAACATTGTCATACATCAATAAAGATTTTGAATTATTTCATTGATACAGTGTGAGCGGTAACTTATTTCTCACTGTTGCACACCACACCTGTGTTCCTATTGTGTAGAATAGAAGTTGAATAACAGTCATCTCTTCTAAACACAAAATACACAAACTCTTCCTTATTTAAAATATAATTTATTTTAAGGATTATAAGGAATTTAAAAATGAAATTACAAAAACAAAGCCAAACTTTTTCACACTGTACAATAACATTCATAAATAATTTATTACAAATAAAGTGATATGTAATACAACAAAATAAGCAATAATAAATACTTTCATTTGACCATGTAAAACCTTTTCACGGCAATCAATGCAACTAGCACAGTAGGCACACACTGCACAATGCTGCCCTATAAACACCTGCATTTCTTCACTGCAAGACCACAAAAACATATCCTGCCATTAATATTAAAAACATCAACTCTGGCGTTTTCAGAGGTAGACCATCATTTTTAGCGTTTTAAATGCTGCTACAGTACGTTCCAACTCAGTTCCCTCCCAGTGAAAGGATAGTGGGGGAAAAAAACTATTACGGAAACTCATGAATCCTATTATGAAAAACTCACTTTTTCAGAGCTTGTGCACATAGTACATGTGGGTCTCTGATAATGCATTCATTCAAACCTTTATTTCTAAAAGCGCAGAGGTTTCCCTCATTTACAGCGTTGACGAGTTCACACACAAACTTTGAAATAAGACAACCCAGTCTTTATTTTGAGGGGGCAGCTAAATTCCGAAAACTTGATTCAAAAGCTGTTCAGATTATCCTGGGCTGCTGACATCACGAGCCCTCCATCTGGAGAAAAACAAAAGGTAAAAAAAAAAGATAACTAGCCGCCCAGAAACGTCCTACTGCATTTACATAGTTTGAACCTCTGGAGGCAGTAGAGAGTGGGGGCAGGAAGAAGCAGCTCATTTGCATTAAAGATACAGACACTTGATACAGCACCTCCAGAACAGGACTGAAACAGAGTTGTATAAAGGCATGCTACAATGCTTCACCTCAGTGAGATTTTCAGCCCAAATATTCAAAGGCATGTTTTTGGGGACCCGAGAGACCGATATTAACTGGTTGAAAAGGAGGATAATATGGGACCTTTAAAAATATGTGGAGTGCGAGACCGTCAGTCCCTGGACAGATGTTAGGACGCGGGGACGGTGACCGGGGCAGAGAGATGACATACGTTGTGCGGTTCGCTCCTCTTGGTCCGCCTCCTCCTCTCCCTGGCTGACAGCTGGGAGGTCCTCTGTTCAGGGGTGGGGGGCACGGAGTAGGCGTCGCCCAGGGGGTCTGGGCAGGACGGAAAGGACAACAACACAACGAGCCTAAGCGGGGTAGCTCTCATAGTAGCCCTCTAGAGAAAGCTCTGACCACCATCAGCCGCAGTACACCTTTCATCTGGTTCTAATAGTATTCATACTCAATTGCCTCTTTACTAGGTACCTGTTCGTTGACGCAAATAGCCTGCTCCTCCAAACAGCCAACATATATAAAGCATGCAGACATGGCGAAGAGGTTTAGTTGTGGTTCGACCAAACATCAGAATGGGCCAGACATGGTGGTTCTAGCATCTCAGACACAGCTGCCCTGCTGCCATAGACTTTTCATGTCCTATAGTCTCTAGAGTTTATCACAGAATGGTGCGATAAACAAATAACGTCCATTGAGTGTCAGTTCTGTGGACAAACACCTTTTTAATAATGAGAGAGGTCAGAGGAGAATGGCCAGAGTCGTTCAAGCTAACAGAAAGGCCACAAATGCTCAAATAACTGATGTTTACAACAGTGGTGTGCAGAAGGGCACCTTGTTGAATCCATGGCACAAAGAATAGGCAAAAGGGGTCCTACCCAGTACTACAGGTACTACACAGGTGTAACAAATAAAATGGCCACTGAGTGTTTACTTTTACATATAACTAGGGTATTCGATTTAATGTACCTCATACAAGCAAACCAATGGGACAGTCCCAAAACAAAAAAGTGCAAACTGAGGTAATTCAAACACACCTCAACGACTATAAAACAGTTGTGTTGACAATAAATAATAAAATATTATATAAAATAAGACTATATTTCATTTATTTAATTAGATTGTCTATGACTATTAAATATGGCAACACGAGTACACTGTAATGTAGACTGTATATCACACACATACCAATGAAGGCACTTTCCGACTCCAACAGGAAGCCTGTGTGAGGATCTCCCGTTGCTCTCCTCTGGTAACACAACAACATGCTTGTTTTAGTCTAATTCAGAACAGGAAAATGGATAAATGACCAGTACCCAGTGCTACATGTGATGATAACTGACCAGTACCCAGTGCTACATGTGATAACTGACCAGTACCCAGTGCTACATGTGATGATAACTGACCAGTACCCAGTGCTACATGTGATAATAACTGACCAGTACCCAGTGCTACATGTGATAACTGACCAGTGCCCAGTGCTACATGTGATGATAACTGACCAGTACCCAGTGCTACATGTGATGATAACTGACCAGTACCCAGTGCTACATGTGATGATAACTGACCAGTACCCAGTGCTACATGTGATGATAAATGACCAGTACCCAGTGCTACATGTGATGATAACTGACCAGTACTCAGTGCTGTATGTGATGATAACTGACCAGTACCCAGTGCTGTACATGTGATGATAACTGACCAGTACCCAGTGCTACATGTGATGATAACTGACCAGTACCCAGTGCTACATGTGATGATAACTGACCAGTACCCAGTGCTACATGTGATGATAACTGACCAGTACTCAGTGCTGTATGTGATGATAACTGACCAGTACCCAGTGCTGTACATGTGATGATAACTGACCAGTACCCAGTGCTACATGTGATGATAACTGACCAGTACCCAGTGCTACATGTGATGATAACTGACCAGTACCCAGTGCTACATGTGATGATAACTGACCAGTACCCAGTGCTACATGTGATGATAACTGACCAGTACCCAGTGCTGTACATGTGATGATAACTGACCAGTACCCAGTGCTACATGTGATGATAACTGACCAGTACCCAGTGCTACATGTGATGATAACTGACCAGTATCGAGTGCTGTACATGTGATGATAACTGACCAGTACCCAGTGCTACATGTGATAACTGACCAGTACCCAGTGCTACATGTACATGTGATGATAACTGACCAGTACCCGTTGCCTAAGAACTCACCTCATACTGATCTGGTTGCCGGGGTGGCGACAGGTCAAAATAATCTGAAAAGACAAACGATGGTTATTTTGTTAGGCACATGCTAACCAGGGTACAACCTAACAACCCAATAAACAAGCTAATAAACAAGCTGACACTAAGAGCAGTGGTTTGAATAGCAGCCTGGGCTGGTGTTACTGGTGTGTTAGATTTGGTGTGTTAGTGTGTGTGTGTGTGTGTGTGTGTGCGTGCGTGTGTATGTGTGTGCAGGGACGTGCACAGATAGACACGAGGTGGTGCTAGAGCACCTGCCCTTTGCCCTCTGGACAAGGCAAGTGCCCTTTTGAAAGTTACTTTTATTTTAATATTTGTTTTTACAGTGTAGGCCTACTGTATGTGCCCCCCCCCCCGTCAACAAGTCGCTCGACAATCAAAATATAAATTATCTGTCAGCACCCCCCCGCGCAAGGTGCCCTCATTTTTCACTGAGCACCTGCCCCCCAAAATGTCTGTGCATGCCACTGTGTATGTGTGTGTGTGTGTGTGTGTGTGTGTGTGTGTCCGTCTGACCGTGGTCAGGCTTCCTCCTCAGCCGGGCCGTCCGGCGCTGCTGCTCTCTGAGGTCGGCCTGTGACTGGATGTCCACACTCTGACCCTCCTCCCTGGGGAGCTCACTGTAGCCATACCTGGACTCACTGTCTGTAACAGACACACACACACACACACACGCACACACACACACACACACACACGCACGCACACACACACGCACGCACGCACACACACACACACACACACACACACACGCACGCACATACATACACGCACACGCACACACACACCTGAGTGCTAAGGACTCCACTCTACTGTACTCTGCTGCACTCGTGTACTCTAGTGTACTCTAGTGTACTCTAGTGTACTCTAGTGCACATAGTGCACTCTAGTGTACTCTAGTGTACTCTAGTGCACTCTAGTGTAGTCTAGTGTAGTCTAGAGTCTAGTGTAGTCTAGAGTCTAGTGTAGTCTAGTGTACTCTAGTGTAGTCTAGTGTAGTCTAGAGCAGGGTTTCCGTTAGCCGGTAATTACCGTTTTTTGTCCGGAAAAATCAGTTGAAGTCCGATATATTAAAATCTCTCCGGTCATAATGTCCGGACACAATAATTCCCCCTAATTGTATTAGGCGTACAATAGGCTAAAATTAAATTTCCATATATTATGATTCCTTTTGAATATAAAAAAACGAATAGGCCTATTCATTTTGTTCCGTTAATGTTTAGGCTACTGCATATGCGATGAAAAAATAGCCGTAAGATAAATCTGCCTATAGGCTAGCGGGCCACCATAGCAAGCGAGAGGGAGCCCGATCGAGGTACGGAGCTTGAGGCGAAAATGTATAGGCCCATTAATATCGAATGGAAATTAGCCTATGCAGGTTGTAAGTTCTCACACTTTATTTAAGGAGGCTATATTTATTTTCAAAGAGTTTTGTTCTATTTTAGTCTATCTGATAAAAGGCCAAAATTAGGCTATAGGCCTAGACTATGAATTCCAATCAGCGCAGCCGTAGGCCTTAAATTAAAATGTTACGAGAAGCCTACATGTCGCACTTTTAAATACAAATGTTATATATCTAGACATGCATTGTGGCATTTCTTTATTTAGCCCAGCCCGCCTATCAGTTGTTTCTCAACAGTTATGTCCTCCTCATCCTCATAGCCTACTGCAATGTCCATGGTTATAATGACGCTGTTTTATTGATAAAAAGGGTAGGCTAAAACTGGAAAGAGAAATTAGTAAACACATATTACTGTCGCGAATCCCAAACCAATTAGCCTACATCCTCAAATCCGATTCATGCAATTGAAATAAACATTCATGTTCTAGCCTACAGTCGCAATTCAAAGCTGACTATTTTTGTGGCTGTGCAATTACATATAGGCCTAGCGCATGGAATCATGACAGCCTATCACACATTTAATCATACGGATGTGAAATAAGACAATAAATGGCATATATAAGCTACACAACGGCCAATCACCGCGACAAACGCCTATAATAGGCCTAATATCATATTATAATATAATGACCGGAATTTCTCCAGTTTGTCCGGAAAAGTCTAATCTTCCCGGACACATTGACCGGTACCGATTTTCTCTAACGGAAACCCTGGTCTAGAGTCTAGTGTACTCTAGTGTAGTGTAGTGTAGTCTAGTGTACTCTAGTGTAGTGTAGTGTAGTGTAGTCTAGTGTACTCTAGTGTAGTCTAGAGTCTAGTGTACTCTAGTGTAGTGTAGTCTAGTGTACTCTAGTGTAGTGTAGTGTAGTGTAGTCTAGTGTACTCTAGTGTAGTGTAGTGTAGTCTAGTGTATTCTAGTGTAGTCTAGTGTAGTCTAGTGTAGTCTAGTGTGCTGAGTGGTGAGGGTACCTGGGTATCTGAGCTGTAGGGAGTGGTGGATGTGCAGCAGGTTGCTGGGCTCCGTGTTCCTCCAGGAGGGTCTTCTGACGGGGGCCGGCAGACACAGCCTGGCCATGTCGAACACATCCACCCCCTCCCTGCGCCTGGAGGGACACACACATCCTTGTGAGCGAACACACACACGCACGCGCACACAGTTATGTAGCTGACATACAGGCCTCGCCATCATCAACTCCAACCGCCGCGTGAACACCGTAAGTGGGCGGAGCCGCACCTGTCAGACATGCGGGAGTCCGGCTCCTCCCACTCCCCCTCCACGCGCCTCTGCTCGCTGCGCAGCTTCTTCCACAGCGCCGCCAGCTCGCCGATCACGTAGCGCTGCTCCTCTGGCGGGCGGACAAGTGCAGAAAAGACCACCGCTCACTTACGGGATTTCATTTCCGGCGGGTGTGTGTGTGTGTGTGTGTGTGTGTGTGTGTGTGTTACCTGCAGCTCTCAGCTGGTTCCTGCGAGCTGGGACAGGTGGGGACTGGAGCCCTGAGAGGGAACACTCCTGAGAGAGACAGAGAGAGAGAGAGAGAGAGAGAAAGAGAAAGAGAAAGAGAGAGAGAGAGAGAGAGAGAGAGAGAGAGAGAGAGAGAGAGAGAGAGAAAGAGACAGAGAGAGAGACAGAGAGAGACAGAGAGAGACAGAGAGAGAGACAGAGAGAGAGAGAGAAAGAGAGAGACAGACAGACAGAGACAGACAGACAGACAGACAGACAGACAGACAGACAGACAGACAGACAGACAGACAGACAGACAGACAGACACAGAGACAGACACAGAGACAGACAGAGAGAGAGAGACAGAGAGAAAGGAGAAACATGGTCATTCTTCATGCTCTCAGTATTCCCTCAACGGTCCCTCCCTGCGCAGCAGCACTCACAGACATGGGGGCAGTGGAGCGCCGGCTGTCCCCGCTGGGGGGTCTGGGGGTGTACTGGGGGGCCGCGCCTCCTCCTCCTCCTCCTCCTCCTCCTCCTCCTCTCCTCTGGAGGGTGGGAATGGGCGGAGAGGCCTCCCTGTGCTCCTGCCAACAGACAGTATGATGGGCATCACACTAATATTCCTTTTGTCAATATCCTTCATTGATATTCATTTCATGAACATGACAGAAGCCGGCGCCACAGCGGAGCGGTGAGGTCAAGCCTGGCTGTGGAGCTTTAACATCCGTCCACCAAGCTCCCCGTTTTTTGTCCTTCGGCTGGTTTCGCCTTTTTGCTCGGCGGTTTTTGAAAATGAAGTGTAGTCTGTCTCTGTCTCTTCATAGCCTCCGGTCAGGCGAGCGCAACAAGATTATTCACTACAATCAGACAAATCTCCAGAATGCATAGCGTAGTTAGCTAGTTAGTAACAGTAATTTCAGTGACCCGTTCGTCCAGTGTGAAAGTGTAACAGCTGCATCGGCACGACATCTTTTCCAGCTGTTATACTGAGAGACTAGTAAAGGCCGGACGCTACGAATGCCATTTTTAATTCATATATTACATATTAAACGACCAGATTACATATTAAAAGGGCCAGATTACACATTAAACGGACAGATTGAACTATTTTTCCAAGATAGCTACAAGGTCTATGATCAAAAAGCGGGGATGCAAAAGAAAAGAAGCCCTTTTTCCATCGGCTTTTTCTCTCTCTGTTGCTCAGAGGTCTAATGCTCTCAGTATTCCCTCAACGGTCCCTCCCTGCGCAGCAGCACTCACAGACATGGGGGCAGTGGAGCGCCGGCTGTCCCCGCTGGGGGGTCTGGGGGTGTACTGGGGGGCCGCGCCTCCTCCTCCTCCCCCTCCTCTCCTCTGGAGGGTGGGAATGGGCGGAGAGGCCTCCCTGTGCTCCTGCCAACAGACAGTATGATGGGCATCACACTTATATTCCTTTTTGTTCATACATGTTATTGACATTTTACAGCAAATGATAATGCTCACATATGATAATGCTCACAAATGATAATGCTCACAAATGATAATGCTCACATATGATAATGCTCACAAATGATAATGCTCACATATGGCATCATTCCAGCGTTTAGAGCTTGAAGTATTTTAAAGCATGAAAATGCTGATGTAGCTATAGAGGTTTGGCTGCTCTCTCACCTCCTCTAGGCGTGTCTGTCGCTCTCTCTCATACTGCCTCCGGAGGGCCGTGTTGTGCTTCTCCTCCGCCTCCTTCTTCTTCCGCTCCTCCTCCCTCCTGTGCTGCTCCGCTAGGCGGTTCAGCTCCTCGTTCTTGGCTTTCAGCTGAAGGGGGGAGAGGATGTTGAACTTCATCACAGAAATAATCCCTGATATGGAAGAATAAGTTAGTTAAATTGGTTTACTGTAGTACGTAATCACTTGTTGAGTACTACAGTACCGTAAATCGTCAGATCTGGGAAGGAGAAATAACTTCCTAACATTTCATTATTTTTTTTATTTTTTTACAAATGCCTTCAATATGGAGAACTATTTTCATAAAGTATTTCTATTCTATAATTTTATTGCAACATAATTATGCCAAATGCACGTACCCTTGGACCTTTTCACATTTCATTGTGTTACAACATGAAAACAAAATAGAGTATTTTAGGTGACATTATACACAAAGTACTCTATAATGTCAATTTGAGAAAAATAATCTACATATTTTTGTAAATTAATTAGAAATAAAATTAAAATAAGCTCTTGCACGTTCATTTTCTTCAGAAGTCACATAATTAGTTGAAGGGAGTGCCCTTACGTGCAACTGAGGTATTTCACAAGATTACCTCCGCCCCAGCGGCAGCGCAGGACGAGAGGTCATGTTTTCGGTGGCTTGCGTGTGCATGCATGCATGCGTTTGTCTATTTGTTGCAGGACAAAAACTACCGGGCCGATTTTCACAAAACTCTGTGGAAGGGTGTAGCATGGTCCAACTTAGATGCCATTACATTTTGGAGCGGATGCGAATCACGGGGCGGGTCCATGGACCACCCACACAGTCGGGCCGGCCATTCACCTCCATTCATTTTTTGGACTATGATTAAGCAAAAACTACCAAACCTATTTTCATAAAACTTAGTGGAGAGGTGCATCATGGGGCAACTAGAAACCATGACATTTTGTAGTGGATCTGAATCAGGGGCCGGGTCTACCAATGAAAAAAAAAAACTTAGAACGAAGCCGGCAGATGTGCAACGCTGACCGAGACTTACCCAAAGAAACTCACAGCTATACTTGCAGCCAAAAGGTGCTTATGGAGTCATTTATTTTCTATTTTTTATTTGTAATTCTCTGAGTGAGGGAGATGTGCTGATTTTCCGCCCAACACTTTGACATCATAGAGGACTCTGTGTTCATCAATGACAAAACTAAATGAAATCCACTGTGTCTCCCAGTCAGGACCCAGGTTGAGGTGACCTGCTGACCTCCATCTCTTTTCGTTTCTTCATGTCCTGCTCCTCCTTGTACTCCCTCAGGATCTGAGCCCTCTGCTCCTCCAGCTTCCTCTCCTCCTTCTCCTCCTCCTGGCGCATGTTCTCCCTCTGCTCTGCTTCTTTAAGGCGCTTCTCCTCTATCTGGACAGGAAGAGCCAGAAGCCATTTTACTCCCTTATACTTGTATGAAGGACGAAACAATAAAGAAATCTTGAATCTTGTAGAGTGGGGTAGTCAGTTCTCTGTGTGTGTGTGTGTGTGTGTGTGTGTGTGTGTGTGTGTGTGTGTGTGTGTTTGTGTGTTTTCAACCACAAATCCAAAATTGTTCTATGTGATGGAAACCTGTTACCGCTGGCAGTCATGTAGCTACAATTCATTGATCACATGAGGAAGCAGCTCATGTCACGCCCCCTGGTGTTGACGTGCAGTACTGTCGGTAGCCCAGTACCTGGTGTTTGAGGTAGGTCTTGTACTTGTCCTTCTCCAGGAGCTCCTGAGCTGTAGGCTGGCTGGTGAACACACTGCCTCTGGCAATCTGGGGAGTCTGGACATGGGTGAACCCTGAGGCACCGGGAGAGAGAGAAGGGGGGAAGAGAGAGAGAGAATCTGTGAGTGAGAGAAAGAGAGAGAGTACCCCCCACCCCCCCCAATAAAAAAAAAAAAAAAAACTTCCGGTCCGGACTGTCTACTACTCTCTACGGAATTTTGACTTGATATCCGCCCGTTTTTCACCCCTTCAACAAAATTTCAGAGGCTGAATACCAGACGTAGTAGACAATCTGGAGCGGAAGTCGACTCGTCTGGCCCGCGAGACTAATGTTTTTGTGTTCCCTATTGTTCCTATCCCCTCGGCTGTTTGTTGTTGTACAGTTTTAATGTGGGTATCTTGTCTGTCTAATGTTGCTCAATGTTTCAATGTTTTCTCCTCCTTGGAAACCACGCTTTGGGCAACCTAAACAGTTGTAATTAGTATGCGTGTAAAAAATAAATTGACTATGACTATGACTCATGTTTACTGACCAATGGCAAAATTCTAGTATTCTTCTTCTGACTCACTCTCCTACCCTAAATAGCACATTGATGTGAAGGGATGTTTTGGTGAAGCCTACCTGAGACTCTGTTGTTGGATGGAGGTCTGTCCTCTCTCAGAACGGCCATGTTGGCGGTGGCTCTCCTCTGCCAGGTCTGAGGGTTGATGTAGGCCTCTTCGTTCAACTTGTGCATCTGTTTCAGGTCAGCTGGTGACGCAGAGGGAAGAGATGAGTAAGAATGTGGTCTAATCTAATGTTTCTCAGGCGTTCAAGTGATCTGTCCCGTTTAGAAATTGTAAAGAGACAGACCTGCCTCCATAAAATCTTACCGACTGAGGCCCGATCCCAAATCTACTCCTATGTGTACTGCTGTGCTCTTGATCAAAGATCTGAGATAACTGGACAGGTGCAAATTATGGGATTATAAAATCCAGACTAGTTTCATCAGCAAGCGAAAAGGAGCCAACACCATGATGCTTTTCCTATTGAACTCTCTCTGATCCCCACAGTTAGGACACACGATATACAGATGAGTTCTGTTTAAGATGGAGCATAAGAAACTACTGAACGTGGTGATGAAGTGAATTACGTGAATTATATTTGGATCCAAATACAATTTGAAATCATTTCATTAATTTAGGGTGCATTCAGACCTATCTTGTTGTTGTGATACCGGGAGCATTTCCCCGGGGTCGTTTGGTCATATGTGAACACAGCAATCACTCACGGTTCCGGAACAAATCAACCGGGCTGAGACCACCTAGAGAGGGTGGTCTAGAGAGGGTGGTCTAGAGAGGGTGGTCTAGAGAGGGTGGTCTAGAGAGGGTGGTCTAGAGAGGGTGGTCTCAGCCCGCTTGCAATCGCCCCACAGGGCAATTCAGTGAGAACGCATGTTACCCACAAATACAACTCATTGTTGTACCCTGCACAGTCTACAAAGTCTACAGTACAAACTGTTAACTATGAAGGAAATGGGCTTTCAATGTTCTGTTGAGCAGTGCGTCTTCTCCTGATCATATGCAATAGCACACTGTTCTCTAGTCGTAGTTGTGATGCCTGCTCAAACTGGATATGTTGTCCATATACTGAACACTGCTATATGAACTAGAGATGGCCAACCAACACTAGGCCAACCAACGCTATTATACACGCATGCCGCTGATGCTCCATTTTCGATTACGGGTCGATCACCGGTGTCAGTGAAGAAAGGATTTTCAGAAATGCAAACTTGCTGTAAAATTTGGACCAATCACAAAACTGTTTACAAGTTGAAGGCATTCAGAACCAGAGCAGACCCGGAGATCGTTTGCTCTGTCTATATTGCTGTCTGAACACGAATCAAGCTAAAGTCCAAGTGCAACATTGTAACACATTATTCCCTGAATCTGAACAAATTAAAGTATGACAGTGGCCTTAGATTCAATGATGTAATTGAAAGCTTTTTAAATAGTATCTTGAGACCGGTGTGGTCCATACTTATAAGGTTCCCTCTGCTGTCTCGGAGGGGGGCTCCACCCCCTCCCCGCCCCCAGGGTTCGTGGTTCTTCATGTCGGCCTCCAGCTTGGCCTCGTAGCGCACGCTCTCCTCCCTCTCCAGTCTCCGCCGCTCCTCCCTCTCCTGGATCTGCAAGACGGACAGGACAGGGGTACAGTGTTACTGAGGCCACCTTTAAAGTCGCACTGAAATGAAAAAAGCATTCTGTCCCATTTTGGTTCATATAAGTCATAGTGTTCACCTATTGAACGATGTATGCCAAAAAAAAATAGAAAATTCTACTTTTGTTGTAATCTTATATCAAAGTATATAATTTCTTACTTCCTGGAAAACGGTAGGTCACGTGCAATGACGACAACAGGTACCTTCGATTTTAGGCCAATAATCTCACGACATCCACCCGTCAATCAACGCTATCCTTCTATCGAATCTGTCTAAAGTTCTTAAAACCCGTCCACTTGTCAATGTTCCAATCAAATTCCTCTAAACATATGTCCCACCCTCATAGCTTGTTTGCGTCGGAAATACGTCAAACTACGGAAGTTAGATGATCTCAAACGTCCGTTTCAGTGTCGCTGAAACGAGTCAAGTACATTGACTCGTATTGAAGCGACCGTTGTAGATGTGTAGATCAATCCGCAGAGGGGATTCAGGAAGCGGAACTACTTACGGTAGCTACTGTTATTGTTTATGTTGCTAGGCTACCTAGTTTGCGGAAGTTTACACACGTATGTGCTGTGACTAAATAGTTCTATGCTAAATATTTAAAAAAGCCTTTCCAGATGAACTAGAATCTTACTTTATGGCGAATTATATGTCAGAACGCCAACTAACACCTAGGTGAGTTTCTTGTCTTTGAAATCGAGAGTTTAACATGTTTTTGAATGATTTTTCATTCAAAACAAAATTTCTAAAATCCACCTGATGATATACAGTACTCTACCTGTTGGTCCAGGGCCTCTCTGTAAGTCTCTTTGGAAGAACGGACTTTCTCTCCAGGAAATATACTGATCCCTGAGATGACATCAGCAGCATAACTGTTGGGTCTGCTGGGAGAGAGAGACAAGAGAATCACTGGGCTCCTATATATTTAGTTTGTGCGCCCTGTTCATGAGCCTTTGTAGCTGAATAATGAACAGAATTGGGTTAACACAATAAACAATAGGGCGTGATGTAGGAGAGGACATGAACATGTTGCGCCTGATGCATATGAATCGAATCATTGAGCAAAACGTGGGGAGTTATAGGGTAGAAAGTCCAGGGCAGTCTTATACTGTATGTAGGAGAGTTGCACTAATGAGGGGTTGGTTTTTTAGTGGTTGAAGCATGTCACAATGGTTTATGGAGGCTCAAAATAGTTCCTAGCTGCACATTTGACCTATTACGTCTGGGAACTATTTTATTTGTAGCCAAGAATATTTTTCTTCTTGGCATTTATTTTATTGTCAGGCATGGGTAGTGCATAGGATGTCAAGAATTACACCAGACCAGAGGTTCAAAGAAAATAAAGCTTTTACTCAAGTCCAAGAACGGTTAACTCCCCAAAAAGCATCTTCAGTATGAACCAGGCATTCATGGGAAAACACAGGCCTCTTTAGTAATGCTAACATTCCGCCCTTGAAGTGCTCCAAAGGGACAAAAACAACCAATACTCCACAGTCCCAGGATCTCCCTCACCTCTCTCCCCTTGTCACTCTCCCATGGGCAGACACAGGCTCCCCCTGTGGCATCACAGGGCCTGATGACCCCACCCCCACCCCCACCAACCTGGATCTCCGCCCGAATCTAGGGGATTTAAGTAACTGAAGTTCCCTTAGAGGGCGGCCATTCGTTGGTCACAACCACAGCCACCAGATGGCGACAGCGCGCCCATCAGTCAGTTAGGGTTGGGTTGTTTGCAGCCAAAGGAGGGTAATGTAGCTTCCCTCGATGACCCGCCCTCTCGTGGGGTCACAGTGTATTGCAGGTTCAGAGAAGCGCGGGCAGATAAGAGAGAGATAGAGCCCAGGGCAGCAGTAACAGTGACTCAGCAGGGAGAAAGAACACTTCTGACCAGATGGTGGTGAGTAGGCTAGGACCTTGGCACACTGCTCCAGAACTGAATGATTACTGCTGAGAGAGGAGCCATCTTGTTCTTTATGTGTAGGAGTTACAGTGAGACCCAGCTACTGCTGATCAAGGGATATGCAATGCATCCAACAATATTCATCCAACACTTTTGACTTAACAGCACCAGACTGAAGTAAATGAAACAAGGTCACAACACAGAATACCAAAACAACCCAGTGCTTTTTTGGGGGGAAGAGGGGGGGGGGCTTATTTCAGGGACACTAGAATAAAGCCGAAGACGTTGAAAGTGTACTAACAGTAGCTACTGAGGTGTGAATACTTACAGATGTGGTGGTGGTGGGTGGGCGTGGCTGTTGGGGCTGGGGGGGCCCAGCTGGCTGGGGAGGCCTCCTCCGGTCAGAGGCATGACTGGGTAGGACATGGGTGGGACTCCGCCGATCACGGCCATCTGACCAACTGACACACAAGCATCACACACAGATTATCATCTCTGATACCAACATGCTTTGGGGAGAGGTAGCCAACTTGCAACTTGCTTTTGAGGGACAATGGACATTGGTCATCTCTGTCAAAGTCCAAGCTGTCTTGAGATGTATGTATTTCCATTCTAATAATACAGGTGCATCTCAGAAAATTTTAATATTGTGGAACGTTCATTATTTTCCATAATTTAATTCAAAAAGTGCAACTTTCATATATTATAGATTCATTACACATGAAGTGAAATATTTCAAGGCTGATTGCCTCCATGCCACACTCCACGTTGATGCAGTAATTTGTGCAAAAAGGAACCCCAACCAAGTATTGAGTGAGTGTATAAATGGACATACTAAACATACTGTACAATCATAAAGATTAAAACAAAAAAGGTTTTAAATATTTCACTTTGTGTAACGGATCTAGAATGCATGAAAGTTTCACTTTTTGAATTAAATCACGGAAAATAATGAACTTTTTTCTCAATATTCTAATTTTTGGGGATGCACCGGTATAACCTGTGAGAGACAGTCTGGGTGTACTGTACTTACGGTAGGGCAGGCTGGGGCCATAGTAACAGGGAATCCTGTAGGCATCCGCCAATGGGGGTGGAGGGTGAGGAGCGAAGGCTGGGATTCTGCACATCACACAGAGAGAGGAGAGCGGGATGGATGGATGATGGAAGGATGTCTCATCCATTAATTCATCCACTTCTGACATCAACCACAGCAGCATTGTCAGTAGTGATATGCTATGATTTTAACAGAACACACTGAAACGGAGTTGTTATACATAGTTCATGCATTCATCAGCCTTGTTAGTTCATCTTTTAAGAGCGCTTGAGGGCGGGTCTGGCTGAGACTGCTCCCGTACCTGGGGGTGTCCATTCCCCTGGGGCCCCCCAGGGCCTGGCTATACGGGGTGAGGCCCCCGCCGCCCAGGCCCAGGGCTGAGCTGTACTCCAGGAGAGGGGACTGGAAGGCTACTCCGGGCTGCTCGGGGGGGAGTCTCTCCCTCTCCCTCTCTCTGTCCACAGACGGCTTCTCATCGCTGGGTCGGCCGCTCGCATGCTCCCCTGGTGGCGCGAGGTCCAGGCCAGCCTGGCGCTGACCCTCTCTTCTTTTCCCCACACCACTCAGCCCAAATAGTTTGATGCGATCAGGCTAGTTATGGACAAGGTGCATGGTGCAAATGCACAGTTAGTGTGGGCCGTTTGGACAAGAATGGTAAAACTAGAATTTGAGACGAGAGACACTAGCCATGTTCATGTCCATCCACACGTTTTATGCGAATTAAGTTATCGAATTAAAAATGCCTTATGGAAACAGTAAAATTCGATTAAAAATCATGAAAATCGACAAAAGGTTTGTACTGTCGATCTCATCGGATTTTCTCTTGTTCGATAAAAGTCTTTTGTGATAAATGCTTTATCCGATTTAAAGCTCTAGATGGAAACGCACGTTCACCGGCTTTATTCGCATTCATATTTTTAGCGATCCTCACACAATTCGATTGACAAGTGGATGGAAACATGGCTACTGTTGCGCTCTTTGAAAAAAAGTCAGGAAACTGTAAATGTTCATACTTGCATACTGAACACTGAGCACTGAATGATGATGCAAGTCAACCTACCCGTTTCTCTGGGTCATTTGCTCCTGTGGCCGCCACACTCAGCTCCAGATCCTTCTCCCTGAAACGAGAGCAGATTCAAGAGATGGTTCACCTGCAGTGATTCAGGAATGCTTGGACGCGGTCTTGTACTACGGTAAATGTAAAACTTCAGACAGTCTGTAATAACTAAAAGCACTCGACTGAGCATCAGGAAGGCTGAAGGTTTGTCTAAAGGGACGTGAAGAAGACAAGGTCCTTTACCTCTTCCTGTTCCTCTGCTGCTCAGCTATCTGCTCCTGCAGCTCCTGCCTGTAGAGATCCTTCCGCCTCTGTAAGGCCTCTCCTGCATCTTCTGCCCCTAGAATTAAGCAATAAACCAGGCGTTGTTAAAACCCCCCTAGCTGTTATAAAATCACTATAACACACGGTCTCGAGTGGTTTATTGCTTTTATACAACGGTTACTACAGCTATTAGTGTAAAATAAACACACAGCAATGTAAAATATTAACATTTATTCAAAACGAAGCTTCATTCCCTCAATTCCGCCGAGCAAAATAGTTCCCCTAACAAAAGGGTTGCCAGGCAACAACAACTACAATGCATTGGATCCGATTGGATCAAATGGGAGGCGCTTTAATACTGAAAATGGAATGATATGCGGTCCCAGGTGTGTGTTACAAAGTATTTTAACACGGCTTCCAGCCAATCAGAATCAAGAACCAGAACTAACCGTTGTATAAAGAGTAGATTCACAATCTTGACCATAAAGGGAGCTCAGGGAGCTCAGGCCTCCGCCTATGAATGCATTTTGTTGGTGTAACCCAATTGAAATGGTTAAACTCAGTCCTCAGTATAAACATGGCTGACTTGCACCATTGAAGAGCTGTTTGGTGGCGTAGCTGGTACTGGTGTTTATGACAGGTGGTGATGTGTGAATGCAGATCAGAGGACCTGGGTATGATGCCAGTGTGGGCAAGTTGCACATACTCCGAAATGTAATCTTAATTGGCCCATGCTACACCCCTCCGCCAAGTTTTGTGAAAATCAGTCTAGTTCAGGGGTGGCCAACCCGCGGCTCTTTGCCCGTCAATGTGCGGCTCCTCCATCCATCCCCCCAAAAAAGTTTGCTTGCGGCTCTTCCATCCTTTCATTAAAAAATAAATTAATTAATTCCATAAGAACGTTTCTCTCTCTCTAGTTTCGCTGTGCATTTCTTCCCGCCCATTTTAGTTTATTGCAGATTTGTCATAAAATCATGATTCGTTTCGCTAGTGAGGAAGTTGCGTGAGAACCACTTCAAACCAATCATATAGGTAGCAAATCACCTTGGTAACAAAATTATTAGGTGCGTTTACATGGACAGTTTGAATCGGTTTCAAATAGGTTTGGAAGACCAAACCGATTGAAAATATGTCATATAAACACCTCAATCCGACTGAAATGCCCCAACCTGATTGAAATTCCAATCGCTTTCAAGGAGGTAGTTTAAACCTTTTGGAAACCGTTTGGTCCGTCATGTATACTACCTTGAAACGGATTCATGCTGCGTTCTGCGTTCATTGTGCGCATGCTCAAGACTTGACTAATCAAGGCACGCTCGACAGTTCCGTAATCAGCTGTTTGTTACCATCGTAACGCAATCAGTCACGGCTGCGTGCGCGTTCGAAACATTTGTCTCGTTGTCGCATGTAAACATCCAACCAGTTTACTTTGTATCCCATGTATACGCTTGAAATCTACCAGATTGAAAAATATTTGTCATGCGAACGCACCTATTGTAAACAACATAATTTGCTTTGCGTGACGACAAAAGCTAACGTAGCCTAGGCTACTGTACACAACCAAAGAATGGCTGGAAAGAAATGCGCAGCTAAAAGAAAATATGAAGACGAACACAGGACATTTTCGTCCTCATATATATATTTTCAGCCTAACCCAGCCCAGTCCAGCCCAGCCTAACCCAGCCCAGTTCAGCCTAACCCAGCCTAACCCAGTCCAGCCTAACCCAGTCCAGCCCAGCCTAACCCAGCCCAGTCCAGTCCAGCCTAACCCAGCCCAGTCCAAAATATATTATGTCCGAAAATATCTTGTTGTATGTATTCATTTTAAATAAATTAACTTAAAATGTATATTTAATGGACAATAATGTTTTTCTTCTTATTTTAGACTGGGGTGCCTTGGGATTTTAAGTACTTATGAAGGGTGCGGTGACTGAAAAAAAGGTTGAGAAACGCTGGTATATATGGTGTGGCTCTGGGTGGTACCACAGTAATTTTTGTGGCTCTTAGTCTCTGACTGGTTGGCCACCCCTGTTTTAGCGTAATCCTGCTAAATAACGAACAAACACGCATTCACGCACGCACGCACGCCACCAAAAACAAACTAGCCTCCGCCTCAGTGACCGCTGAGGCAAACATACACCTTGAAAAAGTCACGTTTGTTATAGGTTTCAATTATCGGATCCTTTCAAGTTTTTTTCCCCCAAAACCTTTTTTCCTCCATATTCCACATCCACAGTGTGAGTGTATGTCAAAAATAATATCTCTTACCAATCATGAGTCCGGTGGCGAATCCAGCCTTGTAGGTATTGGTGGTTAACCTGGATGTCCCGCCTTCCCAGAGCCCTGCTGCGCCCTGCAGCCTGTCACACACACACACACCGGACAGGACATCCATCAGCACCACCCCATCACACACCTCAGGATAATACGCCTTCAAAGTGCATTATCAGCAAGGGGGTAAACATGCTGCAGTAAAAAGTGTCCTTCCTCATCTGTCAGAGGATTTCCGGTTGGCTTCGGGACTTTGTATTATCTAACGGACTGATGCTAAATCCCCATGGACTTAGCCTAAGTAGTTGGCACAACAAACACCAACAAAGGCCAATGAGTGGAAAGGCGAAATCAGAATGACAGATGAATGACAAAATTAGTGAAAATCAATGATTGCAGCTTTAATGTTTACTAGCTGTCAAGCTCCCCATACCTGCTTTCGTAACTTTGCCTCTCTCCGTGATGATTCGTGTCAATGTAGTCACCGCATGGCTCAATTCTCCTGTCCCTGAACCTTTACACGTGAGAATGAATGAAAGGTCAGGGTTAGAGCCAGGGTCAGGTCAACCAAGGAAGCGAGTACAACGCTGCTGGTAGAGACAGGCTGACAGTCATCTCCTCCCACCTCACATCCGCTTTGCAGTAGCGCCTTGGCCGCCTCTTCTCCGGGTGTCCCGCCTCCAACCCCGTCTGTCTGAGCCTCCTCCTCTCCATCAGCTCCAGCTCTTCCTCTGTATAGTCCCCCTCAGAGTCTCCGTCCGCAGGCTCCACCCCCCCCTGCCTGGTGGTCCTGCTCTCTCCAGGGGGGGGGGCATCCTCCTCAGCCCAGGGACCCCTGCCCTCGCCCAGACGGTGGCACCTGGGCCCTCCCCTCCGCCCCTCCGTCAGGGTAGCGGCGTCCCTCATGGAGGGGGGTCTGGGGCCGCGCTGGCCGTCGAGGAGGACCAGGGGTTGGTGGGTGGCGAGGTGCTCCTGGAGGAACGGGGAAATTGGGAGGTGTAAAAAGGGGACAGCCTGCTCAAAAGTTGATCAGATGTTTCCACGTGGGGTCTAAAGATGGTCTTTGTTATAAAAGGATCTAATCAGATGTGTATAGACCATTTACCTTGACAGTTCCCCTCTCACCATGGCCAAGAGGTGGGCCTGGCTCACCAGCATCAATATGCTTCTTCTGCAATCCAATACAAGTGTTAGAATATTGTTTTCTGCACTGCACTTGGTTTTTTTCATCATATGCATCATTGATGGGTCAACTGACAGTTTGTTTGTAAAGCAGCCAGGCACATTCACAAAAACTCTGGATGACACAGTGGTCATATCTACCCTAGCCATGTAACGTCTATAGTCCAGACGAAGCTCCTGTTGTAACTTCTGTTTCTTCCGCTCATAGTCTTCACCGAGAGGTAAACTAGGGCACTGGTTCTCCTCTGCAACACAGAATGGTCCACACATGATGTGGATGAGTGTTTTGTTGTCAGAAGGAAGATGGACTTAAGGGTCACAAAGAGACTCATATATATTTTACCTTTCCCCTGTGCTGTGGATCGTTTAAATGGAGGGATGTTTTCCTTAGCGGGGTCATTGACTTTCTCATCCTTTGCCTGTCAGGGAATACCAAACACAAATCTGATAACTAATGATAGCAAAAAACACTATGTTGTGCAGATCTTAAGACCAGCATTTTGAAACAGAACCATGCTAACAACCATTAGAGTAACTCAATTCACAAAGCAAGCTAATACATTCAAGGAAGCCTAGATATTATTTCCAGCACTCTGGTTATAAAGAGAAACATACCCTCATTTCCATGTAAGGTGGCTCTTGTTTCAGGTTGGCTTTATCTTCTGCCACTTTAACCCTCTGTTCCTTGATGAAGTTCTCGAGCTCATCATCCATCTCCATTTAGTACATAGGCCTTCTGTGAACAGAAGACAGAACAAGTTATGGCAACTGGCAAGACATGAACTCCAAAGATAGGCTACAGGTTCTACTCGCTATTACCATCATTCAGGGGGAAAGGCACATGACACGTCGGCAAATCAAAAAAAGCTGAAGGGTTGTGCTTGATGAAGATATGAGCTAAATGCCAATTGGCTGCTCGCTTATTCATTAGTAGTCTTCACACACAAAAAGAGTGTTTATGATAAATGCAATCGAAAGGTCAGATCTCTTTCTAACCTCCGCAATGACAGGAATAGAATGGGAAGAAATTAAATAGCACACTGCACATAAGCCCTGCATGGGTTAGAGCACCTCTGTAGGCTATATGCTACCTTTTCTTTTATCGCCTAAAACTAGCTGGGTCAAAAGCCCCCAGGTCGCATAATAAAGGCTAGCTAACGCCATAGAAGAAGCTTCAAAATCCGTGAGCTGTAATGAGTAGTAACCCTAGCAAGCTGGAAAATGTAGATACTGTAACTCGCTAGACAGGAAAACTTTCTTTTTGACTAAGATTATGAATTGAGGCCTCTATGTTGTTAAACGCAAAGCCTGCTACTATCCGCACCACACTAACAATAACATAATGTCTAATTGGCATGTTTGTTTTTGTATCATGCTAGTAACCTGGAGAAGTTAGCAAAATGGCTAGCATAATAGCTAATGACTAGCTAGCTGGCTGGACATGTTTGCTACACTGTCTCTTTAATTCGTCGTTGTCAAGCAACCATGACACAATCATTCTTCCAACTGTGTCTGACTGACTAGCCTCTAGCTAGCTTGCTACAATCAGCTCGACATGCTAACCTTCGCTAACTAGGTAGCTATAGACATTAGAGTTCACTAGCTACGAATCCAGAGAACGTGAACGTTAGCTAGATGCCACAAAACAAGGACTGCTGCTATTATGAAAACATTAACGTTACAGACATAGCTAGATAGCCATGTTAGGCAATCTCTCTAGGCCAGGGTAAACATCAGTTTCAAATGTAAATATACTAGCTACTCACCATTTAAACAATGTGTAGCTAGTGTGCTAACGTTAGCTGCCAGCACTGCTTTATCTCAACTAGCCAGTAACAGCTGTCAGACTCGGCCCGCTCAAACCACACCTCCTAGTTGTCTGACTTTTAATTATATACCTCAAAACGGGCACAGAACACATCACACAGTATGCCTTTAATGTATAATGGTGCAAACACGTGTCCATAACTAGACACATTAGAAAAACGTATACAAAGGGCCGAAGCAACACATATATCTCTAATGAATCCACATTATTCCGAAGAACAACATCCACACAACACATTCCGTCTCACTTCCGGTTAAATGACGCAGAAAACTAAAAGTTGATGTGCTGCATTGTGGCACTTGTAGTTGTAATTCTGATTATATTTCTACACCATTAAACCATGGCTAAACCGCGTAGGTCTACGACGTTTTTTGTTGAATATTCAGATTTCGAAAGCATAAAATATTGTGGCCTGAAATATTTGAAATAAACGTAGCAAAAAACAACACGCCAGGCGCAGTTTGCAAAACTACAAGTACCACGATCCACTACGAAATACGTAAGATTACGTTTCGCAACAGACAGTCGATGGAGAAAACCCAACTGCTTCCGTGTTGTTCTTCTGTTATTCTGCAAATAAGTACGTGAGTCAAGGCGAAATTGAGAGTTATCTGGCGAGTAAACTATAATGGCTTTGTAAGATCTTTACATAGTGTAGTTTTATCTTCTAAAATGTCGTTGCTACAAGGCTCCAAGAGAAAGGACAAGCGTATTTTGTCTGGTACCTGCCCAGACCCGAAATGCCAGGCGAGGCTCTTCTTCCCTGCTTACGGCTCGATTAGCATTGAATGCACCGAGTGTGGCCAACGCCATGAACAGAAGAATCTTTTAAATGTCGAAGAAGTAACGGATCCAGACGTTGTGCTTCACAATCTGCTCAGAAATGCTCTGCTCGGTGTCACTGGAGCCCCGAAAAAGGGAACGGAGTTGGTTAAAGTGATGGGGCTTTCTAATTACCATTGCAAGCTTCTCTCTCCTATTCTCACTAGATATGGGATGGATAAGCAGACAGGGAAAGCAAAATTACTGAGGGAAATGAACCAAGGAGAGATTTTCGACTGCTCACTTTTAGGAGACAGGGCCTTTCTAATCGAACAGGAGCATGTTTCCACAGTTGGCTATGGCAAGGATAGATCAGGCAGCCTGCTATACCTCCATGACACTCTGGAGGAGATGAAGAAAGCCAACAGCAACAGAGAATGTTTCATTCCGGTTCATGTGGATGGAGATGGACACTGCCTGGTCCATGCTGTGTCCAGGGCACTGGTAGGCAGAGAACTGTTTTGGCATGCCTTGAGGGAAAACTTGAAACAAAACTTCAAGCAAAACCTTGACCGCTACAAGGCTCTCTTCCAGGATTTCATCGATGCTGCCGAATGGGAGGACATCATCAATGAATGTGACCCTCTGTTCATCCCACCAGAGGGTGTGCCACTCGGACTAAGAAACATCCACATATTTGGCTTGGCCAATGTGCTGCACCGCCCCATAATCTTGTTAGATTCACTGAGTGGAATGAGGAGCTCTGGAGACTACTCTGCGACCTTCCTCCCAGGGCTGATGCCCGAAGAGCTGTGCAAGGGGAAGGACGGCAAGTTCAACAAGCCCATATGCATCGCCTGGAGCAGCTCAGGGCGGAACCACTACATCCCCCTAGTGGGAATTAAGAATACAGTTCTTCCCAAGTTGCCAGCCAGGCTTCTCCCCAAGGCCTGGGGGGTACCCCAGGAACTCATAAAGAAGTACATCAAGCTGGAACAAGACGGGAGCTGTGTCATTGGGGGAGACAGGAGCCTGCAGGACAAGTACCTGATGAGGCTGGTCAACGCCATGGAGGAGATCTTCATGGAGAAGCACGGCATCCACCCGTCCCTGGTGGCAGACGTGCACCAGTACGTGTACAGACGGACCGGGGTGATCGGAGTTCAGCCGGAGGAAGTGACGGAAGCGGCCAAAAAGTCTGTGATGGAAAACCGACTGCACCGGTGCTTGATCTGCAATGCCCTCTCCGAGCTCCACGTGCCAGCGGAGTGGCTCGCCCCAGGAGGCAAGCTCTACAACTTAGCCAAGGCCACTCACGGGCAGCTGAGACCTGATAAGAACTACAGCTTCCCATTAAACAACGTGGTCTGCTCCTACGACCCGGAGAGGGACGTCCTCGTCCCCGATTACAAGCTCAGCTCTCTGAACACCTGCAACTGGTGCCACGGCACCTCGGTGCGCCATATCCACGGCAACGGCTCGGTCGTGTACCTCGACGGAGACCGAACCAACACCCGCTCCCAGGGGGGTAAATGCGGATGCGGGTTCAAGCACTTCTGGGAGGGTAAGGAGTACGACAATCTTCCGGAGGCGTTTCCCATCACCCTGGAATGGGGCGGACGGGTCGTGCGCGAGACCGTGTACTGGTTCCAGTACGAGATGGAGGTCGCCCTGAACAGCAACGTCTTCGACGTCGCCATGAAGCTGGTCACTAAACATTTCCCGGGAGAGTTCGGGAGCGAGATCCTGGTGCAGAAGGTGGTGAACACCATCTTGCATCACACCGCCAAGAAAAACCCCGACGAGTACAATCCGGTCTCCATCGACGGAGCGCACGCCCAGAGGCTCACGGACGTGGTGGAGACTCAGCAGGCGGCCGCGGACACTCAGCCGCCCACGAAGATCATACTGACCGGTCAGAAAGCAAAGACCCTCCATAAAGAGGAGCTGACCATGAGCAAAGCTGAACGGAACCTGCAGCAGAGCATCAGCGAACATGCCTCCGTGGCCCAGAAACGGAGGACTGACCGACTAAAGCAGGAACAGAAGGGACACGTTCAGCCATCTTCCCCAAGTGGCGCACTAGAAGGTTCCTCCTCCTCCGCACCAGCCACTCCCACCAAATCCTCCTCCTCCCCTACGTCCAGTAAGGAGAAGAAGATCCGCGTCACAACCAGCGACGGCAGGCAGGCCATGCTGACCCTCCAGGCCCAGACCACCTTCTCCGAACTCCAGAGGAGCATCGCTCATGAGTTTGCGCTGCCTCCGGCCCAGCAGTGCATCCGCTACGGGTTCCCGCCTAAAGAGCTTCACCCTCCCAAGGACGGGGAGGAGAATGAACCAGTGGCCTTGCAGCACGGGGACCGTGTGACGGTGGAGATACTGAGGGGACCCGAGGAAAAGGTCCCCTCTGTCCCTCGCGCTTCCAGCTCGCACTCGTCCCTCCACGCGGTGAAGAGCGAAGATCAGGTGACGTCCAGTAGGAACAGTAACAGAGAGCTACAGGACAACATCGACCTTGAGATGTCCTCACTCTGTCTCCTAGCAACCTTGATGGGTAAGACGGGGAACTTGAACGTAGCTTATTCTCTGTACTTGGGATTGCTGCTATTTATGAACAAAGCCACTTTGACAGCACCTAGGTCTAACTGATTAGGCATACAGTAACAAAGATGTGTTGCCATTTAAAAAGGAAAACATAGAGCCATAGAGCTCCATTATTTAATCTAGATTATATATCGCTTTGATGGCTAACTTTGTTTTTGGGGAAGTAGCCTAAGCCTCTTGTCCCACTTATCCAGGGCTAGAATTGGCTGATTTACCCTTAAACCACTGTTCGAGAAAAATTGACTGTCAGTCTGACTCTCTCAGACTCCCTATCTCTCAAAATCAATGTCTCATGCTATTAGATCATCCACTCCGCAAAAACAAGGCCAGTATCACAGAGATTCCAGAATGTGATAGGCTTGAGAAGCCTCTAACTGATATAGACCTAGCTACACGCACAGCATAAGTGCATGCTGTTCTTGGATTGATTACAAGGGGCAGGATGAATAACAAACTGCAGGTATTGAGTGACTAGTGAGCTGAGCATGCCAGGGGTGGATCCAGGCCCAATCTTTGAGGACAATTACTTATCCCACTTCATATAATTATAATCTGCCAGAGTGCTCTCAATGTCCTGTGCATCGTTAAGACAGTTTCTGTACATGGAAACGTGCAGCGGTTAAGGATGGGGGGGGCTCTGTGAATGTGCTGATGCAGACATTTTCCCTCCCAAACCTGGCTGCCAACGGGGTCAGAGTTTGTCATTGCGATAACAACAGGTTGCAGTGGTGTGGGGAATGTTCAAATATGGGTCAGGCTAGGTCAGACATGACTAACGGAAAGGTAGAGGAACCATGACATTGTGCCGAAACCAAGGACCACAATGGAAATGGAAGTCCTTGACTTTTTTGTGCCATCCTTGACATTTTTTATGATGCATGACTTGCACTTGCTCTATCATGCATTTTAACTACTGTGTAATAAATTAAACTGAAAAGATATCTCTCTTACTAGTGATACTGCAACATTTTGGCTAATAGGCCTACATAGATATTGGTAGAATTTCATTGTACAACATGGTAAGCCCTATCCATATCTATGCACATCTAAATGATCATCTACATGGTAGACCCTATCCACATACAAATAATCATCTTGACCCTTAAAATCATCCTCCTGAACACAAACCTAGTGGACACACGATAGTCCTCACCATCCCACTACCATGCTGCTGGCGCGTCTGTCCAGTTCTTATTGCTGGTGGTTAATCTGTATCTCCTCCTCACCCCTTGGTTTTTTACATTTATTACCACAGCGTTTGAATATAGGTAGGCCTAGATAGGTAGGCCTACATGAGCACAATGTCCCCTTTGTATGCATACTACAATGTGACATGAACCTTTAAAACTATTTTGCTCAACAAATGTGTCTATAAAGGCCCTGAATGTTTTTGATGGCGCTTTTGACAAATGTTTTTTTTTTCTTCCTCTGTAGGAGAGGATGTCTGGTCATATGCAAAGAAACTGCCTCACTTATTCCAGCAGGGTGGAGTGTTCTACAACATTGTGAAGAAAGATATGGGTATGTAGCTAGCATGTTTTGTGGCTGACATTTGCCTTCTAGTTTGCATAGAGAAGTAATAATGTTGCTATGTAAATAGATATGCTAGCATGCTAGGTAGCTGTCTAACATTGAACAAAAGGAATAATAACATTTATGAGCCCTCAAAATGTCTGTTGAAGGATTGATGGACGGTAAGCATTGCACGCTGCCCCACCTGAGCGGGAAGACCTTTGTCTACAACGCGTCAGAGGAGCGTCTGGAGCTGTGCGTGGACGCTGCCGGTCACTTCCCAGTGGGCCCCGACGTGGAAGACCTGGTCAAGGAGGCCCTGGTCCAGCTGCGCTCCGAGTCCTCCTCCAGGAGCCGCGAGGGGAGCCCGTCTCACGGCCTGCTGCGCCTGGGCAGCGGCGGCGTGGTGCGCAAGAAGGAGCAGCTCCAGAGCGTCACGGCCTTCCAGGGGAAAGGCCACTCTCTGGGCAGCGCCCCGCCGGGCTCCTCCCCTCCGGAGCACAAGCCAATCACCCGCCAGCACAGCAGCGGCGTGGACCTGAGCGCCAGCGCGTCCAAGTGCCCCGACCTCTCGGACATCCCCGAGGACGCCACCAAGGAGCTGGTGCGCATGGCGCCCGGGTTCGTCACCATGAAGGACAGCCGGCACCTGGACCCCGGCATGATCGAGGAGCAGAGGAGAAAGCTGCAGGAGATGGTCTCCTCCATCCAGGCCTCCATGGACCGGCACCTGAGGGAGCAACAGAGCTTGGCCGCAGCGGCCGGGGGTCCTGCGGAGCGGACAGGTGGGGCCAAGATGGCCGCCCCCCAGCCAGCGCCCTCCTCGGGCAAGACGGGCGACCAGGAGTCCTCGTCCATGGACGTGGCTGCGACCGGCCCGCGGGAGGAGGAGGCGGGGGGGGGCTGCAGGCCGGCGGGGAGGGAGGCGGGCTCTGGGGAGCTGGAGGAGATGGATAGCCAGGATGCAGAGCAGACCAATGCCTTGGAGCCCATGGATCACTCTTGATGGGATGGAGAGAGACGAGTGTTGTTCTGTATTTTTCGTTGTCATTACGCCGCTGCCCCGCCCCCAACTGGTTGGCATTACTGTGTGTGTGTGTGTGAGTGTGAGGGGGGTCGCATCAGTTTGAATCAAAAGCATTGGTATCCATAGTGTTTTCTGTTGTAATTAGTGCATGACTAAAGAGCGATTTTGACCATTACTGCCTTTCGGTGACAGGCTAAATGTTGTTATTACAGAACATGCACCAAGGTCCAAGGCTGGTTTCTCGTGTGTGAAATGCATTCCTGTAGATATATCTTCTCCATGTCTTGAGGCATGAAGAGGAACAGCTTGAGTTGAAAACATTGGAGTCCCCCCCACGCCAGCGACATAATGTCTGTCTGCAAATAAAACAATGTTCAACCAAGTGCAAAACTATAAATGCACTACTACCCCATCAAGATGAATGCACGCATCACATTTTCTGCTTCACCAACATATATGCTATAAAATATTCAAAATAATTCTTTCTTGAACCTTGCCCCTATGTGCAGATTCTTATCTGAACACTATTTCAAGCCGTCTCAGTTCCTGATGTAGGGATTTTCACATGCCACCTTATGATAAGTATATGCAATGGCATTTATCAAAAGAATACTTCAATCTTTCTAGTTTGCCATATTGCTTTTGTTTGTTTTTGGGAAAAGCATAGGTAATGCTGTAAGGATAGAAATGTAATTTATTTGAGTCCCATATGAAGAAGAAATGTACCAAAAGATAGAAGTTAATGGTGGAAATTGTGTGGGAAAGTGTGGGCAAAACTAGGAAGGCTAATATGTTAATGCCCTTTGCGGGCTATAGGCCTACTGGTGTGTGAATAGTTATTTTCATTGTTAGGATTCATATTTTCCATGAAATCTAGTTGTAGAAACATAGGCCATGTTTAAGTGAACAGGATTTGGACGACAGTACCTGTACTTGATGCTGTGTTGCCTTTGACTCATCACACGTTTTTCCTGTCAGCTCATGGAGTTATGAAAAAAAAATCTGAAGGAAAAGCAACTCGCATCACACAGTTGTTGTTATTGCTCCACAGAGGACTTGAACAGTGTATTGAATTCTTGGTATCATATATTGCTGTCAACAAAGCGATATGAGATGACTGTCACAGAGACCCTTCCCTTGCTACATCTCTAGAAACGGATGTGTAATGGAAAAATGTGGACATTTAATCTCGCATAGCCTAAAAAGCACTATTGTACATCTCACCCTGATGTGAAGAGTGGTCACAAATCAGTCATTCATCTAAGTACAGTTGATTGTAAAGCTATAGACAAAACTGACACTTACCACATGCATTCTGGTCAGCTTACAACGCCATCATTCTCTCTGTTACTAAACAACTCTTGTGCTTTGTTAATCTGAATTTCAACCAAAAGGTGGGTTGGGTATTTGAAGGTAGAACTCTCAATGCAATTTAAAACTAGTTGACGTGGCCATTGAGATGTTACAGCCACATTCAGTTTACATTTGTGTTGCCAACCCACAATTTTGGAGTTTTCTGGATCTCCTTGTTGCTCTTGAATGACATGGCTGCTATTGTCAGCTTATGGCCTTAAATCCTTGAGTCTTACTACAGTAGGTCTTGGCCTGACTTCTGTACAAGGTTTCCCATTCTGGAAAATGCATTCTATTTCTACCTGCCTCTCAAACAAAATGTGAATTGCAAGTCAATATTTGTAAAAGGTCCAGGGGTTTTCTTTCAAGTGAACAAATTCTAAAACTTAGCACTTTCAGAAAAAGAGGGAATGTCAGCGTAGAACATACTTGCTATACTTAAATATAGTCGATGATATTGTCAGTCAGTCCGAGGGGAAAAAAAAGAAGAGGACTTGTTAAACTTGCCTAACTCAGACGACACTGATTCAACAAACTTGAAGTTTGTTTCTGCTGTACTAATTTACATGTGTTGTAAGCCAGTTGTATTATAATAGTATATATTGTAGTATACTTTAATCTGTACAGAAACATGAGATGTTCCGTTCCTTCTCCTTTTTTGTTAACTTCTCTCGTTTGCTAATAAAAAGATTGAAGATACCACGGCTACAACATTGCTGTTTGCATGTGTGATGAATTTTCAACTCAACAATAAAGTAATTACTTAATATTTTTGTATTGTTATCACTAATACTTTTTTTGCCCTTTGGACTAATTTTCCGACTATACCTAGAAATCTACTTGAGTCTGAAGGTCATTGAGATTATTACAGCATGTACATATTTCTATGCTATGCAATTGAATTGTAACCAGGCATACCATGCAACTCACTTCATGGACATTATAGAATACTGTATATTGTAAATAGAGTACAGTTTATAAGTACATTTCAGATTATAGGGTTTGTTGTCCACCAGATGGTAGCATTGTCAAATATCCAGTTGATGACAGCTTGATATTGAATATGTTTGTTTTTTGTTTGTGGACTGTTATAGTCATATAACAGGGCTCATATAGTCATATAGAATGTGACAAAGGGCTTATTGAAGCTTTAATTTATTTATTGACCGATGTGACACCTGACAGTGTCAAGCACAACATGGTGTGTTTCAGCAAGCGACTGTGAACACACATCTGTGTACATCACACTATAAATATACTGCTGAAAACATGAAATTAGATTAAGATTATAAATAAGACAAAAACAAATGCATGAATGCATGTTTTATTTATTGAACAAACCAGCACACATCAGTAAATAGACGAAATCTACTGTTTCTTGCTGTTCTTGCCTTGAAGGGCTTGCACAGCAATATCAGGAAAGACCGTTTGGCAGGTTTCTCCTGTGGCTGGCTGGATGAGGGAAGACTAACATCCTTCTGGGCCACGAGGCAAGGTGCTTTAGGAGGGAGAGAAAGTCTATAACATCTCAATATATTAGAATTGGTTTCAAACGTTCTCTGATCTTAACATTGCTGATGCAATTTGGTTACTATTGACTCCATTGTGTTATCATATTTCACAACCTCCACTACATTATGTATTCAGTTAAAGCCTTTTCATTCCAAAATTCTGCATTTTGCCTATATTATTAGGCCACTTACCTAATTTAACAAGGCTTTTTTGTAGCAGTGCCATCGTAAGATTTTTTCCCCCCCAAAAAAATCAAAAAATCAAATCAAATCAAACTTTATTTGTATAGTGCATTTCATACACAGAGGCACACAATGCCCTTTACAGAGAGAAATGGGAGGGTGGGCATAGGTCCCACCCCTATATATTCCAGAGGGAAGCAAAAAAAAACAGTTTCACCTGGGGGCAGAAAAGTGAGCTGTAAAAATTCTTCCCTGACCTCTCTCAACGAGACGATCAAGCAAGTTCCTGGAAAATGTTTGTCTATTGGTTAAGCACATATACAGAGCAGTAAACGTGGGCTAGATACTTCATAAGAGAGACATGACTAACAGGAGAGTGCACAAATAGTTACAGAGAAGTTGCCTACGCGGTAGGCCATTATGTGTTAGCACTGCATTATATAGCCTAGAATAAGCTAGTCTACATAAAATAATCAAACACATAACAACACTAAAACGGGAATCAATTTAGTCTCATGCCATTAGGCCTGCAAGCATGATATAATAAGGCCAGTGTTGGAAGTAACTGATTACAAAGTAACGGATTACTGTAATCAGATTACTTGTAATGTAAGGGATTTCATCTGAATTTTCAGTAATCAGGTCACAATTACTGACCTAATTAAAAAGTGATTACTTTGAGTCATGTACACGCGTGCCTGCTCCCTTTCATTTGGTTGATATGCGCATGCGGTCTCTGCATGGCTGAACTGACTGTTTATGTCATCAGGGTCAAGAAATGCCAAGAATGATGCTAAGGGATCAGATTTTCTTGTATCTATTATGATCTAAGAGGCAAAACTGATCCTTGATCCGTGGTTTTAGAAAGTAATTCAAACAGGTTTGTGGGATGTGGGGTGTTATGCTTTTACCTACTGTCGTTTTTTTTAAATTTGGCTTGCCAGAAGAAATCCATTAGTCTATCCATAATTTCTCTCTCAGAATCTTGTAGACAAATACACGATCCATTTAGATGGTGTGGGTGTAGGCCTAGCTATTTGGTCGGATATGACCTATTAGGCTAGCCTACATGGACTGCTATAGACAGACAAGGAGCCATACTGTCAACTCCAGCAGGCCTGCAGTGTAACTCAAAAATATACTGTGATGAGGGTAATTTGTAGACTGACTAACCTGCCTACTCTGCTTCTGACAACCAGACAGGTGTCATACTCCCTAACTGACCAATTGACCAATGAATGAGAACACGGTCCGAGTATACAGCTGAAGTGGAGGGATGGGCGTGTGAATCAGCTGATGGACACATTTCTGATGTTAAACTTGCCTAACTCAGATGACACTGATTAAACAAACATGAACTTTTCTTCTGTATGACTGCTGTACTATTTCACATGTGTTTTAAACCAGTTGTATTATAATAGTATATATTGTAGAATACTTTGATTTGTACAGAAACTTGAGATGTTCCGTTCCTTCTCCTTTTTTTTGTTAACTTCTCTCATTTGCTAATAAAAAGGCTGAAGATACCACAGCTACAACATTGCTGTTTGCATGTGTGATTAATTTCCAACTCAACAATAATATATAGTAGCCTATGTAGTTCATATTTTTTGTATTCTGGTCACAAATGGGTTTTTTATCCCTTTGGACTAAGAAAACAAACAAGCACAATAATAAATAAATAAAAAACAGACACTTTGTACATGTATAAAGCTTTTCTAAATAAGTAGATCATAGTCTGTGGTGCCCTCAGATTATCGGGGAGGGCATTCGAAAGGCAGGGGTTAGCTGAGCAAAAGGCCCAGCCAATCTCCCATAGAGCGGAGCTTCATCCAGGTGGTATGAAGAAGCTGGCTGTCACCAAATCGAAGACCGCAGAATGAAAAGGTTGCAGGTTAAAGGGTTGGTTGTCCACCAGATGGTAGCATTGTCGAACATGCAGTAGCTGACAGCTTGATATTGAATTGTTTGTTGTCATGGTGAACTATTAGGGCTCATAGTCAAAATACTGTGTATTAGAAAGGCTTATCGAGCTTTATTTATTGACTGATGTGACACCTGACAGCAGTGCTATCATCAAGCACAACATGGTGTGCTTCGGCAAGCGACTGAACAATGTGTGAATGTACAGCTGAAAATATGAATGAAGACAAAAACAAATACATTAATGCAATTTTGATTTATTGAACCAACAAGTACAGATCAGTGAGTAGATGAATCTACTGCTTCTTGCGGTTCTTTGAGGTTGCCTGGAAGGGCTTGCACAGGAGTCTTGTTGATGGGGGAGAATATCCTCAGAGAAGACCGTTTGGCAGGTTTCCTCTGTGGCTGGCTGGATGAAGGAAGACCCTGTTTACCATCCTTCTGGGCCACTAGGCGAGGAGCTGGAGGAGGGAGGGAAAGTTTATAACATCTCAATATATGATTACTAACCCTAACCCAATAACTGTTTTCAAACATTCCCTGATCTTAACATACTGATGCAATTTGGTTATTACTGAGTCCTTTGTACTCACGGATACAGTATTGCTCTTCAATGGACATCTTGTTCTTCTTGGCATGGACCCTTGCTGCCTCTGAGGACTGGACCTCTTTCTTCTGGCACTAGTTTTATTATAAAACAAACTTAGTACAACTCTGCTAAAATGACATCTGAAAGACTGCTCCATTGGCATATCAATTTGATTAGATATTAATGTGTGTGTAAAAGTTGATGTCAACATTTTAACAATGTAAATGTATATGTATACTGTACCTTGAAGTTGAACAAGAATCTCCCTGTCTCTTTCTTCCTAACCTCACTGGCAGGGGCAGGCCTCTCCGCTGCAGATTGAACAGAGCCACCCTCCTCTTTTTTGTGACCGGCAATATTTAACATATGACCTAAATGACGAAGGCAACCACCTGACTGCGTATCAGTCTGTAGAGCCATCAGCTCCAGCTCCACTCTGGGTTCCGAACCCCGTGACAGGGTGTCCATTGGGGGGCTCCTCTGGCTGGATGATGTCCCATCCTTGGGATCCTTCTGGTCCGGCCTCCAGGATGAAAAGGGCAGGAGGAGAGGGATCAGCAGCCGCCTCACCGACTCCTCTGCGAAGCTGTAGACCAGCTCTGATGCAAACCGCTTCCTGAACTCTACTCCTTCTCCTCCTGTGTCCGACACACTCCTCCCTGCTGCCAGCGAACCCGTCAGAAAGACGCTTCTTTGCCCTGAAATCTCCCGGTGCAGTTGGTCGATTATGTCGCGTGACAGATCCCTGATCCTCCCTTGGGTGGTGAGTTCCTCCAGCCTCCAGAAGTCCGTGTCTGGATCCACGCCAGAGGTGTGCTGCTGTTGCAGCACCAATGGGTCCACATGATCCATGATGATATTCACCACATGTAACATGATCTGCCTGGTGCTGTCTGGTGGTGACACCTTTGCCTCAGTGGCCTCAGTGGTGTCAATCATGGTGCTAATGTTGACTGGGACCTCGTGGGGGGTGGGGGTTCCTGGAAGAGAGAATGCCGTGTCTTCCAGAGCCTTCTCCGAACTCGAGCCTTTGGATGTGGAAGACTTAGCAGAGGCGGGTCTTTGAGGCTCCTTGTCTTCATCAAATTTAACCTCATCTAAATGATCTAACATGGCTCCCACTAAGCCATGCAGCTGCAAGAGGTCCTCAGATGTCCGTGTCTCCTCCTCAACTGCAATCAAGATCTGACTCAGGCTTTTCTTGGCTTCAGCCCAGGAAGCTGCTCTGCTCTTAGTGAAGGCCTGCTTCTGGAGGGTGATGAAATTCCTCAGCTTCCTCTGCAGAGTCTGATATATGGTCTGTGAAGCAGACCATAGAATGACCTCCGGGACTGTCACCTCTGCTGATTGTGAGGAGCACACGGAAACCTCTGAGCCTCTGAAACTGCCTTGGAGAAAGACAGAGTTTGTTGGTCTGAAGACTCCAGTAGACCCAATGGTCTGGAAAATGTCCTTTATGCTGCTGACTGTGGTGCTAAAGATGTCCAATGCAGCAGAATCAGTACTCTTGGCGGTGGTGCTAATAGACTTGGCGAGCACTCCTTTAACCTGCTGAGAGCCTTTGCTATGAAACTCCTCACAGGAAAGGTCACGCAGGATGGCCTCGGGAGAAAAACTGAGCGAATGTGTCGAGGACCTGGGAGAGGAGATGTCCTCTAAGCATGCCATCATATGTTTCACACATTCAGATACTGCCAGGGACTCGTCTGATCTGTTTTGAACTAAAAGCGACCACTGCTCCTGAGACACTTCTGAGCTGTGGAGGTCCACGATGCTCCTGACGACCTCCTTTGTAGTCGTGTCTAGGAGAATCTGGCTAATCTCAGGTGTTGTAAGAGCCGCCATTGTTGGAGAGCTCTCGCTTTGACCACGACGAGGAATCACTTCCTCCGATGACCAGATTTTCGCCAGAACAGGCTGGCTCTTGCTGACTTCAGGAGAAGGGTGCGTCAGAGGTTGGGCAGCCTGCTCCTGGTGCTCGTTTCCCTGAGGTGGGACATTATCCAGCTCCTTGATGGTTCTTAGTACCATTAGTCGTGAGTAGAAGCCCCTCAGCTTGGCCTGAAGCCTCTCCACCAGCTTCAGGGCAACAGGGAAAGATATAGACTTGTCTTTTGAGGCCAAAGGCCCAGCTGACTCACTTATGCACCTTATGTCTGATACAAAGGTGTCCACTATCTCTGATGCCTCAGATTCAACAGCTAGAGAGGTGGGGGCTGGCTCTGTGGTAGATTGCAGAGAATAGTGAGAGCTGGACATGAAAGTGTCAAACTCAACAGAGGACCTCAACAGCACCTCGCAGACTGCTGCTGTGGCCTTGGAGTGAAATTGTGCACTAGAGAGGCTCTCTATTGGCAGACTTTCCCTGCTTCTCAGTTTTAAGTCCAACTGGGGCGAGAGGCTGAGAGAGCTTGTATGAGAGGGTTCATTTGATCCTGCACAAGAGGGGACCTGAGAGCTAGCACACAAGGGTTTGTAAGATCCTTGAGGTGCTGTCACTGCCTCAGTGGGTGAGGGACTTCTGGACCTGATGAAACCCTCCAACTGTGTGATGATATTATTCACTAAAAGCCCAGTAGCCAGGGTCTCTGACGATCTACTCACTATGGATGTGGAAGACTTCAGTTTGATCACCTCTGTCTTATAAGTGGTCACAATCTCAGCGAGGACATCCCTGGTACTGTCATCTAGTTCAGTCATACTAGACTGGTAATCACTGAGGAGGCCAGGTTTCACATTCTTCACAGGTTCCTCTTCCTGTCGTGGTGTTTGGTTCTTTTTCCCTGTCACAGATCCTCGTCGGAAGAACGCCAGTTTTTCTTGGATGTTTTGGTAGAGCCTCCAGGTGGCAGAGAAAATCCATTGTCTTCTGCTGGGCTGTCCTGCAGGAAAGTCACTATGGCCGGCCTGAGCGGCGTCACTCTCGGTCGTTATGAGCTGGTCAGCGTTAACCTGGCCCCGACTGTCATGAGCTTCAATAGCCTCCGCTATCTCTTTCACATCAGAGACAAACGTTTCGATAATCTTAGATGCCTCGGCATCAACGGCGGCCTCAGGTGTGGTTTTGTCAGCCAGACTGACGACACTGGTCGTGGGTTTGGGGAAGGGAGTGGAGGACGTGACAGGGTGTGCCACAGCCTCCATATCTTGCACAAAGCTCTGTAGGATCACAGAGTCAGCTGACTCTGCCTGGACCAGAGAGAGGGAGGCAGGAAGAGGAGTAAGAGTGCCAAGCATATCGGTCTGGCTTGAAGTAACATTGTCATGCTGAGAACAACCTGAAGAGCTTTGTCTTCTCAAGACCTCACTGACAGCTCTGGAGGCGTTCCTCCTGAAGTCAGAGCTGGACAGGACCTCCATGTTTATGCCAGCATCTATCATGGCCTTGGGGGGTACGCCTTTCTTAGAGGAGCCTAGAACATCACTGCTACGAGAGCTTATGACGTGAACCTTGTGCTCAAGCTCTCGTAGTAAAACTGCCACGCCCTGTCCACTTCCCTGCACACTCTCTATTGAATCAGCAATTGCCGTCATCACTTCCGATGTCATTGGAGCCAGGAGAATCTCTAGGTCCTTCTCTGCCTCTGAGGGAGCGGTCTCAGTCTTTGGCACGGGCTTGCCTGTGATCCCACACATTTGAAAGAAGTCGTGGATCACCCTCACCATGTTCTTGGTGGCCTGTGTGACCATCTGACTGCACCCTGTCACAGGTAAGGAGCTACTGGAGGGGGAATGAGCAACCACCACTGAGATACCAGCATTTAACTCATGGACGACCTCGCCCACCATTGCCCGGGTCAACTCTGGTGAACTGGAGGTTGAACTGGCAGTCAAGGACTCCATAACTGAGTCTTCCGTTATTCCAAAGATGGTTTTCAAATAGTCTTGGATAGACGTCTTCATCACAGAGCCTTGGGAGCTTCACAAAGAACACAAAAAATACTCAATAAAAAAATATTTCATTTCTACATACTGAGACACATGAGGCAAATGCACTTTTACATTACATTTTCATTCAAGTTCGATACAGTTATTGACGTTGATAGTATTGTTCATATTGCTTACACAGTAGCTTTTCGCTTGTACTAAACTTACTTGTATGTGTTTGGAGGACAGAATGAAAAAAAGTTTAAATGTCCAGTTTCCCCCTCACTACTACCATAGAGTAGCCTAGAAATTCAACAATATAACTGACAGCCATGGAAAATCCTGATGGCATGCTTCCTATCTCTGACAGCAGACTACAAACGTATGTGTATTTGAATCGCTGTCAGATATTTTAAACAAAAGCATATTATAGTCTGCATACATATAACCAAAAACCCACTGTTTGTTTCATCACATATTCCTGCTAATTCAGTTGTTTGTTTGGAGGACACTGGGTGGACTTAGGTTGTTGGCAATTAATAAAATAACTGCTTGGTGCAAGCTGTATCATCCCCACCAGCCTACATGCAGTCACCACTAATGTTTTAGCTTAGTTGTGAACTTACCTCTTGGAGGATGCAGCTGAGGCTCCTGCCTCCCTTTTCAAGTAGCTGTACTCCTTGGTCAGGTCATCCAGTTCTTTCTGGGTAGATCCAGCTGCCTCCTCCTGCCTGGCAGTGTAGGAGGCACTTCCTGACCCAGAGTCCTCCAGCTCCAGGAGGATAGCTGGAACCAAGAGCCTGAAGACCATCTCTGAGATGACTTTCACTATCCTCTGGCACATCTTCATCAGCTTAGCCTTGCTGGCCTTTGTTCAACAGTGGAGAGAGTGTTTGTTGTAAGGCAGTGATGAAAGATATACATATTCAACTAAACTGATGACTGCACGTGTCAGGTTTTAAGCAAATTAGAAAATAATAAACTGACCGGGTCCATCATGTTCTGCCTTATAAGTGTCCATTGTCTGTAAAAAGAACAAGGAGACATTTTCAGATGTTTGCATGCTTTAAATTTGGTATGTGACATACAGTAAAGGCCAGTGGTAGATATGAAACATACTCATCTGTCAGGGTCCTCATGAACTGGATGAGGGCAGGGTAACATATGTCATCCTCTGCCTCTGAGTGGGAAGGAGAGCTCCTCAGAACCTTCTCCTCCAGGAGGTCCAGAACATACTTCCTGTTGTCAAACCTGTCCCTCTTAGTCTTGGTTCCAGGGGGCACACAGGGGGCTAAAAGACATGGATCAATCATTATCAAGCTGCTAAAATACGCAAACTGACAACATAGTCAGTGTAATAGAGAGAGAGAGAAGCAATTTATACTGAGCATTGAAAAATCTCTGACCCTCATCTGAGTCAGTGTCAAGCTTGAAGGGGGTCTTTTTGGCACCAGTCGTCTTTCTCTTTGCCTGAAAGAATAAAATAAAAAATGTACATGTATAAGATGTCGTTCTGTATGAGTCTTTGTACAATATCAAAGCTAAAATGTGCAGGACATGTATAAGGTATAATTCTATATGAGTTTATATGTACAATATCACAGCTTATATCTTCTTCCATGACATCTTACTGTACCTGGGCAGTCCTATCTGTCTCCTTCTTTTGAACCATAGGCTCTCCCTTCTTCTCCTGTTTCTCCATTCTTTCTCTGAGGCTATTGTCCCTCACAACCTGCACAGACATACTCCTCAGTGATGTGTTTTTTTCTGATTCTGATTCTTGTGTCAGTGTCCATAAAGCTATATAATTTATATGGCAGAAACAATGCTTTGGGGGCGAGATAAACGTCCCAAAACAACTGTAAGTTGTTAAATCACCGTCAAGTCAAGATTCAGTTATCTTGGTCAGTTATACTGATCGGTTAACTAACCTCAGTTGTTCCCCAAATAACTGATACAGTAGACTATTCCCAAATTAACTAATACACTGGCTAGTAGGCTACTCAACAGTTTGCCTGCCTAGGCTATTTTGCAACCAAGAAGATCAGGTGTGTCACCAACGACATCATAAAAAAACCCGACTTCCACGGGTCAAATGAGGGGTCTTCACTGAAACCGGGGTGAAAAAAACATTAACCTATAGGCTACCGATATCATGTTCCATAACCCCCATTGTTCATTCAGGTAAATCCTTTTCATCCCAAAAGACTGTTTTTCTTATATTAATAGGGCTATAACCTAATTTAACGAGGCTCTTTTGTAGCAGAGGCCTCGTAAAGTAGGCTAAGGAAAATATCTAAATTCATTAAGTTATATACAGTTAGGTATTGGGCTATATAGAATTATCAAACACAGGACAACATTAAAACAGGAATTAATAGTCTCATAACATTAGGCCTCTCTCTCTCTCTCTCTCTATAGGTCCTCCTCGGACGAGGCCTGCAAGTAATAATAAGACCAATGCTCGAATCTCAGTTTTTATGCAAACGAGCTTGTGGGCTGCAGGGTGTTATGCGTTTAAGTTTATGCATTGGGCCACGTTCTTCCCGAGCATGATCCTTACCTGCGCTTGCGGAGGCCCAGTCAATTCAGCACCACAGCTCATCACCGGCAGCCGGCCAGGGGATATTTAGCCTAGATAGGCAGTTGCATAGCCAATAGGTGGTGGACAATATAGAGTAGGACACATAATTCATAAGAACACAAGAGTGATGAGCCATTGGCATTTTTTTTCAAATCATAATATCTCGTATCTCATATACGAGATATTATGATTTGAAAAAAGGTGCCAATGGCTCATCACTCTTGTGTTCTTATGAATAATGTGTCCTACTCTAAACAAGTAGGCTAGTACTAGCATGTGATAAGCCTTGGCTTTATAATGCGCAGGATTATTTCGACATCCTTCTCATTAGGCTACGCTTGCGTTTAGCCTACCTTCTCTTCTCGATGGATGTCCAGTTGTGAACATCGGACGACCCTCGGACCTAACGTTAGATCATCGCTGTTGTGACCTCATAAAGACAGTTTCAGATAGAATCCCAGCGCAGGTAGACGAATGTTCCATTTCCATCTGGACAAACTGCCGGATTAGCTGCTGTGGTAGGCCTAAAGCAAATGCAAATAAATTTACAATTGGCTGTAGCCGATAGTCATGTCTTAACCTTTATTTAACCAGGTTAAGTCTCATTGAGATGTAAAATCTATTTTGCAAGAGACCAAGAAGAACAGGAATTACAGACACATAGCCTACAACACAATAGCCTAGCCTACATTACATAAATATAGATGTAATCTAACAATTAAAGATTAAAAAAGAAAGACATATCAAGTTACACGGTGATGGCAGCCTAGAATATAACACAAATATTAGTTAATTTCTCTCTCAACATTGGAACCAAAGCCTATAATGAAACCTAGTCGTATCCAAGGAGGCCATATCCAAATTGTTATCCTACATCTAGAAGAAGAAGCCGCAAATACTGTCAACTCCAGGCAGCAGTGTAACTCTGAAAATACAGGCTACTATGAACAGAGGGTAATTTTGAGACGGACTAATCTGCCTGTCATAAGGAATCAGAACCAGGTCCGCGTGAACAGGCTTTGGGGAGTAATGGTGCATTCGTTAACTGGGAGGTGGCAAATTGCGACTTGCTACTAGGAATGATTAAATAAAACACCGCATGAACTCGCACTTCTTCGTCGCAAATTCGGATATGTTTCTCAGCCCCCAGTTGCTCGAATGCACTAGATATAACTAGGTAACTGTGATATAATGGTATATAGCTCGAATGCACACAGGTCGGAGGTAGGTATTTTGCCACTTGCGACTTGCCACCTCCGACCACAAACGAACGCACCATCATGGGCGCGTGATCGGGATGGGCGCGTGAGAGGGATGGATGATCAGCTGCTGACATGTCGCTCAGTAGCCCAATGTAAAAAGATGATGTATTACGTCTAACTACACAGCTCATTCAGCCTTTAATCCGATTTTAGTCATACTTCAAATACAAGACTTCAACTACATAACCTACTAAGACATGTAATTTCATAGTTTAATCAGAGCTAGATAACTTTGTTAGCAAAAGTTCTGCTAGCTTAGCTAAATTGAGGCTAGCTAGCTGCATGTAGCCGGGTGTTAGCTAGCTACCTAGCTACTGTCGGTCTTTCTTAGCTAAAGATATGTGATCTCGTTGTTACCTAGCTCACAAATGTAACATTTAATCAAACACACAATGCTCTGTTTGTGTTCTTTTGCTGCCACTTACTAACTTAGATGATACTGTATAACTTGAGTGGTTCCTCAACTTGCAAGCTAAGTTAACTAGCTACAACTGTAACTAACCCCCCAAATTGTTGATGACCATGGCCAGTACAAGAAGTCGAAGAAATTGGTAAGTTTGCTAACGCTACAGTAAGTGCTTTACAAGTAGTTACTTTTCTTTGTGGATTTCAGCCTGCTATTGTTGAGGATGTGGCTTATGTTACCTATGTTACCAATACTTAGAGGTCCTGTAGGTGCTTTATGCACTGATCTGGCCTGGGTCCAGCCCACTCCAACGGATTGTAACGATTTGACATTCTGATCTGCACTGATGACTAGATCCACCTGTATGGTTCTGACCTGTGGCAGCAATGTTGCCAGGCAACAGACATCCACCTGTCGCACACCTGTAGGGCCCTGTCCTAAAACAACGTCAAACAGACCATGATTTGCAACACTACTGTAGCCTGTTGCTGGATGAAATGCTCTTCTATCTGTAAACATACTCTGATTAATGTTTCACCTCCTTGCCCTTCTTTAGCCATGTCGCGGAGGACCATACAAAATGCTCAGGCCATGAATGCATGGAGCTAGAATATCCCAAAAAGTTGTTGCAGAAGGTGAAGTGGTCCAGGGATGAGGTAATTGATCCCTAGAAGTGATGATGTCAAAATGTTCTGTAAAATGTAGAACGTCATATGTTTGTGGTGTTTTCTCAAAAGATATTTGAGAAAATAGTTGTTGGTCTTTTTTCCCCTTTTCATTACAAGGATGCGAAGCTGAAGAGGCTAGTTGAACATTATGGCACAGATAACTGGATGTTTCTAGGCAAGCATTTCAAGGTAAGCTTTCGAGTGACATGCTTTGGCAAACTTACCAAGCACCATCAGTTTAATGAGATGATACACAATTATTACAGTACATTGAGTTGGCTTTTGACAAATATACCCCCAAACTCTTCTTTGGATCTCTACTTTAGAAAAGAACAGATGTGGAGTGTCAGCATCGATGGCAGAAAGTTCTCAACCCTGAGCTGGTGAAAGGGCCATGGTCCAAGGAGGAGGACGAGAGGGTGGGGACCGCTGTTTTTCTTTGACAGTGTGCACTGTTTCCTAACTGTCTTCTTCTCTGTACACAGAGTGGTTCACTTTAGAGTTGCTCACTGATTTTAACAAAAAAAGAAGAAGGGATGGATAAGATGGCTAAGATATATAATGGAATGCCAATTAGGTTATTGCTTACACACGATCTGAACTTTTCCCTATGCAGGTTATCTTCTTAGTACACAAGTATGGTCCCAAGCGCTGGTCAATTGTGGCCAAACACCTGCGCGGGCGGATTGGCAAGCAGTGCCGGGAGCGCTGGCACAACCACCTTAACCCAGAGGTGAAGAAATCGCCCTGGACACAGGAGGAGGACAGGATCATCTATGAGGCTCACAGACGACTAGGCAACCGCTGGGCAGAGATCTCTAAACTGCTGCCTGGCAGGTAAGGGCGTGGCCTAATCAGAGAGTAGTGAGGATCATCGTTGAAGATCATTTTTATTGAAGGATCGGCTCAAGATGTGTCCAACAATCCTGTACTCCTGTCACTCGTCAGTCTGATGATGCAATATACTGTATGGCAATATAGGTATATAGTCAATAAAGGAAACTGGCCATATAAGGAAATGTTTTGGTATGCACACTTGGCATGCGTCACAGTGTGTCTTTCACCTTGAGCTTTTACTGGTTATACAAATGTAGTGGAATTTCTACTGTACTATACAAACAGTAAAATCATATTGAGCAAACCTTTCTGTCTCCCCTATTCTTCCATAGGACAGACAACTCCATAAAGAACCACTGGAACTCGACCATGAAGAGGAGGGTGGAGCATGAGGGCTACCTCCAGGACCGCCCTCCTACCCAGGTCTATAAAAGCACCAAGCCCCCCGTCAGGAGAAGACGCAAGCCCTGCAGCTCCTCCATGGACCATCTGAGGAGCCAGGGCCACTTTGTCATGACTGTCCCCACTGAGGTGAGTGATTGATTGACTGACTGATAGATTCATTAATTGATTGGTTGATTAATTATACATATATGCTTCATTCCAATGTGTTTCTTCACATTTTCAAGTTTTATTCTTATTAATGTAAAGTATGGTGTAGATGTATGGACATTTGACAAATCTAACCCTAGATTTTAGATGGCTCATACTGTAGATCTTTGTTTTTATTTATTTTTTAAATTTCCATGTTTTTAGTTTTTTTTGTGTCTCTGCAGATGTCAGGCTTGTTGGACGGCCAGGTGGACAGTATCCCAGAGTCCTCTGTCTCTGTCCAGGTGAGTGGACTATCCTCTCTCTCAACTTGTCCATCCTGGTCAATTCTTCTAACTTTACTAGACTCAACTCATCTCAATTTGGCTCGGCTCTACTCTACTCCACTCCACTCCACTCCACTCCACTCCACTCCACTCCACTCCACTCCACTCTACTCTACTCTACTCTACTCTACTCTACTCTACTCTACTCTACTCTACTCTACTCTACTCTACTCTACTCTACTCTACTCTACTCTACTCTACTCCACTCTACTCTACTCTCCTCTCCTCCACCACAGCACGCGGACGGCTACTCCAGCTGGTCCAGCAGCAGTCTGACGGAGGACGGCCTGACCAACAGCCCTCTGGGCAGCCTGGAGGACCAGAGTATGGAGAAGCCCCACCATCAAAATCACCAGCACCACAGAACAGAAAGTCATCACCAGCATCAGCATCACTGTTACTCCATCTACACCCCTAGTTCCCCCACCAAGTATCTGGTCCTGGAGGCCAGCGCCGTGCTCTCATCCCTTCAGACCATCCCCGAGTTCCAGGAGACGCTGGAGCTCATTGATTCGGTTAGCTGCACTTGTTATGTAGTTACAATACAACATTTTCACTATTAAGCTTGTAGACTTGCCATAGGATACCTAAGCAACTTGCAATGCTGTGCTAAGCTGTCATCGGGGGTGCTGTTTGTTCTTCTTCGTCAGATTAGGGGTGGCTAGAGAGGTCCAAGAGCTGAATAGGTTGGCTGTAGAAGATGATGGCTCCATTTTTGCTCCTGTGTGAAATTTCTTACACATGGAACACAGCAAAGCACAGTCAGTCTGGGAGCTCTTATTTGAAATAACTCAAAAGCCAAAAATTCAAACAGAAAAAATGTTCTTCAGCCTAGTTGGGCTCTCGTTGCCCCAGTGGCGAATGGCGGGGAGGTGTCGAGGGGGACGGCTCCTGAAGACGACAAGAAAATATAGAGATAAAGAAATAGTGGGGTCGAGACAACATTACATTACATTACAGTCATTTAGCAGACACTATTATCCAAAGCGACTAACAATAATTGCATTTAATGTAGAAAAACCCAATGTACTACTACTCACTAGAACTCACAAGTCCTTTCTAAAACAAGTGACTAAAAGCATAATCTAGTGCTGAAGGCAAAGTGCAAGAATAGCAATCTAAAATACAATACGTGCTTAAGAGGGAGGATCGTTGTAGTACTTCTTGAAGAGATGAGTTTTGAACCTGCGACGAAAGATGGGCAGCGACTCTCCTGTCCTGACGTCAGTGGGCAGTTCGTTCCACCACAGCGGGGCCAGGACAGAGAAGAGCCGTGACCGCGTTGATCGACCGCAGGGGGCCTCGGAGTGACAAAAGCAGAGCACTAGGTCAGCAGCACACCGTTCAATACTCATGGAGTCCAAAGACTACTGAGCTTCTCCTCAGCCAGGCTTTTAGCAGCTAGTGGGCTTGTTAGTAGATGAGCTGCAGCTGGTGTCTTCGCTGGCCAGGCCTGATTATGTTTATTTCTTTATTTGTTTTTTTAAAAGAAGGGTCAATGCACCTCAGTGCAGCTGGGGAGTAGGGTTGCCTGGGCAACCAGAAGGGGCCTGTAAACCTTGTCTATCACCTGTCCCCGCTGTCCATGGTGCTGACGGGGTCTGGTTTGGCCTCTCCGGCTGTTTCAACTGGGGTGTACTGTCCATGGTGCTGAAACGGACGCTTACGCACGGCGGGGCCAAGTGACCGCCGCCCGCCCCCAGGGAGGATGTCACAATGTATAGTCTTAACATATCTTTACAAGGGTCTAGGTCAGAGATGGTAGGTTTTTCCACAGTGATTACTTTCTAACCCATTCTACCTCACTGCTCTACATTATAGGACCCGGTGGCTTGGAGCTTGGTAGCCAACTTTGGTCTAAGAGAAATGGCCTCGCCCCTGAAAACTGAAGACATTCACCTTTCCACTGGCATACAGGGAGAGGAAGGCAGCTATCACTTTGACGATGATCTGGACATGTCGGACCTCAGCAAGAACTACTCTGGTGCTGCCCTGTCACGCACGCCACCTTCTTTCCTGAAGACTGGGAGGAGGGGGGAGGAGCAGAGTGGGGAGCAGTCGCCCGCCTGCGAGTGTAACAGCACCTCCTTTTTGGACAGCAGTGCCTCCTCCCCAAAGAGCACCCCTGTTAAAGTGCTGCCCTTCTCGCCATCCCAGGTAAGATTTTGTTTTTGGGTTCCTTTTTTCCAACAGTCTAGTGAATAGTTTGTGTTTGAACTGTTTATGGATGACGATGTGGGGCGATTGATTGTATTGTGGGATTTGGTTTTGCACACAGGGGGGCAATCATGTCTCAGGTAAAATAATCACAACTAGAAATGGTGCTCAGAGAGCACAGACCTACGCCCCTGAATGTATTTCGTGGCTCTGTGCACACCAAAATTGAATGGGTTCTAAATTGACCCATGGTTAGGGGTGTAACGATACATGTATTTGTACCGTACGGTACGGGGCTTTCGGTACGGTACAGACATGTGCCGAGCGAACCGAACGGTACAGTCATGTGCCGAGCGACCCGACAGATCATTCGAGCAGATCCCTTTCAGTAGACTGACGCAAAATATTTGTCACAGTTGTGACAATGGGCTGTTTCTTAATCGACTCTTGTGAAATAGAGACACACTTTGAACCTTTCACTCTCTCTGCCATCGCTTCTGTCACTGTGAAAACGAGTCTCGTTTTCACACGCGTGTGCGCCCCCCCCCTCCCCCCCCTCAGTTCGGCTCGCTCACACAGCGAAATAGGCTATACATGGGGACCTTTGTAATCTATCTCCCATCTAATTGTACCGCAAGTTACTTAGGCCTACCATATTTTGCCGAGCACATAAGTCATTTGATATAGGCTACAGTCCCGTGCGACCTGTCTGTGATTTGGAAACGAGTAGCCTACGAGCAGTGTCATCATATCAGCGCACAACTCACATTTTTCAGTGGGCTCGCGTTGATATTCAGTCGTCCTCATTACCGTCCTCCTGGTAAAACTATTAATTCTGTTAGTTTGCCTTAGCCTAATGCACCGTAATGAAACACAGGTAGGCTAAGGGAATAATTTATATATCACGGAGGTCCCAATGTAGGCTATAGTCCTTGCAATGAGAGAAATGAAACTCTGAAGCTGCACACAGCACGCGCTCGTTTGTACACGCACGTTTGCACACAGTCTAGGCCTATATCTCTGTGGGAAAAAAGGCAGAATTATTTTTTAGTAAAGATTTTAATTTATTTAGTTTAAATTTATATTGCATTTAATTTGTTTTAAATAAGTGATTAAAAAACATATTTTTAAGTAGGCTATTCGTTTTTATTTCATTTTCTACTGCTGGGGACATCGTCACTGCCAGCAGCTCTTCCCTGTCTGCTGACAGTGTTGACATTTTTCTGGCCAAAAATATGAAGGTTGAGTGAAGTGGGGTAAATGGGGTATGAATGAGGGGGAAACACTTAAAAGAAAAAGAAACAGCAAAGTTACTTGACACAGCATTGTAGGCTATTCCACTGGTCAACATTGTTTTTTTGTTTTGTTATGTTGTTGTTGTTGGGTTTTTTTCTTCTGGGGGGGTATTGATGCAGCCTGAAAGGTATTGCTGTATGTAAATAAAATGATATTAAAAAGATTGATTCAAGTTCATTTTCAAAGAATAGAAGAGTAGCGCCGGCGCGCCGCTCGAACCGAACCGAACCGAGATGTCCGTACCGAGGTACGTACCGAACCGTGATGTTTTCGTACCGTTACACCCCTACTCATGGTACACCCCTTCACCGAGTTTCATGAAAAGTGGTCTAGCAGTTTTAGCGTAATCCTAGTCCAAAAAAGTAATGGAGGTGAATGGCCGGCCCGGCCGTGCTTCGGCGGCTTGTGGACCTGCCCCGTTATTCGGATCCGCTCCAGAATTTAATGGGTTGTTATTTTACCCAGGCTACACCCCTCCACGAGTTTCGTGAAAATCAGTCTGGTAGTTTTAGAATAAATCTGGTCTACAAAATGAATGGTGGTGAATGGCTGGCCATGTTTGGGCGCCTCATGGAACCGCCCGTGATTCGTTTCCTCTCCAAAATTGTATGGGTTCTAAGTTGGACCATGCTATACCCTTAGACCGAGTTTCGGGAGAAGTGGTCCTGTAGTTTTTGCGTAATCCTCCTATCAGACAAACACACGCACGCACGCATTCACGGCACCTAAAACATTACCTACTGTATCACCCTGCGCTGTTGCTGGGGCGGAGGTAATCAATAGCATACAGGTCTCGCAATTGTATTACACCGTGGGACTGTTCAAACGACAGGCTCTAGCAGATGCATTGTTACTGTATCTATCAAGAAACGATGCTAAACTGTTCAGTGTTTCCTCTTTGTCTCTGCAGTTTCTCAACGCGTGCGGAGGGGATGACTTGAATCTGGACGACCCTGCACTCACATCAACCCCAGTGTGCCGTCACAGACATGTCAACACAACCACACCACTCCAGAATAAACTTTTGTAAGAATCTCATGAACAACCGCGTCTTGGCGAGTTCTACGGTGCTCTTTCACCAATTTACCAGGCACTGTCTCTGCCACCCAGGTTCAGGACCCCAAAGGTGCAAAAAGCCATCATGCTTCTCTCACCACTGACTCCAACGCCCTTCAAGAACTCCATGACCTCACAGAACAGAACACGAGGCCCACTGAAGATGATGGTATTTCTAATGACACCCGAAGGACTTCTTTCGAAATCCCCTATTTGGATGCTGTCCCCGATGCCTACTTAGTGTATTACAGCAAATTAGGTTGGGTGTGTTTGGCTTTCTAATTGTTTCTGTGTCTGTGTGTGTGTGTGTGTGTGTGTGTGTGTGTCACTACCAGGCGTGTGCATGCATTTGTTTGCACTTGTTTGGTCATGCTAGCTTCCGTCATAGTAGTTGTGTGTGTTGTGTTATATGCAGCCCCAGTCAGTCAGCTTGGAAAAGGACATCAGAGAAGACTTCAGTGAGGAGGAGGCAGGGGTGGAGATACTCCTTCATGAAGACTCACAAACGGAAGATTGCTACTGGAAACATGAGGTATCAGAACTTTCCACAGTAATTATTAGAGAATATTGTAAATGTGTATAACTTTGCACCCTGAAATAAGAAAGTCAGCCACAACACTGTGTGTTTCACATTGCGTGTTTCTAACATACAGTAGGTCATGATGTAGCTACTAAAATAATAGCATTAAACTTTTCAGTAACTTAACCCTAAGTTGACATTAGTTATAATAATAGCATTGATGTCAATGTCCAGACTAAAACACATTCCCGGAGTTTTCAAACTAAAACGGGGTCAACAGCGTTCTCAAAAGTCTCAGTCTTAGGTTTGAAAATGCCGTGTAGTGTGAACACGAGGCATAAACGTAGCTAAAGTTATGCATTTTAAAACAAAAATGTATTAGTGTGGATGTGTCTGAGTTAGGAGTGCTGGAACAAGGAGAGTCCCGAGTCCAACGCTCAACTCTACTCCCAGGGACATTTAAAATGTGCTGGAGGAGAAGAGGGTTATAAAAAGTCAGGGAGAAAGAAATACTTCTCAGAGTCAAACCCGGCCTCTTCCACTGTGCTCGTCCTCCAGATCCAGGGGGAGAGCCTCCTCAGCGGTGCCCCCCTGAGGAGCTCCATCCTGGGCTGTGAGGAGCTGGGGAGCTCCCCTGAAGCAGAGAGACCGGAGGGCTGCTTTTACCTGCCCCACCAGGCCCTCTCCATCGCCCTCAGGAGGGAGGGCCACAATACTAATCCCGCCCTTCTCATGACCTCTCAGAAACTACACTACCCAGGCTCAGTGTGCAGCGGCCTCAGCCAATCAGAGGTGAGTGCGGTCGGATAGATGTTTTGGAAAGTCTGCAAATTGTTATGTTTTTTTTACACTAAACCTTTTCAGATTTGGGTAGAGAAAAAATTGAGTGGAATTGAAAGGCTAATTGGCTACGTGGTTGGTCTCAACCACAGGCTTCCGCTATCCCAAACTCTTAGATCCTAGTTTCCTTCAAAGTCGGTGACTTTCAGCAGTGTTTGACTAGTGTTTGTGTGTTTCAAACTAGTGCGTGTGTGTTTCAAACTAGTGTTGGTGTGTTTCAAACTAGTGCTTGTGTTTCAAAGTAGTGTTTATGTGTTTCAAACTAGTGTTTGTGTGTTTCAAACTAGTGCTTGTGTGTTTCAAACTAGTGTTTGTGTGTTTCAAACTAGTGTTTGTGTGTGCTCCTCCTGCAGTTGAATGGTGAGTGGGAGGCAGTGGTATTTGGGAAGACTGATGACCAGATGACCTTGACTGAACAGGCCAGGATGTACCTCAGCTCCAATACCCCCTGCTGTGCCCAGAGGGCCCTAGTACTCTGAGTAGGTATCACCACGACTCGGCTGATGGATTCACATCAAGCAAAACCTTCAGATGACTTATCTATCTGATATCTGATTATTATAACCTTTTTCTGAATGAGCAAAAACACATTTTAAACAGACTACTGTATATTGTGTAAAAGGCATTACAAATGTCTTATTTCCATTGACTGTAAAGTAGAACATTTTGTTGAGATTACAATGGTATATAGGAATCATCTGTTTCTGTAGAGGGGACAGTCTTTGTTTTGAAGACCTTTGTAGAGAAAAGGTATGCGTACATGGTAGAGTGTGTGTTCATGGTAATAGTCGACATCTGAGGATGTTCATGTTGTTTCCTGCTTAAAAACCCCAGCTTTGTCTAATGTCTCATGCTTGACATTAGCTATTCGTATCTTTTAAACACATACTGTACAGTACAGTAACAACTAAGCTTCAGTATCATGATTGAGGCTTACAGTTTGTGATGTTTTTAACTAATCTCTGTTATTTGAGAAGCTAGAATTAAAAACCAAGATAGCTCATTTGATCTAAGATAATATTTGCCCATTTTGAAGAAAGATTTTAACAGTTTGCAATATTTACACATTTGATGTCTATAGATAATCCAATGGCACCAACAGTAGTTAACAACTTAATTTTATAATGTGCGTAAAATTGCTGCTAATGTGTGCAGATACATGTACAGGTAATGCACGTAAGCCACTAATGTAGTACTGACAAATACTGTACTTGCAAAATATGTTACTTTAATTTTGTCAGTACTTTTATTTATTTATTTATTCCTTTTCCCTCCACTATGTCAGCAGCGTGTTTAGTGTAACTACTGCTGTCACTCACATAGTTGTTTATAAAACAGGTTTATAAGCCAGATTGGCAGTGTGAAGCACTTTTTACTTAATGGGCTTTCTAAATGTGAATTTTTAATGATATTTAAATTATTTTAAAACACTATAGTAAGTTCCTCATGACGTCACAGTAGTCAAAGAAGTGTAGTGTCTATACTGTAGTTCACATAAGTCAAATGTGTAGGGTGTCTTAATAGTTCACAGATGTCAAAAATGTAGTGTCCTATAGTTCCACCTTTCATTGATAGGTTTATCATCCCTTGAAACCATCTTTGGGGAATCTTGACCCTAAATGTTAAAAATATACAGTTTTGTTCATCAAACGTGTTTTGTTTTCTGGTGTGCTTCTTATTCTAGGTTTTCAGGGAAAATATTTTGTTTTACCACTGAAAAAAGCACTTGTTTTTCACTGCTTTGTATGGCGTTGATAACATGACTTGTTAAAACACGATTTGCATTGGTTTGAATATTTAAATGTCTCTCCCATATGTTGGATTGAGTCACTAGCAGCCCATGCACATTTACCTCAGTTCAGTTTGAATAAAGTGCTGGAAATACTTTTCATCTCCCTGTCTGTCTATTATGTACGTGTTGTGCAGTACATATTATGCAGTCATAATGTTATTTAAACATGGGCATAGACTACCCAAATGCCATATGATAGTCTACCAACACTCAAAGCCAGGAATAGAACAAACACTTTTTATGCATTTTATATTGATAAAATGATTTTTTGCAACATACAATTATGTACAACCATCACAAATAAATCACTTTGTACAACAAAGTAAAATAACAATAAAGTTTCATATTAGATTCATAACATTGCCTGCAAAAAAATAAATACAGAATCTTAGCAATTGTCTTTGAAATCGAGTTTAACATGTTTTTGAAAGATTTTTCAAGGTGCCCACCCACAACCATTGTATGACCAAAACAGTGGAAGAGCAATTATCAGACTTTCTCAAAAGTGCTAGTTTTGTCAACGTTTTCATCTGAACCATTGTATATGATCATAAGTAACCTTAAAACAGGGCTGAACATGCATTTTCCCTTTACTACTCCTTTAACAAGCCGGGACCAGCTTCAGCCGGCTCCTCATTCTGAAAACACCAACAAAACACGTGACCCTCTGGTCTACTTCTTCAAGTATACAACTACAAATATCCATACGCTTCTGTCTAACAATTAGTTGTGAGTGTATTTCTATCCAGCTTAATTAGCAGGTATAGAAGGGTGAATATCACAACATAGATGATACTACTCCATGTTCAATTATGAGTGCCTGAATGAGAAACCGGAGCATACCTGACTGTGTCTGGCCACACGCGAGGCAGGGAAATACCCCTCTACCATTCTGCAGGCGACCGAACCACCAGGACGGCTCTTCTCTGTGGAGAACTTGGATGACATCTCCCTGGTGGAGCTCCAGCTCATCTTCCCAGTGAGGGCTGTAGTCCATGGCTGCTACCACCTGGAAAAGAAGATTTTTGTTCTAAATGCAAGGAACACGTTATCTTTCCACATACATTAAGTGTAATGTAACGCCTGTGGCCTTGCAGCAAATAAGCTATTATTATTCAACTTATTTCAGTTACAGCTACACAACAAGAACCACTTATTTCTTCTCTTGATGAATAATGATGATTCAGACAAGGAGTAATAACCAGTGAATTATCTTATTGTATAGACCTTTTCATAATTTTAATGTATGTCAGAGGATGGATCCAAACTGAAGGAGCGCAGTGGCAAATTAGGAGAGCTTTTGAGAAGAACATGGCTTGGTTGAGTTGAGGAGAAACCAATCCTCAGCTGATTGGATGAATAAAACAACAGTATGCAAATGAACAACAACACTGTGCTATTGGTCCATGGTAACCAAGAGACCGCTGATACAGAACACAGCAAAGCTTCATCAGTTGAGTTGAGCAGGACTACTTTGAGGCCAACCCGACAACAACTTGTTCATTGTCATGTCACCAGATAAGAGGCTTGTGTGGAGATTACTTTGCCTTAAATTACATCACGTACAGTCTGTCCTTACACTGGCACTGTGCAAAGAGACAGTCTGCCACTGAATGAGTACAAGGTGCAACTGCTTAGTTCAGTTTATTTTCAGTAGTGGTTTAGACACCAAAACCTCAAAGGTCAAATATCAATCACTCAACATCATGGTAATGGATAGGATCAGGATTAATGTTTCTATACCAACAATTTAACATTTAGATTGGATGTAGGTCCAGTAATGTCGAAATTGCTGTGATTATGCGGAGATAATGCTGGCTCAATAAGCATTGGGCTGAACCAAAGCCAAAGCACAGGATAACAGAGGTCTGTCTGCTAACCCTAAAAACGATAAAAGCACAACCCTGAGCAGTCAGAAGGCAGATAGGGAGGGAAGGAGGGAGGGTGATCAAGGCTAAGAGGAGCCAGCCACGTGGTACTTTGGACTAGTCCAGTCCACCCGAACCTGCTCTGTCCAAGGTTATAATAGTTTGACTTTTTTCATTATTTTTTATATCGTTTTAACTTTTTGTTTTCAGTTTAGTTTTAATTAGTTTTTAAAGCAGGTTTGCTAGTTTATTTTTTATTTTTTGAAAATGCTTAGTTTTAGTTTAGTTTTTATTAGTTTCAGTATTAGTTTTAGTTTTTTTTTCTTCTGCGCTAGCCTCTTGACACTATCCTGATCTCACAAGCTCACTTTGTTTCACTCCGTGTGAAACAAACCATCTGGCGCACGTCAGGTTACTTCTAAAGAAAGACACAGCTAAAGAAAAAATGGAGGAAGGATTTCATATCCACCCAAAATACTAGGCTTATGTATGAAATGAAAAAGACTCAAACTAAGGACATTTTCTCTATAATTTTAGTTTATTTTAGTTAGTTTTGTAAACACACAAAACAATTTTAGTTAGTTATTGTTTTTTTTTTAAAGCCTTGTTTTTATTTTCAGTGAACTGAAATGTTTTTTCACACCTAGTTTTCGTTCTTTAGTTAGTTTTCGTTAACTATAATAACATTGGCTCTGTCAACCACATATTTTCCCTTACTCATCCTACAGTAGCAGCATTCGTCTCCTTCCCAACACGTGACTCTGGTTAATATTTCACATTTATATTATTCACTTGCATTTTTTGCTCAAAGTGTAGAGCATCCGAAAACACGCTCAAATGTCAACGTGAACTGCACCGAGTTAGAACTGGACTCAGATCCAATTTAAGTATACGCAAGTTGATTTGTCAACAAGAAACTAGTTGCCATTCCAACGTTTCAGAACCTGTTATCCAAATTTCAGTGCTTTCAAAATGTACGACTGATCCTCTGCAGAGCCTCCCAACTCTGTGGTCTGTACCCATCTGGACTTATGACAGGTTAGATGCCATAGTTGTTATAAAGTATATTGTGAATGAGGAAAACAGTGAACATACCTTGTCTACAGTACATCCACATTCCGATATCTCATTCTCGCTCTGCAGACTAGAGGAAAGGAGGAAAGGAAGACAATAATTTGATTTGAGAGCCTTAATGAGGACACAGTTTCAGACGACACCAGCATAGACATACCATTACCTGGTAATAAAACTAAAGTAAGAACATATGAATGTGAGATGTATAAATACATGTTTAATGGATTAGTCATGAATGATAAATATGCATGATGAATTGAGAGGGGTGTGGTGTGGTTACATGCTGTAATGTTGCCACTCACCTTGTGAGAAGAAGACGGTGGTGAACACCTCAATGTTTTCATCACTCTGCATATAGATCTGCATCCTGAAGGCCTGTGGTTTCCCACTGGAACACTCACACGTGGTAATGCTGCAACTCTCTCTTTAAATAAGTAGCTGTCACTAATCCCTGTACTAGAACACACACACACACACACACACACACACACAACAGGAGCATACAGTACATATACTACAGGCACATATACAGTACACACACATGCACACACAGCTACACAAAAGTAGCCCCTTATACAGTACTTTTACATTCTCTCTCCCTTTCTAACACACACACACACATACACACACAATTAGAGCAACAAGATAAGCAATACTCACAAAACTATTGATACAGTATCACTATTACCATTTCATTCCACATAATAATTCACTCCATGGACGTCGTATTCTGAATATTCCGCAATACAAATAAATTAAGACACACCAATTGTGTATCATATCATACTAGTATTGAACAAGTACAATTAACTAAAGACCATGTCAACCAACATCACAAATTTGGTTTTAATTGGTTTGTTTACAACAATATACAAAACACAAATTCACATTTTCATAATAAAATTAATCTAGCGATATTACTCTGATGACATGCATGGCAGAAAACTGATATAATGTCTGCATGTAGTATATGATATAATGTCTGCATGTGTGGATGGTAGAAATGTTGACAAGGCATACCATGATTGTCATCAAAGAAAATAGAATAGAATAGAATCTGAACTAGATGAATCAGTGAATTAGGATTTGAGAGACAGGAACCCTGCACAGGGTTATAATGCCAGTTATATTACAGCTTATTGATCTTGCAAAGGCATCAACAGCACCATGAGTGATGAGATAGGGTCGGCTATTCTAATAGTCTCAGGGACGTGCACAGATAGACACGAGGTGGTGCTAGAGCACCTGCCCTTTGCCCTCTGGACAAGGCAAGTGCCCTTTTGAAATTAACTTTTTTTTTTTTTTTTTTTCTTCTTTACAGTGTAAATATACTGTATTTGGCCCATGGTGACATCGACCAATTCTCGATTAAAAGCGTGTAATAATAATGCCCCAAAATGCGTTGTAATTTTGCCTAGTCATAATCAATTAATGGATTTAACGTAATGATGACCACCAAACGACCAGTGTCGGTAGAATTTGTTGTTGGTACAGCATGTGAAGCTATCAGTATACTTAAGCTGAATATTTAATATTATGTAGTAATCTTATCCAGGTCACACGCCTCCCCAACCCCCCCCCCCCCCCCCCACCCCAACCCCCCCTCGGTCAACAACTCGCACGACAATCAAGAAACTCTGTCAGCACCCCCCCCCCCCCCCCCCAACATCTCGCTACGCAAGGTGCCCTCATTTTTCACTGAACACCTGCCCCCCAAAAACACCACTGAATAGTCTCATGATGTTACGATCTTACATCTCTATTTCATTAACATCTGTATAATATTGCTACTGTTGCTCTCAGGAATAACATCATTGTGATGCATAATACATTTACACCCCGACACCATTATAAACACCAATATTAATTATCATACTTGTATCACTACCGCACACATCTTAACTCTCCTAGTCTCACCAGAGCCTATGTTGGCTTCCCATGCTCTCTAGGACTTAAGCCACTTAAAAGCGCCAAGATCAGAGAGAAGTTTAGCTGGGGTTCGCATAATGTAATGGCCGTCCCAGCTAATCAGGAAACGAGATTAAATACAGTCACTACGCTCCTCAGAAAGACCAGCGGACGTGTCTCTGCTGTTCAAGTCACGTGTTAATGGTCAGTGTTAATGGACGTACGGTGGAGGATGACAAATAAAGAACAGGTGAGGTCAACAAATCAAAACAGGTTGAGTTACTGTAACACAGTGACTGATAATCATCAATTGATGGAGGCATAAAATCTAAGATAGCTTATCGGAAAGGTAATCCTGGTTAGCAATTCATATACATCTTTCAAAGAAGGCTAGCATTTCTTGTTTGTTTCACCTTATCAATCAAGGGTATGTCAATCAATTGTTAGTAGGATAAGTAAGGAAGCCCTTTTACGCATTCATTTTGTGGGTTGTGCTTTACTTCATGGTGTGTGTGTGTGTGTGTGTGTGTGTGTGTGTGTGTGTGTGTCACACTCTTAGTAGAGCTTCATAGAGGCCTCAAACAGATGAGCCAGGTCCTCCTCAGTGTGCTCTCTTGGGGACAGCTTGGTCACTCTCTCCTGCAAGAGACCATAGTGACACAATAACGTCTCCGCCATGCTACGGCCATCGGACGTCAGGCACTGCCATCAGCCACCAGGGGAAAGACTCATTTCAAACCAATGAAAGCTGCTCCACTCCCCCCCCCCCGTGCTTCATCGTGTTTGATGGCAGCGTCCAACGTCAAGAATTACAGAGCTTGAATTCTCTCTATGGCATTATTTGTTAATCTCTTCCACTGTCCTAGACCCTGTAGCGTTCCCCCAAAGAACGTTCCTGTTAATTTAAGTTCTCTAAATAACGCTGATGGCGACGTGACGCGATGCGGGTAGTGTATTTAGACTGTCAGAGACGTGACAAAGGAAAACCTGAGAGAGTTGGTCAATTAAAAACAGGAGAAAAAAAAACACAACAATATAATTGACACTAGGGATGCACCGATATGAAAATGTAGATTTCGATACCGATAACAGATATTAACATTGCTGTTATGGACGACAACCAATATTTACCGATGTCGTTATGTCCTGTATAAAAACAAGTTTCTATGATAATCAAATGTTATAAATACTGAAAAACACATGGAAACACTGTCTCTATGAGCAAAACACTTGGAAAAGCCGATAAATCATAGATTTACCTCATTGTTTCCTCTCAACAACTACACACAAAACAGCAGCTAGACAGTAATAATTATTAGCTGTTCACATCAGCCCTGTTTTGCACATCGGACCGATACCGATATATTAAAAAACGACTAACATCGGCCGATACCGATATGATTGCCGATATATCGCGTATCCCTAAGGGCGGATTCATAGTCGACGCAAACTACATAAGCGCAAGCAACGCAAGCTTCGCAAGGCCAAGCAAGATATCGTTGCGTCCTTGCGTGTGTCATGCCGAAATTTGTCACTTGACGCAAGCAATAGTGCAATTCCTTGTGTTTCCACAAAACAAAACACAGAACGCAAGCTCTCGAGTCATGTTGGAGCTTGCGCTCACAGCGTAGCTTGCGTTGTTTACATCAACTATGAATCAGCCTTAATAGACACAAAATGTGTTACTGCACAAACAAGAACAGAGAGTTGTGGTACGGTACCTGAGGTAAAGTCCCTTTAACCAGCGCAGGCACGTCCTCCTTGGTGTAGCCCACAGCACTCAGGCCGTCCTCCACGTTGAGGTCATACAGGAACTGGCGCAGGGTGTCAGCCAATAGCAGACCGGCGTCCTCCCTCTTGGCGTTGCTCACATCCGCCCCTTAACAAAGTTGATCAAGGACAGTACAAATGAATCAACCACAGGGTAAATGTGCCAGTGTTAGCCTAATAGCAAATTTTCAACTGTTGGTGATAGCTGGATATTACAAAACCAGATGTGTACAAAGTCGGGAGTGTTGCACATGCAAAAATGCATACACATACATACAAAACTATTTGTTGTGTCTGTGTTATCATTGTTTGCTGCTGGTGGCAATTCACCCTGGACATTAATAAAGGATTTATTTAGATCATACATCTATTCATACACCAAACAGACTTGCCATGACATTTAGTCAGGGCCCTTATAAAAGCAGCTGTTACAAAATCACATGCAGTGTAGCAGGTAAAGTGTTGACATGTGTTGACCACCAAGTGTCACACTAATGATTTGAGGATGAAAATGAACTCTGGGCCCTTACTCGGACGTGGGTGGATGTTTTTATAGGTTCCGTGCGGGAGGTTATACAGTGTTTTAGGGAAGGGTGGTAAATACCAAGTATCTCTGCGGCCTCTAGATGGCGCTCTGGACACATGCTGGCCGTGAAGGAGAAGACTGCAGGGGAGGTCAGGACCACTGACAAACCATGAGGCTGGAGGACCACACACACACACACACACACACACACACACACACACACGATGAAGACACAATTAAAAACAAGCCAGTTGCAACAGTAAACATGTTTTCTCCACCCATAATACAGTACATGTTCCTTTGTGGTAAAGAAATAGTGGATATGTGATATTTTCTTCATGAATAATGAATATATGAAACGTTCAACATGCATTAACACATTCATTTTATGTGTATAGTGTTTAACTCATGAAGCTCTAAACTGTGAGAAGTAAAGTACTTTCTTTCAATTCTGGAAAACCAGAAAAGCATACAGGCATGTCCGACCGTCTGCAGCTAAATCAAAGGATCCAGTGTAGTACAGTATGATACACATGATCATAGACTCTATGACCAAACTATTTCCGAATATACAGTATTATGTTAAAATTCAAATTAAGTATAATGTTTCCCAGTGCAGTTTGGTAACTGAATGGAGGCCAGAAACATAAAAATAGCATTACCACTATCGGGTGGTCCACATTGTAGCCTTTGGCTTTGTGTGTCTTCACATTTCCAGCGATGGGATAGGACATCCCGTGACTAATAAAACAAACACCAGTCAAACAACAAAGCTGCCAGTAAGACAAGGGAAGATAGAGGATCTGTGCAATTGTGCAGGATGTGTGAACTCCTACTCTTAATATAGAGGCTTGTATCGTAGGGTTTGTACAATATAAAAAAGGAATGTACAGTGTGTATTTCGCAATAGTTACATAATATTGTATTCAATAAATATGTAGGTTTACCACAAGTGGACCCCAGCATTTCCAAACCCAATCCCAGCAAACACACTGGCCAGGTGCATGCTGGACCGGGCCTCAACGTCCCCCGGGTCCCTCACTGCCCTGAGACAGACACACACACCATTCTGTCACATTTGACATTATACAAGCATTCCTGTGAAATGACTACTGCTGGTGTATGGATATATATTCAGCAAGTATTGCACCTCCTAACTGTTACCTGTAGTCATACGGGGCTTACGGCCAGGTTAAGGACTAAGCTTGTTAGATGGCTTTGACCCCAGTAGAGTAGCCACTTATATTCCCCTTTTACTACAGCTTCTTCACACCAACGTTCACTTCTTTAACAAACTAAATCCATGCAAAACCTAAATGATCTCGCTGGTTCTGTTGGATCAATTAAGCAGCAGCCTGCTCCTAACGAGATGTACCGTTTCATGTACTTGGCCACCACGCCGAGGGCGTGTCTGGACCAGACGTCACTGATAGGGTTGCTGCCCTGGTAGGCCGGCCGGTTGATGGGGTTAGGAGGACAGGGGCTGCGCATGTTGTAAGGCAGGGCTGTGTAGGACTCCAGAGCGTGGCTGTGTCGTGGGAGGGCCAGAGAGAAAAAAAACAGTTTGTCTGGCGTTCGAGGTCATTTCACAGAATCCGATCAAAAAAGATGTGGATGCAGTTGTGACTTCATGAGGCAGTACAGAGGAGTTAAGCACAGTCTAAATGGCTGATGTGAGATTCATACTAACCAAAAATACCACCTGATGCAACCTATCGTACTGAGGACAGATTTGTTTATTAGTTGAATAAGGTGTTTTACTTTTTGTTGGAACAAAACCTGGGCCTCTGTGGATATGATGGACACCATCTTATCAGTCATTTGCATCTGACAACAAGGTGACACCCCTAGGCCAAAGAGCAGTGCTATAAATGCAGTGGGGGAAAGGTGCAGCGGGAAGGTCGTCAGGAAAAGGAAAAGTCGTCAAAGGTGCTACTTTTTCAAGGTTTTGTAGTGCATGGAGGAATGAGATATTTCACTGACATGGAAAGAGTAACAACACAGCTTTAAAATACAAAGATCATATAAAGCAAAAGATGAAATGTGATTCACAATGTATACTGTACCATAGCACATCAAAACCACTGTTGGCTGCAACCCTCTCCGGCATGTGTAGAGTATGCAGAGGATCCACTATCCCGAGTGTTGGCTTGATAGCCCTGCTGGCGATGCCTGCGCAAACGAGCAAACCGGCAAACCCGTCATTTTGAATCACGGCACCGTTGACAGTTTAAAAATAGCAAGCAATGCGCGTAAGAGGAAAGAAAGCTGGCTTTAAAAATACATTGTCTCTCTACAACATACCAGTCTTTGCCTTCAGTTTCTCAAAGTCGAAGATGGCTACACCGGTCGTCTCACTCCCAGTTCCGGCTGTTGTAGGAACTGGAGAAGAAAAAGGTGGAATGACTTACAGTGTGCACCCATGTAAATGACCTATACGAGCACATCTGTAACTCTACACTATTAGAATTCAACATTTGAAAGTATGTAACAACCTCTATACCAAGTCGATCTGTCAAGTTATGTCAAGTTTCCTTATGACCATCCAGAAGACAGGTCATCAAACAATTATCTTTCTTATACTTACAGTACAGTATATTATAGATTCCATTAGATATACAGTACATATCATACCATATAATTTCATATGAAATCAAACCCTATCAATTCACCAACGTCTGATAAATCCACAGTATCCTAATGTGGCCATGAGGTCACAATGCTTCTGATCTAAATGGCAGTATGACATTTTGCAGCCCTATGAATCCTAAATGTTCATGGCTGGAGAACAGAGTCTGATTCGGTATTCTGCTGAAAGAGATACTCTCTCTTGAAAGAGATACTCTCTCTGGGTAATACCTGCAATCAGGGGCTTGAGAGCTCCAGTAATCGGCTTTCCTTTCCCTATGGGTGCGTTGACGAAGTCAAGAAAATCCGCCTCGGGGTGGCAAGCATACAGGTTGGCCGCCTTACAGGTGTCAATCACTGATCCTCCTCCCACAGCAACGTAAACGTCGAACACCCCTCTCTTCGCAAAGGCTATGGCCTCCTTGAAGCTGTGCAGAATGCAAACGGTCAACTGACCATTCATCTCCAGGCTAATTTTGTCAGTGTACATTTGCTTCACACGTGGAAATTGTCACATTACGTTCACACATGGAAATTGTATTGGTTATAAAAATGATACTTTGCGGTTGGTAATACAGTTTAGTGGTTTAGATCAATACAATCAAGGATAGGAATTGCCCTTAACCAATACTGCTCATAAATCAATAATAATCTGGTTACTATCTTATTAGACATTGTACTGTAACTACTGCAGATATACAGTATGAACCAAATCCATTGTGACAGACTGACAGACAACCAGAAGAAAGACGAGCTTCACCTGCCATCTGTTGGTTCCACCCGCACGCTGTCAAAAACCCTGTAGTTCACTCCATTCTTAGCCAGGGACTCCAGCACCGCTTTGACTGGTGGGAGGGCAGACAGGTTCTTGTCCGTCATCAGACACACGTTACGAGCCCCCATGTTCTGAAGGTCCTGTGTTTGAGGAGAGCATCATTACCGTCTAACAGGCATGGTTGTGGATGATTGGGGCTGAGGTATAAAATATGGTACAATGCCACTCCACTAAAAATATTGCATGATATGTGGCTCTACAAATGAGAAAAGACTTTGAAATGAGTGGCTTCATAAAAGTATTCCATTAACATTGATTACTGCATGACAACATTGTTACTACACAACATTGTTAGTATCAGTTTGGGCCCTACGTTTTGATTGTGTGATTACACTGATTCATCTGTCAAATCTAGCCCACTTTTTACAATGCAAATTGATCAGCTAATTTACCATGCCTATTTCCTGTGTGACACCTTCTCCATATCTGATGTTTGAGCTGGCCATCTAATAAAACAAAACAAAACAAAACAAAGAGTTAACATTGGAAACGTCATCACATGAGAATATTGCTTATTTTAATCAAATTACAGTATATCCACAGTATATCAGCAATATCAAGATAAGCTGATTCCGCGCATTATCTAACAATATTGCTATCGGCTACTACAGTACAATTTTGGAACAGTGAAAAGCGTAGCCTTGATTTAGCCTACATTTCGATGTAGGCTACAAAAGTTTCATCAAATCAGTACCTCAAATGCATAGTCAGTTTCTCTGACAGTGCACGGGGCAGCTCCTGCACCTGAAACAAACAAGCAGAATACTTAACCACATTACAATAATGCGGTTTGATTTGCCTGTTTGCTTGAAAACATGTTTTTCCCAACCTTGGTGGAATGTATTGGAATGAGCGGGACATCTGCATCTGTAATGAATAAGCACATGTATGACATTATTCTTACGCAACTGATCAAATGTTGCCTAGCCAGACACGTTTCTGCAGAAGCGCAGGTTAAAACGAGGGTGCAACGAGTCTGACGTCGCTGCTTGAACGAATGTTTACGTGTTTAGCACACTGCATTTAACACTCTTTGAAATGCGCATGTTCTGGATCAACTTACGCTGCTTTTTCGAGTTGCCTGAGCAGTTGTACTATCCTGTCGCGTCCTGCCATGGCGTTCCAATTTCTCAATTATTTCGTGTTTGGTTTAGGTTTTGCAGTCGGTCCAGATGGTGCTCATATAGGCTACAGTCAAAGGTCGCCTCCTACTGTGTAGAATGTGTAAGCATGTGTGCGTGTGTCGTGAGGAGGTAGCCTACAGTACGCTTTCACCTTTTGCATAAGCCTTGTAAGCCTTTGAGAAAACAACCTCGAGTCAGTTGATAGCCTGTAGCCTATTAAGCATTTAAAGTCGTAATGGTGTTGACAAAATTAGTCAACATCCAACATCAGGAGAACTATAAAACAGCAAAATTGCCTGACAATCAATAGCACAGTCAATTGACCTAAACAAGTGCACAGTAAACATGTTCCTCATGTGCAGTCAATACAGCAGCGGAAACAAATGTAAACATTTAGAGTCATTTGCAGGTTTATTCTGCTGATAATTTACCATTTTCAAATTCAAACATTCCTGCTTTCTGCTGAACCAGAAATGAAGTCTCCTACGTAACGTCACGGCCGGGGTAATCGGCAGAGGTTAATCAGTCACACCCCGTATGACGCAACCCACCAGCTGACTGTCAGCTGTCATAGCATTGGTTCAGCTCGCTAGAGCACATGTATTTAAGCTGTCAAAACATGTCATTGTTCGCGCTTGCCATTACTGCTGGTTGTGCATTTGCATGTTCGCCCCACCTCCTCCCCTGCTCCACCTGCGTATGTCGATGTCATCTCTGTTGTCATCGTTGCTCTCTGTCCGGGGTATTGCTGCATTCTTCCGGTATTCCACTATGCGTCGGCTAGTGGAAGCCAGGGTAGACACTAGCTGGTCTCTGTGGCTCTCCGTGGTGACCGTGGGCCGAAACATGTCCGGATTGCCATCCAGCGCTCCTTCCGGTCACCATGGAGGTAGAGACACTAGGCTGTATCTCCTTCGGACTCCATGAAGCGTTGGCCCGTGGAAGCCGGGGACTATAATGTACAGCAGTCCCCCTGTGGCTCTCTTTGACGGTCTTAGTTGGCTGAGTTACCTCCGAGCGTCTTCCCGATCGCAGCCCACTCTGATCGTCATAGAGGCATGGGGCTAGATACCCCTTCTGGCTCTCTGGGCCAAGCGGCCTAGAGGGGGGAACACCTAGATTGCCTCCCCCTGCTAACGCGCTTTCCACATCGGTGGAAGGCAGGGGGCCCCCCGAACAGAGCACACCGCCAAAATTCATATGCTATGTATTTATAGATGCATGCTAATAATGGGTCAATTTTGACAAAAGTGATCTCGACTGAATGGTTTTTAGAGAGTAGCCTAATGCAACACACAGCCTTTTGAATAATAGTTTCAGCACAGGGTCACAAATGGCTGCTAATGCTGGTTTCCCCTGCCTCTTGATTCTACTGGACCTAAGTGCAGCGTTTGATACAATCAATCATTCCATCTTTCTCAATCGCCTTCAAAACTCTATCGGTCTCTCTGAGCAAGTCCCGAACTAGTTCTGATCCTATCTATCAGACAGGACAGAATATGTCTCCCTGGGGGCCATCTAGGTCTCCTGTGGTGTCCCTCAAGGATCTTTTCTTGGCCCCATTCTGTTTATCCTATGTTTCTCCTCAGTCACATCAGCAGGCATGAAATATCATTCCATTGCTAGGCTGATGACACCCAGCTGTACTTGAAAACTGCCCCAAGTCCCTCTGTTGGCTGCTCACAGCTCAACACCTGCCTTAAGAAGACAAGGGCGTGGATAAAACAAAACCTCCTTCAACTAAACAGCAGCAAAGTGGAGGCTCTACTTGTCGGCACCTCTCAGGTCCAGAACTCTCCCATAACCCACCTCACCATTGCAGGCAAAACCATCACTCTCTCCTCCTCGATCACCAACCTTGGTGGTGTCAAGTTTGATCCCTCCCTGGCCTTTGACATTCACATTAAACATTTCTGTAAGACATCATTCTACCACCTTAAAAACATCTCCAAACTCCAGACTGCTTCTTCATACCCCCGGGACTAAGCTCCACTCTATGGGAAATCAGGCCTTTTGCTCAGTTGCCTCCTACCTTTGGAATGCCCTCCCTGACAATCTGAGGACACCTCGGACTCTGGATTCTTTTAAGCCTGGTTTAAAGACCTACTTGCTTTTTTTATGTAATGTGTATTTTAATTAATGTCTCTGTTATCATTCTGCTTGTTCGTTTTCTTAATGACTTTGTGATTATTCCAGCACTTTGAAATAGACTCACAATGAAACATGCTTTATGAATACAATTATTTGTTTATCTATTATTATTAACAGGGTCCTACAGCACCAAGCCAATGACTGCGCTGGCCTTTAGTTATCTTTTATAACATAATTGATGTATCGCCTACAGAATGTGTTCGTCACCTGGACTGAGATTTTTCCTGCAATGTCAAAGCTGTACACAAGGCACATCCTCACAGAGGAGCGGGGGAAGGTGCTCTGGTTCCACATGTAGTAGGCAGCACATGCCAAGTGAGGGAGATCCAGGAGAGAGCTGCACCTATCTGTAAGTATGTGTGTGTATGTGTGCGTATACACACACGCACGCGTGTGCGTGTCAGGGGATGGGGATCAGCAAAAAGCAAGTAAAGTAATCATCATCACCTCATCTTGCTAGGTTGCTGCTGGGTTGAAGAGACCCCATGTGTGCAAGCCGTTTGATGACGGGCACGACCAGCAAAATTCATCTGCACAAAGCACACTGTGTCGACACATCACCCGCAGTAGCGTAGTGGAGGGTATACAGAGGCTGTTGTTTTCTTTATCCACAGACACACATACCCACTTTTTATCCACCGCAAATGTAAAAACTGAACCATTTCAATATATTTGCTGCTATAGTACACCCACTTCTTCAGTCACTACTCCACTGGCCACTTGTGTGCTGTGTAGACACAGATAGAGCCTACATTCATATTGCCTTTTTCATTACTGGTTCTAAATATTCTAAACATGGCATGAATAAAAGTTTCTTTTCAATAAAGATCCTTGTGACTCAGGCTTGGCGTGGAAAGCAAATCTCTTGCTGTGGCGGAGAATTACAATTTACTCTGCCTGTTATGTATATTTCCAGTAGCTAGTTGACCAGGTTGTGCACCCATATTATGATTCTAGAATATTTTTTTGCACAGCCATACATGACACCCGACCTATGGGCAGGTTGAACACATACCTAGGCTATACATGGACACATACAGAGCACATACTGTATTTGACCAAGCCATACACTATCACTAGTCTATAATGTATCCAACAAACTCTCTGTACCCACAATGCATCTAACCTCTACACCTATGAGAATCCTAACATGTAGAATGAGCTACACTAGACTCCTGCTACTCTACAGTCTGTGGATGTAGGAAGTAGAAGGGCCCTGACTAGTGTCCTTTACTGAAACACAAAGTATCTTTTTTTTTGTGTAGAGCAAAATGCATTGTCGATGGGAAAAATGAACTAACTAACACCGCTAGTGATGGGCTCTAGTACATTTTGTGACGGACACACGCATGCACATACAGACATGTCATTTTATTAGCCACTCCCTCCCTCTGATTTCATTGGCTGGGGAACAATAGAGATTATAGCCATATCAACATTTTGTTGTTGTTGTTGTTCTCTAAACACATGTTTATTTACTGTGTAGGCTACACATTTTCAATAGCCCATTGCCTGTACCTGACACTGTTATTTCCTGTAGACATCCAGAAACGTGTTAATGAATTAATAGTTTGCTATGAAGTGGAAACCAATGAACTCATGTCATATTGAGTTGTGTGGTATTACATTTACTTTGTCTGGAAGGTAATAACATGTTTTATGCACCTGGCAGCTGAAATTACAGCCTTGATAATAAATTATTGATTCATTGAGATAGTCTAACTGCCCAACACAAGCAGAATCTTAGCCTTTCTTAGTTTTCTTCTTACCTTGGAAGCGTGTTTGTCCACCACTCTGTGTGTGTGACTGCCTGACATGCCACTGCATTCAAGTGACATCAGGAGAAGGAGCTTTGACATATGGGCTCATGCAAACATAATGCAGTCAACACTGTAAACTCTGAACATCGCAATCAATGTCCCTAGCTGTCTCTATAAAGTACTATAAATGGGCTTTGGGGACAAAACGTTTCAAACATTGGTCGACGTCACTTTTTTTATTTGTATTGATTGTTCAATCAACAGGATGTGGGTTAATACTAATATTTACCCTTTTTTAAGAATAGAGGCCATGCCTAACGTCATAAAGGGCTCCTGTTTCAAGAACCATGGAAAAACCCAAGGTGATGATACCCTTCTTTCAATGGACCTTGGGTGACGCAAGACCAGAAAGAATATCCTGTTAGAGAATAACAAATGTAGAAGAACTGAGAACAGGTATTGTACGTTCTATTCCCTTCAGAGAAACTGTCCCTTTCCACAGCACGGCTCATTGGACGGATGCACAGTAAGTCATAATGAACTAATAGAATTCCCTGACCAAAACATTTCTAAAGATTTCTTTACACTTCAGTGCAACCACGGCTTTTCAGTTGTCAAATGTGATTACCTCTGTAAAGTTAAAAGGGAGCCCCTATTCATTTACTGTCTTTTGTTTGTTTTTTCCCCACCAAGTTACCTCACCTTGTGCGTCCACAATGAATGTGTCAGCTACGTCCTGTTTGTTGAGCATTGGCGAGAGCTGTGTTGTTGAGGTGTGATGACTATTGAAGGGGACAGACAAGCTAGTTAGTGAAAGAAACTCCCAAGACCCCAGCCGGCTTCAGAAAGAGCAATTCCCAATCTGCCCTTTAAGTATCAGCATGGTGCAGCCAACGCCATCTCTCTGATGCTGCGATCGTCCCCTGAGGGCTACGACCATCTCACTATGGTGTTGGTGTGTGTCTCTCCCATTTAATAGAAAGCTAGTATGAACCAAGAACCAATATTCATAAGTGAGAAGAATCATCAATGTTCCGGTTCATTGTTGTCAGTGGTTGTATGAGTGACCAGGATTTCCCCATAAAAGCAATATGATGTAATGAATGGTAAATGTATTCAATGTGTGCAAGTGAAATACATGGTGTACTTTATATGGTAAATGGACTGCACTTATATAGCGCTTTTATCCAAAGCGTTTTACAATGAAGGCCTCTCATTCACCCATTCACACACCAATGGCGGCAGCTGCCATGCAAGGTGCTAGCCTGCTCATTGGGAGCAATTTCGGGTTCAGTGTCTTTGCCCAAGGACACTTCAAAATGTGGATAGGAGGAGGTGGGATTCGAACCGCCGACCGTTCGATCATTGGACGACCTGCTCTACCACTGAGCCACAGCCGCCCCCCCTGTGAAGACCAATGTGCTCCCTTGGGCTCTCCATTGCTGTAACATGTACTAGCACTGTATATAATTATTAATTTCCGTGCTGTATGGGCCAGTTAAGAGCTTGTCAGTTAAGGCAATGCAAAGTTCATCTGATGGCCATGAATCCCCAATGTAGTTTAATTTATGACGTGAGTATTTATATCGGGAAGGCATATAGTCCTACATATAGTCGCTACATACCATTTCCATTATATTCATGTCTAAACATCAAGTTGATGTGATTTCACTCAAGTAGGCCTATCTGTGAATAGGAAGACAGTTCAGTGCATTTGGATTCACAGCACTCTTGAGTTCAGAAGCATGACCACCTCTTGGAATGAGCAGGACGATAGGGTGACAACAGTCGATACCTTCCGGAAAAAGGTCAAACTGTCACACATGGCTGTGGGGTGAAAATGTCTTCCACACGCTGCCGTTGTAACACCCGCGTCGACTGGTGGCAGTGCCACCTTGGATGAGAGCAGGCAATTGTGATTCACAAATCGTTGAAAGGGGGTTTGTCACACAAGAAGAGGCTTTTAGCATTTGTAAAATTGCCTGTCGTCTTGGAGCATATCTTCTTGACACGTCGTTTTAACCCGAAGAAAGTAGAGGAGGATGGAAAGAAGACCTGTCGGGTAAATGGACTGCACTTATATAGCGCTTTTATCCAAAGCGTTTTACAATGAAGGCCTCTCATTCACCCATTCACACACCAATGGCGGCAGCTGCCATGCAAGGTGCTAGCCTGCTCATTGGGAGCAATTTCGGGTTCAGTGTCTTTGCCCAAGGACACTTCAAAATGTGGACAGGAGGAGGTGGGTTTCAAACCGCCGACCGTTCGATCATTGGACGACCTGCTCTACCACTGAGCCACAGCCGCCCCCCCTGTGAAGACCGCTTCAGGGAGATAGCCGCCCCCCCTGTGAAGGTCGCTTCAGGGAGATAGCCGCCCCCCCTGTGAAGGTCGCTTCAGGGAGATAGCCACACACGGCTGTATTGGTTGGGGATTGTGCCTTCAGTCATGAGTTCCTGTAGCTTCGTGAGAAATCATCATGATCTTGCGCCCACATTCTGTTTTTCACACACAGCGGTCTGGAAAGGATAAGTCTGGAATAAAACACAGTAAAACATGGGCATAGGGGGTGGAGCCAGCGCCTATATACCTTTCAAATCCAGCTGCATTTGAACATACAGAATGTCATCAGGAGCGTATAGTTGAGACTAAATGAAAAAGTCATCCTGCCCAGAAAAGAAGAAAACTGTAGCGAGCCAATTCTGTGAGGTGAGTTAACGTGGAAGAAAGTCCAATAGCCTAAATTGCACTTTATGTGCCAGATATTCCTGTCCTGGCCCCGCAGTGGTGAAATGAACTGCCCACTGACGTCAGGACAGCAGAGTCGCTGCCCATCTTTCGCCGCAGGCTCAAAACTCACCTCTTCAAGAAGTACTACCAGGACTTGAAAGGTGGAAAGTTGCGGTCAGTCACCAATCAGAGGCTAAATCAGCCTCCCCGCACAGCCCACTATCTGCGCGGACCAATTAATATTTTGTCAGAAATACAGCCACCCATTCACCTCCAGTCACACCTTCTCCCCAGCGGATCACGGGGTGGGTCCATGAGCCGCCCAAACACGGCCTGGACGGCCATTCACCTGCATTCATTTTTTGGACTAGGATTACGCAAAAACGAACAGACTGCCTTTCATGAATTTTGTCGTGCCCTGAGCCCCAACGTGCATTCAGGGGTGGAGGTCTGTGCTCTCTGAGCACCATTTCTAGTTATGGGCTATTTTGGAACAAAAAATGAACTCAATCTAGTGTACAATTGAATGAATTGAAACCTTTATTGCCCCAGAGGGGAATTTGTCTGTAACATAATAAATTGTGGAGACGGTAAAAGTGGTATGCAGACTTTCCGGCTTGACTATGTGTGTGTGTGTGTGTGTGTGTGTGTGTGTGTGTGTATGCGCATGAATGGGTATACTCTGAAAGTTACAGCATTCCCATATCTGCTTCCGGCTTGCTACTAATTGGTGTAACATTAAACACATTCCATCGGTAATGATGATTACCTTTGATGCAATTGTTGTCTCAAGACCCCCTGACATTAGGCTGTCTTCTGAAGGATTGCAAAGGGGTGGAAACTTTCCAGAAATTTTCCATGGAAAGCTACGCCCGGGAATTTGGGAAATTTGGACCTTTTCTGTAGCCTCAACATTTTTAACATTTTATTTGATATCCTTATTTTAGGATTTTATCCTATTTTCTTCCAATTTGGTAGCCAATTGACCCTTACCTAGAGTCCAGTTACCCCCTAATAACTGTTGAGGATTCGTCACACAACCGGTCGGCAAAGTGAAAGGGAGAGACAACTCCTGACTATCTCAGCTCACAACCGTAATTTTGGGTTGCTGTTGTGTGACAAACCATCAAGCCAAGATTAAACTAACCACCCTCAGGGAGCAGCAGCCCAATAGGCCACTCCCTCTGGGATTGGGCCATACTCGGATCTGGAGAGATCACCGGTTTGGCAGCTGCACCGGAACACAATGCATTAGATCAGTACACCACCGCAGACCCCTAGAACAGGGAACTTAAATGTAGACTAGTTGGGGAAAAAACATAATATGTAATTCTAGATCTTGCAGCATGATCTTGATTAAAATAACCAGATTTAATGCAAATTCAGTTGAATTTCAACCCTGTACTGTGCATTCATCTATCACATGTGCAGTGCATCACACGCACAGCTAATTCCTCGCATCCTGCACACCAAGAGGGCTGTAGAATCCATAAACGTTGTACTCACAAAGAGTAAGCAAAAAGTTTCATTAAAAAAAAATTGTATTAGAAATGTTTGCCTGCATGTCATCTTATGACAAAACTAAATGTTTAACTATGTCTGTTTATGACAAGGCAAATCAAGTTGGTATAAATAACCCCAGAATTCCCAGTTTATTCCCATTAATTCCTGCTAATTCACATGGAAAGTTTCCAACTTTGAATATTCCTAGGATTTTGTAACCCTACTCATTATACAGAAACAATTATATGAGAGGGCACCTATTTTAGAAAACAGGGTTTCAATACTCAAGTCATTCAACAACAATGTGCTGGGAATTCAATTAAAGTAGAAAGTTCCAATCCCACCAGACAGGCCAAAGTAGGCTACATTTATATTTCCAAACTTTCATTGTGAAAGGAGTGACATTTTAATTTCCTGTTAGGGTCGTTAGCAGGGGCACCCATTGTTTTCACGCTAACATCCTACAGTACAGCACATGTTAACGTCCTACATGTTGATAAGTTCCATCTTTTCAGAAAGTAACATGCTTACACCATAAAATAAACTACTAACTGTAATCAATACGTCTTGACTGAGACCCAATACCCAAGACTTTCAGGAAAATAGTTTCTTTACTCTGCTGCATACACAGTAGGATTGTTTATCCCCAAACATTGTGGTGATGCATCAACCTCTCTAGTGCAGGGCCATAATGAAGGCTTTGTCAATCCCTCATAGCAACCAGTAGTTTATCATAATTAGAAATAGTGCTCAGATAGCACAGACCTCCACCCTTGAATGCATTTTGTGGCTTTGTGCATGGCAAAATTGAATGGGTTCTAAATTAGGCCCTGCTACACCCTTCTCTCGAGTTTCATGAAAATCAATCTGGTAGTTTTAGCGTAAACCTGGTCTATAAAATGAATGGAGGTGAATGGCCAGCCGTGTTTGGATCATGGACCCACCCCGTGATTCAGATCCTCTCCAAAATGTAATGAGTTCTAAGTTGGCAAAGGTAAAGGTCCCACCCCTACATATTCCAGAGGGGAGTGGCCTGCAGGAGACAGGGAGGTGTCCACAGGACCTGTTTAGAGTATAAGAGGGAGAGACCCTAGGGAGGAGGGAGAGACACTAGGGAGGAGGGAGAGACACTAGGGAGGAGGGAGGGAGGCAGGGTTAGTGGCTGCACTGGACCTCTACAACAAACACGGGGGGTTCTACTGAACTCAGGGTGGTCTGCAGGTGACAGAGGGGCATCCACTGGACCTGGTTAGAAGATAGGAGGGAGAGGCACTAGGGAGGGGGGGGGGGGGTGGCAGAAAAGAGCTAGTAGCATGCAGAGCTACATAAGCAACACAGATATTAAAGCAGACGGTGCCAGTCGCAGGGCAACCAGCATCTGTATATACATCTATATATACACACTGTGCATAACAGGATATACACCAATGTATACAAAGGAATCACAATTAATGCGTTCTAGGGTCACCAACGGTACACCCTTCCACCGAGTTTCATGAAAATTGCTCCAGTAGTTTTTGCGTAATCCTGCTGACAGACGTACGTCCAAACGGACGGACGGACACACAAACACCACCGCTGGGGTGGAGATAACAACTTGTGACAGCTGAAATGTGACAAGATTTTCTAATGTGTGCTCTGCAATTACAATATTGTGAGGTCAACGGGAAAATTCAGAAGAGCCGAGATTGGGATTGGATTCCGTAGAGAACTACTATTCACAAGGAGAGGAGATCCCTGCTTCATTTGAATGCCACTCAGAGGAGATTGGATCCAATCATTTCCAGTAGGCTACCTAGTGACTAGTGACTACCCTGAGGAATCTTAAAAAGACATTCATCAACTCACATCATGGACTTTTGAACAGTCATTAGAATCAATATCCCTCTTTAAATATGAATGGAATGTATAGGCCTGTTCGGTATGCTGACGCACAAGAGATATACAATAGTAGATAGAGTCAATAATAATGCAAAGATGACGAAGGACAACCTGTGAATGGTATTATCCATCTGCAGGGGAGACTGAAAGCTCAGCTCTAACCTTTCCTTGGAACAAGTACATTTGCAATCTTAGGACCTGTGTTTTCATTTGCATGCCATAAAACCAAAAGAAGACATCTTCCACACCTTATTGGGAAGCACAATGCCAGCAAAGTACAAGTATTCATCCCCACATTATACTATGTACTCTATATGTACAGTAGTATGTACTATGTATTATACTATGTACAGTATATGTACAATAGTACAGTATGTATTATACTATGTACAGTTAAGCGAGAAAGAACATTTGAAGAGAAAGAAATGTCTTGTCATGTTTAAAATGTACAGTATTTGACTGAATAAAACACTGATACTGTAGGTAGAAGCTTTCACAGTTATGAGTATTTAGATTAGACATAACCTTCTTGAATAATTATCTTCTTATAAAGCACTTGCAAGTGAACAAATGGATGAAAAAGTTGACTCAACTGACTTTTAATAGAAGCGAGTGCTTTGTTGAGTTACTGTTTGAATATGAATGGAGACCTACGTAGGTACAGTATACACAATGACAGAGCAAGGCAGGATCTGCTGCCAGAATGGCAATAACAGTCAGCTCATTCTTGATCAGCATTCAATCTAATCAATAGACACCCACATAATGTGTCCTTCCTTGTCAGTCAATGTGTGTGTGTGTGTGTGTGTGTGTGTGTGTGTGTTTGTGTGTGTGTGTGCATGGGTGTGTGTGTGCGTGTGTGTAACAGTGAAAGTGACATCAGAGCAAGGAAATGAGCAGCGGTCTCGCCACTAACCTTAACTGTCAGAGAAGCTCCCGGCATCATAGTTAGCAGTTTCCACTCTTAGTCTTTGGCCCAAAGGGCACCAACTCATGGTGATGACATACACATCTGTGTTTTAGCCTGACACTGCCACCAACTGGCAACTGGCTAATCCAGAAATAAAAAGCTTTATCACCGCCTGTTTAAGACAAAGTGCTATTATCCCACATTGTGCATGACATATTACTTAATGCAGGTAATGATTAAAGTCCTGGAGCAATTATTATGGCTCCCACGTCCTCGTCTGCTCCGGTTCCCCGCGTGCCACGCCCGCGTTCCGGTGCACCGCCCTGCTCCTGCCCTGCGGCGCTCTGCGCTCACCTGAGCTTCCAGCCCTGACGTCCCTAGTCTCTCTCCACACTCAAATATTACGGTGAACCACATGCTACGTAATAGAGTCTGTCAGGGCTGGACTGGCCATGTGGCGTACCGGGCAAATGCCCGGTGGGCCGGACCTACTTGTGGGCCGATCTAAAAAAAAAAAAGAGCTAACGAACGGCCCATAGAGCAGGGACAGCGGCCCATTGGTCCATTTTCTATACTGACACTGGGCTGGCCCAATCATATGTAGGCCCCACCCCTCCCTCTGTTATTTTCAGGTGTCCTTTGCGTGGGCCGTTAGAGAGCCAACAGCACCCCCCCCCCCCCCCCCCCCCGTCAACAAATCGCGCAGCAGCATCCCCCCCCCCCCCCCCCCCCCCCCCGTCAATAAAACGAAACTTAAGGTGTTCCATCTCACCGCGTCGGCTCGGCTAGTGGCCTGACTGGGGCTACATTTCCCGGTAGGAAATATTCACCCAGTCCAGCCCTGGAGTCTGTGCCACTTCACCGCCCCGACTGTTTTTCCGAGGGCAGGTCTAGGGGTCAAAACTGAAAGAGCGATAGGCTGTAGAACCAAGTTCTACATGAGAACCAAGTATTTCAAACACAAACAGAGATCTTTCAGTTCCTCGGAATGTGAACTAACTTCTAGCAGTGCACGGTCAAATTGTCTTCCACTTGCACAATGTAACGTTAAGCTAATGTTAATGTTTCAATGGAGGCCTGTCGAGTGCCTATAAGCGGGAGCAGGAAGAGCCGTCCCATGGGACCTTAAAGCTACATGAGATATCTCAGCACTTTGGCGGCCTCTCTGGTCTGGATCAAATCAGCACTGCGTTTTAAGAACCACACTTCCCACAATTTCCCACTCACTCGCTGTAATGATGGGAAAAAATATGATAACAAACATGTGTGGAGCATACTGGATTGGAAGATTGTAGCTACTTAAATGGACTTTCTGGAAGAATGGCCTCAATGCAGGTAAATACCGGTCTTCTTTCTTTTATGTGCATGTAGATAAATTTGCGGGGCGAAGTATTTGTTGTCTTCCTGATACTGTGACACGCAGAATGCATCACTTCCGCTTCCACCACAAGATTTCCCACCAGTGTACTAGCCAGTACACCAAAATTCTAAAATAATAAATTCACAGGGTCTCATATAGTCTCATGTAACAAAAACTATTTTTTGGGTCTTGCTAAGGCCAATTCATAAACTAATAGCAGGTAAAGGTGAATATTGAACTATAAAAAGTTATCTCATTGAGCTTTAATTTGGAAAAAATATAAACAAATAATTTATTGATCCCGTTTGAATTGTGCCATGCCCATCACATGATGTTTGTCAACATAGTTTTACAAGTAAAGAAAGTAATAGTAGAGAAAGAAGAAAGTAAAGAAAGTAATACTGTAGGCTAAAGCAATTTTCATGTTTTGGCATACCTTGGACATAAGCATTCCACTGGCGCTTGTTTTCACTGTTCCCACAGTGCAAGTCATGCCAAACACCAAAAATTTTTCGGATTGCAATACATTTCACAGGAGAGCAGTTGCAGCTGGTGGAAAAAATAGTAGGTCGGGCTGAAAGTTTGGAAACCAAGCCCCTGTAGGGGGGTCTGGGGGTCTGGGGTCTGTGATTTTCACGTAAATCAAGCATTCTGGTGCATTCTGAGAAAATAATAAAGGCAATGTGCAACATTTCCCTGTATACATTTCCCTATTTACAAAGACAAGTGGGGAGGGACAACTGAATTTTCGAACAAGCTTTTTGACTAGAATGACTATGAATAACAAACCTGACAAAACAAGTTTCTGAAGTCAGACTGCACGTAACTCAAATACTTAGTCTTTTTTTTAAGCCTTACCACTAATTAAATGGATGTCACTTGGAAAACTGTTCCATGCCATCACAGCCCTGTAATAGTGTTTTTCAAAGAGTTTGTTCTAGGTAGTCACCTGCCCTCTGCTGGCCGCTGTGGTAGCATGCGTGTGTATTTGAACAATACAGTATTTTATTGTCTTAAACATGAATTCAGGTGGGTGTGAATGACCTTATGAAAGAAAACAAGCAAATTGGCTGCCAACCTTTTCTCCACACAGTCATTTTAGTTTCACATGCATTTCAGCCACATTAGCCCTAGATGAGCAGCACAGTCAAGCTAATTTATTGTGTATTATTTGTAACTTCCTGAGTAGGCTTTTAGAGGCAGATGACCACCACACCCCTGAGCAATAATCCAGATGACAGAGAACCGATGAGCAAACAATTTGATTTCGCAAAGAAATCAAATCCATTCTACAAACAATATCAGTATGGTCGGACCAAGACAGAGTACTGTCAAGCCAGAGTCCCAATAGTCTAGCCACCTGCTAGCCATCTATTTATTAAGGATGGAGATCATAGCTAACAAAAAAACTTCTGATCTTTATGGCAATTACAACTAATCGTATACTAGCTAACGTGTTGCACTAACGTTAGCTAGCATAGCTAATGTTACTAGCTAGCACTTGTTAACTAACGTGAGCAAGCATCACCTGCTCATCCATTTATCAGACATGGAGATCATAATAAAGAACCTTACAGTTTTTATGACAATAAGCTACATTCATCTTAGAAAACGTAGCTAACTAACACATTATTTTACAACGACAAGTACTATTTCATCATCATTGCTAAATAGTGAGACGGCATCAAACAGCCTCAATTTACCGTGTTTGAGGGCGCAATGAGAGAGAACGCAGTATTAATTGGCTCGGGGTGACAATATCTTCAGCACCATGAGATATTTTTGATTGGCTAACCGTTACTATCCCGTTGTCATGTTCTCGCTTTGTTGAATGCACTGGAAAGGGCTGAGAATCTATCGCCCCTGGGCTAAGGTCTCATTCACAGAAGAAAGATATAAACAAACATAATGGTTTATATTTTATATATTACATGGTATTGTACTTTTTAAACCACCAGACCATAACTTTGATGACCACAACCTTTTTTAAATGAGTAATTATTTATATACATTTAAAAACAAAATAAATAAATAAATAAATAAACCTTTCACTTATCACCACCGCGGGGCGGCGCCTCGTCGCCCTGTATTGACCAGTCGCCACTGCTGGTAAGATTACACCCTGTGCTTCCCGTCTCAAAAAAAGTACATTCATCATAGTTCTTCAAAGCATTTACGTTTGCCCCATTGACTTCCATTGTAGCCCAGTGAGAGCCTGCATAGAAACTGCAGCTAGCTCAATACTGGAACAATCAGTGAAATTATGGTCTCTATGTTTCAGGTTCATGGTAGACAGACCACAAATAGGGCTAAATGTCCAAAATAGCACACTACCCCTTTAAGAATTTCTTAGGAAGCATTTCTCCACTTACACCATTTCCAAGAAGATTCTGGCATTCACCATTGTTCTCACATGTGGGAACTAAGAACAGAATCTACAAACAGCGAAGAGCAGTCTTAAGTAGGCTACGGACTATTCGTGCGAAAGACATGTTCATTTAAAATGATTTGTGCTTGTGTTTACTTCAAATCTACAGTTGTATAACATTATAGGATTGCAATACTATACTATTTTTATAATTTATAATATCTTATAATAATGGCTTTCATTATTTTACAAAGCGAGAGTGCTGTCTTTTTAATAATATCCCAGATGCACCAGGTTCAACTGTGTGCCCTTCTCCGGACGTTCAATGAACGAGTAGGCTAATATCATCCCATGCAAAAATAAAAATCTGATTTTCATTGCCCATTCTGGATTTAACCTGCAGTCCTCTGACTTGCCAACGCACCTGACACAACCCCACCTAACCCATTATGCTATCGAAAAGTTGGTGAGTCAAGGGCGCGGATGAAAGGTATTCATTCTGAGAAGTGATATCTGCGCACGACCCTGTAGTTGCCTGTCATATGGGGCTAGTGGGGAGTTTACCTATGGTAATTCGGGTGTACGGCCATGCACATTCAATTTGCGAAACCATGGGATTCATCATTATGAGAGGGCAGGTGCGAACCCATCCAGCGGTTTACGAACATGTTGTGAATCAGATGGGAGCTTTCTTTAGAAACGTTCTAAGGAAGAAATTTAAGAACAGAATTTAGGAAGATATTGGTGAATGAAGCCTATTAATTGTGGCGATTACATGATTGTAATCGTTTGGTAGAACTGAACCCAACCGACCAGACAGGAGGTAGAGGAAAAGTGAAAAAGCCCAATGGGCGATTTAATGGAGCAACAGTACAAGATCCCGGTGTCCGAGGCGTCAACCTCCAGACAGAGTGGGATCGGGGTAGACCAGGATTGGCATGGAGGTGAAGTGCCTCTTCAAGTTGTCGAAGGTAACATTGGCCTCCGGTGTCCAGATGAAGGGACGCAGAGTGGAGGTGAGGGCGGTGAGAGGTGCTGCCACCCGACCGTAGTTCCTAATGAACTGCCGGTAGAAGTTGGCGACAGCCTGGATCTTCTTGGGGTCAGGCCAAGTCCGCCCACCTTCCACGATGAACCGCAAGAACTCCACAGAAGGAGCGTGGAAGGTGCACTTCTCGGTCTTGATGAAGAGGCGGTTCTCCATAAGACGTTGGATCACAAGGCGTATGTGTTGGAAATGCTCCTCAGTGCTCCTGGAGAACACCAGGATGTTGCTGAGGTAGAGGACCATAAACACATCCAACCATGAATCTGAACCAGGTGGTAGGTGTTACGGAGATCCAACTTTGTGAAGATGGTGGCTCCCTGGAGGGGTTTGAAGCTGGAGCTCATGAGGGGGAGACTGTACTTGTTCTTGACTGTGATGTTATTGAGCTCCCGGTAGTTGATGCATGGCCGAAGGTCCCCTCCTTTCTTCTTCATGAAGAAGGACCCTGCTGTCATCGAGGGTTTGGAGGGATGGATGAGACCCTCAGCCAAGCACTCAGAAATGTAATGGTCCATGGCTGCCTTCTCTGGGAGGGAGAGGTTGTAGAGCCGACTCGCTGGATAGGGGGCATTGGGGCAGAGCTCGATTTCACAGTTGTAGGGCCGGTGCGGCAGTAGCAAGCAGGCGCACTCCTTGTTGAACGCCTCTCCCAGGTCGTGGTAGGTCAAGTAAGTGTGCACTGTGAACACGTCCGGGGGCCCTGGGGCTGGGTGGTCAGACGACATGGAGATCGGGGCGAAGCGGAGGCAGCGAGTGTAGCAGGAGGTGCTCCAGCTGAGGAACCTCCTGGAACCCCAGCAGACATGCGGGACATGAAGCTCTAGCCATGGCCGTCCCAGGATGAGGGGCGCTTTGGGGGTCGAGATGGAGAAGAGGTGGAGCTCCTCCACATGGTTTCCCAATATGGTCAGGGCGACGGGCACCAAGTGGTGATTGAGAGGACCCAGGTTGTGACCATCCAAGGCAAGAGCAGAGATGGATGTTTCCTGGGATGGGTGGCAGGTTTGGAGGTCGAGGGGGAATTCGTGATTTGGCTCACCAGGAGTTCCTGGCCATCCGCGTGGCTGCTGTCTGGGGTCCGCACTGCAACGTGGAGGCCGTGGACAAGGAGGCCCGCGCCGGTCTCTCTCTTTGCCGCTCCAAGAGATGGTTGTCCATTGTAATAGCGAGAGCGATGAGCTGATTGGGGTCCTGGGGCAGCTCCCTGGAAACCAGGTCGTCCTTGAGAGCCTCAGTGAGGGAGTTGTGGAGTGCCACCCGGAGCTGACGTCACCCCATCTCCTACGGGTGGCGATGGTCCAGAACTCCACAGCAAACTCCACCACACTCCAGGAGCCCTGGCGGAGAGACAGAAGGAATGGGCACTGTGTGGTCGAAAACCTTCTTCATCTCCCTCGTGAAGGCCGCATAGGATGAACAGGCCTCCGACTGCCTCTCCCATTTCAGGGCAGAGCAATCCATGCAGTTGATCATGTTGGCGATCTTGGCTGTGTCCGTGGAGTAGGAGTATGGCTGGAGGCTGAAGACCAAGGAGACCTACGGGAGAAAAGCCTTGCAACCTTCCATGTCTCCTTCGTCTAGCACTGGCGTGGGGACGCGACGCTCCCGATGGGAGGGAGGAGGCGGGGGAGCAGGGTTCAGGGCTGCTGCAGCGGCAGCCGCAGGGCTAAGGATGGCTGGTACAGCCGGCTGGGGCTGGACGACCAGAGGATTGATAGCTGGACTGGATGCCGTGCTCAGAGCTTGCATTGCCAAGGTGAGCTCCTGGAGGACCTGGTCCTGCTGGGCAAGTCTTGTCTCCTGGGCGGTGAAGGTCTGCCGTTGTTGGTTCAGGAGGTCCTGGATAGCAGGTGGGATAGCTTGGACCTGAATCTCCACCGTGCGATAGGCTATAACCATCTCCTGGAGCTGCCATCTGTGGGCGGCGAGAGCTACGCCCTGGCTGATGGTGGAGCGTACTGTATCTGGTCTCGGGTTAGGGCCGCGGGCTGCTGACTTAATGGGGTAACAGTACGAATCCAGAATCCGGGATCAGAATCAATAAACAGAGTAGGAGTCAGGCGATCAACAAAGTCCAGTAGTCCGTAATACATGTCCGCAGTAGAAATCCAGAGAAGGGGTCGGGGAATCTGAGTATCAATCCAGAGGTAACAGCAGGCAAGCTACACCACTGTGCACCGGGTCTGGAGGTAAAAACGGAAAACTGGCTGAGACTTGAAAACGGGAAAAAACACAAAGACAAAAAAGCACTACAGATACGAACAGCAATCTAGTAAGCTAAACTGGTTGGGTACTTGCCACTATGGGAAGATCTGGCAATGATTGTTGAGATCACCAGGTTCTGGTAGGGAGATGAGTAGATGATGATCAGTGTCAGCTGTGAGGAACCTGCGAAGCCAGCCATCAATCTGATTGCCGTCAGCAGAGACCGTAGCGAACTCAGGAGAGGCAGGGTGCTGGAAAGCTGCCTGCGCTGAGCCGTGTGTAATGCGCGAAGGGCGCACAGAGGTCGAGGGTGGAGGTGCGGAAACCTGAGCCGTAACAATGATCTCCAAATGAAATATGCCTAGCTTTTAATAGGCACTTTCCTGATGCAGGGTGTCTAATTGATAATGAGTACTCAGGACCCTTTATTAATAATGTTGATTGTGTTTGTACCCTGAACCAGGTCTCTAATTTCTCTCCACAGCCTTTCTCCAGCGGAGCCTTTCTCCGTTAGTGACCACTGTGTCTTTGAGATCTATTAATATGCTAGTTAGATTCTTACACATTCAACCTCCGAGCTGAATCACACAGATGAGATTGAGCTCCCTCAGCTTTAGTCTGCATCACTCACTCACCTCTAAAGGTCAAAGTGTGACAGAGATGAGATGGCACCAAGACGGGAAAAGGCCACAAACCATTGATTTTTGTTTTGCTGTACCATCACAACTTCAACTTAATTTAATCTCTTTAAGTTAGAGATATATATCATTTCTTGTATATTTTGAAACCATAATACACTGTGAATGTCCTGTATTAGTGTTCTTTAGTTTAATCACTTCACACAATGTCTTATTGGATATCACCAAAATCTTGATCCAAGCATATCTAAAGGGACACATTGTTTAGCAACCACCAGCTGAGAACACAGTTACGTTGCTTTCATCATTAACACTTAATTAAGATGCAGATAGCATGACAATTATTGATATTGATGGCTTCTGATGACAAAAATAAACTATTCAATAAAACATGATCTACCACTTATGGATAAGTTGACCGATTCATTAAAATGGATGAGACACTCCTAAAAGATGTATTGATCAGGGAAGGGATGTGTGTGTGTGTGTATGTGTGTGTGTTTGTGTGTGTGCATGTGTGTGTGGGTGTGTGTGTGTGTGTGTGTGTGTGTGTGTGTGCATGCGTGTGTGTGTGTGTGTGTGTGTAGCACTTATCCAAGGTTCATCCTTAGATGTTGTCACAGCTTTAGGGTATTGTTCCACGTTGTGTGTGGATTGTTTGATGACGCAGTGAAAACATCTTGTTTGTACAAACCCTTCCTCCATGCCTTTGGCTGTCCTAAACAAGGGATTCAAACATGATGCTCATGTGTCGCACCACCCTGTCATACCAAGGAAGGCTGATGAGCTCCTTATGATGTGATTTGACACTCGGCGATCCAAGGGCATACCGTTTAGGAAACGTCTCATTTATTTTATCTACAGACATTGTGTAAAGTGTCAAACAGATGAAGGTCAACATCAACTTCTGTGTGTCTCTGCAGTACTAACCTGGATATTAGACATACTCCTGTCATGCATATTAGAATTCAATTAAATAAATTATAATTTATGCATGGAGGAAGGAATATTTTAATGACCACCTTTGTGAAAAACAGAAACAGGGGAGACCATATATAAATCAATCCAGATAAGATTATAGGATTTTCCACAAGAGACTAGTTGAGATTCCCAGAAGAGTCTATTAGGGTTAAGGGAGGGATGAATGCATTCTTTTGTGAATGGCCGACAGCTCATTGTGGTTGTGTGAGTGAATGCTATGGCAGTGACCCGGTGTACTGAAGAGGCTAATGAAACAGTGTACAAATAATGACTTTTATAATTGAGGTGGGTGTATCTTACTAATAGCTCTTCAGACAAAGGGAGACATTCCACCTTGCCAATGCTGTCCTTGGAGACACCTGTGAGAAAGTAGCCTAGGCGATGAGATGAAATTCATTTGACAGGAATTGTGGTCAGTTCCATTTTCCATAGGAACAGGAGTAAAATGGCAATCCTGATTCAATAATTGAAATAATTATTATGTTCATTCGTGTCATTGCAACTGGCTGTCATGGGAATCCTTATGTCTTATTTAAAGTAATGTGAATCCATTGAATTTGTTGATAGTCTAACTGCTTTGAATACTATTCCTGTCTTAATATATCTGTTGGTAGATTTGGACCTGCTTTTGTTTAATTTATACTGTGTTGGTCATTGTTCTCAATTTAGCCAGCAAGTAGGTTATTGCTGAATAGTTTGATACACATTGCAGCTTTTTAATAGAGAAAAATAATGAATGAATAGTGAGAGGCTTCGTCATATTTGAGCAGAGATAATTTTAGGAAACTTGGGCCTGGAAGGGGACATGACAACATGAGTCTTAGTGATGTTTTGCAATGTCTTGCATAGCCTGGATATAGCCCCCAAAGCTCTTAGGGTGTTGAGATGACACTGTCTAAATTTAAATAATACTAAAAATAATACTAAATATCTGTCATGTATGCTATAATTGTGGAAAATGGCTATGGAAAGTAGAGTTCTTGCTCATACTGTATATAAACTTCTCATAACATTTTTATCATGCAAATACCTTATGTAAGTTATTACAAATTGTATAATAATAATAATCATCATCATCATCATCATAATAGTTGTAGATGGTCAAGTAGCCAATCAAGGAGGATGTGACCATATCATGGTTGATACTGTATGTTACCCTTTCATAAAGGAAGCAAAAAAGCAGCCTCTTGTGTCCACTGTTCCCTTCAATGCACACTAAAATGTTACCTAAACACGTTTTCGTTATCCTTATCTGCTCTGATATTCTGGCTGACCAACGTGAAATGTCAGTGATTCTGTCTTAATATTATGTGTTGGAAAAGGTTAGAGTGCCCTACTCCTTTTCAACAACATGCATGAGAACAGGCCAACCATCCCACTTGTGGTGGATGGGCGCAGCTGGACATTTGCAGCTGACTGTCGTGCCAAAATGAATGATCAGTTATTTACATTCAGTAGGCATATCTACTTGGCATTTATTTTGGAACCAAAACATACTGGGCGAATGCCATTATTCTGATTGATCTGCCATTCAAATGACACGGCTGGTTTGATTGGGGTGAATAATCTTTTCTCGTTATTCGTTCAAATGGGCATATTTGATATATGGTTTTTTATTATGCAACCCATTAATTTACATTATCTGCAGCATCATGGCGTTTGTGTAGAAAGTTGCAAAGTCGCACTAAAGGGTGAATGGTTCGAAACATGATTATCCTAGCCTACTCTTTGTAATTGGATATGTAGCCTGCTGTAGAAGTAGGCTAAATGCTATTCATACAACAGGTGATTTTCCTGAAATTAGCTTGAAGCAGTGGTTTTCCGTCTTAGTGATAGGCTACACAAAGTGCTACCTGTACGTATGTATGTATATACCTGTATATGAAAGTAGCAAAGTATATAGCCTACCTGTAGGCCTATTTGGCATACTGAGTATAATAATGATGGTGTCGGTTATGATTCAGGGTGGATTAAGCTTCTTAACAATGTTCTTTTCCATGACAGAAATTGGAGACAAAGGCAGGTTGGTCAAACTGGACACATACCAATTGCTTGATGACTCATCTCATAGGCTATTTCGGAATCTATGCTCCTCATTCACATGCAGATGTTGCCTCCTTTACGTTGGCACTTGCGCAGATCCGTAGCTTAGAAAGCACGTTGGCATATGATCAGGCCTATGATATATATAAGTTGTGATGTGACTTGTTGTGATGCTTTTTTTTGGAAGCACACGATTGCAGGTTCATTGGGAAGCAACAAGCCCAGCTATAGAAGAAGGAAGAACATATCAACATCAGAGTCGTATCTACTGTCACAGTAAAACTCAGGTATTTGACTGAACTTCCATTGTTTGTTTTGGGGAAATAATAATGACAAATAAGAGTTTTGTGTGCAGAAGTAGGCTATTGATGAACACAGATTAAAAGTTTATGAATTAGTTCGTTAGTTACTTAGCTTACCCCTGAATGTAGTAGCCTATTCCTCAAGTGAATAACATCATGACTTCATTATGAAACATAAGCAAATACCAAAATACCACATTTGATACTGTATATTTTCGATATTTTAATTGGTAAAGTGCAAGCAAAGTACAAAATCAATCTTTATGGTAGTAAAACCTTTCAGTGGAACACCCACACCTACTAGCATGCGTAAATCCTCACGCCTGTGATAACATGTTTAATTCGCAGAATCATCCTTATCTCCTGAGATGAAGCTTAACGTCTTCGTTTCCGCGGTGGCTCTACTTGGTGCCTTTCAACCACGCTATGAATGTAGAGCTATTGAAAATCCTGGACCTGTCCATCCATCGAATACTCTTCAAACTGAGCTACAGCATATATCTCTTCCCATTCTCCTGCGACTAGGAGAGGAGTACTTCATCCGGCTTGACAAGGCAAACCAAAATTCAGCTTCGTCTGATTCAAACGCCGCCCCCGGAGCCCCCTCGGACAGAGCTCTACAACTTCAACTCACACAGCGACTTCTTCAGGGTAAAATTGGTAACATCGATCGAGTTTTGAGCAACTACGATTCCATGGAAAGAGGAAAGCGGTCTGAAGAGCCTCCCATTTCGTTAGATCTGACCTTCCACCTGCTGCGAGAGGTTTTAGAAATGGCGCGAGCGGAGCAAATAGCTCAGCAGGCAAACAGCAACCGAAGGATGATGGACATCTTCGGAAAATGAAACTGTAAGGGATGATTTTGTCAAAGTTTTCCATTGGTTTATCTGTATTCTTCATGTATGTGTTCCATTTATCCATCATTTGTAATTTCTTTATTTGTAGTTTACAAGAGCTGAACATTTTTCTACAGTAGCCTATTACACTGTATTGAAGCAGACACCTGTGCGACGTGTTCACATATAAATCTGCTCAAATACTGTACACAAATATCCTTCCAGTTTCTTAGTTTGTATTCAAGCATAATACATCAATTGTATAGATTGTTAGTCACACACTTTCCTATCAGAGATCCTCTCTGACATTCCCTCATTGTTCCACAGTTTGATAATAAAATACAGCATGAGCAACCATATTTGTTGTGCAGGATAATGTGTAATATTTATATTTGTAATAAAACAATTAAAATGTACATGTATGGTTTGCTGTGTATCCAAAATCACGGGTGTACCTGACTTGGCACGAAATGAATCCTTGCGCAAATGTGCCATTACGCACATTTGGCGCCAAATTGCGCATACATTTATCGGTCAGATATCAACGATATTGCATTTGTTTTCACAGTAGTATCAAGAATAGAAGTGCTAGAGCAATTTTACATAGGCTAAATTAAAGAGCGGTAGAGGTTACATAGCCCACTGGTATGTTGACCATGAAACCACGACTTCAGGTTAGACTACTTTTGGTTGTTGAGCCAAGAAAAAGAGAAAACATGACGGGGTCCATCTTTGTCGTCTGGGTTTTGCTGGCTTTCAGGGTGTTGACTTGCCATATCAGAGGGCATCTGTGAACATATGGAAAACATTTTAATAGCACTCAGTCCAATATGACAGTTCACTCCCTATAAAGATGTTATTTTATACCATAGCCTACATCACATGACATCTTCAGTATTCAATTAATGATCAGGTATTTTAAAAAGGAAAACCTGTCATAAGTAATGTAATTAGCTTACGTTTCATATAAAATGAATTGAAAATAAATAATCAGCATTTAAAGAGATTCTGAAGAGAAGTTGAATTAATGCCTTACACCACTCCATACCAAGCGCGCACACACGAAATACATTGCTTCAGGTAATGTGCTTGTCAAACTAAACTTTGCATCAACACTTATCACATTACAGTTTAAACATGTTGGATATTCATTACACATACAGCTAACTGCTTCTTAGGGACTAAGGTTTGCTTATTTCACTCCCTTAGAATATACAGTACTGCACAAACATACAGATATGGTGAATTTCTTCATATCAAACAGGACTAACCTATTTAAATAAAAAAATTATCAAATTGATCAACAAAGAAAGAAAAGAAAAAACCCAATAATAATAATAAAATATGTTGTAACCTGACTTTAAATGCCTGTGGTTGTCTAGTAATCATGTGTGCTATTTGGAAACCTAAATGTTTCTTTCTACTGAAAAGGATACTTTGTGTATCTCAGATTAGTTCTCTCCCCCCCATAGGGCTCCTTTATGGTTAAACATGGTTCTTATAGTAGCAGCCCATCCTGAGTGTATGTACAGGTATGTGCACGCACAGCACTGTATCATGGGCTACATGGACAGCAACATGGACCAAAAGGCAAAAAGTATCATATTAAAGTGTTAATAAAACTATTAGTCAATGTACAATTAACAATTAATACCCTACCCAATCGTGCAATTAGTCAACTTCATTAGATTCCAAAACTGATGCAATGTAATAAACAAAGCAGAGGCAGAGAACAATTTCCTGTGAGGAAACAAAACAGGCAAGCTGTATTTGTTCAATACTGACTGCCCTTCGTGCCAGCACCATGATGTAGTGCTGAATGTTTTACTAGTGTATGTGCTGTGTTACTACTAGTGTTGCATTTTTTTTTTTTTTCAACCTAACAGGTGGTTAGATTAGTTAAGTGTGCCACTCGCCAGTATTGCTTCCTCCCTCACTTGCCCAAACTGGGCTGTCACACACACTAAAACACACTAAAAAGTGCAAAGGTTATTGCCAACGAATGCAAGAGATCCAGTTGGCTCAAACTCTACGTTCAGTCCAATTAGCACTCTACATGCAGATGAAAGCCCCCTGCTGGGGTGAGAGCCCCACTGCACCCAGTCCAGCCACATCTCAGGACTGTCTACTGCCAGGCACAGATGCTTTAAAGTTAAACTATAGTTGCTAACTGTTGAAACATTACACTTGAATGTTGACTGTATTAGCCTACAGTGCAGCTTAGTACAGTAATATCACAACATCAATCAGACCTGTTGAACCCCTGTTGGTGATTTGTGGTGGAAATCGAGGATGAAATGAAAACATTTTGTAAATTTTATTGTCCATTTCAACTGACAACGTTGCTGCAACACGATTACTTGATTTCAGTTAGAGATGTAACAGTACGAAAATTTCACATCACGATTATAGTGACCAAAACTATCACGGTTATCAGTATTATTGCAGTATTAAAATGTGCTGAAAATGTTCAAAACCTACTGATACAGACTCCGAAATTGTTTCACCAAGTTTTATATTGAAAATCACAAATAAAATGTGCAGCACTATGCACTTTTTGTTTGCATAAACATTAAAAGAATGAATCTTGGAGACTGTTGCTAACGTTGATGCTGGACAGTATTTACAGTGAAGTAATGTTTTTAAAAGTGTGGATATCAAACATGGTTTTAATGATAATTTGATCACAATAAAATTTATCAAATTTGATCACGGTTTATCATCATACCGGTTATCGTTACATCCCTAATTTCAGTTGAAACTAAAAGGGAACACGAGAGAGTGCAGACCTCTGTCCATGATGCATGTCATCAGCATGTACAGTTGTTGAATGTGTAGGTGGACAGGGCTTTACTAGTTAAGAGAAGTCTCTTGATCTCGATGTGAACGAAAGTGAAAAACTAGTTTGTGGATCCCACAAATGCATTACAAAGTGGAACTTCTGCACATCTATGGTATGGCAGGTGCGTCGGAGAGAGCCTGCACAGTCGTCTTCTTCTACAAGACAACCTGATGAAGGTCAGATGACCGAAACATTGTGCAAGACGACAGTGTGTAGGAGTTCTTTCTCTCTGGATCCCCCAAATACCCAATTTTGCAATATCAAAAATAAACACCAGATGGCACTTTGGTGCATAATACTGTATAACAAGGCCAAATACCCGATCTCACCTTTAAAATCCAATGATTGAATGTCTGCTTACCTGAGTTGCGGCTTCAGCTGGCAGGGCTGGAGTCTGGGTCTGTGTCTGGAGGGGGGGCAGTGAGACTGGGGGCAGTGAGACTGGGATGTGTTGGGGGGCCTGGGTATGTGTGGGGCCTGTGGTTTCTGTGGCTCTCTGGGGCTGGGGTGGCGTCTTCTGGATTGGGGTCTGTAAGCTTGGGGGTCCCTGCTGCTGCTTAGGAGGAAGAACTACCGCGCCCCCTGCAGCATGGGAGGTCTCAGCGTGTGTCCCACCAGTCAACGCTCTCCCCTCTTCCATTTCCTCTTCATCTTCATCATCTTCCTCTTCGTCATCTGAATAATAGTTGAATTTATGAGAAAAATAGGTATTTCTGAAATTAAATTTTTGGCATGTTCTTAGTGTTATTTTAATCAACCATTGATTTTATTCACATTGTCAAAACTAATTAAAACCACCTGATACCAGATAGTTTCCCTGAGCCATAATATCCTACTTCAATGACTCATCCCTACCGGTCGCCTGCCTGTTGTTATTCCAGCATTTCTGCCTGTGTTGTCAATAACCAGCGTGTTGTCAATAACCAGCATGTTGTCAATAACCAGCGTGTTGTCAATAACCAGCGTGTTGTCAATAACCAACCAATAACCAATAACCACTTTCCGTTTGCCCCCACCCCCCTGTGCCTGCCCTGGCCATTCGTTTTTTGGCCATTTGCTTGCAAACAAGTCTCTTACTGACATCTAGTGGAATTTATTGGTAAAATAAAACCACTGATCACAGCTTTAAATAGGTAGATCAGGATCTCAGACAGAGATAAACACAGTCACAAACACATTCATTTCGGACCCGTCAACATTGTTAAATGATAAGTTCATAAACCTTTTTTTTTCCTCTATACATTTCTTTCAGATTTTTATCCCATTTTCACCCAATTTGGACCTATTGTCCAATGTTCCCTGTCGCTGCTGTGGAGGGTCCGTCACACAGCCCCACAGTCAGCGATCCAGAAGAGAGAGCAGCTCCCTGACTCTCTCAAGCCCCGTGACCGTGACTCCCACACCAGACGGGGGCGCTGTGGGGCGGTGGACCCCCACGCAGAAATAAACTAACTCCCCCTCAGGAGTGGTGGCCCAATATTCCATCCCCTGTGGGATCCGGACATATTGGGATCTGGAGAGACCAGGGAGCGAACCCCGGTCCCCGGTGGGCAGCTGCACCGAGACCTGATGCTTAGAGCTCTACACCACCATGGATCTCTTTTAAAGGATAATGCTCGTTTTTGACAACCTGGACCTTATTTAAGGCATATTATAAAACGTTTGACTCACCGAGATAACTTTGGTGTAATTCGGAGGCCTGTAGAAGAAATTTAAAATCCAGCACGAGCCAAGTATATCCATGTAATGGCGGCGGACGGGGCACTGAGAATACAGCTTCTAAAAAATCTATTTTCTGCCGCGAAACGGTTATTTTCATCAATCTGTCTTTATGAATCGGCAGAAAATAGATTTTTTAGAAGCTGCATTCTCAGTTCCCCGTCCGCCGCCATTACATGGATATACTTGGCTCGCGCTGGATTTTAAATTTCTTCTACAGGCCTCCGAATTACACCAAAGTTATCTCGGTGAGTCAAACGTCTTATAATATGCTGTAAATAAGGTCCAGGTTGTCAAAAATGAGCATTCTCCTTTAATCCATCATTTGTTTTGGGGGAAAAGCAATACTTTTATTTAGCATCTTTCTAAAAGCTCTGTGGATGTATTACCTGTCTTTAAAAGATTTGCTTACAAAAATTGTATCTATACCACCTTTAAATCTTGTTATTCAAATTGTTCGATTAGTCTTGGGAGACATAATGGACATCCAGTATCTTAAGACATATATGCTGGAGCTATAAATGTTGGTCATAAGTAAGAAATAGGACAACCACTATTCTTCATGCTCCAATTTATTGAAATGACGACTTTCCACCCCATGACCTTGTTGCTATTAATGACTTTATGTTTATGACTAAAGCCTCTGCTTTATCAACTGAATGAGCATCTGTGTGATTCACCGGAGACCTGATAAGGGCCTAAGGGTCAACATGTTGTTTGGGATCATACTTTAAAAAGTCTCTTGTTAAGGTGTTCCTTGTCTGGGCTTGTGTGAAAGAACATTCAGATGCACAAAGCGTCAGAACATCTTTAAATGCATAGAATTATAGGAAAATGCAACTTGTAATGGAATGGAGATACACAATCAATAAATTGTACAGATTTTGAGATGACCATGGGCACTTACCTTTGATAAAGTCTACACTGAGCAATGCCCTCCTCTCCTTCTCAAAATTGGCCGTGTAGTGATCCATTTGCTCATAGCCGCGCGCAACTTTGTCCAGGTGAGAGATGTTAGTGCCCTCAATAATCCTAATGGACAGAAACGGTTTGAACATTTTTTACTACGGTTTGGGAAATGACATTGACAGACTACCATTTGGTACCGAGCTTGTGTGCAACTCTGGACAGTATTGTACAAAATGGCTACAGTACTGTATGTACTGCAGTGGTAGGATCGGTGAGGAATATAGATTGGTGAGGAATATGCACAGTGCATGCATTTGTGAACATGTTTAAAATGAAACAAAGGTTATACTTACTTTTGTAGAAGAGGCTTAGCAGTCTGTGGATGCAAAGATGAGAGGGAGTTATTATACAGTATTTAAGATCACTTTCACAATCTCACAATAAAACAATTTTGCCACATAACGAAGTGAAACATTTTGGCGATATTTGTACATCAGTTCTGTGCATGTGATCTACAAGTCTGTTCCTCTTTGAATGACTATAGATTCTATTATCTTTCATAAAACTTCTCCACCACCTTCCACCCCTCCCAGGTACACACTCATCTCATCACCTGGAGGAAGACGGCCATCTCGGGCTCCTCCATCGTCTGAATCCCTGTCTGCACAATCTTGGCCATGGTCTCCAGGTGCTCGGTGTACTGACGGCTCAGGCCCCGGATATAGCTTATCTTCTCCTCCTGCTCCGCATTGATCTTTAGGGTCATGTCTCCTTTACGTTCCTCCAGGATAGAGTAGATGTGGTCGAAATTCTCACACACCTTCGACTTCTGCCTTCTGCCATTCTCCTGCGAGAACGAACCCGATTTACATTGTGGGTTGATTATTATTTTAGTTTAGTTTATTAAACAATAGAAAAATTTAGATCACAAATGATTACATCATAGCTGAAACTAGAAATACTGTTTTGCGGAAGTATGCCTCCGCCAAAAGTCAGGTTGCTCTAAACATGTTTTGTGAACTTGACCTTAAGTCAAGTGATATTGACCTTTGATCACCAAAATCTAATCAGTTCATCTTTGAGTCCAACTGGACATTCTGGTCAAATTTGAAGAAATTCCTTCAAGCCTTTCTTGAGACATCGCGTTAACAAGAATGGAACGTACGGATAACCTGGAAACATAATGCCATCCGGCCACGGCTGCGCCGGATGGAGGCATAACAACATTGCCAAGGATAACACAACAAAGTCTCAGACTTATTTCCATTCTGGACCCGACTGGTCCAGACTATGTAAATGACTAGGCAGCGTCCAACAGAAAGGGGAGGACTCACGTCGACGGCCCTACAGGTCTCCTCTAACTGGCTGATGATGGCCTGGATCCTGTCATTGTTCCCCACCAGCATGGATATACAGTCTGTCAACTCCGCCTGGAAACACCAGAGAAGAGATGCGTTATGTGTGCTCTGTGCTATCGTCCCTGATGTGTGCACTAGGATCACATTAGAAACAGTGGAGCGAGCCGAATGTTTTGATGCAATATTAATAGTGTGATACATGGGTACTAAAAGGTAATAGAGAGTCGCTGAGATTTTTGTGGTGGTAGAAGTAGAATGTAAAAGGCCCACCTTCTGTTTTTGGAATACACTATTGAGGGGGGCCACCTCACAGTCCTTGTGTGCTCCGAACACCTTGCAGAGAGAGCAGGTGGGGACTCCACATGTTACGCAATAGATGTTGATCTTCTCCTCCGCGTGCTCCTCACACATCGGCTGCTCACACTTTGTCTCTGCTGGCACGGGTTCAGGCCTAGTAAACCACACGAGTGTCATGTGTGTCTTTAAATATTCACTAGGCACAGGGTAAATACACAAATAAACAATATATACAATATAAAGTGACAAACAATATAGTGAAAATTAAATGAAAGCCAGAGAAACTGTCCTTATCTTGATGGTCGGACGTGCTGTTATTTGTACAGTATTATGTATTATTTAAAATAAACATCACAGGAAATTGTATGTTTCATCAAACTGGTTCACCAGGTGTTTCCTGTGTTTCAGACTCTGTTTACCCCTTATGTAAAATTATGGAAAGCTCGCTTGTTGTATTGCCAATGCCTTCATCTGACAAGAGTTTGTTAAAACACTTGAAATTAAGTATTTTGAATAGTCCACTCCTCCCAGACCATAATTGGTTGTTACCACACCATTATGTCCAAAAGGCTTTTCACAGAGAAGAGCAGTGCTTTTCACATACATATAGCTGCAGATGTGACAATTATAGAACATTTTTACATTTAATGTAAAAATAATTTTTGGCAATCTATTCAGGGACATAATTGATTATGACTCAGTACACAGAAATGTCAAGAGTGGACGTGGTCTAGCCAAAGGCAAACTATAAATTCATCACCATTATATCTTTTTATAACAAAATATTTAGACACCTTAATGTTTCAAATCCATCTAGTTAATTGGAGAAATTATGATCAACAAATCTATCAGTTGATCACAGCAGATATAGGCTAATAACATTTCAACTAAACATACTCCAGCCTACGTTCTCCATTACAAACTATTTTAGACAGTAAATCCCTCTTTTTTAGGAGGCTATAACACATTAATGTCTGCAGAATGTAGACAGGCCCCAACAGCATTAAAAATAGTGCCCTGTCTTGACTGCTGCCTCACTGCCCTACATAATAAAAATAGAGCCCCAACGACAAGGCCACACTTCAGGGAACCTACTGACTGACTGGCTGGCCTATGGTGCACACAGCCATTTTATTTAGAACATTTTGTTTTCAAGGGTTGTGTAGACCTACATACAGTAGAGTGAGGTTACATCTGTATGTGACTGCCACTGGAGGTTTGGTCCTGATATAGGCAGTCCTCAAAATGCGCTAGAGGGCAATATATATATATATATATATATATATATATATATATAGCCCATATTACTGTTTTCCTTTTCTTCATATTACGAAAATTGAAGTTGCGAAGAACCCACTTAATATAACAAACAACAGTTTTAGGATCACTAAATCATAATTTTGTCCTCAAAAGTCCATGTCCTGTTCTGTGGACAGGTTTGTCAAATGAAGCCATGTCCTGGACTGACAACTATCTTGTGCACTGTAGTACCACAACCAAGAGGGAACCTGATGTCCAGCATTGTGTTAGCAGTCCTATGTGGGTCTCACCTTGTGGACTCCTGTTTATACATATCAATGATGTTCTCCACCAGGAGGTTCCTCTGCAGACCGTAAACACCATGTCGGTCCAACACCACCTCATGTCTGCAGGACGGGCACCGGAAACGACCGCCTGAAGTCACAGTGGAGCCACTTCTGCTCGATAGATAAGGGTTGGAGGCCTGAAGACACAGCAGGTGATAAGGGAATGCTCTTATTCCGACATATTTTTGTGAATATGATCAATCTTTGTCTTAGGGAAGTAGCCTATGTATTTTATCCATTGACACACTTTGAAACAAATAGGCTACACTTACATTTCAGGGGAGCCATACCAGTTCAAACATGACAACAGCAAACATGCGAGAAATAGAAGCAGCTCCTACCACATTAATCAACCTACCTGGAAAACATCATTGGCACATTTTCGACAGAGGTTGTGTTGGCAGGGCAAAATGACCACAGGTTTGGTAAACATCTCCAAACAGATGGGGCAGATAAGCTGTTTCTCCAAGCTGTCCATGGTGTCTTGCTTTGAGGAATGTAAATACCCCAGAGAGATACTCATTGCACAGCGCGAGAACCACGAACACCTACTGCCTACTGTCCTCTGGGCAAAATAAGGTGTAAATACCAAATAACTATCTGGTCAACGTTGCAGTCGGTCCACTAGGCCTACTTCACAACAATCCGCAGAGTCATTGGGCCTTGCGAGCGCTGTCCTGGTTTCTTCACATGGATCGCGTTGCTTGCTCGTTGAGTGTCACGGCTGTTTTTAGAAACTCTCACGTCAGTGGTTGCTATGCTTACTTGCCCATATATGAAAATGTCCCGAGAAGGGGGTCCAGCTGTTCCAAGTCTAAAGCAGGAAGGTTTGCCCATGCGTCTAGTGTCTGTCTGTGTGCAAGTCTAGCCTAGGTCTGTGGAATGACGGTGGGCTATTTCACCACCGTTTAGACCTGTCAATCGTCAAACGAATCCTAACCCTAACCCTTTCAACCTCTTTTAACTCTCAGTTATGACACTTCAAATTTACTTACTGTAGGCTAAAGTGTAGGCCTTATAGGCCTACCGTAATTTGTGTAAACGTTTTGTGTAATCTCAAAAATGACATGTCCATTTTGAAAAGCAAATCTAGCAGGGCTGTTTTGACTAAATTCATTTCTCAGGAATTTTGTCCTTCAAGTAGCCACTATAATAGTGTATTTATTTATCAGCCCCTACAAACACAGTTCCACTTGATGTTGATTGCTGTATATGTACACAACATTTGATTTAAAGAAAAATTGTTTACTTTAAACATGACCGACAATCAAATAAACGTGTAACTGAAACCCAAGGTGCACTTAGTGAGGTGACATTTGTGGAGTGAATAGGAATAGTAGATTGAGTGGGAATAGTGGATAGTGGATTGAGTGGGAATAGTGGATAGTGGATTAAGTGGGAATAGTGGATTGAGTGGGAATAGTGGATTAGGTTTAAAGAGGAACAAACAAAACATAAACTGCATTGAGTGGACGGACACTGCTGTCAAGACAATAACTGTAAACAAAAGCAATCAAACAAAACAAAAACACAAAAAATCTTGCTATTTACATTGTTCAATTCATGGATGATTGTAGGTACAAGGCAATCATGCAGGCTATAGTAGCCTATATAGGTCAATAGAATGTGCAGTGTTTACGTATACTGTATCAAGTATCCCTAACAGTGTCCATGCTCAGGTGTAGGTCTCTCTTTGGGGTCTCCGTCCATCACCGATCAGCTGTGTCTTCTCACTGGCATTAGTCGGTTGGTGAACCACTGGAGTCTCTCCATCTACAGCAAGACACAATACATGTTAATACCTGCATATTTGTATGTGTGTGTGTGTGTGTGTGTGTGTGTGTGTGTGTGTGTGCGTGTGTGTGTGTGTGCGTGTGTTTGCGTGTGCGCATGTGGGGTATGTGTGTGTGTGTGTATGTGTGTGTATCTCTTCTGAGAGAGTGTCTCCTCACCATCCGCGTCGTTGCGGATCTCCTCCTCCAGGTCCTCAGGAGACACGTAGCTGTCCGCTCCCTCTCCAGGCGGGGTGGGCTTGAGCCTCCCACAGCAGCAGTTACAGCAGCAGCACAGACAGCAGCAGCAGTAGAACCCCGTCAGCACACCGCACAGGGCAAAAAGACCCTGACCAGACAGAAACACACAGGTCAGTACAGGGCACAAAGATGCACGCACACGCACACAGACACACACACACAAACAAACACACACATACATACATACATACATACTTTAACAGCACATGCAGAGACACAAACACTCACTTGCTTAGCCTACTCACTTACACAATACACACTCACCCACAAAACACACACACACACACACACACACACACACACAAAACACACACATTAACGATTATCTCACCTTGGCCCACCAGGTAGAGAGCATGAAGTAGGTGTTGACGTTCTCCTCTCCAAACTGCTGGGCCACGTAGAGCCCCAGGGAGCCATAGCTGTCATAGATGTTCCTCTTGGTGACATCTGACAGGATGGTGTGAGCGCTGTTCAATTCCTTAAATTTCTCAGCTGTCTCAGGGTTGTCTGGATTCTTGTCTGGGTGGTATCTTAAGGCTAGCTTTCTGAAAAGAAGAAAAAAAAGAAACTAAAGTATATAAAATAATGTAGGCTATATAGAATAGAAAGTAGTTTTCATGTCAGAAATTTGGTGGTCAATTAATTGCTATATTCCTGTGAAGCTGTTTTATGTGGATTCTTAATCTGGTAGCCTATGTCTTTCGCCCCATCAGGCTTTATTTATGAACTTTGTTTTGTGGAAGATTCGACCCTACACCTGCATGCTTCCTATCTGATGTCTTATTGACATCTGTTGTCACAAGCTTGTCTGTAAAGTTATGTTGTTTGAATTGAACCATCTTATGGCTCTTTCCTGCTGGATTCCTAAGGCCCACTGCTCCATCTAGTGTCAAACAGATGACCATACATGGGAGCTCAAACCAGGCATGTAAATTCCTTGCATATAATTTTTATTATATAATATAGACTATAGGCAGGTGAGTCTGTTTTATATGCACTAAGTACTGTATGTAGCAGTAGTAAGAATTTTTAATGAAATTTTATCAATTAATGATGCTCATAAAGCAATAACTTCTCTAGAGATGTTTTGATAAAGACTCAAGGGGCTAAATTATGACATATGAGAATATAAATGCATGAATACCAATGGGTGTATTTAAATCTGCAATTAAAAAAGGCTAAGGTTTCTTCTGTGGCTAGATAAGTGCATGAATTAAACATTTCCATATTAATATCATTTGTGTATTCTAAAACAACCCTGAAACATTGGTTCCTATAGGTTCATATATGAGTGTAGCCTAAATGTCCTTCTGTGGAAAACATTTTCATTCAATGTAATTTAATTTAGCTTAAAAGCTGTTTCCTTTCATTTGAGAGGAATTGGAGTAAGAAACTAACATGTAGAATATTTCCATTTTCTAACTGCTGCAGTACGGGAACCTACATAATGAACTTACATACAGAAGACATGTTGTAGAATGTTAAATGGACAATATAGTTAAAGGGACAGTATGTTTGTACTGTATGAGCATTTAAAATATGGTAAAGCAGCTACTGTATATTTGCATACTGGCTAAATGTCATCTTATCCCACAGAAATGTAATTTATCTCAACTGTGTGAAAGGAGTTGATCCTTGTTAGGATACACAACATCAAATGTGACACCTATATGGCTTTAGAAGACGCTGTAGGCCTGAAAAATGATCAGCCTAAAACAATACAGTACATCACTTGGTTAGGTCACCAATCTACAAATCGCCTTATACAGTTTATCAAATAATTAGATATGAATGGATCCGCTATGATGAGGATGAGAACGCGGGCACAGTGTCTTGCTCAGGATGACACAGTTTGTAGCTCACACCTGTAGGACTTTCTGATGTCATCGTGGGCGCAGCCTTTCTCCAGTCCCAGTACCTGGTACAGAGACTCACCTGACGTTGACAGAGAGCGCTGCCTGGACTCAGACATCCTACAACCATTACCTGCTGGTGTAAACAGGATGGAATAATCCATATAAAGCAACACAAGTAGAATCCAAAACACTCAGTCCAGCAATTAGACCAATCTGACCGTTCACCAATAGCCTATACACTCAATACCCTCAGTCCAGCAGTAAGACAATCCAACCACCCACAAATATACCGAGTCCAACTATTAGACTAATCCAGCAACTTCAAATGCAATCAGTAACCTTTAGCTTGCTTTTGCAATTACAAAAGGTTTAAAAAAATAAATAAATAATAATAATCTAGAAGAAGGGAGAAAAAAAGATAGGCTACCTGGCTTCCTTGTCCAAATTCAATTCTCCACTCTTCCTCCTCCCTTCTCCTGCTGTTCAGTTGAGGTTCTTAGCTTGGTTAAATCCTTGTTGATGGAGTGGTACAGCAGAAGACCTCTTCTACTGCTGGCTGGTGTGGACCTGAGGCTGGAGGGAAATGAAAGATTCATCAACCTGGAAGCTCGTGTTTCGCAGGCCACCAATGGGCCGGCCGATACAGGTCACGTCTATAGGCTTGATCAGGTTTCAGCCGGGACGGTCGGCTGGGTGTTTTGTGAGGGACGGAGGTAAGAGTGACAATTGAGGGTCAGAGGACAGAAGGAGGATGGGGCTCACAGACACACCCAGGTAGTCAAACTACAGGTGTGGGTGCTCTAACGATGTGGTTGGATGCAGATTAGGAGATATAGATGTCTCCGTATGGCTGGTGGAGAACAAGACTCTCTTACCTTCACCATGGAATGATATACTTTTTGGGCATGTGACAACAAAAAAGAAGTGTTTATTATTATACATGATAGTAAATCTGGAGATATGTCACTGTTATACTGCAAATGGCACAGTTTGCATTTGCAGTTGAGCAGCAGAGGTATGCATCATAGCAAAAAAAAGTGTCACCTAATGGATAAGGGAAGATGACAGTGTAGCCTACAGTATACCCACTTACCCAGAGTGCAAAGGTTGATTGTGGTTGTGTTTCAGTGAAATACTATGGAGTGGTGGCGCTCTGGCCGATGGTACTGTATGTAATGACCTATCCTCATCTCAGGGTGGAGACAAACAAACAGGAATATTTTTGTGAGCTACAATAAGAATTACTGGACCTCGAGGGGTCTTGCCACAAGTGACACAAACACATGTGAGTGAACGACGACACAGCACACACAACACACACACACACACTCACACATCTTCAGTCGGTGAAATTTGTCCTCTGTATTTATCCCGTCCAAGTTGTCCTCCTCCAGGGGCCACCAGGAGCAGTGGGCAGCCTCATCAGCGGCGCCCAGGGACCAAGTGCTCAGTCCAAGTCCTGGTCAGGGACATAGTCAAGGGAAAATAAGATCTGACCCATGACTAATTGCAACAGAGTTTACAGTATCTTCACGGTTTTATGTTTATATTGATGCCCTAAACACCTTAGGGAAAGTTTTTTTTCAAAATGGCCGCCATTATTCCATTAGACTTACTGTAGAATTGCAAACATGGTGAGCCCAGGACACCACCAAGGCCTGCAATTTTTTCACAGTGATTCATGGGGATTTTGTTGCTTCTCTCACTACCATACATTTTTTAATAAGTGCCCTTTAATAACTACTCTTCACGTAGCCATTACCAGATTTATGAAGGTCTACAACCAACTGTCTCTTTTGAACTGCCAGTTCTTTGGTTTTCTTCACAGTGTTGGATGACAAAGGGATATTGCATGCATTACCTCCTTTTTATACCATATTACAACAGGTGATATAATGTCTCGATATAGTTCCTTAAGACTTAAATTAACTTAAATTAGTGGAATTTAATACCTGGTTTAGTTTTGGCAGATGCTATTTACAATAATCTTTAAGGGTGCCACTAATTGTGGAACCTTGCTTTGGAGGAAATTATAAATACAGTATTTATCACATGCTGGTATTTGTAATTTTTCTATAATTTTTCTATAATTATATTGTTATATATATATTTTTTAAACTAGGGCTGCGAGCAGCAGTGAGCGGGCCCTCACACCCCACGCGTGTTGGGGTGCGGCACCGTTAAAGGGTGTGCTATTTCGGTGTCCAGTACTAAGAGAAACTTCCTGTCACCAGTAGGTGGCGCTCTAAGCGTGACTCAATACCGACTCATAGATGTGTTGAGGATGATACCTTGATGAAGCGTGAGAATTGTTGTGTAAATCGGACAATGTATGTAGGAGTTATGAGGACTTCCTGTAAGCAGTAGGTGGCACTATAAGTATGACTCAATGCTGACGCACAGATGTGTTCAGGATGCGACCTTCATCAACCCTGAGCAATTTGGAGTAAATCGGATAACGTATGTAGGAGTTATGAGCACTTCCTATTTCACCAGTAGGTGGCGCTGTAAGTGTGACTCAATACCGACGCATAGATGTGTTCAGAATGCCACCTTCATGAAGCGTCAGCAATTTGGTGCAAATCGGATAATGTTGCAGGAGTTTTGAGGACTTCCTGTTTCACCAATAGGTGGCGCTATAAGTATGATGCAATACTGACACATAGATGTGTTCAGGATGCCACCTTCATGAAGCGTGAGATATCGGACAAATTGGATAATGTATGGAGGAGTTATGAGGACTTCCTGTTTTATGGCGAAATGTCAAAATTTGACAGGGCCCCACGGCAAGGGTGTTTGGTGAAAACTCAATTTTTTTGATCTGTAGGAGGAGTTTGTTAAAGTGCGAGGCATGGAAATGGTAAAAACAAGGAAAAAATGGCACATTAAAGGAGAATGCTCGTTTTTGACAACCTGGACCTTATTTACGGCATATTATAAGACGTTTGACTCACCAAGATAACTTTGGTGTAATTCGGAGGCCTGTAGAAGAAATTTAAAATCCAGCGTGAGGCAAGTAGCCTATATCCATGTAATGGCGGCGGACGGGGCACTGAGAATGCAGCTTCTAAAAAATCTATTTTCTGCTGCGAAACGGTTGTTTTCATCAATCTGTCTTTATGAATCGCTAGTTGTGCTTGCATAGAGCGAGGGCTTGTTGTGGTTTTTAACATGCCTCTGTAATATGATCTTTAGAAACGTCTTTAGAAACGAAATAGCTTCTCCACTTGCTCCAGCACGCATGCGCGGAGTGCGCTGAACTCAAATAAAACCAAATCTTCCTATGTTTTGCCCCCACGTTTATCTGTAGGTGATTGTGTGATCTCAGATCCGTTGGAAATCTGTCTTGCCTTTAATAAGCATTTTACTGAGGCTGGTTTTCTCTTTGATAGATGCAATCCTGGGCCCCCATCTGTGGTTGACTTTAATTGTTTGTCCCCTGAAGTCCCCACCTCTAATTTTTAATTTAATCCCTTCTCACAAAATGAAGTGTTTGATGCCTTATATTTTATAGACTCAAAATGTTCTACCGATGAGGAGAACTTAGAGTCTTTTTTCATTCAAATAGGTGCTCCTCTCATTGTTGAGGCCCTGACCCTGATTTTTTATTTATCTATTACCACGGGTAGCTTCCCTCTTGTCTGGAAATCTGCTAGAGTCATCCCTTTACATAAAGGGGGTGATAGGGATCTTTTAGATAACTATAGACCCATTTCCAGGTTGCCATGCCTTGCTAAAGTCTTGGAGACATTAGTCAATAATCAACTTAAACTTTTCCTTAGTAATAACTCAGTTCTTAGTCCGCACCAATCCAGATTTAGAGCCATCCACAGTACAACTTCAGCCATTACCCTGGTCACTAATGATATAGTCATTGCACTTGACAAGAAAAAGCACTGTGCTGCCCTCTTTGTCGACTTGTCTAAAGCGTTCAACACTGTTGATCACCAGCTGTTGCTGAGGTAATTGTGTAATATTGGTTTAGATAGTGGTGCCTTGGTGATTGGTTTCAGGATTATCTGTCCTATAGGTGCCAGTGTGTAAACTTGGGTAATGTACAATCTGAATGTTGGTCTGTATCTAAGGGTGTTCCGCAAGGTTCTCTCTTAGGTCCAGTCCTCTTCACAATTTTTATTAATGACATTGTCTCCTCCTTGAATGACTGTCATGCTCATTTATATGCAGATGATACTGTCTTATACTGTATTGCTGACTCTATACAGCTGGCCATGGAAAGATTACAGCTTTCTTTTATTGCTTTACAGGAGGCTCTTATAAGCCTAAAACTGGTTTTGAATGCTGGTCAAACCAAGTTTATGTTATTCACCAGAGCACGGAATGCCAACATTGACAATATACATGTATCTACTGTAAGTGGATCCTATATTGAGAGAGTTACAGAATATAAATATCTTGGCCTATGGCTAGATGAAAAATTATCATTTAGATATCATGTTGACTGTCTTGCTTCGAAGCTACGACAGAAAATTGCTTTTCTGTATAGGAACAGAACTAGCTTTCCTTTATTTAGTAGGAAGAATTTTTTTTATCCGTTCTGGACTATGGTGACATAAGCATGCAGCAGCAACAACTCTTAAACCTCTAGACTCAGTTTACCACTCAGCTCTGAGGTTCATTACTGGTGACAAATACAACACTCATCATTGTATACTCTATGATAAGGTAGGCTGGCCCTTGCTAGCTGAAAGGCATAACAAACACTGGTATTTGTTCATTTTCAAGGCCCTCATTGGCAAGCAGCCACTTTATATTTCCTCCATGTTAGAATGAATAACAGTAGCAGTAACAATAACAGATAGTTCTCTCTAGAACATACATGACTCGATCCAATGTATTGTTGTGGCTAAAGGCCCCTTATGTTTCCTCTGAGCTTGGGAAATCTGCATTCTCCATTACTGCTCCTAATTCTTGGAATGTTCTTCAGCATTCTTTAAAGATGGAAACCCTTCCTTCCTTAGCTGAATTTAAATATGTTTTATCTGACTATTGTGTTTCAAATTGTAACTGTTTCAGCTAATTCATTTTTTGTGTCTCTGTGTTTTATCTTTGTATCTCTGTACATCCCCTGTTTGTTCACTCGTCATTTCTGTAAATGAGGGAAACCTCAGAAATCCTCGAGTCAAAATAAAGGTTTAAATAAAATAAATACATATACTTCTATATACTGTAGGCTATACAGTATCATGGTATTAAATATACCACATAAATCATACAGCTTGTCCATCTGTGTAACATAAACAGTGATACTTTTTATGCTCTCAAGTCAACATTTCTAAAGAAAGATCGTCTGATTCACCACGGGTTCGTAAACTGCTGGATGAGTTCTGACCTGCCTCCTCACAGGATGAGTTCGTAAATGCGCTCTGAGAATCGGTTTTCGATGTCATAGAGCGCTCTGAAATCAGTTAATCTACGAACGGTCAGTTCGCTCGGACAAACCATGGATGTATTGGGACAAACCATGGATGTATTGGGACAAACCATGGATGTATTGGGACAAACCATGGATGTATTACTGCGGTCAAGCCAGCCTTCAATTCGGAAATACAAGTCATGTGGGCCACAGCCAATTCCCCTTTGCGCAAACTTTAGCGTAATTACGGTAAATCGTTTTTTCTCTTGGAAGGACTTATCACCGTCGCATTCACCGACAAGTAGTGAAGTCAAATAACGATGGTTTGATTAAAGAAGTGAAAGGCGGTTGTGGTGTGGCATTTCAAAATAAAGGACCTCTAAATTGTCATAACTATATTTCCTTAATATTCAGTTTAGAAATAAAAGGAAATCGCCCATAATACTGCACCTACTCCAATCCAGAGAGCTAGCAGACCACCCATGGCTCTGGGTATATCCCAGTGATTTTCAGGACATTCTGATGTGGCATTTCAAAATAAAGGCCCCCTAAACTGTCCTATACGACCTACTGTTTCCTGCAATTTCAGATTAGGATTAAAAAAAGACCGCCCATAATGCATCAACACTTCCACTTCAGAGTACTAGTAGACCACCTCAGGGTGTCACCCAGTGATGTTCAGGACATTCTGATGTGGCATTTCAAAATAAAGGCCCTCTAAACTGTCCTATACAACCTACTGTTTCCTACAATTTCAGGTTAGGATTAAAAGGAGACCGCCCATAATGCATCAACACTTCCACTTCAGAGTACTAGTAGACCACCTCAGGGTGTCACCCAGTGATGTTCAGGACATTCTGATGTGGCATTTCAAAATAAAGGCTCTCTAAACTGTCCTATACAACCTACTGTTTCCTGCAATTTCAGATTAAGATTAAAAGGAGACCGCCCATAATGCATCAACACTTCCACTTCACAGTACTAGTAGACCACCTCAGGGTGTCACCCAGTGATGTTCAGGACATTCTGATGTGGCATTTTAAAATAAAGGCCCCCTAAACTGTCCTATACGACCTACTGTTTCCTGCAATTTCAGATTAGGATTAAAAAAAGACCGCCCATAATGCATCAACACTTCCACTTCAGAGTACTAGTAGACCACCTCAGGGTGTCACCCAGTGATGTTCAGGACATTCTGATGTGGCATTTCAAAATAAAGGCCCTCTAAACTGTCCTATACAACCTACTGTTTCCTGCAATTTCAGGTTAGGATTAAAAGGAGACCGCCCATAATGCATCAACACTTCCACTTCAGAGTACTAGTAGACCACCTCAGGGTGTCACCCTGTGATGTTCAGGACATTCTGATGTGGCATTTCAAAATAAAGGCCCCCTAAACTGTCCTATACGACCTACTGTTTCCTGCAATTTCAGATTAAGATTAAAAGGAGACCGCCCATAATGCATCAACACTTCCACTTTACAGTACTAGTAGACCACCTCAGGGTGTCACCCTGTGATTTATTTGACATTCTGATTTGGCATTTCAAAATAAAGGCCCTCTAAACTGTCCTATATGACCTACTGTTTCCTGCAATTTCAGATTAGGATTAAAAGGAGACCGCCCATAATGCATCAACACTTCTACTTCAGAGTACTAGTAGACCACCTCAGGGTGTCACCCTGTGATTTATATGACATTCTGATGTGGCATTTCAAAATAAAGGCCCTCTTAACTGTCCTATATGACCTACTGTTTCCTGCAATTTCAGATTAGGATTAAAAGGAGACCGCCCATAATGCATCAACACTTCCACTTCACAGTACTAGTAGACCATCTCAGGGTGTCACCCAGTGATTTTCAGGACATTCTGATGTGGCATTTCAAAATAAAGGCCCTCTTAACTGTCCTATATGACCTACTGTTTCCTGCAATTTCAGATTAGGATTAAAACGAGACCGCCCATAATGCATCAACACTTCCACTTCAGAGTACTAGTAGACCACCTCAGGGTGTCACCCTGTGATGTATATGACATTCTGATGTGGCATTTCAAAATAAAGGCCCTCTAAACTGTCCTATATGACCTACTGTTTCCTGCAAATTCAGATTAGGATTAAATGGAGACCGCCCATAATGCATCAACACTTCCACTTCAGAGTACTAGTAGACCACCTCAGGGTGTCACCCTGTGATTTATATGACATTCTGATGTGGCATTTCAAAATAAAGGCTCTCTAAACTGTCCTATACAACCTACTGTTCCCTGCAATTTCAGATTAGGATTAAAAGGTAACCGCCCATAATGCATCAACACTTCCACTTCACAGTACTAGTAGACCACCTCAGGGTGTCACCCTGTGATTTATATGAAATTCTGATGTGGCATTTCAAAATAAAGGCTCTCTTAACTGTCCTGTACAACCTACTGTTTCCTGCAATTTCAGATTAGGATTAAAAGGAGACCGCCCATAATGCATCAACACTTCCACTTCAGAGTACTAGTAGACCACCTCAGGGTGTCACCCAGTGATTTTCAGGACATTCTGATGTGGCATTTCAAAATAAAGGCTCTCTAAACTGTCCTATACAACCTACTGTTTCCTGCATTTTCAGATTAGGATTAAAAGGAGACCGCCCATAATTCATCAACACTTCCACTTCAGAGTACTAGTAGACCACCTCAGGGTGTCACCCTGTGATGTTCAGGACATTCTGATGTGGCATTTCAAAATAAAGGCCCCCTAAACTGTCCTATACGACCTACTGTTTCCTGCAATTTCAGATTAAGATTAAAAGGAGACCACCCATAATGCATCAACACTTCCACTTCACAGTACTAGTAGACCACCTCAGGGTGTCACCCAGTGATGTTCAGGACATTCTGATGTGGCATTTCAAAATAAAGGCCCCCTAAACTGTCCTATACGACCTACTGTTTCCTGCAATTTCAGATTAGGATTAAAAAAAGACCGCCCATAATGCATCAACACTTCCACTTCAGAGTACTAGTAGACCACCTCAGGGTGTCACCCAGTGATGTTCAGGACATTCTGATGTGGCATTTTAAAATAAAGGCCCTCTAAACTGTCCTATACAACCTACTGTTTCCTGCAAATTCAGGTTAGGATTAAAAGGTAACCGCCCATAATGCATCAACACTTCCACTTCAGAGTACTAGTAGACCACCTCAGGGTGTCACCCTGTGATTTATATGACATTCTGATGTGGCATTTCAAAATAAAGGCTCTCTAAACTGTCCTATACAACCTACTGTTTCCTGCAATTTCAGATTAGGATTAAAAGGTAACCGCCCATAATGCATCAACACTTCCACTTCACAGTACTAGTAGACCACCTGAGGATGTCACCCAGTGATTTTCAGGACATTCTGATGTGGCATTTCAAAATAAAGGCTCTCTAAACTGTCCTATACAACCTACTGTTTCCTGCATTTTCAGATTAGGATTAAAAGGAGACCGCCCATAATGCATCAACACTTCCACTTCACAGTACTAGTAGACCACCTGAGGATGTCACCCAGTGATTTTCAGGACATTCTGATGTGGCATTTCAAAATAAAGGCTCTCTAAACTGTCCTATACGACCTACTGTTTCCAGCAATTTCAGATTAGGATTAAAAGGAGACCGCCCATAATGCATCAACACTTCCACTTCAGAGTACTAGTAGACCACCTCAGGGTGTCACCCAGTGATTTTCAGGACATTCTGATGTGGCATTTCAAAATAAAGGCCCTCTAAACTGTCCTATATGACCTACTGTTTCCTGCAAATTCAGATTAAGATTAAAGGGAGACCGCCCATAATGCATAAAAACCTCCACTTCAGAGTACTAGTAGACCACCTCAGGGTGTCACCCATTGATTTTCAGCACATTCTGATTTGTCATTTCAAAGTGTTCTAAATTATAATTTGTTCACAATTGACTTACCTGGTTAAATAAAGGTTAAAATAAATAAATAAAGGCCTTCTAATATGTCTGATATGACTTACTACTTTTTTTAAATTTAACATGAGGATTAAAAGGAGACCACCGGTAATGCCACAACAATTCCACTTCAGTGTGCTAGCAGACCACATCAGGATGACATCATGATTCTCAGAACATCCTGATATGGCATTTCAGAATAAAGGCCGTCTTAAATGTCCTATAACCTAGTACTGTCAACCAATTTTAGATAAAATCTTCAGGAATTGTGAAGGAATTCAACTGACAAAGACAAATGTAACTTAAGAGGTTTATTATCAATAATTTCTTCTCAGATATTATGCAAAGTAATTCTATAAATATATGCCTATTATATACATGTAAATAAATTATAATAACAAATTAAAAGGTAAGTGAAAATACTATAGAAATTAAAAAAATACTCATACTATACATTTCAAAAATGTCAAATAGAAAAGTAACAAGAAATAAATTACAATAAGAGAAGTAATAATATAATATAGTAATCTATAATTATATACTACTATACTTCTTAAATACTACTACTTAAATACTACTAGTATATTAAAGTGGCCCAGGCAAAAATGAGACTCAAATCAAATCAAATTGAATAAAAAAAATAAAAAAGTCAGAACAATAACAATAATAAATAAAGATAATAAAATAATACTACAATATGAATCAAATTTAAGGTGCCCAAGCACTAAGACAAAATACCAACAAATAAAAATAACAATACTAATTACTAATAAATAATTTAGAAAAGAAAATAATAAAAAAATAATCATCCCATTTCAGTGACCCAAGCACAAAATATTTATTTGCACAAATCACAGAGCCAGGTCCACTTTGTTGCCTTTTGAAGTTGAACTTCATCCATTCCCAGGCACTGGACATGGAACCAACGATTGCATCGATCACATTGAATCTAAAAATTCAAGAGGTGGAAGTCTCAAAGATGATTCTTAGGGTACTCTTAACACATTTGACACTATTTTTGTACTCAGGCATTGTTTATTGCCAATAATTAGCTAATTGCTTCTGTCACAAAGTCAGTATTTCTCAAATCCGCCTGGATTGCCATAATAATTATAATCTGAAATATTGAGTTTTCCACCGCCAATATTGGCCAATTACAGGCAATAAAAGTTAGCCCGTAGCACTTTGCCCGAGTACAAAAATAGTGTCCATTACCTTTACATTTTTTACAATAAGTTTTTATAGTTTTCCGACTATCGAAGTAACGGTATCTACCTACCAGTTCACACAATATGTAAGAATCTTTACAATTGTTTTAACCCCCTCTCCCCCCGCCCCCAAACGATAAAAATAATGAGATAAAATAATCCCCAAAACTCACCCAACTTGTCTGTGGAGGCCCTGCTCCTGGTGGCTTTGCCAGGGAGCACATTGAACAGTTGTTTGCCGTATCAAACACTACAATATGAATAAAAATTGCTGCTTTAGAAGATGAATCAGTAAAATGTAATGAAGGAATTATACTACAGTTGTTTAAACTTATACACCTGTCTGCTGCTTTGTGTTTGTGTCCTAACAAAGCTGCATTTTTGTTAGTATTCCTATACACCAAAGACAAACACACAAACCTGATGCTTTCAGTGTCTGCAGTGCCATTTTTTTCCTCTCTTTTGACATTGCTGCTGTGGATGTCCCAAAGGTGATTATGGGGACAGCCGGAAAGGCCTTCATCACGGCCCTTGCCATCTAAACAAACAAATATATTCTAAACATATGTCCTGCCCTTGCAGCCTGTTTCAGGCGGGAATACGTCAAACAACGGAAGCGCATCTATAACATCCATTTCAGCATCCAAAGAAGTATCACTTCTTTAACTGACACTTAAAAGTAGAAGAAGCAGAGGCACTAATTAGCAACCAGCCCCTTTGCGAACATGGCCTTCATGCGTTGCCATGCTGGGGAAGTTACTATGTGGTTGACAGCTGAGCTGATCCCAAAGGTCAAGCTCCCCAAGCTGAGGAGGGGTAAAATCACACTCCAGACCCCATCCATCCATTGTTGTGGCATAATGGGCGGTCTCCTTTTAATCCTAAGCTGAAATTGCAGGAAACAGAAGGTCGAATAGGACAGTTTAGAGGGCCTTTATTTTGAAATGCCACATCAGAATGTCAAATAAATCACAGGGTGACACCCTGAGGTGGTCTACTAGTACTGTGAAGTGGAAGTGTTGATGCATTATGGGCAGTCTCCTTTTAATCCTAATATGAAATTGCAGGAAACAGTAGGTCATATAGGACAGTTAAGAGAGCCTTTATTTTGAAATGCCACATCAGAATGTCATATAAATCACAGGGTGACACCCTGAGGTGGTCTACTAGTACTGTGACGTGGAAGTGTTGATGCATTATGGGCGGTCTCCTTTTAATCCTAATATGAAATTGCAGGAAACAGTAGGTTGTATAGGACAGTTTAGAGAGCCTTTATTTTGAAACGCCACATCAGAATGTCATATAAATCACAGGGTGACACCCTGAGGTTGTCTACTAGTACTCTGAAGTGGAAGTGTTGATGCATTATGGGCGGTCTCCTTTTAATCCTAATCTGAAATTGCAGGAAACAGTATGTTGTATAGGACAGTTTAGAGAGCCTTTATTTTGAAATGCCACATCAGAATGTCCTGAAAATCACAGGGTGACACCCTGAGGTGGTCTACTAGTACTGTAAAGTTGAAGTGTTGATGCATTATGGGCGGTCTCCTTTTAATCCTAATCTGAAATTGCAGGAAACAGTAGGTCATATAGGACAGTTTAGAGGGCCTTTATTTTGAAATGCCACATCAGAATGTACTGAAAATCACTGGGTAACACCCTGAGTTGGTCTACTAGTACTGTGAAGTGGAAGTGTTGATGCATTATGGACGGTCTCCATTTAATCCTAATCTGAAATTGCAGGAAACAGTAGGTCATATAGGACAGTTTAGAGGGCCTTTATTTTGAAATGCCACATCAGAATGTCCTGAAAATCACTGGGTGACACCCTGAGGTGGTCTACTAGTACTCTGAAGTGGAAGTGTTGATGCATTATGGGCGGTCTCCTTTTAATCCAAATCTGAAATTGCAGGAAACAGTAGGTTGTATAGGACAGTTTAGAGAGCCTTTATTTTGAAATGCCACATCAGAATGTCATATAAATCACAGGGTGACACCCTGAGGTTGTCTACTAGTACTCTGAAGTGGAAGTGTTGATGCATTATGGGCGGTCTCCTTTTAATCCTAATCTGAAATTGCAGGAAACAGTATGTTGTATAGGACAGTTTAGAGAGCCTTTATTTTGAAATGCCACATCAGAATGTCCTGAAAATCACAGGGTGACACCCTGAGGTGGTCTACTAGTACTGTGAAGTGGAAGTGTTGATGCATTATGGGCGGTCTCCATTTAATCCTAATCTGAAATTGCAGGAAACAGTAGGTCATATAGGACAATTTAGAGGGCCTTTATTTTGAAATGCCACATCAGAATGTCATATACATCACAGGGTGACACCCTGAGGTGGTCTACTAGTACTCTGAAGTGGAAGTGTTGATGCATTATGGGCGGTCTCCTTTTAATCCTAATCTGAAATTGCAGGAAACAGTATGTTGTATAGGACAGTTTAGAGAGCCTTTATTTTGAAATGCCACATCAGAATGTCCTGAAAATCACAGGGTGACACCCTGAGGTGGTCTACTAGTACTGTGAAGTGGAGGTGTTGATGCATTATGGGCGGTTACCTTTTAATCCTAATCTGAAATTGCAGGAAACAGTAGGTTGTATAGGACAGTTTAGAGAGCCTTTATTTTGAAATGCCACATCAGAATGTCAAATAAATCACAGGGTGACACTCTGAGGTGGTCTACTAGTACTGTGAAGTGGAAGTGTTGATGCATTATGGGCAGTCTCCTTTTAATCCTAATATGAAATTGCAGGAAACAGTAGGTCATATAGGACAGTTAAGAGAGCCTTTATTTTGAAATGCCACATCAGAATGTCATATAAATCACAGGGTGACACCCTGAGGTGGTCTACTAGTACTGTGACGTGGAAGTGTTGATGCATTATGGGCGGTCTCCTTTTAATCCTAATATGAAATTGCAGGAAACAGTAGGTTGTATAGGACAGTTTAGAGAGCCTTTATTTTGAAATGCCACATCAGAATGTCATATAAATCACAGGGTGACACCCTGAGGTGGTCTACTAGTACTCTGAAGTGGAAGTGTTGATGCATTATGGGCGGTCTCCTTTTAATCCTAATCTGAAATTGCAGGAAACAGTAGGTTGTATAGGACAGTTTAGAGAGCCTTTATTTTGAAACGCCACATCAGAATGTCATATAAATCACAGGGTGACACCCTGAGGTTGTCTACTAGTACTCTGACGTGGAAGTGTTGATGCATTATGGGCGGTCTCCTTTTAATCCTAATCTGAAATTGCAGGAAACAGTATGTTGTATAGGACAGTTTAGAGAGCCTTTATTTTGAAATGCCACATCAGAATGTCCTGAAAATCACAGGGTGACACCCTGAGGTGGTCTACTAGTACTGTAAAGTTGAAGTGTTGATGCATTATGGGCGGTCTCCTTTTAATCCTAATCTGAAATTGCAGGAAACAGTAGGTCATATAGGACAGTTTAGAGGGCCTTTATTTTGAAATGCCACATCAGAATGTACTGAAAATCACTGGGTAACACCCTGAGTTGGTCTACTAGTACTGTGAAGTGGAAGTGTTGATGCATTATGGACGGTCTCCATTTAATCCTAATCTGAAATTGCAGGAAACAGTAGGTCATATAGGACAGTTTAGAGGGCCTTTATTTTGAAATGCCACATCAGAATGTCCTGAAAATCACTGGGTGACACCCTGAGGTGGTCTACTAGTACTCTGAAGTGGAAGTGTTGATGCATTATGGGCGGTCTCCTTTTAATCCTAATCTGAAATTGCAGGAAACAGTAGGTTGTATAGGACAGTTTAGAGAGCCTTTATTTTGAAATGCCACATCAGAATGTCATATAAATCACAGGGTGACACCCTGAGGTTGTCTACTAGTACTCTGAAGTGGAAGTGTTGATGCATTATGGGCGGTCTCCTTTTAATCCTAATCTGAAATTGCAGGAAACAGTATGTTGTATAGGACAGTTTAGAGAGCCTTTTTTTTGAAATGCCACATCAGAATGTCCTGAAAATCACAGGGTGACACCCTGAGGTGGTCTACTAGTACTGTGAAGTGGAAGTGTTGATGCATTATGGGCGGTCTCCATTTAATCCTAATCTGAAATTGCAGGAAACAGTAGGTCATATAGGACAGTTTAGAGGGCCTTTATTTTGAAATGCCACATCAGAATGTCATATACATCACAGGGTGACACCCTGAGGTGGTCTACTAGTACTCTGAAGTGGAAGTGTTGATGCATTATGGGCGGTCTCCTTTTAATCCTAATCTGAAATTGCAGGAAACAGTATGTTGTATAGGACAGTTTAGAGAGCCTTTATTTTGAAATGCCACATCAGAATGTCATATAAATCACAGGGTGACACCCTGAGGTGGTCTACTAGTACTCTGAAGTGGAAGTGTTGATGCATTATGGGCGGTCTCTATTTAATCCTAATCTGAAATTGCAGGAAACAGTAGGTTGTATAGGACAGTTTAGAGAGCCTTTATTTTGAAACGCCACATCAGAATGTCATATAAATCACAGGGTGACACCCTGAGGTTGTCTACTAGTACTCTGAAGTGGAAGTGTTGATGCATTATGGGCGGTCTCCTTTTAATCCTAATCTGAAATTGCAGGAAACAGTAGGTCATATAGGACAGTTCAGAGGGCCTTTATTTTGAAATGCCACATCAGAATGTCCTGAAAATCACTGGGTGACACCCTGAGATGGTCTACTAGTACTGTGAAGTGGAAGTGTTGATGCATTATGGGCGGTCTCCTTTTAATCCTAATCTGAAATTGCAGGAAACAGTAGGTCATATAGGACAGTTAAGAGGGCCTTTATTTTGAAATGCCACATCAGAATGTCATATAAATCACAGGGTGACACCCTGAGGTGGTCTACTAGTACTCTGAAGTAGAAGTGTTGATGCATTATGGGCGGTCTCCTTTTAATCCTAATCTGAAATTGCAGGAAACAGTAGGTCATATAGGACAGTTTAGAGGGCCTTTATTTTGAAATGCCACATCAGAATGTCAAATAAATCACAGGGTGACACCCTGAGGTGGTCTACTAGTACTGTGAAGTGGAAGTGTTGATGCATTATGGGCGGTCTCCTTTTAATCTTAATCTGAAATTGCAGGAAACAGTAGGTCGTATAGGACAGTTTAGGGGGCCTTTATTTTGAAATGCCACATCAGAATGTCCTGAACATCACTGGGTGACACCCTAAGGTGGTCTACTAGTACTCTGAAGTGGAAGTGTTGATGCATTATGGGCGGTCTCCTTTTAATCTTAATCTGAAATTGCAGGAAACAGTAGGTCGTATAGGACAGTTTAGGGGGCCTTTATTTTGAAATGCCACATCAGAATGTCCTGAACATCACTGGGTGACACCCTGAGGTGGTCTACTAGTACTCTGAAGTGGAAGTGTTGATGCATTATGGGCGGTCTCCTTTTAATCCTAATCTGAAATTGCAGGAAACAGTATGTTGTATAGGACAGTTTAGAGAGCCTTTATTTTGAAATGCCACATCAGAATGTCCTGAAAATCACAGGGTGACACCCTGAGGTGGTCTACTAGTACTGTGAAGTGGAAGTGTTGATGCATTATGGGCGGTCTCCATTTAATCCTAATCTGAAATTGCAGGAAACAGTAGGTCATATAGGACAATTTAGAGGGCCTTTATTTTGAAATGCCACATCAGAATGTCATATACATCACAGGGTGACACCCTGAGGTGGTCTACTAGTACTCTGAAGTGGAAGTGTTGATGCATTATGGGCGGTCTCCTTTTAATCCTAATCTGAAATTGCAGGAAACAGTATGTTGTATAGGACAGTTTAGAGAGCCTTTATTTTGAAATGCCACATCAGAATGTCCTGAAAATCACAGGGTGACACCCTGAGGTGGTCTACTAGTACTGTGAAGTGGAGGTGTTGATGCATTATGGGCGGTTACCTTTTAATCCTAATCTGAAATTGCAGGAAACAGTAGGTTGTATAGGACAGTTTAGAGAGCCTTTATTTTGAAATGCCACATCAGAATGTCAAATAAATCACAGGGTGACACCCTGAGGTGGTCTACTAGTACTGTGAAGTGGAAGTGTTGATGCATTATGGGCAGTCTCCTTTTAATCCTAATATGAAATTGCAGGAAACAGTAGGTCATATAGGACAGTTAAGAGAGCCTTTATTTTGAAATGCCACATCAGAATGTCATATAAATCACAGGGTGACACCCTGAGGTGGTCTACTAGTACTGTGACGTGGAAGTGTTGATGCATTATGGGCGGTCTCCTTTTAATCCTAATATGAAATTGCAGGAAACAGTAGGTTGTATAGGACAGTTTAGAGAGCCTTTATTTTGAAATGCCACATCAGAATGTCATATAAATCACAGGGTGACACCCTGAGGTGGTCTACTAGTACTCTGAAGTGGAAGTGTTGATGCATTATGGGCGGTCTCCTTTTAATCCTAATCTGAAATTGCAGGAAACAGTAGGTTGTATAGGACAGTTTAGAGAGCCTTTATTTTGAAACGCCACATCAGAATGTCATATAAATCACAGGGTGACACCCTGAGGTTGTCTACTAGTACTCTGACGTGGAAGTGTTGATGCATTATGGGCGGTCTCCTTTTAATCCTAATCTGAAATTGCAGGAAACAGTATGTTGTATAGGACAGTTTAGAGAGCCTTTATTTTGAAATGCCACATCAGAATGTCCTGAAAATCACAGGGTGACACCCTGAGGTGGTCTACTAGTACTGTAAAGTTGAAGTGTTGATGCATTATGGGCGGTCTCCTTTTAATCCTAATCTGAAATTGCAGGAAACAGTAGGTCATATAGGACAGTTTAGAGGGCCTTTATTTTGAAATGCCACATCAGAATGTACTGAAAATCACTGGGTAACACCCTGAGTTGGTCTACTAGTACTGTGAAGTGGAAGTGTTGATGCATTATGGACGGTCTCCATTTAATCCTAATCTGAAATTGCAGGAAACAGTAGGTCATATAGGACAGTTTAGAGGGCCTTTATTTTGAAATGCCACATCAGAATGTCCTGAAAATCACTGGGTGACACCCTGAGGTGGTCTACTAGTACTCTGAAGTGGAAGTGTTGATGCATTATGGGCGGTCTCCTTTTAATCCTAATCTGAAATTGCAGGAAACAGTAGGTTGTATAGGACAGTTTAGAGAGCCTTTATTTTGAAATGCCACATCAGAATGTCATATAAATCACAGGGTGACACCCTGAGGTTGTCTACTAGTACTCTGAAGTGGAAGTGTTGATGCATTATGGGCGGTCTCCTTTTAATCCTAATCTGAAATTGCAGGAAACAGTATGTTGTATAGGACAGTTTAGAGAGCCTTTTTTTTGAAATGCCACATCAGAATGTCCTGAAAATCACAGGGTGACACCCTGAGGTGGTCTACTAGTACTGTGAAGTGGAAGTGTTGATGCATTATGGGCGGTCTCCATTTAATCCTAATCTGAAATTGCAGGAAACAGTAGGTCATATAGGACAGTTTAGAGGGCCTTTATTTTGAAATGCCACATCAGAATGTCATATACATCACAGGGTGACACCCTGAGGTGGTCTACTAGTACTCTGAAGTGGAAGTGTTGATGCATTATGGGCGGTCTCCTTTTAATCCTAATCTGAAATTGCAGGAAACAGTATGTTGTATAGGACAGTTTAGAGAGCCTTTATTTTGAAATGCCACATCAGAATGTCATATAAATCACAGGGTGACACCCTGAGGTGGTCTACTAGTACTCTGAAGTGGAAGTGTTGATGCATTATGGGCGGTCTCTATTTAATCCTAATCTGAAATTGCAGGAAACAGTAGGTTGTATAGGACAGTTTAGAGAGCCTTTATTTTGAAACGCCACATCAGAATGTCATATAAATCACAGGGTGACACCCTGAGGTTGTCTACTAGTACTCTGAAGTGGAAGTGTTGATGCATTATGGGCGGTCTCCTTTTAATCCTAATCTGAAATTGCAGGAAACAGTAGGTCATATAGGACAGTTCAGAGGGCCTTTATTTTGAAATGCCACATCAGAATGTCCTGAAAATCACTGGGTGACACCCTGAGATGGTCTACTAGTACTGTGAAGTGGAAGTGTTGATGCATTATGGGCGGTCTCCTTTTAATCCTAATCTGAAATTGCAGGAAACAGTAGGTCATATAGGACAGTTAAGAGGGCCTTTATTTTGAAATGCCACATCAGAATGTCATATAAATCACAGGGTGACACCCTGAGGTGGTCTACTAGTACTCTGAAGTAGAAGTGTTGATGCATTATGGGCGGTCTCCTTTTAATCCTAATCTGAAATTGCAGGAAACAGTAGGTCATATAGGACAGTTTAGAGGGCCTTTATTTTGAAATGCCACATCAGAATGTCAAATAAATCACAGGGTGACACCCTGAGGTGGTCTACTAGTACTGTGAAGTGGAAGTGTTGATGCATTATGGGCGGTCTCCTTTTAATCTTAATCTGAAATTGCAGGAAACAGTAGGTCGTATAGGACAGTTTAGGGGGCCTTTATTTTGAAATGCCACATCAGAATGTCCTGAACATCACTGGGTGACACCCTAAGGTGGTCTACTAGTACTCTGAAGTGGAAGTGTTGATGCATTATGGGCGGTCTCCTTTTAATCTTAATCTGAAATTGCAGGAAACAGTAGGTCGTATAGGACAGTTTAGGGGGCCTTTATTTTGAAATGCCACATCAGAATGTCCTGAACATCACTGGGTGACACCCTGAGGTGGTCTACTAGTACTCTGAAGTGGAAGTGTTGATGCATTATGGGCGGTCTCCTTTTAATCCTAACCTGAAATTGCAGGAAACAGTAGGTTGTATAGGACAGTTTAGAGGGCCTTTATTTTGAAATGCCACATCAGAATGTCCTGAACATCACTGGGTGACACCCTGAGGTGGTCTACTAGTACTCTGAAGTGGAAGTGTTGATGCATTATGGGCGGTCTTTTTTTAATCCTAATCTGAAATTGCAGGAAACAGTAGGTCGTATAGGACAGTTTAGAGGGCCTTCATTTTGAAATGCCACATCAGAATGTCCTGAAAATCACTGGGATATACCCAGAGCCATGGGTGGTCTGCTAGCTCTCTGGATTGGAGTAGGTGCAGTATTATGGGCGATTTCCTTTTATTTCTAAACTGAATATTAAGGAAATATAGTTATGACAATTTAGAGGTCCTTTATTTTGAAATGCCACACCACAACCGCCTTTCACTTCTTTAATCAAACCACCGTTATTTGACTTCACTACTTGTCGGTGAATGCGACGGTGATAAGTCCTTCCAAGAGAAAAAACGATTTACCGTAATTACGCTAAAGTTTGCGCAAAGGGGAATTGGCTGTGGCCCACATGACTTGTATTTCCGAATTGAAGGCTGGCTTGACCGCAGTGATGTATTGGGACAAACCATGGATGTATTGGGACAAACACAGTCTTTTCAGCCAGAGCATCCAGTGCTCAGAATTTTCGAACAGGGACGCTCGAGCGTTCTGAATTTCTGAACGACCAGAGAGCTCCGGGGTAAATGACCCATAATGATGAATCCCATAGTTTCGCAAATTGAATGCGCGTGGCCTTACACCCGAATTAGCATAGGTAAACTCCCCATAAGGACATGGAATTACAGGGTCGTGCACAGACTTCTAACTATCATCTACGTTCTCAACTCGCCACATCTACGTTCTCAAGCCCACAACTGGCTGTGTCATGCGTTGGCAAGTCAGAGGACTGCGGGTCGAATCCAGTGTGGCAAATCACATTTTAAGAAGTATGCTTCCTCCTAGGAATTTGTCTTTGTGCATAAACATAGCGAGACAAAATAGTGCAAAATGTGATAGAATACAATAGCCTATAATGATACACAGTATCAAATACCCAGTAGTCAACATGGCATGCCCAAATGAAAATCTAAAGGCCGGTTTAGTATATTTTTTATCCTGTATTACATCAATCACATCTGTATTACTCTCATGTAGTCATTATTTTATTAGAATAATGAATAACTTCACTTTAGTTGGAACTGTGTTAATCTAAGGAGTTTAACATGTGAGTACAACAGATGGCCTTTGTCCTATCCCTGAGTCAGCATGATCCTTTGTCTATAGCAAGTGGTCACCTCTAGAGTGAGTCACCTACAGTCCTGTAACATGATCCTAGGAGGACCCAAGCAGCCCTTGTGTCTGAAAGGGGGTCAAAAGCTCAGCTGATGCAAAGACCATTCAAGAAGATCAGTTGACCGTTTTGTGACCATATCTGTGTTAAATGAACATTCCTTGTATGCAAATTTGTTTGTCATGTGATTCCTGGCCTGAAGCCAGTTAAAAGCTTGGCATCTCCATGAGAACGCCAGTATTGCCTAGAGATTGGGCCCCTGTGTTAGGCATGCTCAATAAATTGTTGATTTGACGGTTTTTGGCCTCCTTGAAGTTCTGTTCCACACAAAGATTATGCTTTTGAAATACACTGCACCGGACTCCACCTCGTCATATTTAGCAGCGTCAGTAAAATGCATGGGCTGATATTAGCCACTGTATCCGGAATATTATAGTATTGCAATCCTATAATGGTACATGGTAAATGGACTGCACTTATATAGCGCTTTTCCACCTTAGCGGCACTCAAAGTGCTTTACAATGGCCTCTCATTCACCCATTCACACATCAATGGCGGTAGCTGCCATGCAAGGTTCTAACCTGCTCATTGAAAGACCCGCTCTACCAACTGAGCTACAGCCGCCCCAATAATGTTATACAACACTAGTTTTAAGTAAACACAATTACAAATCATTTTAAGTCTTTTGCACATAGTCCGTAGCCTACTTAAGACTGCATGCTCTTCCGTGTTCGTAGATTCTGTTCTTAGTTCCCACATGTGAGAACAGCGAATGCCAGAATCTTCTTGGAAACTGTGTTAGTGGAGTTTAAGAAGAAATGTTTCCTAAGAAACTCTTAACTTCATTCGTGAATGAGGCCCAAAGACTTTCTGTTGCTGAAACATACTTATTAGATAACTGAAAATCTTTGATTTACTGTAAATGTTTCTTTCTTCCAAGGAGCCTCCAATTCCAGGCTGAGGGGCATTTGCACAGGGCTCCTCCGGTCCCATGTACGTCTGAAGGTTTTGGGAGCGGAGGAGCGCCGGTGGGAGACGGGGGCGCGGCTACCATATGTGGGGGCTCAGGAAGGGCGCTTTCAGCCCGGAGAGCTGGTTTGGGACTACGGCCCCTGGCGGAGGCGAAGCCGGTGCCCTGGACTTGGCAGCCAGTGGGTGGGGGTCCGCTGTGGTCTTTGTTTGGTCCTTGGGAGGCGATGGGACTTTGTGTTCAGGGAGCAGTGTAGCGTCCTGAGGGAGACGAGAGACCTGATTGGCTGAGCTGCGGGGGGGCTGACCTCGCTACGTGTCTGCACACGTCTGCACATCTCTGGTTGGGTTTCCCCTCCAGTGTGCACACAACAAAAAGCAGACGGTAGCTCTGAGTAGCCCATAATTGTCTTATTTTGTGTTCAATAAACCACAAGCGCAAGAACTGTGGTTTATTAAACACAAAATAAGACAATTATGGGCTACTCAGAGCTACCGTAATCACTGTGGCTTCTGACCTGTGCTTCTGTTCTGGCGAGAACGGCAACCAGGCAAGGATGGGAATCCTGATTGGTGGAACAGCTGGGGGAAGGGGGGGGAGGGGCTCTTGGGGCATAACTCTAGACTCAGACAGCGAGTGACTAGGGCGACAGTGGTCGCTCTGGTTGCGTGCATCGCGTCGCCAGCTCCCCGGCAGCCAAGAGCTGCAGACGCCGGGGGGGCGGGTCATTCATATGTCACTCACATTATTAAAGATGTATTCTACTGCCATTCTGAGGTAACCTGCTCTGCTATTGGTTACTGCTTCGGCGATGTCGCTGCTAATTTACATAAAGTTGAACTCTGCCCAACTTCAACTCTACGCTCAGATCGCTGGTATCGCGTCGCTCGCTGCCGCCGAGTCGTCCGTCGCCCTATGTCGCCAGCTTCCATTGAGAATGAATGGCAGCCGGCCGCTCTCGTCTCCCAAGTCGCTCGCTGTGTGAGTGCACAGTAGAGGGCCGTATGTCTTCCTGTTCGTTTGCGTGTCTCTTTCCCTTCCCTCATGTCATGTGTCTTTCCCAGAGCAGTCTGTTTGTCTTGTTTCATGAGAGCTGTGTAATACAGTGTAAACTGTGTAAAACAGTCAACCCCAATATGGGATTGACTGGACTGCTGCCTTTGACCCCTTTTGACAATGTTACACTGGTGTCAGAAGAAAGCATCAAGTTGACGAGGAACAAGGATCCTGACAGGAGCTAGCTAGCGCAGCGTAGTGAAAGTGAGTGAGTTAGCCGGCTAGCGCAGCGTAGTGAAAGTGAGTGAGTTAGCCGGCTAGCGCAGCGTAGTGAAAGTGAGTGAGTTAGCCGGCTAGCGCAGCGTAGTGAAAGTGAGTGAGTTAGCCGGCTAGCGCAGCGTAGTGAAAGTGAGTGAGTTAGCTGGCTAGTGCAGCGTAGTGAAAGTGAGTGAGTTAGCTGGCTAGTGCAGCGTAGTGAAAGTGAGTGAGTTAGCTGGCTAGTGCAGCGTAGTGAAAGTGAGTGAGTTAGCTGGCTAGTGCAGCGTAGTGAAAGTGAGTGAGTTAGCCGGCTAGCGCAGCGTAGTGAAAGTGAGTGAGTTAGCCGGCTAGCTTGTGGATGTTTTCAGTGGGAAGGAGAGAGTGAAGGAGGAGGTGGGAGATGGGGAAGAGGAAGGAGCATGCGGATGGTGGAAGGACATCGTGGAGGAGTTCAAGAGGGTTTTGCAGGAGGCGAATGTCTGCCTGAGGGAGTTTGCTGTGAGGATGACCGCCTTATGACCCCCTTCTGACTGCCTTACAAACTTGTTATTGATAAAATGTTAACATCTCCACTGCTTGACAAGCTGTGGCCACTAACGTTAACACAAATGCTCCTTTCAGGGAGAAAATCACACTTTTTGATTATATTTATGGAGTGCTAATTTCAAGGCCACTGTTGTTATTGGGAGTCCCCCTGAGATTTGACATGTGGAAATTCAAAGGAGAACGGTCTCCTGGGAAATACAGTACAGGTCTGAAAGGTTTACCTGTGCTGCCCGTATCTGACTCCCTTGGGGAAACACCAACAATAAGCAAGTCTACCCGGGGACTATAGTCTAGGAAACCATTGTGCTCTGGGAAATCATTGAATTGAATTAAATTGAATGCCTTTTAACTTCAACCCCATGGCTGTTACCCCGGGTGTAGTAGAGCATTATCATATGGGCAAATAAAATGAGATATGAGTGTATTCTTTTTAGAATGTCAGTTCTTGCCTCCTCAATGGTGAAAGTCCTCCTCTACAAAAGGCATGTTTTTAGTATTAAAATGTGGTCTAATATACAGATACATCCACATCCCATGTGTGCCTTTTAGCTGTGTTGATCAAGATATGTCTCAATAGGAAATTAAATTTTCAAGTGGATTATCCTTTTAAAATTCAGATCTTAGCCTTATATCCTGCCATCCTGCTATTCAACTGCGGTCAACTATTAGGACTATCTGCATCAAGAACCTCTTCATAGGAAACATTTGCAAATGATTTAGAGGCCTATAGCTTTATTTAAGGATTTATTATTTTGTTCATTCCAAAGTTTTTACATAGCCTAATCAGTTCATTTCAAAATCAAATATTATAGTCCACTTCAATTTAGACAATAATGTAAAGTAATCATCACACTTCCAAACAGCTGAGGAAAAAAAAGACCACTTTTTTATTTCATTTTAATCCTCGCCCCATTTACTCACCTCTGATCAAATTCCATTATAGACTATCGATGCAAATGTTCATTGCGGACTGGCCCCAAGAATCTAGCCAATAGACATCTGTGTATTATACGTACCTTTTCTTTTTACCCAATCCCGACGGGCGTTTCAATACGTAAACCGAGTCAATTGGACGCTGCAGACAGTGCGCATCACATTGTCCAACAGCTCCATCTCTGGTGGTGATGTTTGGGGAAGAGGGGTGAGAGGAAGTGCAAGAACTCTGGTGGCTGTAGTAGCCTTTGACATCCTTTGCGTTCTAGGCTACTTTTCTTTTTGGGGAAATTAGTTCATACTTCTTTCCAAGTTATGGGTCATGAAAAGTCCTCGTTTCAAATAGTTTCACTGTGAGTGAGCGCCACGGTAACTAAGCAATGTGCGATCGGCAGACGGGCTGAATGCATGCTGATTCTGCGGTCTGAGCGTTCAAGAAGGCTTGTCATTTCTACAAGCTAAAGTGTCTCGAATTCACTTTTGATATAGCAGCCTTGTAGCTCCCGTGCATCTTTTTTCCGTAGATAACCATTTAGTGATTTTTATCTGATTTTGGTTGCTTTGGCGGAGAAAGTCGGCTACTGTTTCCATAAAGCAAGTATTTTTAATATGAGGAAGCAATTTATTACTGAGATATCAAGCAGAGAGAGGCCTTTCCGTTTTCAACCCCGGATTTGAGTTCAAAAGGGGGCTAATGGTGAAAACCCCCCAAATGGATGAAACACTGGTGAAATGGGACTTCACGGAACATAAGATTGGAGGAGCTGGATCACATTCGACAACGTTTCGTGCCAAGTTTGATGCACCAGAAACGAGACCAACCTCTTTCTTTATGAAGATTACTACTAATATTTGACGCATCGAACCAGCGAAAGGGTGACTGTGGAATTGACACATTTGCAGTTGTCACATTCTATCTTTTCAGATTTTATGTTAGGCTACTGGACCCAGCGTTGACTGTTCAATGGCAGTATGTTATCAGTTACCGATTTTGCCTCTAGACAGGCCGGTTCCTAAACATGTTCTCAACCGAAGAGGAGCCATCAGCTTCAGCTCCAGCCCATCTCTTTTTGGGGGACTTACCCCAAGACAGCTGTCCAAGGTAAGAGCAATCAGGAGAAATACAGGGTAATCAAGAAACAGCTGTTTCACATCTAGCCGATTATCTAGGAAATCAATGTGTGCAGTGTTTGATGTTAGGAAATTATATGTGAATTGTAACAGTTTTGTCTTAGCCTATTGTTAAATCCCAATTAACATGTAGACTAATGTCTTTATACAGAGACACACACACAAGCCTTGGAATTGCCCAATTCTAATGATTGAATTACAATCATGCAGCATGCAGTTGAATCTTTCCCCATGAATAGAGTTACCGGGCTCTTATGTATCCTAACATCAGTGTGTCAGGTATCTGATAACAATAGTAGGCTAGGCCTATTTCTGATAAACCGTAGGCCTAAACCATATTATGAGCTACCATCACACAATGAAAAAAACATTTAAATGATTGTTCTAGTAGCCTATTCTTATCGGTAATGCATAGAGATGGGTCCCTCAACGCTGATTGGAGTATAAACCGCTTATTGCAAAGTGCTCTTTGTCATTTGTCATTGGGTATTATGTGGTGTAAGTTGAACATATAGGTCATATAGCCCACAGCCTACTGTACCTACTAGGAAGCTTCCCGTCGCAGTTCTTTAATGTACATCTTCAACGTAGTTTCCAATGATAAACTCTTGAATTTAACCAGGATTAGTGGTATGATGTCACAATCATTCACAATCATTCACTTATGCTTCTCTCTGGCCTTGGGTCATCCATGTAGAAGTGGTGGCCTACATCTTGGTGCTCTGCGATGGCTTGTTGGCCTGATCTGAGTTATTACAATAAACACGACCAAGCTGATGGCTTGATATAATCTGGAGTATTAAACTACATGACCCCTTTGGCAAAAGCTGATCCATGTCTTGGTGTGCAGCATGTCTAACTGGCAGTTGGGAGACAGATACAGATACGCTAGAAGCCTGCTGATACAGTAGTTTTGTAAACAGCCTAGCACCAACCATTTGAGTCTCTTGTCTATAAACAATATAGTTTTGGGTTATCTGTAGCAGGTTGCATAAAATCACTTTCTATCAGCTGGGAGGCAGTAATACCAATCCAGTGTGATATTGGGATTAGTCTTGATTAGCCTACATTAGATATCTTGATGTCTTGGCTTTATTGTACAGCACTAAGGACCTTACAGATATGATATCTTGGCTTTGTTGCATAGCACTAAGATTTATATAAGATTTATCAATCTTAGATTGATCAAATTATGTCATGTGCGTCACAAGGCAGTGATAAAGAGCTTTCAAAGGTGATTAAGGCAGTTGCTTTACGTCAGTTTGACAACCTCAAAGCTACTTGAGCCAAGTTCATGTCTCAGGGAACATTGATTGTGAGTTGTCTCTTAGTTGAGATAAGGTTGTGCTTTGACAGATACAGTGTGTCACATCAATGTGCAATTTGGTTAGAGTACTGGAGCGGCTGCTCCTTGCATTGGACAGCATGCTTGTGTAACCCCTTCATTGCCAGCCAGGAGTAGTCTTGACAGAACTTAAAGGGCCAGCTTAGCTCCATGTAGCCTAGTACACTCACGGAATGTTTTTTTGTTGTTGCCAGAATGTGTTTTCTTCATTCACTTCTATGGAGTTGTTTATTGATAAGACCTACACCGTTTTTATTTTATTTTAAAGGTCATTAACACTCATTCTCAGCTGATGATATTAGGCTACTATGAAGTATATCACCTGGAATGATTGCCAAGCATTCCACAACAGTCAAGAAAAGACAACATCAACATGATTTTATCAGAACAAATGTATCTGGAAGGATATATCAGTTGTTGTGGCCTTATGTTTACCTAAAGCCAGGTGTAAACGACCAGCTCAGTGCCCTTGCGGTTAGAGTGTCCGCCCTGAGACTGGGAGGTCGTGAGTTCGATCCCAGGCCGAGTCATTCCAAAGACTATAAAAATGGTACCTGATGCCTCCCTGCTTGGCACTCAGCATCAAGGGTTGGATTGGGGGTGAGTCCCTGCGACATACTAGCTTCATGTCCAGGGGGTGTACTTGTACATCAAGCTGCCTCACGCTATAGAAACAGGAGGTAGGCTCCTGCCCTATGGGCCACTAGGCCCGAGAAACATTGGTTCTCAAAAGACTTACTTACTTATTAGGTGTAAATGAAAGCTGTGTGCTTTTTTCTGAAGCTGATATGACCTGACGGTCCTCACCTCACACTGACCCTCCAACTGCCTACTTGCCCTAATCTGTGAAAGGCTAACAAGGGTGTGGCTAACGTGATGAACCCTTAGGGATGCTCTTAGTCTGTTTACTGTTCCTCTATGCCATTTGATTGCTTTTAGCAATGTCTAAAAGTCCATTAGAGAGTCCTAGTATTCAGTCCACATGCTTAAGTGGGATTTACTACAAAGCTCACTCTGTGGAATGTGCAGATACATACTCCTGCCGCTTCTCCCAGTCCGCTGCTACAATTCACACCAGAGCTTTGAATTTCTGAAGCACCTTAGAACAGTTTTAGCTCTTGTCCCTCCCGTATTTAGAGTCGGCGTGCGTTTTGTGGACAGACATGGGGAGAGTTCATCGGTCCCGCTTCGTCCTGATTCAGCCTTGTGTGATTTCTGCCGTCCGCAGAAGAACCAGCGAGGGTTAACTGAGCCAGGGATGCACTAGCTCGTCACTCGCCCTAGATTCTGTCTGGGATGATATGGGCATATGCTTTGCTCAATGGATTAAGACCATAAGTGTCACAGTCAGTGTTATTATTTACAGGGAATAACCGTAAAGCCACACTCTGTGAGCAATGAATAGTCCCACTGTAAAGACTGAGTCAGCAACACTGAAAATGTCAACAACCAAACACATTCTGGGATTCAAATGTAGCGCATATCTATCTTTAATACTCAGGCAAAGTGATCCCATGAGTTGAAAATTGATTATTAATTCATGATTATTGAAGTAATGATTAGGTCATTTGACAAAATGTTTAATTGGGCTTTTGTTTTTAGTTTGATTCAAACTGTTCTTCTCAATGAGATGTATTTTATATTCTTCACAATCAGCAGCTATATCCTAATAATGAAAATCACCAGAAACCATGCAGTATTTAGTCTCTAAAGCACACTGAAAAACCCTGTGTCACTACCATGTGTGAATTGAAACCATTCATTCTGTCTCTGTATACTGCATGTGATGTGAGTGATGTGAGTCATCTGTCTTTATCGTCACACACTAGCTGAACAAGCTCTTTATAGCTTAGGCCCTGGAGACTGACTAAAGACAGTATGGTTAGTCAGGTATTCAGACTGGGCAATGACAACGGCTAGTAGAGGTGGGAATATGAAGAATGCTGCTAGTGTGAACTCGGCTTGCCAAATGACGTAGGAGACTCTGCAATGCTGGCAGACTGACGCGCGCCATGCTGTTGAGACTTGTAAGCCAAAGCCCTTGGTAGTGAGACCAGCACACCAACTGAATGGTTAACATTCAACACATGCTGTGGTCTCTTGAGTTACTATGCCGAGTTAGTATGCTGAGTTATTACTGATTGAAGGCCAACAAGAAAAGAAACTCAAAACGTTGCTTCATTCATGACGGTATATTTTGTGGAATACATTTGGGTTTCAATATGAATCATACGCTAGAAGCTCCATTGACTAAAGAAAGATCATGCATCAGGTCCACTATACTATACATTCCCACGTGTGGCCCTAAGGCTCTAGAGATGTTGGTGTAAATGTACACTTTTCTTGGTGGACTGGAAAATTCGAGTGCTGTGTTTGGTGAGCTGTAAAAATGGTGAGTTTCAGACTGAAATGAGCATGTGAACGCCTGGCCCAACCACGCCAGCATTACTAGTGGGACTGGAGGATGAGGCACCAGCTGCTTCCCGTGTTGACGTCTTATCACTAACCTTTTACCTTCCACATATTCCAGAGTACAGTACTGGTATCACACTATGCATGCATGCTCTGTGCAACCATACCGGTGATAAGGGAATGATATTGAACATATGTTTGACATTCAGACTTATATTATTTTATTGTTGTCATGTCTTTGTTTTGTTTTTTTAGCAGGAATACGCAAAAACTACCAGATCGATTTTCATGAAACTTGGTGGAGGGCTGTAGCATGGGCCAACTTGGAGCTCGTAAAAATTTCGGGTGGATCTGAATCAAGGGTTGGGTTTACGAGCTGCCCAAACACGGCCGAGCCGGCCATTCACCGCCATTCATTATTTTGACTACGATTATACAAAAACTACCAGACCGCTTTTCATGAAACTCAGTGGAGGGGTTTAGGATGGGACAATTTAGAACCCTTTCAATTTTGGTGCATACAGAGTCACGGAATGCATTCAGGGACGGAAGTCATTTCTGGTCTTTGGTCTTTATTGAGAAGTTGCTACCCATTTCAGTGAGGACCTCAAACTGAACTATGGTAAACTGGTCTAGAGCTCTGACTTAATGTAGCTGTCGTGTACCAGCAGTGCACGCACTGCAGCCTGCAGAATTTGTATACATGAGACACCTTTGTTTGCATTCTATCTGGATTTGCATGATATTTGACAGTGAAAGAGACACATTTTCACAGCCCTCAAAGGAAGGTTTAAGGCTAGCATGAAGTGGTATTGTACAGACCAGGGCTGAGTTTCCCAGAGGCACGATGAACGTAGCGCTAGGGTGAACGCCGTAGCTGAACGCCGATGAACGTAGCGCTACGATGCCTCTGGGAAACGCAGCCCAGTACTCTTAAGGTTATCAATAGAGTTTTACAAAACTGCACGAAAAAAAACACAAAAAACTTAGGATTAAAATGAGAAATGTAAAATATTTTTCAGTATTTAATTCTGCTTGCAGTAATGGCATACTCACTCAGTACTGTATATAGTTTGATGTACAGACATGTTTAAGTATTGCATCAGAGAGAAAGCTTTGACAGGGTATTGACATTTTTTAAACTATATAATTTAGATCCAGTAGCCTCTTGTCAAAGCTGTCACTTTCTCAGAATGAAATGTCTTAACCTGTCACCTGAGTTTGACTGCAGTAGATCCGCAGATAGGGGCTAAGCATAGGTAGCTGTTATTGCAAGCCTTCTCATTAAGCTCATATCTCAACAGTGAGATTGGAAAAATATACATGAGAGGAGCCATAGACTCGCTTGCAATGTTTACAGTGCTACAATAACAGAAGACACTCTGCTTGGAACAAACCGACACGTGATGAACTGGTAGTCCAATATCAAAACCACCCACATCACCACAGCCAACAGTGAGCTGGAAAAACAAACAGAACAGTTTTTTGCAGATGTATGCATCATGTCCTTTAAACAAAATCAAATAGATAATCTAAATGGAGAGGAATTCTAAACAAAAAGGAATTGAGAGGCCTGCTTATTCTCTGAACTGTGACATTTTAGAGTCTGACAGTTTTACCGTCATCTATATCACACCCCAGCACAGACTGCTTGAGAGTTCATATTAGCCACACTCTCTCTTCCTCTAGAAGTCAACAGTCGCTGCTTTCACATACCAAGCAGTCTTTTTTTCTCTCACACTCAGCGCTGCAAAGTAAATTGTTAGCTTAAGCTCGCAGCTAACCTTTTGGAACAAAACATCCTCATCATTGAGGCGTACTTGCTTGTTTCTGTCTTGCTCAACATTTCACCAAGTCATCAATGAATAAGACTGATGATTTGTCAGCTCATCAATGATTAATCAAGGAGTTATTTATTGAGCAGAGGGAAACTATCAAATTACCACCCTTGTGTATTGGTCTCCGATACCCATGTTGGGGGAATTACCAGGAAAAACATCCCAAGTGTCCTGTTGGATTTGGAGAAGAATGTTTGGTTAGCTGTCTTTGCAGGAACTTGGCTGGACTGAATGCCACAGTTTCCCAAGCTATGTTTTTAAAGGCACAGTCCTTAATGTTTCCTGCTGTCCAATGGCTATTGAAATGAATGATACCCACTGGTTCTAAGATTGTAAATGACCAGTGTTTTGTAATGATTATATTTCCTTTATTGAACAGGCTAGTTTGGGAGCAGGGTGTGTGATGGGTCATGGTTCAAACCCATGCAGTGCTGCACATGTACAGGTGCCAAAGATGGCAGCCAGACGGTCCAAACACTCTCATAGATTTCTCATGGCTTTAACATACAAACATCTCAAGAGTTTAGCGCCGAACTCTTGGCTATAATTATCACCACAACTTAAATAAATTATTTAAATAATGGATGGATAATGGACAAAGGCCCTTTGAGGTTCCTAAGACTGCTTTAGTGTGAGTCTTGAGCCCTAACGCTAGTTTGTGCAGTCATATAACACAGGCCTTGTGATGGCTCTATTTCTGGCCCGCGGTTCACCATGCTTATCAACTGGGCTGACGTAGGTTGGGGTGGGGTGGGGTGGGGGTGCGGGGATTGTCTAATTTGGTCTGTGGGTCTGTGTGTGAGGCAAGGGCATACCTATCCCCTCTGTCCTGTGGATGGTTTGTTGAAGGATACTGCTCAGACCGTGCTACTGCTTCTCTAGGTTCTATTGCTATGTTTAAATAACAGACTTCACGTAGTTGGATTGTGTAAATTACACTTCAACTAACCTGTAGACCCATTGTTCTTTTGTCATTACTGTAAGTGCATGGTAGAGCAGTGCACATTCTCCTTAATGTGCAATTACTTCCAAGAGAGCCATTATCAGTGATGAGTAGTTCATATAGAACCTTTGAAAATCATGCCAGCAAAATGTGTCCTTTTTAAATGGTAGGACTCCAACTGATGAAGACTGAGGAACGGCATTGTCCATAACTATCATGGGTTTCCCAGGTGTAATTCCAGGTATATAGTCCTATGCTATTTGAAAGTATGTGTAATGCGGAACACTTAACATAAGGCAAGACAACTCTCCAGCCAAGCCAATCTTTTGTAGGCAGCTGACCTTTTTGACATACAAAACCTGCTATGTCACGAGTAAGGTGAAGTGTAGTAATGCGCTCCCCTCTAACCCCCCACCCTCCGTGTCTTATGTCCGAGTGTTTATGAGGTCTGTTTGGCCGTTGCTACACGGACACAGGCGGCCCATGCGAGAGACGTAAGAGAGCGAGCGCCAGAGTTCAGCGCCCGGGTGGGGGGGGGTGGACTGGCGTGTATCCCCATATACAGTCAGCAAGACAGTCGCTAAGTCCGCTAGGTAGTTAGCCCCCGGAGTGTCTGGGCAGGTGATCGCGCCGGGAGCGAAGACAGCTGCCGCGCAAAGCTCCACTTACTGTCCCTGCCCGGGTCTTGAGCTGTCTTTCATCAGCCTGCTGATATTCACCAGGGCCCGAACCCCCCCCACACACACACACACACCATTTGCGCTAGACACACACACACCCACACCATTCGCGCTATACACACGCACGCACACACACGTGCGTGCGCACACACACACATACACGCATGAACGAAGCAGGGAGAGGGACTCTCAATCCTTGGCCAGGCGGCCCAATGGGAATTGTATTGATCTGGTCCCTGATTGTGATTCTGACTCGCTGGATCTCCCAGAAGGTAGGTTGTCTTCAACACCACTTGCTAGATTTGAACGAGGTCCGCTGGCTCTGATCAAGAGTAAATTGGTTTGACGTTGACATTTTCCTGTGATGTGTTGAAATCTTTGAAACTTCTGTGATCTGTTGACAGTCGTAGGAACTAAGGAGGTGGGAGATGTGAGTGTATGAGCTCACGTGCGGTAGTCTGTGAACTACTCTATGAGAACAACTACAATGAGTACCTAGGACTGGAATGAGGAACTGATTAGCACTGATACTGTAAGGACAAGCGATTACAAGAATTCCAATGTACCTGTACCCGTTGCAGGCATATAAACGCTCTAATCGATTCAGTGATTTTGCATATTATCAAGTTGATACACTGATTTTAGCAACATTGAAATTCTAACTATACACAGAACACAAAATGAATTCCACTAAACACTTTCTTGAATGGTGTAGTATGCCAAGAGTAGGATGACCAAAAGTGCCTGTTCTGATTTCATTTTCACCACTGTGGACCTGGTGTGGCGGCCATGATTCCAGTCTTGCCCCTTGGCTCCACTGCGTCCTTCAGCATCCGTCAAAAACCAAGAAATGAACCTCGGCGATTCTCTAACGTCGGGACGCAAGCATCCAACGCGACACAACAGCTGCAGTGGAGCCGCTGTCATCAGTTACAATGGATTCATTTGCTTAGCGTCTGATAGTTGATGGTTGACGCTGACGCTAACGGACCCAGTGGAGCCGAGCCGTTACAGAAGCCCTCTGTCCAAAATCATTGAACAGCCATTGTCTACAATACATTGTGGGAAAAAGGAGTGGTGACATTTGAACTGGCACTCTACAGTGTTTTCAGTGATCTCCATCTGGCCAATTTAGCTGAAACCCAATCCTGTTGCTGTTAATTAGATGACCCTCTGTCTGGGCCAACCTTTTCCCACAAGCCCCAGCAGTGTCACTTCAACAGCTACAGCTGAGCTGTGGGAACGTCGGCAGAACAGTACTGGGACTCTACTTAAGAGATCTACTTACATTTATTATGAATTACTTTTGCCAAGCAGAGGCAAGGCAATTTAATTTGAGTATTATTCACTACGGTGGCAACTTGTAGATAGATGCAGTGAAAGAGCTTGAATTGCAGTGTTTTTGTGACGTGTTTCAGTATGTGATTAGCGGTAAAACCACTGAATGCAACACACACAAATTAATACACAAATGCATACATAAATGCATACACAAATTAAGAACATAATTTAGTTCCTTAACCCTTGAAACAACAATGTCTACAGTACAAACCAATGCTGTTAATCACAGACATGTTCTGACTTTTATCCAACCAAAACCGACACTTTCAAAGTCAGACTTTATGATATACATACAATAACCAAGGTTTATTGTGAGACATGAGGCGAATGAGGATCAGTGGAGCCTGTCGGCCCGTGAGCATAGAATGTAATGTCGAGCCTCTAAGCAGGAGAGAGTGGCATGAGAGATGGTAGCACATGTCCGCCCCAGCCTGACAGACGCCACAGTGTTTTCACCAGTGCAGTGAGGCAAGCCGGTAGTGCCGCACGCAAGCGCTGAGCCTGTCGCGGCCCACATAGTTGGCGAGTGTGAGGGGAGATGCCAGTTGCTGCCTGGTGTGAAGAAGCACATGTATGGGCACAGCAAGACTGGTTGTCTTAATAGTCCTTGTCCCTCAAAGAACCAGATTCATCCTCCCCAGCCGTAAACAAAAACTGAATTGTGTAGGCTAAACATCGTCTTTGTTGGTACCCAAAACGCTGCCCTCAAGGATTTGTAGGGTCTCTTCTGTTCCTTTACTTTGCCGAGTAGTGTATTACTCCAGTATGCCTTTGGTTATCAACAAATAAAAGTGCATAGTAAACATATTGTCCCCTACCAAACTTCCAACAGGAGCTCACAAGAAAAATCTCCCACAATGCTCTGCGAACGTGATGCAGTGGAATCCAAACACTGACATTTTTAAAAACAATGGCGGAGAAAAATATCTCTAATGCGAGAGAAATTAAACTTAAAACGCCACCACCTTATTTATTTATTTTTTTACATTTGTTGCCTCTAATTACCTTAATGGGACTGACTCAAAAATAATTAAGTTAAATCAAACAAACAACTGCTCACAATGGATAATCGTTGCTGTTTATGAGCAGCTGGGTTTGACACAGCTGGCATTAGCTGATCGGGTAACCATTGCTAGTTTCATGACGACGTCCCATTCATGTCCTTTAACAGCCAAGCAAGTAAATTAATATATCTTCTTAAAAAGTAACCAGTTCGCTAGCTAGACACAGTAGCCAGTCAATCAGGTCGTCTCTTGTCTCTGATAGCTTTACTGGATGTATTAAGATACGATAGTGGCTTCTAGACACGTAAGATATCCTTTTGATGACCTCATCACATCTTTAGATTGAAGGGCTTCCTACTCTGTTGTTTACACACTGGAGATTCTGTATGCAAATGAGATCAACAGCTGCTCTTTTGAAAATGAGCGGACTCGTGGCTGGTGGTAGTAGCCTAGCCTACATGTGCAATCCATGTCAGCTGTTCTTTAGCAGTTCAATATGCAAACTAGACCACTTGCTAACATGGGGTCCATTGCCAATTTGAAAGTGCTGGTTTGAAAATCGGCCGACAATTGCCAAGGGCCTTCTGATAATGGGGAGTTAGAAGTTGTAATTTATTGTGAAGTGAAATGGATTTTCAGCATATAAACCAGTTATTTTCACAAAATTACCCTTTTCAGAGTGAATATGTCTATTCTGAACCTTCTAAAGCATCTTGAAATGTGGAAAGAATACCCGATACAAGATGATACCTTGTTTGTGCATTCTGTAAACGGGAGGTTTCTAGCCCACGTGTGGATTAGCTGCCCGGGCCAGTTGGTCCCATGTATCTGCACGTGAGGAGGACTTCTACTGGTACAAACTAGTTTGTTGGATGTAGGATGGGCAATATGGACCGAATCCATTTCAGGATGGTCATATCAGAATAATCTTATTGTAACCAATAGACCAATATATTATGTGATCTGACCTGGAGGATTATTCTTCAGTGTACCCTTTGGAGTGCTAGCTGATGGCATTGACCTATTTTATGCTTGAAAATCTGACCACAGGCTGCAAAATGGCTCTTCACAGAAGAGTGTATGCAACTTAAAATGCATTGTTTAAAAAAAAATATTTGGAACTGTTGTTTTATATCCCAGCAACCTTAATTTGTTGTAAGGCTAGATCTTGTGACCAAAGATACTGTTTAATCTCAAATAAAGGTCACTTGTGTGCGTCCGTTGTGGGACGCTGAGATGGTAAACAATACAAAGTATAGTGAAACCAAAGGAAATCTACTGTATGTTTAATGCCCTTTGCATTTAACAGTGTGGCATGTGTGGATAGGGCTTGGGGAATATCAATTATGCAAAGCGGTTGAGGGGATTGACGTCATCGGTTTGAATTTGATGCCATCTCAGGGGCACCCCCGGTGAGCTATCTGAATGCATTTCTGGTGATGAGCCAGCAATGTTCAAAAGGGAGAGGGGAGAGGTGTAGTTAGCTGACTCTCTCTCTCTCTCTCTCTCTCTATCTTTCTCTCTCTCTTTCTCTCTCTCTTTCTCTCTCTCTCTTTCTCTCTCTCTCTCTCTCTCTTTCTCTCTCTCTCTCTTTCTCTCTCTCTCTCTCTCTCTTTCTCTCTCTCTCTCTCTCTCTCTCTTTTGCTCTCTCTCTCTTTCTCTCTCTCTTTTGCTCTCTCTCTCTTTCTCTTTTTCTCTCTCTCTCTCTTTCTCTCTCCTTTCTCTTTCTCTCTCTCTCTCTCTCTCTCTCTCTCTCTCTTTCTCTCTGAGTTTTTCCTCTCTCTTTGTCTGAGCTTCTTTCTGTCTCTCAGCTTCTGTCCCTCTACATTTCTCTCCCGCTCCCTATTTCTCTCTCTCTCTCTCTCTCTCTCTCACACACACACACACACACACACACACACACACACACACACACACACACACACACACACACACACACACACACACACACACACACACACACAGTGTCCTGGCTGTGGCCATTTAGAGTAGAAGTATCACAGGGCACCAGACTTCTGCAATGAAGTCAGTGCATCCCAACCATGAGAATCAGTGAGTCTTATTGGATGAAATTGTCCATTGTAACCTTTTGTATTTTGTGTGCATAAAGCTCTTCACAACTCATGGTTACAGCAAGTTAATGCATAATTTCTTGTCAAACGCAGTTACGGCAATGGAATGTTGCAATCCAGCTTTTTTCCACATCATGTCAACCACCCTTTTACTCATATGCCTAGATGGTAAGATGTCACTGCCTAGTTCTTCCTCCCTTCAGAAATAAAGCCTCACAAAGAAATTGTTTACCTCACAAAGACAGTTTGATGAAACTGTTAGTAACTCGCATTCCATTTTATTCCACTAAACGTTGTTTCTTTGCAGAGACGAGGGGCGATCTCCTACGACAGCGAGGACCAGACGGCTCTCTACATTCGCATGATAGGTGCGTGGGACATTGACCTGGGTAACACTTTTTTTTTCACAGTCCTCCCAGATTATGATTATTAAGTAACATTTAACTAAATATCCACGCTACTAACCCTAGACTAACACTTTAACCAATTGTTGTTGCATATGAATATTTTTTTGTCTGTTGCTAGTTTGTTGGCAGTCTGGTGCTAGTTTGAGAATCTTTTAAGTTTAGCTGTCACCAGCTGCTTCACCTATTATTGTTATCCAGTCCAATTTAGAATGAGTCTTAATTAAAATGCAAAATGTTTGTCACTCTATTCTATTGCAATCATTTATTTAATTGTGGAATTGTGTGGATTTAATATCCGGATTGATGAGTTTGAAACTGAATTGACCCCAAACCTGCCTACAATGTCTCATCTAGTATAACTGAAGAATGGGATTTGTAATCTCTAGTCTGAATAGAGACACAGGATTCTTTAGCATTAGCTGCCAGTGCTAGCAGTGTGTGAATACTAATGGCCACTCTTGACACCACGCTTTAGACTGCTTCCTGTCCAGCTGTGTCCCTCTCCTGTATGCAAACGCTTAACTGGATGAGAAGCCAGCTTATTACTGCCTGTACCTTGAGGGTGTTTTGTTGTTGTTTATTGGCAGTACCTTGAGGGTGTTTTGTCGTTGTTTTTTTCTTTCACTTTACCCAATTCCCTCCAGGAGATGTGAGAGTCAGAAGCCAGGGGGGGTTTGTGGAACCAGAGAGACGAGGCTCTCATCCGTACTTGTATGTTGACTTCCGAACTTTGCACTGTGAGTATAAACTGTATTAATTAGTTCAGTGCTTCCGCAATGTTACAATGTTTTGCTGTCTACTGTATATCCCCAATACAATCATATACAGTACTCTGTAACCAAAACACTAAACCAAATGTCTTTTATCTTATATCCTTGTTACTTCACACTGGGAGCTAGGCTCATTATGTACATGCTTTGATTCATTTAAAAGAGTGAAATGTGAAAAGCAACTTTGTCATTCTCCCTAAATATATTATTTTCCAATAATGCCTATTGCATATCAGGAAGGTTTGTTGTGCTATAATCTCCTAAACAAATTGATAGGTGGGATCCAGCTGGTTGTCCTATTGACAAGTGATGTTGATGTGTGTGCTGACTGCAGAGTACTTTTCCACCGATCAATATTCATTTAGTGATTTGTTTGCACCAATGCCCAAACAAAAGGTTAAATAATTTGACCCAATTTCATGGAATAATACAAAATCTGGTGAAATAAATAAAATAGGGGAATTAACAGATATCCAAAAACTAAAATCAGCAGGAAATATCCAGATAAGGACTTCTCTGGTGTTCCCTTGCACTGTAAGTGAGTTTTCTAGAATGTTGCTTTGCTGCAGGAGGCCATTTGAGAATGGTGAGTGTGTGTTGACAATGCAGGATTCCGATTGGTTGGCTGCCAGCTGGCTGGGGAATGGGCTGCTGTGTCAGCAGCATGTCTGCGCACACTCACGCACGCGCGCGCGCACACACCACCAACCAACCATTGCACCATTCACAGAGCTAGTGGGCTTAGTGGCCATGGCAGGCTTGGATCCTCTCTGTGTTTGTCTTATAACGATGTAGATGTCATTGAAGGGCTGCTCACTGTTTGAATTGCATTGGTGCTAAAAAAAAAGGTTCATAGTACATATTCTTGGAGATCTGTGAAATGCCTGTGTTGACCATGCAACAATGTCTCCACTTTTGTTTCCTAAGTTGTCCTTCATCATTGGCCTTGTCCTCAGCCTTGATGCGTTGTGCTGTCATGTGTTTTAGTGTACAGTCTACTGCTCTGTAGACTAGATTTTGTATAAACATGGACGATGAGTGTCATTCTGTAGGACGTATAGAAGTGATAAAGAATTCTTCAACAGAACTGTATTTGAAAACCTCAGTATTCTAGAATCCTACAAGCCCAACAGTATTAATACTAGTTTTTTCAAGTCATAACATCACATGCAAACTAGATAACTGTAGGTTAACTTGCAAAATATACATGTCTATGGAACATGATAGTAATGGTAGGTAAGATTTCATAGCTATGATGTTGCCTATGGTGTTGGCTATAGTGTGTGCTTTTTGATAACACATTAGATTCAGTTAATGATAGCTGTAGTGGAAACTATAGGTGCATGTCATCATCCACCGTTAGGTTGCTAGGTTAGCAAGCTACCACTAATATGAATGTTGCTGTAGGGTAACTGTTCTGAATGTTTATGTAACAGCTCGACCCGAGTCTGCGGGGCCTGTGTCTACCAGGAACATCCGCAGGCTACTGAGCTTCCAGAGGTACCTTCACTCATCACGGTTCTTCCGAGGTCTCCCAGCCCTCAACCCTCTCTACATCCTTGACCATGACTACAATGGTCAAGCCAAGGTGTGTATGTGTGTGTGTGTGTGTGCGCGCGTGCGTGCGTCCGCCCGCCCGCATGTGCGTACGTCTCTCTATTGCCATTTGAAACTATTGCCTTTTTTCACTCCCCCTCAAATGTACATGGCTAAAGCTCGTGTCACACACACACAGCTGCAAGTGCATATGAAAGAAATTCAACTTGAAAAAGTTAACAGAAAAACGAATGAGCTGGTATGAAGAACTACCCTTTTCATTTTTTATTTCAGTGTATGCTGGAGAAGGTTGGGACCTGGAACTTTGATATTTTTCTGTTCGACAGACTTACAAACGGTAAGGGTTTTCCCAAGTGTGTGCTATTGCCCCCTGCTGTTAGGGAATTGCACATGCATACTGACTTAATGTCTAGGTAATATTAGAAATAGCCATCATTGCTCTCAATTTTGGTTAGAGAATAAATGTTTCAACATGAAATTATTTAGAGTCTAACCTGTGGTTGTGATTTAAACCTTTAGTCGACCATTAGGACTGTTAAAAATAGGTGTCCCTGGTCTGTTGTGATTACAAACTCTGGCGTTATTATTGGACGCATCAGCTGATGTTGTGACTTCTTTCCTTACAGGAAACAGCCTTGTCAACCTAACATTTCACTTGTTCAACCAGTATGGCTTGATTGAGCTCTTCCAGTTGGACATGGTCAAACTGCGACGATTCTTAGGTATGGAGAAATGTAGAAACGGCAAAATAATTAAAATGACTGCACAAAATCTCAGTACTGGTCACCATAGTGCACTTAATTATGAGGATCTCACCTCAATATTGTCTTGCGTTTTTTGATACTAGAAGTAATTTATAGCTGAATTCTATTTATGATACGACAGTACATCCCTGTGTCAATAACTTATTATTTTTTAAGATTGTTGTGTTGTTACTGTGTCAATAGTCATGATCCAAGAGGACTACCGTAGCCAGAATCCCTACCACCATGCAGTCCACGCTGCCGACGTGACTCAGGCCATGTACTGTTACCTAAAAGAGCCCAAGGTAAGAGGAAATACTACTGTTGACTGGTTACAGATATCAATTAGATTTTGCTTTATCTGTATCTATTTTAGTCCATTACCTTCCAAAAGATAAAAACAACAAGGATTAGTCGACTCGCTAGTACACGAGGAGAGACCCTTGTGTGTGACTTATAACAACTGTGTCCATGTGTGGGTGTGTGTTTGTCTTTATCTATGCCTGTGTGTGTGTTCATGCACTTCCAGCTTGCCAAAACACTCACTTCCTGTGACATCCTGTTGGGCTTGGTGGCCGCTGCTACCCATGATCTGGACCATCCAGGCGTCAATCAGCCTTTCCTCATCAAAACAGACCATTACCTCGCTGCACTGTACAAGGTAATGCCCCAGCGCTTAAACACTCTTGGTTTTAGACCATAGAGATTAAAACAGACCGCAGAGATTAAAACGGATAAGCACATTTATCTCTACAGTCAAGGCTTTTACCCCAATCAGACTCAAAGCCCTAATCCTAAATCCCAGACCTATACATTCCAATGTATTCTCTGACTAGCTGGTTGAAATTACTAGCATATTCCTTTCATCTGTCCAGATTACTCTGACCCCCTCAGTAGGGTTCAGGGCATGATTGAGGACCAGCCCTAAAACTTCCCAGTGGAGAAAGGGTTGGCAGTACATGTTAATTGTAGGCATAGTATCAACCTCTGTGTTTTCAATCCCACTAGAATCAAGAGTTCACTTGTTTAATGTTGCTGACAAATACCTTGAAAAGAACAAACTATCTAGTGACTAGATAGTTTGTTCTTTTCAAGGTATTTGTCAGCAACATTAAACAAGTGAACTCTTCACTTAACGACATGAGCTGAACTCTTCAATATCAACTCATCTGAATAAAGAACTGCGCGCTGTCTTCAATGAAAGCTCTTCAGTTTGTCTTGATCATGTTGTGGGTCCGGTTTGTGCTGCGTTTCAGAACAGCTCAGTTCTGGAGAACCACCACTGGAAGTCGGCAGTGGGGCTGCTCCGAGAGTCCGCCCTGCTCTCACACCTCCCTGCGGAGGACAGGTCAGACAGTTCACGCCCATACAGCCCTAATCCTAATTGCACCACATCATGATATCCAGATCTGTCATTTTTTGGTTAGTTGCATTTAGATTGATGGGCTATGAATGCTATTAACAGGCATTCATCCGTTCAGTAATGGCTATTCCTCTTTCGAAAATATATATTTTCCATTTTGTTGAGATAGCTTTCCCAGGCTTTCAGATTACATTATTACTTGGATCAGCAATATTGTGTCTCTGTGTGTGTGTGTGTGTGTGTGTGTCTGTGTCTAAATACTATTTGGTTGGAATTATTTCAATTACTTGATTTCTCTTGTCTGGCACAATGAAACCAATGCACTGTTCCCAGAAAATTACAGCTAACACTTCAGGCAGACTCAAGCAAAATGAAAGGATTTGAAATAGTATTTAGACCAAGCTCCGATCTGTATCTGACTAAACTACAGTAGTTGTATGTTCATGTTCAAAATCTTGGCTATGAACGTCATCTTAACAAATGAGTGAGACTGATTTCTACTACTACTGTACCAGTATTATTTACTGAGTTTACTGATCTGATGTTTTTTTTGGTGTCGTCTAGACTTAATATGGAGGAACGACTAGGTTCTCTGATCTTGGCCACAGACATCAGCCGTCAGAATGAGTATTTGTCTGAATTCAGGACACACCTAGACAAGGGAGACCTCTGTCTCAGCAGCCCACAGCACCGCCATTTTGTCCTCCAGGTAAGCAATGCAGTGTTCTTTCAGAGAGGGCCAAGAATGAGAGAACATGAACCTAACCCTAACCACCTGAACCTAACCCTAACCACCTGAACCTTGTGAATCTTAATCATTGAAGGAGTACGAGAGAGAGAGAGAGAGAGAGCGCTAACTACACCTCTCCCTTCTCCCTTTTGAACATTGCTGGCTCATCTCCAGAAATGCATTCAGATAGCTCACCGGGGGTGCCCCTGAGATGGCATCAAATTCAAACCGATGACGTCAATCCCCTCAACCGCTTTGCATAATTGATATTCCCCAAGCCCTATCCACAAATGCCACACTGTTGCCAGAGAGAGAGAGAGAGAGAGAGAGAGAGAGAGAGAGAGAGAGAGAGAGAGAGAGAGAGAGAGAGAGAGAGAGAGAGAGAGAGAGAGAGAGAGAGAGAGAGAGAGAGAGAGAGAGAGAGAGAGAGAGAGAGAGAGAGAGAGAGGTTTGCCTGTCCTGAGTTTCTGCTCTTTTCACCCATGTGCCCTGAAGATGGCCCTTAAGTGTGCAGATATCTGCAACCCCTGCCGACCATGGAAACTCAGCAAGCAGTGGAGCGAAAAGGTGACAGAGGAGTTCTTCCACCAAGGTAACACCTATTCCTCATTGTAATCCAAGCATTATTGTGTGCTTGTAACCCAAAGTTTTACAATAAGCTAACCACCTGAATTCTCTTGTCATTAGGGGATATTGAGAGGAATCATAATCTTGAAGTGACCCCGCTCTGTGATCGGCAATCCAACTCTGTGGCCAATATACAAATTGGTAAGACTGATTCACCATAAACCTATATATTATAAAACGGGTAGTTAAGTACAGTATATGAATGCAATGGACAAATAATATTTTAATGCTCCATGTTACATGTTGCTCTACTGCAGGAAGCCTAGCAGCTTCCCCTACCTGTGATGATATTCCCCGATATCACACGGCCTTTCTGGCATTATCATATTAGAAAAATCACACCCAGGTGGTGAAGTAAGTGGTTCGTGAGCAAACTCTACTACCCTCTGCTGGTGTGGTATTGACTACTCCTGATTGGTCTAAATCTCATGCGATGAACTAGGGATGTGCACAACTCACATTTTTCATAGTCGATTAATCAGTGGGTGGTATGAACGATGAATTGTTTTTTGGCCGACATTTGAAAGATTTGATTCCAATGTTTTAAAAGAAGTGTTTATTTGAAAAAGTAAAGACCACAATTCCATTGATGATTATGACATTGTCATTTAGCCCCCATTCCAATCAATATAGCACTACAGAATGGATGATGCATGACATTAGTTCAGTTCAATTGAAATATTTTTTAAAGGACATGTTTATTTGAATGAAAAAAAAATTTTAACCACAATTTTACCAAAATCGACTAGTGACCAAAAATCGACTTTGACTGTCATGAACGATTAATCGATTAATTGAACCCATCTCTACTATGAACAGACACACATACACACTGATGGACCTACACACGCCATGTATAGAAACGGCTGCACTGCTTAAAAAGCACATCTTGGAATGGCCTCTCAGACAATCAACTCAACTCAGTGTTAATTAATAAACATGACATGCAGTTACCAACCGATTCCCCTCCTGCAGGTTTCATAACGTACGTGGTGGAGCCACTGTTCGTGGAGTGGCGGCGTTTCTCTGACACGCGTCTCTCTCAGACCATGCTGGGCCACCTGAGCCTGAACAAGGCTGGCTGGAATGGGTCCCCACCCGACGAAGGCTCCTCCTCCGACCTGGCCCCTGTCCCCATCCCAAAGGACAGTCACTCCAAAGTAATACCTCAGGGAAGCAAAGACTTATGACACACCAGGCATGCCCAGCTGTGCCACAGCGAGGGGCGAGACCGGCAGGGACAGGGAGTGGGAGGGGGATGTGCATCGGACTGACATGTAAATGTAAAACGCCGCTCCCCGCATTGCCCACCTCAGCCAACATGCTCCCATCTAGGTATACCACTGATTTTTTTTTTTTTCTTCTCTCACCTAATTTAACTTAATTTATTTAATTTGGACCCATTTTCATCACTAGCTTCAGCAATACCTAGATACCTCATGTTGCTGCTGCTGTGTTTTCCTTTAGTTTGTTTTAATTTAATGTTTTATTTATGTTTCTGTAGCTGTGCTCTGGCATCACTGATTTGACACGCCTCCCTTTTTATATATTTCCACACAAAGCAAGAAAAAAGCTATTCTGATTAAAGTGCCATTTGCAAACATTTTGGTTGAATGCTTTGACAGTGAGAAAAGTAAGAAGCCTTGCAAGCAGAGGTTCATGTCGTTTGAGACGAGCTGTACTGCACTGTACTGTAGTAGGGTGCTGCATTCAAGACTAATAATCTTCCTGATGACAAAACAGTAGGTGATCTATGTGTATATTAATTCTATAATTACTTTAGTAGCAATACTGGGTTAGCTTGGGTTGGCACAATTAGATTGATGTGTGATTACATTGTCAATAGGGTGAAATATTTATTGATATTATACAAGTGTAAATGGTTCCAATTACACTTGTACGGTAACCTGAACCTCTCAAATGATGCCTTGTTCCCTGAAAGTACTCTCTGGAACAATGTGTGAATGCAGTGTTGTTACTGTAGTCATTACAGCCTAACCATACAGGCACCAGAGCAACTTAATGAAAAGTCTGACCATCTTCCTCAACATAGGATCATCATGTGAAGAGCCCACTTCATCTGCTGCCTCTGAAGACTGTTTACAAGCATCCATTTTGTGATATATAATGATTTACATTATTTTGTGTTGGATTTTTACAAAGGAAAGCACATACTGTAAGTGTAATAACCACTCACATGAAATCCTTATCCTGTTGACATAACTGTACTTATTGAACAAACATCTGGATCGCAGATCAACATACCAAATGCCATGACCGGACTCCTTTTGGTCCCTTGGTTGCTCCTTGCACTGTGAATTGTGACAGGTTTGACCTAAGAGTCAGGTTAAGACTACTAGTGGATTAAAAAAAATGTTTCTTTTGAATATATGTTGTGAAGTACATTTTGGAATGATTGGTTGTCTGGCATTGGGTGTTTAATCCAATCCTACAAATATTGTTCTGCAAGATGGGGAAAATGTGTCACATGTGGCCTTTCAGCCTTTCAACACTTGAAAACCACTCTTTGATACTAGTAGCGGATGGCTGAAATTTAACGAGTTAACTTTAAGCTTAATGGTATGACTAGGGCCCAGAGTTTTTTTTTCTTCTGTTTTGGTTATATTGGGAAAAACTCAGGGCCCATAAATATGACTACTTATGTGTAATGAGGAGACTGGCAACAGGTTTTGCCTTTGGTAGGGCTACACTATAACATAAAATGTTATATTTTTAGAAGGTGAGGTCCAGAATGCCACAGAATACACTAACAAATTTAATTACTGCAACAAATACCTTAGAGCTATGCACAAATCTAAGTGACCAAACGACTTGTTTTTATTAGGCAGAGTGTTGTCTCAGTGCATTGGCAATTGTTTTCCCTTGGTTTTAATTTCTTTTTCTCTTTTTGGCATTAGTAGTTTGGATAGTAACTCAACATAAACATTCCATATTTGATTTCTTTGTTGTTTTCATTCTGTGTTATAGACACAGTTGTGTCTGTTCACACTTTCACAATATATGAATGAACACTGGTGCTTTTCATATTATGGCAAGAATTTGTATTTTCTGAAAATTATTGCAGAACGTTTGATATAATTGTTTACCAATTTGATGTAACACGTTTTTGGGTAGGAACTTCCCTGGCAAGCTATTTTGTGAAAGCTTTGCCAAATTGATATTTTGATACATGCCAGTTGCAGTTACATCGTCATTAATAAAATATGTTGTCACATGTGTTGATTTGCTTTTTAACTGATAATGAAGACAGTGAGACTATTAGTAGGCCTATAGATAGCAAGCCAGCATTGCTGTGGGAATGGATCACATCAGATCAGCTACCTTGCTCATGCATGGACTTCAGACAAATAGTGTGCTTATGAGGAATGCCTCTGGGTTCACTGAGATACATTATTTGTGCGCAATTAATTGCATTTGTTTCCAAAGACAGCCATTATGTGTTTTAGTTCTGAACATTTATAAAAACGAATGCGGTCTCATCATCATGGAGGGTGGTGATCACACTGCGCGATTAGAGTGCGTGCACACTGGGCGTCGGCCTTGCAGTTCTAGAACAAGGACGCTGAATGGCTAGTGGGGTGAGGTGGTCGCCACCATCCAATCAGGGACGTATATACTAGTGGGTGGCCACTTCGTCGGTCCACCAGGAAGAACAGCAATTAAATAAACCAAACCGGTGCAGTGCTCTACCTCCATGGTGTAGTGTTAGTGCTATATCTCCATGGTGTAGTGTTAGTGCTATTTTCTCATGATAATTAGCTAGCTACTTTGATCAGCTGCCTACGTTCATGTTATTTGACGGCTAGACTCACGAGTCAGTCTCTAAACGGTTGTGTTCATGTTGTCTTGTCTGGGCGCTGCGAGCACATAGTGCTTTTTGGAAGAGGTTTTTCCGTAAGGTAGGTAGTGCTAGCATAGTTAGCTAGCTCGTCTAGTAGCTAGCATTGAACTATCTCAAACGTCAAACGTGCAAGTCCCATTGAAGATAGCTTAGCTATTTTCCTGACGATTGAAGCAAAGACCGGCAGCAGAAAAGGCTGTTCCATTCGCAAGCTCATTTAGCCATCCAACGTTAGCTAGGTAGTATAGCCTACCAGCTTTATACGTTTTAACGAAATCAGGACATCCAGGTTTGCATTCCTGCCATTCCTGTGATTTTGCTGCTCAGCTGCCAAAGGCAAGCCCTATCCATTTACTTCCTTACTTTTAGTGTGGAATTAGCCTTTGAACCATCAACGATGTAGCTAGCTAGCTAAATAGATCAAAACTGATGTGTATCCATAACTGCAACCTCCCATCTAACCCAGACGCTATTTTTGTTCTTTCAGACTTGCATGGGTCAGTAAAATCGAGGTTGGATCATGAGTGGGGAGCCAGACGCCTTGGCTGTGGTGAACCAGCTAAGGGATCTCGCTGCAGATCCCCTAAACAGAAGAGCCATCGTTCAGGATCAAGGCTGTTTACCAGGACTCATTCTGTTTCTGGACCATCCCAACCCCCAAGTTGTCTACTCTGCTCTGCTGGTAAGCACATCTACAGTTTCTGTTGCATCCTTTTTACTCCTGCAACTGTAGGAGGTACTAAGAATTGGCATCTCATTTTATATTGGCATAGATATGACTGGGGACTGATAAAGGAAGTATTTCTTATACAATTTCGTCCAAATCCATGTTGAGTTCCCTAACTCGTGACTGCCCCTCTCTCAGGCAGTGCGCTACCTGGCAGAATGCCGTGCCAACAGGGAGAAAATGAAGGATGAGCTGGGGATGATGTTAAGTCTGCAGAATGTCATGCAGAAGTGAGTGCCTTATTCTTCGAAAGCTTACCTCTGTGTGTTGTATTCTTGCTCATTTACTAATAGTAAATAAACAATACTCGTTTTGCCTAGTAACATCAGGCTGGTCTTGATTACCCCCCCCCCCCCCCCCCCACACACACACACACCAAAAAATAAATAAAATCAAAGGTTGTCATACTTTTAATTTGGAACGTTTAATGTTGCGAAACCTGTGTTTTTAAGATTCTATATATCTTGTGGAAAGACTGACTGTCTTGTTGTGGCTCTCCTGTCTGCACCTGGCTTAACACCACTTGTTTCCAGCTGTATACAGTACTGCATACAAAATGAAACATGCACGATCCACTAGCTGGATTACTGGGGACTAATCCCCCTTACCTTCTCTCCCTCCGCCAGGACCACCACTCCGGGAGAGACCAAACTCCTGGCCTCGGAGATCTACGAGCTCTTGCAGGCCTCCGTCAGCGCCGACTCTGAGCAGGCTGAGGCAGTCGCCACCAGCAGACGCAAAGCCCAGTTCTTCCTGGGCTCTACCAACAAGCGGGCCAAGACGGTGGTCCTCCAAATAGACGGCCTGGACGACTCCGTGAGTTTACCTCTGTACAGTCGGAGGAACCTTTTAATAGTACAAGGTTCCTGAGTCCTGATTTTAAGATGGGTGCCTTCTGAGGCAAGACGTTGATAGATGATCAAACAAAAATATGCTAAATCCAGTTCAACACATTTGTTATAATGTGAATTTGTTATAAAAGATACAAGTAGAGTTAATTTTTTCCGCGGTAGTTCCACCATCAGAGATGAGCTCACAGTTGTTTTCTCTCTCGGTTCCTGGGTAATCCCAGGTAATCCTGATTCAGGCTGAAACATGTTGGTTGTTCATGAAATAAAGGACTAGATAATTTTTGCTCATCAAGTTCTGTTTTGTCTTCCAAGTGTGGCTGAATCCTGTCCACACCGAGCGCTCTTTGACCTCTACTCTCCCTCTCACCCCTCCCTCAGAGTCGGAGGAGCCTGTGTGAGGAAGCCCTGCTGAAGATCAGAGGGGTCATCAGCTTCACCTTCCAGATGGCTGTCAAGAGGTGCATCATCCGAATCCGCTCTGACCTCAAGGCAGAGGTCAGTCATTTGGCTTCCATTACAAATCGTTCAGAATGTGCTGGTGGTCCTTCCAGGAAAGTCCTACGTCACTGTTCCAGTCTACCAGTCTACCAGGTTTTCACATTGCAAATGTCCGAGGGACTATATGGCAAACAGGCTGACGGGGCGCAGCCGACCATAATGTGGATGACCTAGAACACAACTCCAGACCATTGTCCTTTCGCAGGCAGTTTGTGCTAAAGAGGGCTTGGAGTGTTTGTGTTTGTGTGTGTGTCTTCTTTTGGAAGGGCTATCCCATTGGAGGACAACACCTGCATGGTGTGGGTCTGGCCATCAAGAACCATCTCCTCTCAAGTCTCACTGAAACACCAACTGGTATTAGTGAAAGGCTCATGTCAATCCGCATCCCCCTCGCAGGAAAGCAATACGCCACCCTCTTCAGTGCTTATGCACCCACCCTTCCATCAGAGGAGGACGTAAAAGACCGCTTCTATGCGAGGCTGGATGAAGCCCTTCACAAAGTCCCCAAAAACGACAAGATCCTGTTGATGGGCGACTTCAATGCAAGAGTTGGGAGGGACAGTGGCATTTGGAAAGGTGTACTGGGGCAGCATGGCATAGGCCACTCCAATGCAAATGGGATACGTCTCTTAAGTCTCTGCTGAAGACGGCCTCACCATCACCAACACCATATTCCAACAGAAAAACAAGTACAAAACATCCTGGATGCATCCCAGATCCAAGCACTGGCACCTCCTGGACTACATCATCGTCAGGCAGTCAGATCTGAGAGACGTCCAGATCATTCGAACCATGAGAGGGGCAGAGTGCTGGACGGACCATCGTTTGATCATGAGCATGCTCAAAATGAGGATCCGACCAGCAGTACGGCTCAAAGTCCAGCAAGGAAAGGCTGCACTGTGCCCGGCTACAGGAAACAGAGGCACGTAACACCTTCCGCCGGTCCCTAGCTAATCAGCTAGAGAATGTTGAGCCTCTCATGGAAAGGGACGGCACGACTGAAGAGAAGTGGCTGTGTCTCAGTGCATCACTTTACAAAGCTGCAGCCCAATCCATCGGCTACAGCAGGAAGAAACATCAGGACTGGTTCGACGAAAACTCCACAGATATCTCCACTCTCCTCAATAGTATGCACTCAGCTCATAAAGCCTCACTCAATAACCCATCCTCTGCTGCCCTTAAAAACAACTGGCAGGCACACAAGAGAAAGGTGCAGTGTACTCTGAGACAACTTCAAAACCAGTGGTGGGTATCCAAGGCGCAGGAAATACAATCATACGCAGACAGATATGATATGCACAATTTTTATGACGCAATAAAGTCCATCCATGGTCCAAGAACCCATACTGTCTGTCCCCTCAGAACTGCTGATGAATCCTCCCTCATTAAGGATCAAACATTGATTGTCCAGAGATGGGGAGAACATTTTGAGGCCCTGCTAAACCAGCCAGCCGCAATTGACATCTCGGTTCTAGAGGAGCTCCCAACCCTACCCACCATCCAGAGTCTTGACCTCCCACCTTCCTTCTCTGAAGTCCATGCTGCCATAAGGTCACTTGAAAACAATAAATCTCCTGGTCCTGACTCCATTCGTGCTGAGATCCTGAAGCAGGGGAGCTACATCTGTACCAGAGCAGTTCATCTCCCTAGTATGGCGGGAAGAAAGCATTCCCCAGCAATGGAAGGATGCAAACATTGTCACCATATACAAGAACAAGGGAGACAAATCCATCTGTGGAAACAGCCGAGGTATAGCGCTCCTCTCTGTTGCTGGTAAAGTCCTGGTAAAAATCATGCTCCACAGGCTCATCAACATCATCACTGAAGCCCTGCTACCGGATTCCCAGTGTGGATTCAGGAAAAACCGCAGCACAGTGGACATGATCTTCTCAAGACAGCTGCAGGAAAAATGTCGCGAACAAAAACAAGACCTGTTCATGGCCTTTGTGGATCTCTCCAAGGCATTTGACACCGTACATCGTGACCTCCTGTGGAGAGTTCTCCTGCAGTATGGCTGCCCGGCGAAGTTCGTGAACATCCTGCGGCAGTTTCACGATGGGATGATGGCCAAGGTCACGACAGGTGGACTGGAATCTGCCCCCTTTGGAGTAGCAACTGGTCTGAGACAAGGGTGCACTCTTGCCCTGGTCCTCTTCAACATTTTTCTCCTATGCGTAACAACACTTCTGCACAAGGAAATGGAGGAGGGGAGTGGGGTGCCCCTGGACGACAGGCTGGACGGGAGCCTCTTCAACATCAGGAGGCTCCAAGCAACAACTAAGCTTCAGTCTGAACACATACTGGAACTCCAGTATGCTGACGACTGTGCCCTTGTGGCGCACACACCAGAAGCCCTGCAGGCCACTATTGCAGCTGCTGTAAAAGCATACAGCAGAATGGGACTGTCTGTTAATGTATCCAAAACAGAAGTCCTCTGTCAATGGTCATCAGAATCCCCGCAGAGACCTCCACCTTTCACCGTGGCAGGCTCCCCACTCACCATCGTTCCACACTTCAAATACCTTGGAAGCATCCTCTCAGAAGACTGCAGCATCGACCAGGACATACAAAACTGGATCAAACAGGCATCATCCTCCTTTGGGCGACAAGAGTCTTTAACAAAAATAACCTCCACCTCCACACCAAAGTCTCGGTTTACAAGGCAATCTGCATCACAACCCTCCTATATGGTTGTGAGACATGGACAATCTATGCTCGCCATCTCAAGATGCTGGAGGCGTTTCACATAAGGTGCCACCAACGCATCTTACAGGTGACATGGCAGGATCGTGTTCCACACACTCTGGTCCTTCAGCGAACCAGCTGCAGGAGCATAGAGGTTACCATCATGCTTCACCAACTCAGATGGCTCGGCCATGTCACCAGAATGCCACCCAGCCACCTCCCGCGCAAAACCCTGTATGGCCAGCTCCACCTAAGCTGTCCCTCTGCAGGGGGCCAGAAGAAGAGGCTGAAAGACCAGCTCAAGACCCTCCTAAAGAAGTGTGAGATACAGCCTGCTGCCATGGAAGCTGCTGCCACAGATCGTTCCTCCTGGCGTGGACTCAAAGGAGCAGAGCTGGCAGAGGAGAACAGAAGAAAACACCATCTGGCAAAAAGAGAGAGGAGAGAGGCGGCCATGACTAAACCTGCCCCATCGGGTCAGGCCTTCACTTGCCCTGTCTGTGGTAGACAGTGTGCATCACGCATTGGACTGTACAGTCACCAAAGAACCCACAAACCAGTAGCAGAAGTCATCGGTCACGATGGACTACCATAAGCAGCAGAGTGTGAGTGTGCTAATGCTAAACTCTGACTTCCGCTTTAGGCTCTGGCTTCTGCCATCGCTTCCACCCAAGTGATGAAAGCTCAGCGGGTGGTGAGAGGAGAAGATGGGAAAGAGGTTGGTGTTATTTCTGAATGCTCATTCTTCTGAATCTTCTCCTTTGTTAGGTCTCTGCTAAGTTAATTAGTCAGTGCCTTTAAGGCCCATTCGTACTCTACGCAAGCTACGCTAGCACGAGCTACGCCAGGTGATTTTGACGCGTTCTTGCATAGAAACGTGTGTCATGCCAAAAATTGTCACTATGCGAGCGCAAGTGCTATTTCACACAAACTGATAGGGGCGTGGATGCAAGGCAGCGAACCCCACGTGCTCAGAGTGTACCGAAATACTTGCGTAGAGCCGCGTTCACAGCTGCGTCAGCGTAGCTTGCGTAGAGTATGAATCAGGCCTTACTCTCATGAGTAGCGAGCATTTGCCTCCACCAAGGTATTTGTAGGTCTTGAAATACTGGGTATGTTTGAAGATGTTGTGCATGTAGCATTGACTGCGTACTGACGGTTCTCTTGTGCTCTCTTGCCATTCAGGCATTGATCCCATTCCAGGAGGACGGTTCAGTGGAGGTGGAGCAGAATGTGGACCTTCCAGACTACCTCCCTGAGGAGGAGAGCCCCTCCCAGGACCCGGACAAGGCCGTGACCCGCGTGGGAACCGGGCAGGACAGCACGGGCTGGCTAGGCACGGCCGCCAACTTCCTCTCCCGCTCTTTCTACTGGTGACAGACTCAGGCCACCATACCTCCTCTTTCTTCTGCAGGTGCCTGTACAGGATCTGGCTTCCAGCTGCCACAGCCACAGAGCTGGACAGAAAAATGTGTTTGCGTGACAAAACCTTTCCTGACAGAGTGTACAGTACGTTACACATACTCGCCCCAACCCCAGAGTCTCTCATCAAACACACTTGTATTCTACCCCACAAAGAAGAGAGAGGTTGGAAAGGACTGGCTTCTGGAATGGATTGGTTTCATATTCGTTTTGAGTTTTTTTTCAGAGTGAGAACTAGAATATTTCTTTCCGTGCATGCAAACGGGTCCATCTTTCTGAAAACCAAAAAGTCTCATTGTGAGGATCTTAATCCAAGGTTGTTGTTAGGAACTGATTTATTGGAGCTCAAACCTTGCTATGAAAACAGTAGTTGGTGATTTTTTTCTGGCAAGGATCTGAAAGTGTGTTTGCATCAAGGGGCTTTTTCTCCCACTCACTTTTTATCTTGACTTTTCTAAATGATTGGACCAAGAAATGACTGATCCACTTGTTTCTCTCCAATGGTATTTCCACAATATGCAGCATGTGTGTTCAGTTAGCTGTGCCTTTGGTTTCATTGCGTTTACACAAATACCCTCGTATGACTGCCTTTCCAGCTTGCAGCTGCAGACGTTTCTTTAGCCTACAAGGCCTCCTCTGGTCAGGCGTTCCAAATGTAACAGACTTGCATCAAATACTGTCAAGTACTTTAGAGGGTGCTTGGAGTCAACCCTATACTGTATAATGAGTCCAATGGCACAGACTCAAAAGTTCAAAATCAAATGCACCTCAAATACCCTTGAGTATTTGATATATATATATATTTATTTGAGAAATTGTTCTTGCGATCGATTTCTGGAGTCCAGGAAAGGTTTACAGAACTGTGTGGGGAAAAAGAGACCCATCAAACAAACGTGGTACAACAGCATCTTAACATTGCATGACATTCCTGATGGAGCGGTGTTGTGGATTATAAATTATGTTTAGCATAATGGCTCATTCAAGTCGAGTATTCTTTCATAATTGTTGTTTTCCTCTCTGTAAAATAGTTTGTAATTTTCTTTCCGCAACATACTTTACTCAAGGCTTTGTACAATTTATCTGCTTGTAAGAGAAATTGCAAGGCTACATAGGGACTTTCTGTTAAGAGTGAACGTTGATTGGAGATGGACTGACTAGCTACTGTTGTAGAGAGCTCATGCAAGTTCAGGTTTGACTAAGGAAATCTCAAAACACTGCATTTTTCATGTACTGGATGATGATTCTCATCCTGTTTATCATGTTTGATTTCAGATACACTGATTAAAACTCAAATTGAACTGAAATGTATATTAAATATAATAATATATTATAATTTCCACATAAAGTATAAAGTTCCATAGTTGTCAAAGCAGTAGTGTCGATGACGGTGAATGTCTTGGATTGGTTCTTCAGAATGCTAGTGGATCTAACCTATCTAGCCTTCCATGATGGTAATGCTATCAACGCATGATACGGCGTATGGATGGCCAATGCCTGCTCTGCTGAGTTCATAGCTGAAGTTAATCTCTGCGTTCGGGGTGGTCATGCAGATCCGTTAAAAAGTTCTCCCACTGCCATGTTGTAAAAGTTCACTATTTGCCAAGAATATTTTTTGACAGTATGATTGTCTGTGGAGGAAAAACAAAATGTGTATAGAATTATGTAGAGGTGTCCTGCTGTTCTCTGTGTTTGTGCACGTGTTGCCCCGAGGTGTCCTCATCGCCCTTACAGACTGTCCCCCGAGGTGTCCTCATCGCCCTTACAGACTGTCCCCCGAGGTGTCCTCACCGCCCTTACAGACTGTCCCCCGAGGTGTCCTCACCGCCCTTACAGACTGTCCCCCGAGGTGTCCTCACCGCCCTTACAGACTGTCCCATCTCACTCCACCACACCTGGCCAGACGGGGCTAATCCTACTAGATTAGGCTTGACACTGCATCTTGCCATTTCTTAATGCTACTCATGATACTGTAATGTTTGTAATGTTTAGTTTATTTGATTAAGAGGGACAACATACATTAATAAACACATCGTGTAAATGCACCCGATTTTAACCAAAAGGCTAGTTTCCGTCGGCAGGCCCCCTGCCAGGAATTAAAAGGCCTACCTGCAATGGTAAAATTGGTTAGGCAATGTAAAGGAAAACTGTACAGTACACAGTGGTTAAAATCAAGACAGTACACACAACATTCAGGGACAGTACACCTGTAGATACTGCATCTTGCCATTCCTCAATACTACTCATGAATTGCTATTAATGATAGGAACAAAATATCTCTTCTCTGGGTGCTTCTTGCCTTACCTCTTTTTCATATCCTTTCTTCACTCTCTTTATTCCACTCAGGTGAAATTTATACCAAAATTATTTTTTCCCTCCTGATGATTGACATTGCAACTTTTATTTATATTCAGATTCTGATCGTTACATCAATACCATATGAATATGTACACAGTACGTTTTGTGAGTGTGCATCACTGGTAATGCTGCTGTATTGTCTGTAGTGTAAATGGGACATTGTGTATATGAAAAGTGTTTGTCATACTGCACATCATTGATTCACAAGAGTTACATTTGAAGAATATTAAAGGTCATGCTATTATATATTAAAGATATCTTCACTGCCCCCTGATTGGGAAATTGAATTGTACAGCCGGTTGTTCAATTTCACAAATACGTTTCGTTGACTAGATTTCATTAATGCTCGACAGACAACAGCCATGTTGTCGATTAGTCTTTTGTCTGGTTTCACCATTGGGTTCTTATCATAGTTGCAAAACACCGCAACTAGTCACTTTTTCCAGAATCTACAGATTCACTTGTGCTTGAATTCCTGTAAAACATTGCCTCTGTCATTACAAAAGGCGATTGTCTGAGACCTCCCTCTCAACCCTCTGTCCAGGGCTCTGGTACTACAGTAGAGGCTTGGCATGTGTCCAACCCTCCCACACATGAGCCCAGTGGGGCCTCGGGATTATGTTATGGTGAAACTTGGGTGAGATTGCCTATGGGCTTGCAGCTGTACAGCACTTGTATTGTAACTCAGATTTTTTCCTCATATGACATGATAAGAATCTTTAAATATTAGTTTTGCAGATAACAGAAAGATCACATGTTTATTCACACTTGCCTTGATTTAGTGTTGTTAGAACTGAGTGAACTTGAATAACAGAAAATGGGCATTGTCATTCGACTGCCATCAGTTTACAAAGGAGAATTCAGATGGAAAAGGATGCAGTTAGAGCAGCGTCAATGGAAGCCTGCATTAGAAGCTGTTCCCATGCATGCAAGCATGGTCCATCTATACAGTGGAAACAATCAAAATAGACACCACTGCCTTTTCTGGTCCCACACAGGAAGAGCATTATTGTACTGTAGCAGTCAGTGGGAATTTGGTAAGTTTGATAAGTTGTATTGTATTGTGTTTTGAGAAAAAAGCAAATCTGTATACCATCACATGATAGTTTTACTGAAAAATTTAATTGATACTAAATGTAATTTTGATTTTGCAATGTACTGTAGCCGATGCAATACATACAAATAGACAGAGAGTGGCAGTGTTGATCAAAATAAAGTATTGTGGCCCGCAGGTTTGTAACCTTTTCCAAATCTGATCAAGCTAGTCCTGGAGCCGTGGTGTGAACCTGGTTTTGTTGGGTAAAGTTTTTTTTCTCTGCTGATTCTTGTAGCTTGGGGGTACCTCTTCAAAATACAGGAGGGTGCTCGGTGATTTCCCTTGAGCATTTTCAGATATTCACACCCTTTTATTCCCCAAAACCCAGAAAAATACGGATTTATGAGATTTCATGCGAAATACTCAAATCAAATACATCAAATTTGCTTTCTCCAATGTTCATTCACAAAGTTGGTCATGTGCAATGTATTTGATTCCACATTAATGATAATTAACACTTTTAGGCCAAATACATTGATTACCTTTATGAATAAACACTGCAAATTTGATGCATTTGACTTGAGTATTTTGCACAAAATATCTTAAATCTCTCTTTTTCTGGGATTTGGGGCATAAAGGGGTTAATATCTGAAAATGCTCGAGGGATACCACCGAGCACCCTCCAGTATTTTGTAGATGGACCCCCAAGCTACAAGAATGAGCAGAGAAAAACTTTCATAAAAATATAGCAGCTTGACTCCCGGACTATGCCACCAGTCAGCACCTAATGGAACCTGCCTCTTAGCAACCCCAAAGGGTTTTTAGGGACAGGCAACGTGGGGGGTGGAAGAGGCCTGGGGCTGTTAGGACCATGCTCAATAGAACTCAGCTCTCAATGAAGTGCCTGCCACATACTTCAATGAGCACTACAGGCATGGCCTCAATGTCAGTTTGGATTGTTGAACTTTTAAAATATATATGTTTGACGACTCCCCAAATATATATCTGTTTTTCCCTATTGTCTGCCAGCAAAAACACCAATGATCACAACACATTTTTGCTCAAAACTGTTCATAATGATGACTGCAGTAGCATAGTCATAGTAATAGTGCCTCCCGTAGCTCACAGTGAATAGCCACTTGTCAGTGCTTGTAGACCGCAAGCCCAGACTGGGCTCTTAAATATCATTGATTATTTTATTTCCACAGAATGTACCCTTTAATGTCATCGAGTGAGTTGTGCCCCATGTTAAAATCATCTATAAATCAGAGTACCTACCAGTGAAGCGAGTAGTGGGAAATGTGTTGTTCTACAGCACTGCCATAAGGACTAGGAATAATGTGCAACTCATCAGGTTCAGTCAACCAATGTTGACTGAGGTAATTATTAATTGATGTAATTATTTCTTTCAGCGAAACGGCCCGTTAGTTTTGTAATAGATTAGATCTCTTGCTCTCTCTAGTTTTCAATTCATCACTACAGAGTGTAATTTAACAAGTTTGGTAGTGAATGATGGCGGTTTTTGTTGCTTGCAAGTTGACAAAAATGTATTGGGTACATGACTGTGTAGACTACTATTGAAGTCAAACTAGTCTGATGGCCTCTGAGGCTACTGCATGTGCAGATATTCGCCATACAGCACAGCAGGTAGTCTGATGTGCTGGACAATGGCACATGAAGGTCAGTCACGCCTGTATTCATCTGTCGAGGCGCCTGCAGACAGGGACTAGTGCGAGTAGAGAACAAGCTACAAGTCCGAGCCCATATGGCCAACCTCCCCATACCCAGCTGGGCTCTCCATGTGTGGCCGTACAAAACGACATGCACATGTGACCGACTGCACAGCAGAGCTAAAGCCAAGGCGTTGGGTCTCTTTAAATCTTCAGGTCTCTGACAAGCCTATTCATCAGACAGGCTGCTGTAAAAACACATCATTACAGACTAGCCTTGAGTCATTATCTAGTCATTGCGGTGTACAGTATGAGAGACAATCAGAGTGAGGAAGGGTAGGAAGCGTACTACAATCGCAGTGGTCAATGGAGGGAGGTCATCAACAGATGGTTAAATCATGCAATGCACTTCGATGACTCCGTGAGTCAGCCTACTTCTCTTTATATTGGCCATTTGTCTTCCTAAGGACTCCATCTCCACCTTTTAGTCTTAAGTGTGACTAGAAGCAAGGCATTTCCATATTAACTTGAGCCAACGTAAAGACATGGTTTTGAAGGTGTGTCACTGTAAAGCAAGATAAGATAATCCTTTATTAGTCCCACAAGGAGATATATATATATAAGTAAAAACCTTGTTTGATATATAATAGAGGCCAATTTTGACTTGGTATTGGCCGCTCAAACAAGGTTACTCAATGTTGACTTATATCACATAAACATCACGGTGTTCTTGTAATTAGGCCAATCGACAGCTGGTGGGATATTCAAATAAGCATCTCTGCGTTTATGCAAATACAGTTGATCATGTGTGAATTATCTTCCTTGCAGAAGCAGTTGGCAAGAATCTATTACAAGGCCTGTGTATCTGGGAATGGGGAACAACAGCTTGGTCTGAGTGTGTGGCAGTGTGTGTGTGTGTGTGTGTGTCTGAGAGAGAGTTTGAAGAGGAACAGCTTGCTGTGTGTATGTGTGGAGGAGGGTTTGCCACCTAAGGGGAATGGGTTGCGTTCCCCTAATGGCCGTCCTCCTCCTGCACGGAGATAAAGACTTATGATATGCCAGCGTGTCCACCATCTGGGTTCTACGCATGTGGTCCGACCAGGGGGGAGGGAGGGGTCGCTGCCCGATCTGTGCCATTATGAGTGGCAGTGGACACCCGAGAGTCGGCAGTGCCAGGCAATCAGGGTGACAGATGGCAAGGCTGCTGCTCTCGGCCTGGCAGAGGAGACCAAATTCACCTTCATTAAACTCTAACTGGCACAGGCTTCAGACGTCGATAAGAACTGGCATGAGGGGGATGCATGATCACCATGACAATGGGCACATTTTCCTAGTCAGAATAATCAGATTTGGATTTGTAGTGTTAATGTTCTGTGCTCCAAGATTCAAAGAGTAAATCTGTCAGTATTTGATATGAGGTAGCCTATTCTATGGATTGTATTGTGTATTGTGTACTGTTAGCAGACAGACCCTAATCTAAATATATGTATGTATGTATGTATGTATGTATGTATGTATGTATGTGTGTGTGTGTGTGTGTGTGTGTGTGTGTGTGTGTGTGTGTGTGTGTGTGTGTGTGTGTGTATGTGTGTATGTGTGTGTATGGATGTAGTACTTTTTTTTTGTTTGTCAAATGTGTGTACTACGTTATGTGTTGCATATGTGATCTGTGTCGCAAGACCAATTTCACCATTGCTGACAATAAAGTTATATCGTATCGTATCGTAGTGCGGAACCTTGGGGCACAATTGTTTAAAAAGGCAGGGATACTCAGGAGCACATGTCACTGGCACACTGTCACACTGGCCCCGGTGGGAGTTACGATCTGAAGGTGTGTGAAGCAGTGGACCACGGTGGGAAGGGAGACATGAGGGTCTAGCCTACGCACACCATTAGTTTCTGTTTTATTCTTTGGGCTTGAGTGGGAGCGCTGGCGCAGAGAGGGGGTAGTCTGGTTACCTGGGCATATTCCCCTAACACTGCATATGGTGTGTGTGCAGTTGATCACTGTGGACCATCTAGGGTTTGCTGTGCTGTTGCTGTGCGTTTACTGTGTATTTGATGTGTGTGTTCACAGAGATTCATGTGGGCCATTTCCTGGGATTGCTGGGTGGTAGTATCTCACTCCACAACCCGTCTCCTTGCCCTCATTTGGTTCCTACAGTACGCAAGTACAGCCACTCTGTTACTGTTCCCTTGTCAGATTTTAATTAGAAGCCAAATAAACTGCCATTTAACTCCTCTCTACGCTCAACTTAATTAGATGTGTATGATCTAAACTAATTGTTTTCATGTCTCTGTTCCTCATTGCAAACCTATTTGTCTTTACTGTAACAAAAAGATGGCGTTGTCTTGCATTGTAGGACCTATAGCTCTTTACTAGCCTAGGCCGCTACACGGAGTCTTGAAGATCACATTGGTAGAAGATGAACAACATTTCTTGGGCCCATGGATAGTTGTGAGCAAGATCTCAGCTGAACACTTTGTTTTTTGTCATCCTGTCCTCTGATGTTTTAATCTGTCTATTCCATAAGCATACCATTTCACCTTTGTCTCTAACCTCACCAGGTTCCCAACCCATATCCCCACAGATTTGGTTCCCCATACCCCAGCCACACAGTCTATCACAGGACACAAATGGGATCTATACAATTGAGAGGAAGCATAGAAGCCTGGCTCCTAAAGACTTTCAATTTGTTCAGCACTGACCCCTGGTTATTGGTAAATTATGTTCTGAGAGATCTCATAGTAGCCTGAGGTCAACCAACAGGAAAAATACAGCAAGGGTAGAAGGAATAATAATAATAGTAGAAGTTTGTACTAAAGCACGGTGGTGTACATATTAGATGTCAAACTGGTGCTACAGTATCTATCCCAAGGAAGGTCATAATGAAGCATTGTTGCAAGCGCACCACACTTTGTTCTACTACAGAGGTTCCTCTCTTGTCTGAATCTGTCTCTGGCTGTCTTTGGGATTATATAAGGCGTTTGTGTGTGTGTGTGTGTGTGTGTGTGTGTGTGTTAGTGTGTGTGTGTGTGTGTGTGTGAGAGAGAGAGAGAGAGAGAGAGAGAGAGAGACAGAACTATGTTGACATGTGCAAACATGAAGGTGCAAATATGAAGGTACTGTAGCTATATCCACAGTGAGTTCAGTGAGATGTGAAAATTCTCAGGGAACCCAGCCATCCCAGCATTAGACTCTCTGCTACCCTCGGGAAGACATTACCCCCCCCCCACCGACCCCACACACACACGCCCACACACATTACCATACAGCATACTGTAACAGGAACTACACTACACTACACACTCATACACTTTAATCTATTTGCACTTATACAGTGTACATATGTACTAATCTTCTATATTATTGCTTGTTTTCTTTTTAATCTCTACCTAATACCTATGCCTTAATGTGCTATGTCTCATACTTACATATGTCATGTCACCTCAGAGAAAAGGCTTTCTTCATTTGAAAACTGTCTTCACTTCGGTGAGTAATGTAAGGGTAAAAATATTACATCCAGATTTATGGACAGGAAAGGGGAAGTTGCACATCTTCTGGTTAAATTGTGAAACACAGATTGCATTGGGTGCTCTCTCAACTGACCAGCCTTGCTGCAGGTTGCTTGACAAGAAGCCACACTTGAGTGTTTGTAACAATCCTTTGATAAATAAACTTTGGTAACTGTTTTGCTTCTTAACCCATATTGAACGAGAAATTCTACAACAGTAACACATTTATTATCTTTAACTAGAGACTGAAATGTAGACTGAGTGCACAGTGCTAATGGAGAAATGTATTGTCACTAGCAGGGTGTAAGAGAGAGCTACAAAATACATATTATGTAAAAACCTATGCCCTGGACCAGAGCTGTGTCATTAATGTTGGATGTTGTCTTTTTCCAGATCATTCAGTGATTTCCTGGTGTACATCAGTTGACTAATTCTAAATAAAGCATACAAATAAAGATGTTTTGCGTGTTTGTCCTTTTTCATACTGCTAATAATAACAAAATGTTTTATTCAAAGTTTAAAAAAATTAATGAGTAATGTAACAAATATAAAAGTACATAAAACAGCAGTAGAATATGAAAACATTTTTTTTTATTAAATGTAAAAAATATAGGTCTGAAATATATTGTTCATGTGATCAGAATTTTCATTACAGGTGTCTCCGGTGCCCTTATATTGTACAAGGGTCCGACCTGCCCCTACGTGCAACGTGTCACTTATCAGCCCACCTGGTTCTCCCCTAATGTGGGTTTCTGATAGCAGGGTGCTTGAGAAGATTCGAGTCCTCTAACAGTCTTCAACCCCGAGTCCACCCCACTTCAACCCCCACAGCGTCCCCCTAATGACCTGAGAAGGGAGATACCGTCAGGGGCCACTACTGATAAACGACTACTCTTCTCTGTGAGATGCCTGTTGATGTGGTTCCTGGGAATGGTTTTAACAACTAATATACTTTAGTTATAAGGGTGTGTTAATTTAGTAACAGAGGCAACCGATAACTTTTGGTGAAAAATGACCAGTTTTGACTGGTGAGCCATAGCCCTGTTTCCGTGTGGACGTGACTTCCCCTTTTCTTGAAGGTTGAAGGGTCAAAAGAGAAAACCTCTCGTTGGAGAGGTGAAATACTTGATTCTTTGTGGTTTATTTACCAAGGAAGGCTTCTCACTCGAACCACGGCAACCACAGATATGAGCTTGTGAAAAGTTATATTTTTTTAAGACTTTTCGCTCAGTTGAGACTTCTCTCCAATCTTCTGTGCTCGGTGCTTGAGCAAGTTGTGTGAGGTCTCCACTTCCCTTTACTGCTGACAGAGTGAGGAGCTTGCTGTCCATCACTCAGCAGTTACCATGACAATATGTACTTGTCCGATTTTAATGACTCATAAGGGAGATTGCTCCGTTTTGGGATTTTTCCAACTTCTTCAAGAGTCCCTCGATGATATTGAGTTTTCCTAGGTTGCAAGTTACCAATACAGTTCTCTGATTGTTCTCCCTCGTTGCTGGAGAACTTGTTCCAACTCCAGAATTTGTCCCAGAATTTTGGTGCAGAGGGGGAGTGCACCGACTGATCGTTGCTGGTGGTAAGTCTTTGTTACCAGTCCTACGTCGCAGAGGAAGCTCCGAGCCTGCTACCCTGATCTCTCGGTGCAGAAGAGGCTTTGCTCCTCTCTGGAACTCCCCCGATGCAAAAGAGGCTTTGCTCCTCTCTGGAACTCCCCCGTCGATCCGTTGTTCAGTCAAGCTTCATCCAGTCCTTCCAATTTGTCCATCGTCCTTCTAAGGCAGATGTTGGGGGACTCACCCCAATTGTTCATGTTGTTGGCAGCTACAGTAGTCCCACAATTGTTCTGTGTATTGGGGTTTTATACCCTGCTTCTAAGCCTACCTCTCCTCCCAATTTCCTTACATCATTGGAAACATCAACCAATCAAGTACAGTATGAATAAATGTGGTGTCAAAATCATCCGCTATTTTCATACCAGTTATGGCCGCCATCTTAAAAAAAAAGAAGAAATCGGGGGAGACAAAGACAGCCTCTACGTGGCCTCCCCTACGAGTAGCTTGCAGGCCCAAAAGCCTGCAAAAGTGAAACTAATGTCTTTTGACATCTGCAGACCGCAAAAAGCCAAGCTGCTTCGGCGCTACTGCAGCCCAACATTGAAGGCCTTACCGCCGCTAAGCTCAATGTTATAAAACAGATTGCCTGACCTAGACAATAACTCAGTAGCCTGTCTCACCTGAAAGGAGCTGCAGGTCTAAAAGACATGCGACAGAAGAAGAAAATTGATCAGAAAACAGTTGTCCCTGGTGACCGCTGGTGGCTATTTTGAAAAAATGGTTGCCATGGGCAACTTTGAAAATTCATAATGCCTCAATATCCAAATATTTTTGTAAAGCCTTTGGCTACATGTGTACCAAATTTGATGCTTTTATCACAGAAAGCACAATCTTTATGGTTATCTGCACAAAATGTGGTGACCACCGGTGGCCATTTTGAAAAAATGGTTGCCGTGGGCGACATATTGAATATTGCCAGGCGCTCCACTGCTAAAATTATTTGATAGACCCTAAGGAAACATTATGCAAAAAAATTACTGACTATAAGACTTAACATTTGAATTTAAATTTGACTCATTATTACCAGTTACTTGTGCTTCAAGGGTTTGAGTGGGAGAGTTAGTGCCAGTAGACCTCAGTCCTTTTCCAGAAGATCCACATGTTTTGACACAGGTCATGTGACCATGCATTTTACAGTAAATATGTTTACATATGTTTAATTACATGTGTAAAATATATGAAAGTGGCCAATATTGAATATTTACATATTTGTAGAAATATTAATATAATGGCAGTAGGCTACATGGGAATATATGAGCACTACATATATTTATATGTATTTATTTAGCATAGATACACTTAAACTGAAATATAATATAATACAAGTGAACACTTGACACCTTGCACTTTATCTATACAATAGACAACTGACTCTGCACTACTGTACACTCGAACACTTGAACCAACACCTGACAACACTTGAGCAATTGAACACCTTGTCTATACAATACACAACTGACTCTGCACTACTGTATACTACTGCATACTTGACATATTATGTAATTGCACTGCCTGTATCATGGCATTCTGTGTTATATTTTGACACAATCACTGTGTAGAGTTAAAACTCTCAACACAATAGTTGTGTTACTTTTACCCAGCTAACACAACTACTGTGTTGAGAATTTTAGTTGTGTTACTTGTGTTGGATTTTCTAACACAGTGATTGTGTCAAATATAACACAGAATGTTTAGTCCGTATATAGACAGATTAGTCTGTAAAAAACAACACATCGTTTTTAAGATGCAACTAGCATATATTTAAGCAATTGACCACTCGAGGCAGTGGGTTACAGGGGATTTTACCACAGCTACGGGGCGTTGTTAGAACTAAAACCCCCGTAGCTGTGGTAAAATCTCCTGTAACCTACTGCCTCGAGTGGTCAATTGCTTTTCTACAACGGTTACTACATATATATATTAACAAAAAACACTCAGTAGTAACATTCAATCATTTATTTACCGATCATTCTTATCATTTTAGTATTTACAAAATCTTCCGCGATAGGCTATAGTTCTGAATTAAATGGTTGCCAGGCAACATAGACTATCTCGCCTATTTGGGTTGGCCTTGTTCACATAAACTATAAGGCATAATTCGGGTGGTTCACGTTTATTTGAATATTTCCAGCTATGGTGCAGTTATCAAAACAGTTCTCCAGAGCACTTGTTTTTGCTGGTAGGGGTGTGGAAGTGTTGGAGTCGGACTGATGAGTGCGTTTTTGTAATAGGATACGAAAAAGGCGAGGTTGCTGCGAGTGGTTGCTACGCAAAGCATAGCCTACCGCTTGATTTTATCAATGGCCTTGTCAATGAGATTGACGGTGCATTAATACTAAATGTTATGCGGTCGCAGCCGTGGGTTACAGAGTATTTTACCACGGCTGCTAGCCAATCAGAATCAAGTATCCAAACTCTCCGTTGTAGAATTCAGTATAAGTGTATCTATGCTAAATAAATACTGTAAGTATTGTGTAAAAAACAACACATCCTTTTTAAAGGGGTAGTGTGCTATTTTGGACATTTAGTCATATTTGTGGTCTGTCTACCATGAACCTGAAACACAGAGACCATAATTTCATGGATTCTTCCAGTATTGAGCTAGCTGCAGTTTTTATGCAGGCTCTCACTGGGCTACAAAGTCAATGGGGAATACGTAAATGCTATGAAAAACTACAATGAATGTGCTTTTCTTTACAGGGTGTAATCTTACCCCTCTCAGTATTCTCTCCTGTGAAATGTATCGCAATCTGAATATTTTTAGGTGTTTGGAATGACTTGCACATAGTCCTCTGTGGGAACAGTGAAAACAAGCACCAAGGGAATGCTTATGTCCAAGCCAGGCCAAACGTAAAAACTTTCGGATTGTGATATATTTCACTGGAGAGCATACTGAGACTGGTAAGATTACACCCTGCACTTCCCGTCTCGGAAAACAACTTTATCATAGTTTTTCCAACTATTTATGTATGCCCCATTGACTTCCATTGTAGCCCAGTGAGAGTCTGCATAAAAGCTGCATCTATCTCAATACTGGAACAATCAGTGAAATTGTGGTCTCTGTTTCAGGTTCATGAATAGACAGACCATAAATAGGGCTACATTTCCAAAATGGCACACTACTCCTTTAATAGTGTGAATATAGCCTAGTGCTTTTCTGTATGGGTGCGTTTGCCCGAAGGGATATTTTAAGCATTTCACTGCGCATTGTGCGCTACAGATTTTTTTTCTTTCTTTTTCTCACACTGTTGCACAGTCCTACCACCAGCCAGTAGGCTACCGTCAAATGCATCACTGTCCACATTGCTTCCTGTAGCAGCTTGCACTGACTCACTCAACACTCACGTACATAACTTTGCAGTGGCTCGACCTCTTTGGGTGGTTGGGAAGAACTTTGCCTTAGTAGGAGGACTAGATCCACGTGACCGTGACCACAGGTCGTTACTGCTGACTAGCAGAGCACTTCAGTCCAGTTACAACAATCGTGGGACATCCGACCATCCCAACGGAAATGCTCGAGTTCCTCTTAATAATCTTGTTTGGCTTGCTCCCGCTTTACTACTTATTCACCGTGCGATTCAGAAGGAAAAGGCAAGTAGTGGATGATTGCTAGTCGATTCGTTATCAGAACATTTTGGTCTAGTTATTTTAACAGTATCAGGCTAGGTCTACATTTCTCAATTTTCCCATCAGGACGCGACTTTTTGGATGTTGGAAGTTCTGGAGTAGCCTGGGGGCATAACGCAATCCCGCTGTTGCAACTCACTAGCCAAAAGGACAATCCAAGTCCAACCCATTTCGTTTATTGTTGTGTGGGGTAGATGATAGTCTACTGATAGCCTACAATTGGCCATCTGTAATATTCACTGATTGTGAGGAATGGGTATTATAATGACTTGATTAGGATTAGAATAACTCTCTCTCTCTCTCTCTCTCTCTCTCTGTAATCACCTAACCTTATTTTAACAATGCTAATTAGCTCCTCATTCCACTCCTAGGTAGGCTACTCAGCTAGAAATGTAGCCTAAAGGTTCCCAAACTGGCAATTTACTATACTATCCGTCGTCTAGCAGTTATCGGTATCATCCTCATCCTTGTCCGACCAAGATTCTATTAGTCGAGCAATATAAGCTTGTTAGACAAAAGTAGGCTACAGGCTAGCCTATATAACATTAATAAAACAGAATAGGCCTACGTGCTTTATAATTATATGATTTATGTTATGTTGAGACTGATGACTGATTTGCTTCTATACATAGCCGCGGAGCGTATTTTGAACAGGATGCTGGAAAAAAGGCTCCAAGTCCAGCCCACTCTCTACATGCATGGTTGCGCAGCACTGTAAAACGTAGGCCTATCATCGGTCATCTTCGTTATTTCATGTTAGGCTATATTCTATTCGATTTGATATGTTCTGTTATTCTAATCTGTTATATCTGTGATGTTCTTTTATGCATTATAATAGTCAAAACACAATCTCCAAAGACACAGCGGCAACCATGGGCGATTTTATAGGGGGGGCAAGTGCCCCTCCTGATTGGCCAGCCCAACTCTGCTCAAATTCTTTAAAATAAATAAATAAATAAACTTCTTTTTTTAAACTAATTAACACAATTATTAAATACATAATTGTAGTTTAAAATCATTAATTTTAAAAGTGTATTTATTACTTAAACTAGGCTACCTTAAAAAATATATATATTCATAATCCACCAATGGCACAACTCGTCCGTCGACCTCAACAATTTACGGTTTGATCTGTTACTGAAAAAAAAAAAAAGATCTGACTGTACTGCTCAGTGCTCAACAAGCTACAACCAGCCAACCTGCTCACAATGGCGAAAAGAGCTATAAAAACAATTGACCACTTCTTCATAAAAAAAAAAAAAAAAAACTGGCAATGCTAATGAAGAAGCTACCACTCGAAATGACAGTGCAGCAGGTGCAATCGAATGCAGAAGTGCTCCAGAGGCTATCAAAGCTAGCACACTAGCAACATCACCATCGGCGAGGAAGCTAGCACCAGCAGGCAGTTGCAGTTTGATGTTGTGATGTTGGGTATGGCCTAGTGCTCGGTCATAAAGTCATATTGACATGCTTGTGGTGTCTAGATGAAGTTTGATGCGTTGTGCATATTATGTGCTTATTAGCATACTGTTCACAACTGGCATTCTTTGTAAATAGATGGGATGGGAGGGCAGAACTGTTTTTTTTCTCACGTCAAAATTTTGCCCCCCCTACTCTCAGATGGTAAAATCGCCTATGGCGGCAACATTATATCATCCCCAGACAGCAATCTGATCAGGGCCATATACAGGCCAGATCTGGCACTTGTGGCTTAGTTCCGGCTCATATATGGCCCAGATCTGCTTGCTATCTGGGTCTAGACAAAGTGCAATCTCCAAACATAGTCTACACTAGAAGACTTCGAAAAGATTTTTAAAAGTCTAACATCCTCTCACATCTAATGATATGGAGTTTTTAGTCACAGACTATACGAAAGACTGATCATGCAGGTCATTTGCATTAAGACAAAAAAAAATTTAAACCTGAACTTCAAGAAGAGAAAAAGACTGAATTAAAGCTCAATGAGATAACTTTTTTATGGTTCATTATACAACGGGTAGTTCCAACCTCGCAATCTGATTGGTTAAACGCCGTTGTATGTGACACGATATACCAGGGCAAAGCCTCTTTACAGTTCTATTTGAAATATTACTGCGCCTACCATTACACTAGCCTACATACTCGCGTCATGAACCATCAAGCTTTGAGCCATCTTGTTTCACTGTTGCAACATTCCAATTTAACAGCTTTTTAATGTTAATTTTCGCACTGGGTGTCAGTTTATCACGTCCTGATTTTTTGCCCTTACCGGATAAAGTAACCACAAAGACTCACAATATGTGGTCTGTTTACCAAAACACAGCCTGTTTAAAAATGTGTATAAAAGCAATAACTCACTCGAGGGTTGTGGTATATGGCCTATATACCACGGCTTGTGCTGGTCGACGGAACTCGGCTGTGCCTCGTGTCTATGACCGCAGCACAAGCCGTGGTATATAGGCCATATACCACACCCTCTCATGAGTTATTGCTTCAATATTCACCTTTACTTGCTATTAGTTTATGAATTGGCCTTAGCAAGACCTCAAAAATCTTTTTCGTGACATGAGACTGCATGAGACCCTGTGAATTTATTAATTTAGAATTTCGGTGTAGGCTACTGGCTAGTAGCTACATGTACTGGCGGGAAATCTTGTGGTGGAACGGAAGTGACACATGACACGTTTTGCGTACGTTTTGCGTGTCATAATATCAGGAAGACAAGAAACACTTCGCCCCGCGAAACGAAATCTACATGCACATAAAAGAAAGAAGACCGGTATTTACCTGCGTTGAAGCCAACTTTCCAGAAAGTAGCTACAATCCTCCAATCCGTCTGTGCCACGCGCGTTTAGGCTATGACTTTTATCCCCATCATTACAGTGAGTGAGTGGGGGATTGTGGGAAGTGTCATTCTTAAAACGCAGTGCCGATTTTATCACGACCAGAGGGGCTGCCAAAGTGCCTAGTTATCTCATGTAGCTTTAAGACTTGGATTTCCACCTCAAAAGGGGAGATGATGATTTGACTCAGATATTGGAAAGTGCATTTATTTAAATCATTTGGATGGATGGACAAAATGAGAGGTTATGGAATATGATCCAGGGTAGACCAATTTGAGGTCGAGTTGAAGACTATTATCCTAATAGAACAACAGCAATAATAATAATAATAACAACAACAATAACAATATTGATTAATAATAATAACAATAATAATAATACAACTTATGATGAATAACTAATTAGGCCTAGTTATAAGGCCTAAGGAATAGGATCATCCTAATCTGGAAATGTAGGCCTGAGAACAGGTAAGATTTCCTTTGGGTGAAGTCAGGCAGCCCAATAAATGCATTTCAAAAGTTTATTTAGGAACAAATTATTGGTAACACTTTACAATAAGGGTCACAAAAAACATTAGTTAACTTTTAACTAATGCTTATTAATGTATCCTTATTGTAAAGTGTTAGCAAATTATTTTCATAAATAACTGCCAGGGTCTGTTTACAACAGGCATGCGCTTGCCCAGTGTTACAAAGGGCCTACCGTGATAAGCGTGTCCATGTGAACTCGATAACCCCTGGAACCGCTGATAAAACGCTTGTGTAACCTGGAGGATCGTTCTCCTTTCGTTTATGTTCTCGTTCTCATCTCGACGTCGTGTAACCCATGGTGTCCATGACGTAGGCAGTGCAATTAACGTTCAAGTATGCAGTTGTGCATAGTGTTGAATTGTTCGAGTGTTGTCAAGTGTTGGTTCAAGTGTTCAAGTGTACAGTAGTGCAGTGCCACTGCTTTGAGAAGTAGGTCAGACTAGACTCTAAAGACATGTCAGCAGCATTGTCCCTTCCTGAGGCTGATTAGTTCTCAAAGGAGCACTTACTGAGGTTGTTTGCCGTTTTGTCCACCCTGCCGTTTTTTCATCCTCACACGAAGTTCCTCAGTGCACATTACATTGAGTTCTGTGTAAGAGAGTTGCAGAAATGAACTTCCATGGTAGCAAATTAATGAGCTAGAGCCATTTCTGTAGAAATCCAGTCTTTCTTTAGTCCAATCACATTTACTTGAATTCAGTGTGAAACCCAAAGAAAATTACAGACCAATAATACTAATAAATACTGAGTGCAGTGTGGTCATACTATATGTCGTTATGAAACCCCTTATACAGTCTAAATTTGCACTTTGCTAGTAGAGATGCAGAGCCCCTGATTGCTTCTGACAAGAGTCTGGCAGTACTCTTAATGTGTGTGTGTGTGTGTGTATGTGTGTGTCTGGATTGTGTAAGTGTGTGTGTGTATGTGTGTGTCTGGATTGTGTAAGTGTGTGTGTGTATGCATTTGAGTGTCTAGATTGTGTAAGTGTGTGTGTGTGTGCGCACATCAAGCAAGTCTTGTCTTTGACAGATCAGCTTGAGGCCTTACAAAACGAGAGACTCTTGCCAACTCTCCCCACCATACTATAATGAGAAACAGTCTTTTTTATGGACCAGCAGCACACAAATTAGTCTGTCCTGAATTCACACTGTGCTCATTGATGCTGTTTTGTTGACCTTACACAGTGGTGATAGTGTGTGTGTGTGTGTGTGTGTCTTGTGCTTTGTGGCATGCAGATGAAGCCTTCATACTGTAGTTGAAAGCCCTATATTGTCACACCCTGATAAGGAAGTACTGGGTGTGACATTATTATTCATCTGTGCTCATGTCCAGACTAATCACAGGAAGCATGTTGCAATCTTACCAACTGTAAGATTCAATTGGCAATTCTGGATGGTGAATTATTTTGTCCCATTTCTCTTAATTTAACTTACAATAGTGGGTAATAGTCTCTGTGTTTACGGTAAATAGTGCCTAATCTTTTTGATAGGATCAAAAGCACCTATGCGTCTCTTTAGGGCAGTTATAATGCATGGGTGAGTCCTCCTCTATCCATCAACAATACAGTTATTAATAGCTCATATATCCTGACATTTACTGGCCTAGGGACAGAAACAATATTTTGTCTGCCTCTTGATGTCTGTAGCCTTGAGCTGAGAGTGTGTCAAAGTGTGTTGGTTCTTCCGCTCTCATATTAAATCATACAATAGGATGACTGCCCTGTTTTAACAGGTCATGTTCAGATAATACGGTCATCCACACACATTGTAGATCTTTTTATTGGGCTTTGGCTTGTAAATGATGAATGACTAATATTGGCTTTTAGGAGGGTTAATATTTATGTTGTTGTTCCCCGTCCTACACTCACAAAAACACACAAACACACACACACACACACACACACACATTTACACCCTTCTTAGTCTGAAAATTGAATGGGTTAACTATTGGATTTTTAGCAGCCTCTCTCTGTAAAACCACGATGTTGTGGTCAGAGGGTGGCTGGAATGTGTTGTGCTTGGGGCCACCACAAAGCTTCCTTCATCTCTAATCACTCAAGTGAGTTGCTCAGTTAGCTCATTTTGTGGGAGAAGATTTTGGCTCCAATTCAGTCATTTGCAGATTTCCAGGGAAACATAAAGAGGAACCTTGCACAATGAACAGTTCTTGTCCTCTACAGAACAATTCAGTATTGAACCATGCTGAATGCTTTTGAAAGTGGTTTCTTTCTTGCAGAGTAAAAGAAACCACGGTAGTCTTTTTGTTTGTTAAAGGCTGTGGTTCATTGTGTAAGTTAAACAATACAAGAGAGAACCCTGCTTAATCTAGAGCATGCCGCAGACACCAGACACGTCTGATCTTTTCATGGGAATATGAAGCTGATCTACCCTCAGGTCAAAGTCATCTGATCCGTTAAGCACACACCCATAGAAAAATATTGGGTTAGGGTTAGTTAATATTGTATAACTTGTAGACAACTACAGCATTTTTGCATAGCGTCAAGCAACTCCCTAACACTACCCTTCAGTATGTGATGTTATTTGTACAGTCTAAAATACTAAAAATAATTTTCAGCAGAGAATGGTAGTTATCAGTGAGTCCAAATGATTCACCATGTTGCTACTTACTTGAACTGAGGACTGTTTGACTGTTGACAAAAAGAAGGTCAACATAATAAAATAAACACTTGTGATAATAAGATTTGAGCCAATAACTCGACACCGGAAATGCCTGTCATATTCACTGCTATATTTAGCTGACAAGGACTTTTGTTAAAGTTTGACTTATCAAAAAGGTTTCATATTACCCCTTTTACCCTGCAGAAGAAAGGGCGAACCTCCACTGATAACAGGCTGGATTCCATACCTGGGGAAGGCCCTGGAGTTTGGAAAGGATGCACATACATTTCTTGCAGCATATAAGAAAAAATATGGAGATATATTTACTGTGCAGATTGCAGGTGGGTACCATTTTGTGTGCTGTACAGTTTATCCTGACTCATACTAAAAAGGTGCACTGTACAGTATATTACTGAAATGCTTGATGAAATAATGTACAAACATATTAAATGCACATTATGACTCTCTTGTCAAGAATATTGTTGCTTTCTAATTGGAGTGTTTGATTTCACAGCCATGATGGTGTTAATTACTGTATGATCCTTAAGTCCTCCATCTGATCACATCCATTGCGATATAACACTCTCTTGTTCCTCTTGAAGGAAAATACATGACATTCATCATGAACCCGTTGCTGTATCCAAACGTCATCAAACATGGAAAACATCTGGACTTCCACGACTTCTCAGACCAGGTGGCCCCGGTAACGTTCGGCTACCCACCTTTGCGGAGCAGCAAGTTCAGAGAGCAGATCCAGAGATCCTTCCGCCTCCTGCAGGGCAACAGCCTCACTCCCTTAACAGAGAGCACGATGGGTAATCTTAACCTTGTGTTTCGGCAAGACTACCCAAGGGAGGTGGAGGTGGGTGGTGTCGAGGGAGGCGGTTGGAGAACTGACGAGATGTACCAGTTCTGCAATGCTGTCATGTTCGAGGTGACCTTCCTGACCATTTACGGCAAACCGGACTATGCCAGCCGACACAGTGGAATGAGCATGCTCAGAGAGCAGTTTGTGAAGTTTGACAACAAGTTCCCACTCTTGATCGCTCAGATCCCCATCTCGCTGCTGAGAGGGACCAAATCCATCCGTGAAGAGCTCATTAAGTACTTTCTGCCTCAGCACATGTCTAGGTGGTCCAACATGTCACAGTTCATCCAGATGCGAGCTGCGTTGTTGGAACAGTATGATTCCCTTGGAGATGTGGACAAAGCAGGTAAATGCAGCTGTACTTTTTTAATCTGTAATTTACTCAGTGGTGATATTTGACTTTCAGGCATTCTTTTACATTTCTCTATAAATTGGCATTTTGGAGTGCATTGTTCATTTTCTGTATGCTTTATAAACCTGTAACTACTGTATGAATCTCTCCTACCTCCTGCTGTTCATTCAGCTCATCATTTTGCCATCCTATGGGCCTCGGTGGCCAACACGGTCCCAGCCACATTCTGGACCATGTATTACCTGGTGATGCACCCAGAAGCCCTTGCAACAGTGCGTGAGGAAGTCCATGGTGTCCTAGAGCTCTCTGGGATTAGGGAAGTCCAAAACAGAGACATCACTTTCACCAAGGACCAGCTGGACAGCCTTCTCTATCTGGGTAGGCTAGCATTGCCTTTGTTGTTGTTTTGTTTGTACTATATATATATATTTTTTTTTTAAGAAAAAAGAAGAAGTTATTTAACCTTTAATCAGGTAGTCTCATTGAGATACGAAATCTCATTTACAAGAGAGACCTGCCAGGACAACAACGACAAAACAAGTTACTGACAGACAAACCACCCTATAACAGGACAAACAAGACAAAACAAAGTAGAAATACAGATAAAAATAAAACAGACAGACTTTTAGTGCAGAGGCAGAAAGCAGTGGAATAAATAGAACAAGCATCCACTAATATTTTGTCCATATTTTTAAGAAGAGACTTAAACTCTCCTAGGGGAATCAGGGTGTCAGACGGGGCAGAGTAGGAGAAAGCCTTCTTACCAAGCTCAGTACAAACTGAGGGTCTAGTGAGGGTGATGTTGTCCTAGGACATGAGGGTCTAGTGAGGGTGATGTTGTCCTAGGAAATGAGGGTCTAGTGAGGGTGATGTTGTCCTAGGAAATGAGGGTCTAGTGAGGGTGATGTTGTCCTAGGAAATGAGGGTCTAGTGAGGGTGATGTGGTCCTAGGAAATGAGGGTCTAGTGAGGGTGATGTGGTCCTAGGAACTGAGGGTCTAGTGAGGGTGATGTGGTCCTAGGAAATGAGGGTCTAGTGAGGGTGATGTGGTCCTAGGAAATGAGGGTCTAGTGAGGGTGATGTGGTCCTGGGAGCGGAGAGTATAGCGACACTGTTTACGCGGCAAGTAACAGGATAGGTAAGTGGGAAAAGTCCTAACGGATTTATAGATGAAGAGATACCAATGCAAGGTCCTTTGCATGGAAAGGGACGACCAGTTAACTAATATCAAGTTTCCCTTAGTATATCAGGACTGATCAAGAATGTATCCCTTTCTGCTATGATGTCCTGTTTTTCTAGTAAGGCTCCAAGCACTGACTGGGTATAGTAATTGAATTATTATGATTTTTTTCAATCCACTTAATACCAAATATTTTTGCACAACACAGTGTTCCACGACTTACCGTGCATTGAATTGGCCTTTCAATTTGAATATGAATCACAATAATAGCATGTTACACCCACTTTTATAATAAGCTTAGAGTTTACAAACGTTTACAAAAGCCTCTTTAAAGGTAGATGCCAGTACCTCGCCACCACATTATTGGAAAATTAATTATAACAGGCGAGTTCTATGTACCAGACAGGCTATCAATTATCCTACAGGATCTTTCATCGGGAACCCCACAGTAGCAATCATGACCTCCTATGGCTTTATCCCACAGCACCATCCCTACCCCCACCCCGACCTACTAACAAACCACTGTCTGTGATTGCTGTAACAAAGCCAGTCCTAGTGGGTATGCGCCCACAGAGTCCCCAGGTGTCACATTAGATCACGGCGCCACACACTCTGAGCTGGCGGTATGCCTTATATGCCTTATCTCTGGTGACACATCAGCAGGGCCCGGGGAAAAAGGCCTCTGGCGGGGGCTCACTGTGGCACTGTCACAAACAACGGGATCGTATCTCCTCAGGGAGATGTGGCGCTGGATCTGACTTCCATCCATTTGTTTTAGTGTTAGCGGTCAGGGAATGTTCTTGTTAAAGTGGCAGCCTTTCCGTGACTAGAGACCGTGGGTTTATATGTTTGGCACAGCCTTAGCCTGGCTGCTTCTGTTTCTCTGTTAAAACGTATTGTAACATTTTCAATACAGAACAAAATTTTATTTTAACAGTGGTTTGAACAGTATCCCCAACAAATACCCCTTGAAGTCAGACAACTCCTTGTGTGTGGGCACGTATCATACAGACATTTGTGCTTTAGCACAAGTCAATACAGCAGGGACGGTCCAAACCTCAAACTGCGCTGTGGTAACCTTGGAACTCGACTGTGTTCACAGAAAGCGCCATTAACGAGAGTCTGCGGCTGTCTTCGGCCTCCATGAACATCCGCGTGGCCCAGGAGGACTTCATCTTACGGCTGGAGGGGGAGTGCTCGGTGGCAGTGAGGAAGGGAGACGTGATCGCCCTGTATCCCCAGAACATGCACATGGACCCAGAGATCTACCAAGACCCCGAGGTTAACCAAACTATGCACGCACGCACGCGCACACACACACACGCACACACACCACATAAACACATACACACACTCTGTGGGTGTTATAGAGAGCCTTTAGGCTTTGTATTGCACATCTCTCTTTCTCTCCTTTGCTAGTCACTGTTCACCCTCACTCCATCCAAGAACACCACCTACTGTGTGTGGATACTGTAGGTGGCTAGATAAATAAGTCTGTGTGTGTGTGTGTGTGTGTGTGTGTGTGCATGAATCATGCAGGCATGAGTTGATGTTTGTATATTTATATCTATATGTACTGTGTGTGTGTTTCTGCATGTGCGTGCATGAATCATGCAGGCATGAGTTGATGTGTGTGTGTGTTTCGGTGTCGGGGTTGTTATTCCATGCTTAGTGCTCTGTAAAATGTCCCTATAGCTAATACAATTAAACTAGAGCTGTCAAACGATTTAAACATGTATCTAATGAATAACATCATCTCTAATTAATTAATTTTGCTGGAAACCCCCCCCCAAAAGAAGATATTTCAATAGACCTTTCCGACCTGTCAATCACGTGGAGAATAATAACCAATAAGGTTGCTTGATTTCTTAAGACCACGCCTCTGATGTCCCACAAACAAAGCTTGTCCCACGTTGTGTTTATAGTTTAGACATTAGTTTGAAGAAAATGATTCATAAAACATACAGAAAACCGGCCTGCAGGCTGCTGTAACATAATGTTATAAGAAAACAAGCTGTACGATACTCCACACCTCCCTCCACACATCAGTTTACAGCAGCGCGACACAAAAGCTTCTAAGTTAGTAACATTAGGTGCTTTATGTACAGTAGCTAATTAGCCCATAGCTAGTAGTAAACATATAATTCTCACAGGCTTATTTTCTAAGAATGGATGACACTAACTTACTCACCCTGCTTTACATGTGCAGTTAGACTCCACGATTTTATCCTGAAGAATTTCAATCTGAATGTAGCCTATGCTTTTGTGCCTTCCACATAGGCTACATCGCCAACACCTACCATGAACTCTGCTCTGTCCGAAATCCAAATCTCATGGCTATATCCTTGTTTAAAACAGTTCAGGCCTTTGCTACTGGGGCTAACAGCTATTGACACGTTTAGCATTGAGATGATAAGTTAGGATAAAACTGCTTTGATGGTATACAAACGACGACTAACCTTCTTATTAACTGTCCCATCTGGGAGGTTTTTTTTAAGTAAACTTTCCGCTTAGAGGGCAAAGCAAAGTCTGATTATCCACCTTCTCGAGTTTGTTTGAAGGTAAAGATGCGTGATGTAGCCTACGCGGTCATTCAGGTCCCATTAATGTTTGTTGCTTCAATAATGTTAAAGCAGGCATGACGCGGCAACTGTGCCACCTACAGCTGGACGAAATCGATGAATGTGAATAATTTGCATAATTTAACATTTTAATTTTTAAATTTAATTTATTTTTTCCCCCATTAATTTTGCATAATTAATTTATCTAATTAACACGTTCAATTGACAGCCCAAAATTAAACATTTTCCAGGAGCTTGCTTTATCATCTCGTTGAGAGAGGTCAGGGAAGAATTTTTACAATTCTCCTACAGTATATTGGCTCAGATTCTTTGGTTCCATCGGGAAAATTATGGGTAGAATCAGTGTGTACCCCCCCCCCCCCCTTCTGTAAAGCGCATTGTGTTGCCTTTATGTATGAAATGCTCTATATAAATAAAGTTGTATTTCTTTTTGTTTTTGGATATATGAGTGTCTTCCTCTGGGTTAGATTCATGAACATCGTGCATGGACTGTGAGTGGTTGAATCCTCCCACTGGCTTTCAGAAGGTCAGCACACATTGCCCATGCTAATGTACTCTGGGGTTTGAGACATGTTCACCTTGCTACGGTCTGTTATAGACAGCAACTGAAAATGTACCAGTTTATTGCAGTGAGTTTGCATACTCCAAATTCACAGTAACTCACTTGAGTTGTTAAAGTCCTTGAACACGTCGGCTTTTTCTTTCTTTTCGTCCAGTAAGAGACTTGAGGGGTACAACTCTTTAGCCAATAATGGTTTAGTCAGTTTACTCTTCGGATAGTCTGGCCCAATGGATGCTTTTGCGAAAAACCTCTCATTGGTGCTTCAGATTCAATCCCCGACACTATTTTACAAAGGCACTGCTGAAAAAACAAAAAACAAGATTGTCCAAGACGATTGTGATTGGCTTAAGGAAATGTAGCGTTTTTTTCTTTGTCTCATAATGATAATTGGGTGCAGCCAAACCCAGCCTTGTGAGCCCATAGCCAGACCCTTCTCCAGCACTGGAACAGTGTGAGACGAAGTGTGGAGAAAGGTCTGGCTATGTGAGACTACTCTTTGGAGAAAAGTGAGACAGGACTCAACTACTCTGCCGTTCAGCAGCACTAGCTTATCAAAGTGAAAGAGCTTAAAGATATAACGCTGTCCCTATTCTCCCTGTCTGAATAGAGTTTCAAGTACGACCGGTACGTGGCGGACGGTAAAGAAAAGACAGACTTCTACAAGGACGGCCAGAGGCTGAAGTACTACCGCATGCCTTTTGGCTCAGGCTCCACCAAGTGTCCTGGAAGGTACTTTGCCATTAACGAGATCAAGCAGTTCCTGTCTCTTGTTCTGCTCTACTTTGACATGGAGGTGGTTGAGGGTCAAAAGCAGCCCACCCTGGACATGAGCAGAGGAGGGCTGGGGATCCTGCTCCCTGCCACCGAGGTTAGATTCCGCTACAGGCCTCGCCAAGCCTGATCTATCCAAGAGACGGCAGTGGGACAGATTTGGATGTTATTTACGTCTGGGTCATAAGCAAGCTATACCACTAATAATGGTCCGAACTGTGGACCAAGAATGTATCATTGTGTAGATTCCATAGAATCGTCATGATTAACAGTTGATATGGCAACTAGTTGAAGCATTTGTGTGTGTGCTTCTGTGTCAATTATATTAACTATGTTTCATAGTTTGAAATAACTCATTCTATGACCATGTTATTGAATGTACAGCTCTATTGCCTTATGGGTTATGTCTCAGATTTCAATTCCCAGATGATTGTGTCATTGAAATGATTGTCATTATCCTACTTAGACTTTTTTTTTCATTACATTATGCCTGACCCATAATCAACAATTCAAAGCTTTATATTCAAATGTCTTACTGATTTAAAGAAAGGGGCAAAACTACTCATTATTCATTAAATAAAACGGAATAAACCAATACAACTGACCTATATTCATGTGATTTGAATCTTTCTCTTTCAATTGTGATGACCTCTCCGCTTGGTGTCATCTGGTTTAGTATATGACAGTTTGGCTAGATGTCTCCATTACCTTCAGTGTTGCTGTTCCTGGTTCTGAAACTAAGCAATACAATAATAAATCTATGAGGCTATTTCGATTGTCACAATCAATGACACGTCAAAGAATCGAAATGTTTGAATTACAATGAATGATCATATTACTCGGCCAATAATTGCTTTTGTAGACCCCATGTGCTTTATCCTTTACTCAAACACCACCATTCTGAACAGTTCTTACACATTTATTTAATTAAATCAAAGCCATATGCCTAGTTCAGTGCTATTAAATACATTAAACCTCGACCAATGTATATCATCAATACAATTCATTCCACATTGGCTTTATCAAGACAAATGAAGGAAAACAAGTTCAGTGAACCAAATGAGTCGACTCCCATTTCAAATAATCTCTACACATATTTACTGTCAAATACGTCACAAGTTGGCCTGGTTTCCATACCCAAACGCTACAGTGGAATAATTAACAGTTAGAATTGAGTTGTGGTGTGGCGCTGCGTCCTGTCACTCATCTCAGTTGCGCACGCGAAGTTCCTTTGCAGGCACTGCTTCATTCAAGGTTTATTGTTGAATTCTTTTAAGAGTCTCGATGGGAAAACAACACATTTGTCACGATACGGATCTTGAATCCCAGCAGAGAACGGGTATTGTGTCGGCTGCTCGTAGAACCCGGGTGCACCAGTTGTAGGCCTATTCGCGGCAGTATGAGTAACACCATGTCCTTGGTTAAGATAACTAACAAGTCTTCTCATTTCATCCAGTGCTTGCGACTGCATGAGGATGTAGTTCTTCGCGAGGAGCAAGGTGGCAATTTTTGACAACTTCCGTACGGACGGGCTGTGCGCATAGGGGATAACCGAGCGTAATTCATCGAGCGCGTCGTTCAGGTCGTGCATCCTCCTCCTCTCGCGCGCGTTAATGTTTAGCCTCAGGACCTTCTGCTCTTTGTGTTTTTTACCCCCGTCACATTTACCCATAGACAGTAAAAGTCTCTCCTCAGGAAAAAGTACCATATCACTCCTGCCAATGCCATCACTATCATCGTCCTGACTCTGCTCCCCACTACTGCTATCCGCAGCTGAGGCGCTCAAGTTGAACCGTTCGCCGTACTTTACGCAAGACGGTACGGATGAAAAGCCAAATGTTTCCGGTCGACCTTCTGCCATCGCAGTTGACTGCGCGGGTGCCTGGTCGAAACAACTGATCGAAGATGGTCGATCCAGAGGGAAAAATCCATCATTGGCGGCAGAACCGAGAGGGTCCATCTTTCCCTGTCCGAGCGCTGAATCTTCTGAGGAGCGTCTCTATGCGGACACTGCGCAGTGTTGGAACGCTCTCTCTCCTCCCACCCACTACTGCCCCGCGCCTACACCTCAATAGACTTGTCATATAGGGTAATGCACTCCGAAACGCTGCTGCCAGTTTAACATGGAATCACCTTCACCAGACCTCGTACGAAATCAAAAGCCATGGGAGGTTAATTTTATGGGCGAAATCGAAAGGCAACCACCGTGCGAAATTCATTATGGCCTTGCCATAATTTAAGATAACCGATTTGTGGTGGGGGGGGGGGGGGTCATTTTGTTCTTTTTGTCAGTGTTATTGGTGATAGCATGTCATATTGCACTTTACGTGTCGGAAGACAACAAGACTGTATGTTGGACATGCAATTGGTAACTTTGAAATAAAAAATTGATAACAAAAAAAAGATAACCGATTTGAAGTGACACAAATGTGTGTTAAATTAAATAAATTACATAGGCCTACCACGTGCTATTAACAGACATTTCCTAGAAACACAAGTGCATTCCATTCCTATTAAATATCCAAGGTAGGCCTTCAAAATATATTTGTTTTGCAGTAGCCTACTAGAACCCAAGTTTTCTTGACTGAACTATTAGGTCTGCATCATTATCAATCATTTAAAAAAAAGATCGTCATTTATATGCTATCAACAGACAATAGCTGCAAACAGCTTCAATTAAGTAGGCTATCACATAATTTTGTGTTGCAATATTGCTTGCATATAAACCGCTGTTTGACACCACAGGCCTTTGAGCCCCCCTGGGGGTTCCAATGCCCCCTGCTGATAGAGAATCACTGCACTGGATAACCTAAGGGGGGCAGCATTTTAGGCTACTATAAATCTCCCTGGCTCACTTCTTTCAGTAGTATCAGAATTCAAGTTTAAACCCTTTTTTGCCAAGATCCCCAAATCAGCTCCAACCCTTCTCAAGAATGACCTCTTACAATGCACAGAACATGTTCCTCTACTTATTTCCAATCATGTTGACAGTTTGCTTTAAAAAAAAAAAAAATACTATTTCTGCTTGCTGCATACTACTTTGGTACGATATATTTGCTGTTTGTAGGCTACTTTTTATCTGACCAGGGATTTGGGATTTATTTAATTTATACATAGTATTGCTCTATACTCTCTGGGTTTTATTAAGTATGATAATAATGACATTACTAAATCGGATTAAAAACATTTTCAGCTTGTAGAGGTGAAGAGGCCATTGGATCCCCCAGGGCTGCTCCAACTGCTCCTGACTGTCCAATGTCGTGGACCCGCCCCTTGATACGGATCTGCTCCAGAGTTGAATGGGGCGGCTGTAGCTCAATTGGTAGAGCGGGTCGTTCAATGATCGAAGGGTCAGTGGTTCGAATCCCAGCGCCGACTGTCCACATGTCGAAGTGTCCTTGAAGAAGACACCTAAACCCAAATTGCTCCCAATGAGCAGGTTAGCACCTTACATAGCAGGTGTGTGGGTGAATGAGAGGCCATTGAGTGCCGCTAAGGTGGAAAAGCGCTATATAAGTGCAGTCCATTTACCATAAAAAAAGAAGCATACATTAGTTTAAGAAGGATTAAAAAAAAAAATGCTGCATGACTTGTGTAGGTTTTCAAACGTCACAGGTGTGCTTATGTCTCAACAGCTTTTTCGCAATAAAATATGCATTTCATTTCATATTAGAAATGGTGCTCAGAGAGCACAGACCTCTGTCCCTTAATGCATTTTGTGGCTCTGTGCACACCAAATTGAATGGGTTCTAAATTGGTCCATGCTACACCCCTCCACCGATTTTCATGAAAAGTCCCGTAGTTTTTGTGTAATCCTAGTCTAAAAAATGAATGGAGATGAATGGATGGCCTGGCCATGATTGGGCAGCTCATGGACCTGCCCCTTGATATGGATCTGCTCCAGAATTTAATAGGTTGTTAGTTGACCCATGTTACACCCCTCCACCGAGTTTCATGAAAATCGGTCTGGTAGTTTTTGCGTAATCCTGGTCCAAAAAATGAATGGCAATGAATGACCGTCCATGTTCGGGAAACTCGTGGACCCGCTCTGTGATTCGGATCCACCCCATATACTATATACATACACAGTACACGCAGGCTTATTAACACGTAGCTATTTACAGAGAACACTTAATGCTACCTGCTGACTCAATCAAAGTATGTGTAGATGTCTAGATAAGCCACTGTGTGTTGGAGTACTTCACTCAATCAATCAAAGCTTTATTTGTATAGCACATTTCATACCCAGAGGCAACACAATGCGCTTTACAGAGAACAAGGGAGGTGGGCATACGTCCCACCCCTACATATACCAGAGGGAAGCAAAAAAACAATATCACCCGGGGGCCAGAAAAGTGAGCTGTAAAAATTCTTCCCTGACCCCTCTCAACAAGGCGATTGAGCAAGCTCCTGGAGTATGTTTGTCTAACGGCTAAGAACATTTATAAAGCAATAAATTACATTAAATTACATTTTCAGAGTAAAACATCATAGGAGAGACATGGCAAACACTGGTTTATGTCTGTGTGTGCGTGAATGTGCCTGGGCCCAGATAGAGGCAGGGGTTGGGGTAGTGCACACCTAAAGGGAAGTGCATAGGGCAGGTAATTCTACTGTAGGCCTAAATCTTTATTGTCCCAGAAAGGTAATTGTTGTGTATAAAGGCCATCAACCACAAGCCAGACTGGACCTGGCATAGTTAAGATCACTCATAATGCTGCCCTTACTCCCCTGGAGAGATTGTTCAACTCTGCTCTGAGCAGATGAGCAGGCCTACAAGGTCCGCCTCTAGGGGGCAGTGTAGTATTCCAAAACGAGTTACTGCTTTTGCACAAACTGCTTTCTCTGACAAAGTCATTAAATGAGAGGAATAAGCTCCCCACTTTTAATTACATTGTATTGTATTCTGGATGCTTACCTGCCCAGAGACTGCAGATGGAAATAGGCTAATTAGCTATACTCTGGCGCAATGCATCTTCTCTCATGATGTCAGATGAATGTTTTTTGTACATGGTACCTGACTAAATAAAGTAAATGAACTAAACCAGACACTCTCCTCAGTATGTTTTAAGAAGAGAGCAATATGCATCAAGAAGCAATAACCCTGAATTCAGAGATATTTAATTCCAGTTTGAATTCCACCTCAAGATTGGTTCCTTTGAGCATCCAGAGGCTGCAGCTGTCTGACTCTGCTGTGTACTACTGTGCTCAATAGTTGAGTCAGTACCTGTACAAAAAAACTGGGGAGAGAAAAGTGTTCTAATAAGTGGAGACACACAAATGGGGCAAAATCATGACACATCTAAAGGTAGCCTGTATCTCATGTTCAGTATAAGAAAAGCAAGACAACTCTATTTAGACTCGTTTCTACTGTTATCTTCTATGCATCAAGCATTCTTCTTGGAGATGGAAAACACTGACTCTAAATCCCCAAATCACAGTACATTTCAGTAAAAGTAATTGTTGAAAATCAATTGTTTAACATAGACAACCTTCATCATTTCAGGGCAACAAAAGACAACGCTAGAGGCTTCTCAAAATTAAAAAAGATAGACCACTTAAGGCCATGCACAGACAGAGGTGGAGACAAGGATTTCATGTCGTCTCATCACACATGTACACGAGACTGTAAAGTTCTTCTCATTCCACTCATCTCACTGCAGACATGGACCACTGGCTGAGGAACATACTGATCCTTACACTATGCCTTGGTATGACTATCAATTTACATTTTCCTGTCAGTTTATTAGACATTCCAACATATCTTTTTTTTATTTGAAATTGTCACAATGTCACAAACAAAATGTGCTTTATCTCTACTCAGAATGCCGAGCAGCAGACACAGTCACCCAGCCGACAAGAGATGTGACTGCTACTGAGGGAGAAACAGTGCTGCTTAACTGTACGTTTGACACGACTAACGCAATTCCATATCTGTTCTGGTACAAGCATGAAGAGAATAGCCACGCTGAGTATATGCTGAAGCGGAACACTTTTGGTCCAGGGGAGAACGCTGAAGAATTCAAGAGGAGATTTGATGCCCATCTCAACTTCACTGCCAAATCAGTTCCTCTGAGCATCCAGAGGCTGCAGCTGTCTGACTCTGCTGTGTACTACTGTGCTCTGAGGCCCACAGTGATGACACTTGATACAGTCCCTGTACAAAAACACTTGACACTTGAGCAGTGGAATTTTACTGGATGTAAAATAAATAATAATAAAAAAACATACAGGACAACTACAGTATCTTAAATTAGGTCACTGCAAAACTGTGCATTGCACGTAGTATTTAAACCTCCACAGGAAAACTACTGCACCCCCCCCCCCTCCCACCCACACACACACACACAGCACCCCTCCCCGCCGATCTCCTCCGACTGTTGCTGGGAACTTCTAGTACACAGGCAGTGGATGATCGCAGTGTTCTTAAAGGGACGTGGTTGACAAGAGAGTTAGCAATGTAGCTTGGTCCTCACCCATTAAGGGTTTTATATATAAGGAGGAGGACCTTAAAAGCAACTCTAAATGTTACTGGGAGCCAATGCAGAGCAGCTTAGACTCCAACCAAGATCCTCTTGGTTCTGGTTAAAAGTCGAACTGCAGTTTTGAATGAGCTGAAGTCCCTCAGTGTTCTTTGGGGGGAGGCCAGTGAAAAGTACATTACAGTAATCGAGTCGGCTTGACATAAAAGCATACCATACATAAGAGTAGAATTTACCCTGCCTTGGAGAATAGCCTACTCTCACATAGGAGAGGTAGGGGTACACATGTTTCCTGTTTGTGCCAGTAGCCAAGTGGAACCTCTGATCTGTGCTTGTGTGAGATGAAATAACTTCACACCACCAGGTGGTAGTAGTCTGTATCATTAAGGGGGAAACGGAAGTCCACCGGATGTATAAAACGTAAACAACAGCGTTTGTTTAGCTACATATAGACTAGAGGAGTTTCGCTCAGCATATACGGTAATCTCAGAGAATGTCCCGCATGGGAGTCCAATGCTCTGACCACTACTCTACTTGTGCAGTGGAGATCGGCGGGTTTATTTGTGTCCTTCTTGATTTTGGCTACTGTGTGTCTGTTAGAAGTTGGTATACTGCGTACTAGCTTAGGCAATGGCTTGATAATTATGACCTTACGTGCCAGAAGTGCCATCTAGTAATCATTATGTGTCAGTACAAAGCTCCCCATTCTGTAGACTTAGGGGTAATTCGACCACCTAATGGCACTATAAGTAAGGAAACCAGGCCAGGTACAGCCTGGCTTATGTGCGTGGCTGGCTTGTTTCTGTTCAAGACTAGTAGGACGGAAGCTAGTCATGCCACTGAAATAACTGAATTTAAATGACATGAAATGATGTCTGATGAATTAAGATAGGTCTTGTCGCCTGGACACATCAGTTCCAATGTTTCCAATGCTAATCCTGCACAATAAGAGCGAGATAGCCAGTTAGCTCATGAGCTCACAACAACTAGCAGCAGCTTCCATAACATTAATGGTAGCGGTCAGTGGCTAAAGCAGTTACACTGATAATTACTTTAACGTTAGCTATTTTGCTGCAATTGGTTCAACTTCTGTTTCTGGACAAAGGTAAGGGATAAACCCAGATAACACAAGGCTAGCGGACCTACAGCGGGTCCCCGATGGATGCTCCACCACTATTCCACCGGTAGTTAATTGTCTATATCCTAGGCCCATTGGCCGTGGGTTCCGTGGCGTGGTGGCGAGACTCCGCCCCCTCGCATCAGAGCGGTTGGGGTGTAGTGCAGTTACTTCTGGGCAATCTCCGCCATGGCGAGACTCCGCCATATGAACGGTGGGGTGTTGGAATATGTGCGTGCTCAGGCGTCAGAACAATGTCCGTGATCCGCAGCGGTTGTCCGTGAGCAGGACGAGGGTCGAGTCCAGGGGGTTCGGTCTGAGGGGTTTTCCAGGAAGACAACGGGAAGGGCAGGGGTTCCAGGTAGGCACGGGAGGAGCAGGGATTCCGGGGAGACATGAGAGGAGACACGGGGGAGCTGGGGGTCCTTAGGAAAACAACACAGACGAGGATGAGACACAAAAACACGCTGGGAAAATGATTAGGCAAGAAAAAGGCTGGAGACGTGACAAACCGAGTAGGTGGCTATGTTCTGGCACCGGCAGGCTGGTCAACAAGGCTTTTGTAGGGGTTGCTGCTCATCAGTCTCAGGTGTGCCGATTGGAGATTGAGCCCAGGACTGGGTTGCACCAGTTTGGCGTAAGTCATTACTACATTCAAGCATTTAGTCACTACTAAATCCTTACTAAGCCCTTAGTTGTTACTAGCTAGTTTCAAACTAGTTGCTTACTAATTCCGGTTGCACCACTCCAACTTAAGCAATATCTTAAATAGCAACAACGTAGTATTTCGGAAGTTCTAGAAAGAGATTGTCGCAAAACGTGATGAAAAGAGCTTTATAGCCAATCAGAGCAAGCAAAGCAAAATGTAAACAATGAATGTAATCCAAGCCCCCAGGGTTCGAACTCAAAAGTGAAGGCCTATTGAACCGCGCCATCTTGGCAAATTCTGCGTCTATTAATACATCCATGATGTAATCACGAGTTGCTCCATGAAATAGTCATCCTATGTGTTATTATTCTCTGCCTGCATATGCCAACATTTTAAAAACAGCCATGAGCAACACATTTTGAAATAATGGCTTATAAAGTCCATTAGCAGCAAAAGACAAGACGATTAGTGATTTTCCAGTTTCAACGTCAAAGTTTTCCAGCAAACCAGTAAGTACGAGCCAAATACGTAGCAAATCTGTACAGGAGGAACTAACATTAACCTGTAACTTTCCACTTCTTTGAAACTGAAACACACCGTTATCGGTGACTGTTACCGTATAACTTTCGGTTATGGCTGGAAGCTAGTAGTCTAGCAGGAGGGGCCCTCAGATTTTGAGGTACCCCTACCTGAGTTAGAACAAAACACAACCATGCTTTTTCATATCCCCTATGTGTCTCATTAATGAGATGGATGGTTGTGGAACTTTAGTTTTGTGGGAAATACGTTTATTTAGACCTACCCTAATATCTGAAAAAGAGCCAAATTAGGCCTGTGTGGATAGGAGTGAGGTGACAAAAAAGCCCATAATTTCATAATGCTCACTCAAATTTGCATCAACTTTGCTGTGGTTTGACCCAAGTAACTGTCCAACAACTAGTACTACTAGAATATAGTCCTGCAAACATGACTTTAGTGTAGGCGGAAATTGTCTAGCAGGAGGGGCTAGTTTAGAACAAAACACAACAATGTTTTTTTTTTTTTTATCTTCAGGGTTTCCCATTCAAGAAATGCATGTCGTGGAACTTTATTTTTGTGGGATATTAGTGAAATCAACTGATGAGGTGATGCACCCCACAGAGCCAATAAAGATCTTTCTGGGGGGTGCAAGGGTTACATTGCACGTCTAGTTTTCCAAAGGAAGCTCTGATCCACTTAAAGTTTTGTGTGAGAGTAGTCAGGTACCTTGTGCACATGGATTACCTGAATTTATGTTGATAATTTGTTTTAATTATGTACTGTTGACCTCTAAACACAGTGATGAAAAGGCGGAAAGCATATACAGTAAATTATTTTTCATGGTGAAATAACACAAAACTTTTTTATTTGAACAAAATCAAAAGGATTTGGAAGTCAATATCCTTTTCATTTAACCTACCATAAGCTAGCCCTTCCTGAAAAAGGTATATTCATTGTTTAGTGTTAATTTGGGATATGCAATCCATATCACCCTCTGAAGTCAATATAGCACCACATTCCATTCAGGCATTACATTCCATCCAGGAGTGTGCCTCCTTGTTTTTTAAATTTGAACTGCCATTTTTAAACTGCCACATCCAGAGGGTTGTCATAATGTTATGTGGCAGAAATAAAATTAAAAAAATAAATTAGAAGCTACCAGTCTAATGACAGAACAGACAGGTAACACAAATGTCTAAATATGATTCATTCATTTTTATATATTCTTAAATTGAGTATTGAAATTGAAATGTTTTGTGTTGAAATAATAATAATAATTTTAGCTAGCTTAGCCAGCTTACTATTCCTTTAGCTAGCTAGCATACCATTGTACAATGCTAATTGCAGATACAAAGCTAACTCTTGACAGTGTGTGTGTGTGACTCTGTGTGGCAGCTGTGCACTTATGGAACCAACAGAGCCAGCACAGTCAACAAGCCAGACACTGGCACTAAATGAAAAGCTATGCCTGATATGTGGTAAAGCTCTGCAAGATGATACAAAAAAATCCATATATCAAGAATCCCAAATTGGAAGGACTAAAAACAATATTGAATTGCCCAGGAATGAAATGATGAGGTTCACAAGAGACTCTCTCCCCACTCAAGTGACCTACTCTCCTTCAAAGTGAAAGTGTCATACCACAAGTCATGCAGAGCAAATTACTCCAGCACAACCAACCTGGCCTATTGCACTAGGCTACTTCCACCGTGACTGTGCAAGACCCAGACAAGGATCAGTCCCTAATCAAAAAACCAAGACTGAGCAGAGGCACCGAATTTGACTTTCGCAATCAGTGTTTCATCTGTGAAGAGAAAGCCAGGTCCAGCCTGGCTTATATGTGTGGCTGGCTTGTTTCTGTTCAGGACTGGTAGGACGTAAGTATTATTAGTTATTAGTTCAACTTCTGTTTCTGGACAAAGGTAAGGGATAAACCCAGATAACACAAGGCTAGCGGACCTACAGCGGGTCCCCGATGGACGAGTTGGCGGACCTCCGGCGGAATATAACACAAGGCTAGCGGACCTACAGCGGTTCCCCGATGGATGCTCCGCCACCATTCCGCCAGTAGTTAATTGTCTATATCCTAGGCCCATTGGCCGTGGGGCGAGACTCCGCCCCCTTGCATCAGAGCAGTTCGGATGTAGTGCAGTTACTTCCGGGCAATCTCCATACACCCACTGGTGAAAACCGTGTGTCTCTAGCCCGCTCAGGGGCTGAGTTGTGGAGTTCATGGCATGGATAGTGGCGTGGTGGCGAGACTCCGCCTGCTTGGGTCAGAGCTGATTGAACGCAGTACAGTGACCTCTGGGCAATCTCCTTGCACCCACTGGCGAAGACCGTGGGTCTCTCGCCCACTCAGGGGCTGAGTTGTGGGATCCTTGACGTGGATAGTGGCGTGATGGCGAGATTCCCCCCCCTCGCGTCAAAATTGGTCGGGAGCAGTGGACCCCTCTCTGGGCTACCCACCTGCCCCCACCAGTTTCCAAAATGCGCCCGCACACTTAGGTAGGTGTAGGTTTGTGCTAGCTAATGTTACCTAAACTAACATCACTTGTCTTTCCATTGTGGCAAATTATCAACTGGTGATATAAGCTGGCTAGCTAGCGAACTGTTAAGATGGCTTCTATCATCCTGTAACATTAGGATAGCAGCAGCCATTACATTATTATACATTAGCTGCCCACCAGAAATTTAATTGAATGGGACATCACGGCGTCCTCACAACTCTATTAGCTAGCTATAGCTTTGTCAAACCCAGTCTGTGCTAGACGGGATGCTAATTTTCTAATTTTAAATTCCCATTAACTTATTCTAAAAAACTTCAGTGATATTAAAGTGGGAGTTTTGATTTAAAAATAAATACATTGTTTTAGCCTGACTGGGGTTCTTGTTACAATTATAGGGGAAACTGAATACTCAAAAGGTAACGTTATCTAGAGGTTATCCAGCCCGTGAGAGCCGTTAACGTTACTTTTATGAGGACTCAGACTCCTGTTTTCTTACAATGTATAGCTGTAATTGGCAACAGTTTTTAAAAAGCTGTCTGATCCAGCTAGCTATCTGTATTTATCCAGCATGTTGACGTTAGCTAGCCTAATGTTTGGAATGTCAGCTAGCTGTGTTAATTATCCTAGCATGCTAACATTAGCTCTCAATGCATTTGCTTTTGGTAACGTTAGCCCTCCAGTGCAATGGCAGAAACAGCGCACCATACTGTACTCTTCCCTGGCATAAAATCTACTTGCACCAGGTGCAAACTGTGCTGTAAGGTTTCCGAAGCGATAGCCTACCATAACTGTTGTGAGCGTGCTTTGTTGTATAGGCCAATACAATAGGCAACGTTACGAAGTCAAAGTTGGATATAAGTCAGTTTGTCTCCACAAGAATCTCCCTATTATCTCTCGCTCAAACTTAATTCGATATAATGTAGACTTACTGATAAATAGCCTATTGTTGTAATTTATGCTGTTTTGCATATGCAAAATAACGATGCTATTACTAATCGCTTTTATAATTTGCCCCCTTTTCTTGTAGCCCGATCACTACATTTCCAATACTGGGACTCGGGAGGTCCAGGTCCCGCGCTTCAGGGCTCTGGAGGTGTGCCGGTCCTGGAGGGCAGGTTGCAGCCAATGTAACCTAATGATATTATAAATATGTTACAACACCGCCCTGTTTTATGAGAAAGTAGCCTATGTCTTAATTTAATGTAATGTTGTATGCCCAACAATTACCTCGGAAAATAAAGACGTAGTCCTACAGTACCCGTGCGGGTTTTTGTCATTTATTTATTCTCACATTGAGATCTTAACTTGATCAAACACACCTGCTGTGTACTGAATCGTTTGTCCTAATGTCTTGTATTGCAGCGTTGTGATGCGCATATAGAGGCTATTGTGCTAAAATTATGACTACATTTCAGGGTGGGTGGAGGTGAAGATATTAAGTCAAGTTATTATATTCCTTTCATAATTTACAACTCCAAATAATTGTAATTCTGCAAAACATTCTGAAAGTTGTGTAAGCCTAATCATCACTGTGGCATCTGCTCCACATAATGTTGATCATCCCAGCACCTCGATCCGACCCAACTTCAGGAAGCATTGCGCATTTTGGGATTAAACAGCTCCAGTAGCAATATTCTATTATAACCAGAGGGCATTACAATAACATTCAAAACGAGATCTATTGACTGCATGACCTGTTAGTCTCCAGACTCCGGAGTAGGCTATACCCCTTGACCGCTGCGCTCACGGAGTCGTGGTGCACGGCCCTCTGTCTCCAAACTCATCGATTATGTTGAATCGCTGCGCTACGCATGCAGTCTGCAACATATTAGTAGGATCAGTAGGCTAGCCTATATGTAGGCTACATCACCAGCCCCTTTCTGCAAAATGTATTGTGTTGCCTTTGTATGTGAAATGAGCTATAATGATTTAATTGAACTAATAATCAGTTATTGCAGTGGTATTCCGCTCGATTCCTTATATCACCACAACTGACAGATGTTGAACCCAGAACAGTAACGTTTCAGTGTTCAACTGGCTTTGTTGGACACCTACTAAGATAAATAACGTTAGACTGGTGAACAATGCGGATGTTATGTCGGTTTCACAGCGCAAATGATCTGTCTTCTGGCAAGACCCACAATTGCAATTATTTGACTAAATAGGTACTGTTCGTAGCTGGCTGAAAGCTATAACGTTAGTCTAATAGCCCAAGCCTCCAAGCCTGCGTGGCCGGCTGCTTTTTCCTCTGTGTAGACGTGTCGTCGTTATACCTTTGTCGTCGTTATACCTTTATCGTACTTTTCCCAAATAGGCCTAATGCAAATTCGAGGATACGGCCTGTTAGGTAGCGTGTATCTTTATAATGTTTGGGGGTTAATATAATATTAAGGACTTTGTAAATGCCCCTGGTTAGCAGCTATAAAAACATATTTTAAAATAATTTTTATGGATGAATTCTGAAATAGTTAAACACATTTGTTTTGTTGTTGCCTAAAGATATCTGGAAAGTGTTATATTGAATTACCATGTTAATCCTTCAAGAGATCTTGCTCGTGTCCCCAAATTCAAATCCCAACTGACACTCTGAGCAGCCTTTCATTCACTTCAATGTGCTCGTGTCCCCAAATTCAAATCCCAACTGACACTGAGCAGCCTTTCATTCACTTCAATGTGCTAGTGTCCCCAAATTCAAATCCCAACTGACACTGAGCAGCCCTTCATTCACTTCAATGTAAAGGCATGTCGGATTCAGACAGCTCTCTCTCAAAAAGTATACATGTTACAGCTTAGATATTGACACCGTAGGAATCATGGGAACTTGCTGAACATTTTTGTCATGTATAGTGTCTGTTTATCTTAAAACTGTAGCCATGGCAACAAGTTAGAAAACAGGTAAAAATGAAAAATTAGCAGCTCAAAAGTTAGTGTGCGGCACCATACCTTTCAATGGGGAGCGCAGTTGCGGAACAAATCGTGATACTGTGAAAACTATAAGTCACACAGCTTAGATACTTACATTATACGAATCAGCACAGTTGTGTGAATGTTTTGATGTATAATATGGGTATGAGCTGTTAAAACTGTAGGAGTGCCAGCAGTTTACAAAATGTGTGAATATTTCCAAAGCAACAGCTGCCACCACTCTAAAAACATTACTGGAGATTTTCCCTATTTCCATTCAAGTCAATGGGGAATTGAAATTCACTAATAAATTAATATAAATTAAACTATGAAAGATATTGCTTAGCAATAAGGAAGCACACGATTCCAGATGAATCCGGTCGATTTGACATATGACTCGTGTGTGTGCTGTTAGAACTGTGGGAGGAGTAGCGTGGCAAACTTTTGGGGTTGCTCTAGATCCAAACAAACAAAGTCGACCAAGTAGGCTACTAGAGTGTGTTGCCCCACACTAATAAAGAAAGAAAGAAATAGTGGAAATATCACAAGTGGGCTAACTTTTGCAAGCTAGCCCACCTAATAAAGAAAGAAAGAAATAGTAGGAATACAGTAGAACCTCGAAGATCCGAACCCACTGGGAATGACAGTCGTTCGGATCTCTGAAATGTTCATAACTCTGAAGGTCATCCCCAAATACACAAAATGTAGAAAATATATGTAATGCGTACACTTGATATATGTTAAAAACACCCTCTATTTGAATCGAAAAGGCACTTACGTGCACTCAGATGATAGGCTACAAGCCCTTTTCCATTATTTTGAAGCGAATTAACTCCTGATAGTAGGCTATTAGCCCCTAGCCTAGTCGCCTTCAGAATAGGCATAACCTATTTAAATCACAAACAAATGACAGATAATATAGCCTATAGGAGAAAACAACCTTTTTTTCTTTTTTTTTACCGTTACTTTTTCTGTCAGGATTTCACCCGTCGTTAGTTTGGTGCTCATTTCCTGTTCTATCTCCGTTCGGTTGACCGAGCTGTTCGGATCTCCGAGGTTCTACTGTATCACAAGTTGGGCTAGCTTTTGCAAGCCAGCCCACCTAATAAACTCTAAATACATTATATAGGCCTACATTACAGGTCCACAGGTTTGCCTATCAACTGGCTGTGCAATATCAGTGCCAGTTCCCTGAAGTGTGGGCCAGGACTGAAATTGCAGAGAAGGACTGGTTTACGTCCTTCATGAAACGACACCCGGCGCTCTCCATCCGCAGGCCCCAGGCAACGAGTCTGTCATGTTCAACCTCCTTCAACCGCAAGAACGTGACAGACTGCGGTAGTCGCGACGCGGCGGAGAATTGTATTGTAGGTTCAAGCAAATATTAGCCCATGGAAGTATTATATTGTAATTGTGGGTGCAATCCCAAAACGAAAATGACGTTTTGTACTGCATACATGCATTTAACGTAGACCTACATCTATTTACAGACTTCTGACAGCCTGACTGGGGTTTTTACATTCAAAGTGCTGTTGTTTAAAAGTGAAACATCATCCAAGTAAATGCCGAGAAATAAAACTGCATACTGTTACTTAAAAACAAAAACGTTTTTTAATACGTCTCAATGAAAATACATTTTAACCACAGATCCAGATACCCTTGACAACTTTATTCGTCTAAAGCGACTAGCGACAAATTTAGCGATTTTTTCTGGTCTTTGGGGAATGGTGTTGAGAGCTCTGCAAAAGCATCTAACAAAAAGCATCTCTACAGTTCACGTTACCACCGAGCTCAATAGAGCCCAGTACAGCAAGCAGTGTTGCCAATTTAGCGACTTTGTCGCCATATTTATTAGCAAGTTGACCCCTTTAGCGACTCTTCTTCAAAAAAGCGACTAGCGACAAATTTAGCAACTTTTCCTGCCGTTATTGGAGACTCTGCCGTTGATTTCTATGCCAAACTTAGTGATGTAAAAAACACATGACAACATAGGCTACTCAAAAGGCAAAGCCTTACAACAGTTTCAGCCAAAACGTAAAGCCTTACACTGTGTCCTAACTGCTTGCGACGCGAGTAACAGAACGCGACATCGCATGCTTGCTGTCCTAACTGAAACCGTTAAATTTCCTGTTCTGTTACGTCATTTGTCTATATTTCCAACTGAAGACAGACGCCTGTCAACGCGAGCGACAGGAGGAAAATAGGAACAGGGCGAGCGTCAAAAGAGCAGTTAAAACGTCGCGCTGCGTCGCTCGCGTCCAGTTAGGACATAACAACAGAAAACAAAGCAATGGAACCCATTTTGTCGCTGACGCTCGCTCGCGTCGCGTGTAGATAGGACACGGTGTTACAACAGTTCCACCCAAAACAAGCTGCCATTTATGGTTAAACAAATTGGCCTTACTCCCCTGGCAGCCATATTGGTCAGTCTGACGTAATTAGGGGTGCGGATGCGGAAGTGCCCGTTGACTTCAATGTTAAAAGTTCACTGTAAAAACACCACTTCAAGAACCAAAAGTCACTAACAGGCTGAATACACTATCAGGGTTACAAACCCATCATTACCAGACTAATTGTTTTTCACTGCCATTGTTTTCGCGTTTGGAAATACATGGAGGTGAATGAGCCATAGTTGCATTCACTCCGAATTCACTCGCAAATTGACTGCAAAAATGGCATTAGCTATTGCTGAACACTGTTCCATGCTGGCATGTGACCACATTGGAGAAGCATGTAGAGCTGCTTTCTCAGACACAACTGCTGCTACCCACCTCATAATGCACAGGACAAAGTGCACAAAAATGATTTATGGTATAGCACCATGGGAACCAACCGCCTTTCCGAAGGTTCCCAATTCCGATGATTTACCTCCATTCATGTTGTGAATGGGATAATTGGATGCCCAATGCTGACGGCAGGTTGTTATGGAAACACCACAGAAAATGCCTATCTAAATCGTCTATCTAAACTCGTAGATACAGGCATAATTTTGATAAAGTTTCCACATATTGGGATTCTATGGTGGTACTATCAGGCATGAAAATGTATTAAAACGTAATAATATTAACATCAAAGCGGTTTAAAAAAAAAAAAAATCAGAGCAATGGCGTCTGATACAGGAATTAATCCGGACCGAAATGCATTCTGGGAGGGAGGCCGCGAAGGATCCAGGGCCGTGTCCGAAATGCATACTACTTGCTATATAGTAATAAAATAAAAAAAGATGGCGAACGTAGAGGTCACCGGGACCGCAGCGGGAGTTTTCAGATGTAAGTATTGACTTAATTTGTCGATGGAAAAAAAAAAAAATCTGTCATATCTTAGTTATAACGACACAGAGCTACAAATGCAGTTTTGTGTATATAGGTGGGGTAGAAATGACATTTCGAAAAAGACCGTAATGATAGCTAGCTGCTAGCATTGACCTCTGTGGTGGACGTTACGTTAGCTAGCTACCAGGCTGCAGGCTGCTAACGTTACAGGTGTTCGGATGGCTCTTGCTCAAAACGTATTCATGTCAAATCTTAGATGTTTCTATAGCTAGAATCGAGAGAAACAGACTAACATTTCCATGTAATATGACCATGATTGCTTAAGAAATGTGTAAGAAATGTCGAAATTGTGACGAGTTGTTAAATGGTTAACCTAAGCCACCGAACGTTACTTGACGTTGTTTAAACAATTGTCTGTTCATTAGGTGATTTAAACGAGTTCAACTGTTCATATATCATTATGTTCATATATTAGTATTCATTGTCCCATAATACTTCTGGATGTATTACAGGGACTGAGGACCACACCAGGGACCTGATCCTCTGGAGGACGGCCAACTCTTCCCTGTTCACAGAGAAGAGAAACGCTGCTCTGAAAGGCTACGAGTAAGTTAACTAATGTATGCATTGTTGCTCAAAAGCGATCCAGTGATGTAGCCTTTCTGTTTACTTTGGATATTGATTTATGTAGGACCTACATCGTAGAAGCTGGGCTGCAGGGGAAGATTGAGGGGCCCATGCTCAAGAGGAAGTGAGAGAACCTTGTAGCCAAGTAAAAGGTGATTTTGATCTACAGGCTACATGGCCAGGCTACATGATGGCAAAAATATTAATAGGGATTCACAGTTTGTATGACACTAGAAATCGTTATCTAACCTCCCTTCATAGGACCTAAAGAGCCCCAGAACTGGGGTTAGCACGGAGGGAGGGGAGGCCACAGCCGCTTCGTGGAAGTGGTACGGGGCCTTGGACGAGGCGATGGGGGCCACCCATGCGGTTACACCGGTGGTCCTCATCTCCTCGTCCGCCCCGTGCCCTCCACCGGCTGTGGCCTCCCCTTCCGTGGTGCTGACCCAACCAAAAGAAAGCCAGGTGACGGCAGAGAGCAGCGGTGAGGTGAGGCCAGGGAGAGGACAGAAGAGGAGGAGAGAGAGTGAGCTGGAGCAGTTGTTGGAGATGCTGGAGAGGGAGAAGAAAGGAAGAAAATAAGGATAGGGAGAGAGCGAGACTGGACAGACAGAGGCAAGAGGAGAAGGAGGCTGGGTATAGAGAGGAGTGGAGGGCAGAGAAGGAGAGGATGGAAAAGGAGAGGGCAGAATGGATGAGAGAGAAGGCAGAATGGGGGAGAGAAAGGGTGCAGATGAAGGCAGAATGGGCGAGAGAGAAAGAAGGTATGAAGGCTGAGTGGAGGGAGGAAAGAGGATTGTTCAAGGAGAGGGAGGAGCGGTTAATGTTGCTCCTGGAAGCCGCCGTGAAGAAAGTTTATTTTTTCTTAAATGTTTTTTTCTTAAATTAAATTGGTCTGTGTCTCATTCCTTGTAATGTATTCCCAGTCAAAGGAGAACAAATGTCACTATACCTAAAACCAGTCATTAGAGTAAAATAACATTCCTAATGGACATTGTAGTTTGCAATTAGGCATAAACGGAACACACATGCTGGTTCACAATGCTTCATTGGAATTAATCAGAGACGGTTATGAAAGCATCACTGTTTTTCAAATGTGTTTGACTAACGACTACTTGATAAGGGAGTTACATGTCCAAAGCTCTCTGCACGTTGAGTGTTAAGACCTTCCAAGTTACATGACATGTAGACATATGTCCTTAATGTGTAGATATTACACTTTTTGTTGAAATTGTATACATCAAGAAGTAACCTTTACATGTATAATGGAAGAAGCACAACCATAAACATTTCCTGGATATTTTTATTACACAATGGTCTTCAAATATACTTTTGACTTGTTTATATTTGGTCAGATCATTAGCTTCCCTCGCAAAAGGTACTGACAGGAGACGCGACGAGAACGCTGATCTGTTGTTTCCAAAAAAACTTAAAAGAACTGTTTACTATGTACAGTGAAAAATGAAACACAGACATTTAAATACAAATACATTTAAACAAATGTCTCAAGGCAGTCTATAAGGAACTGATTGAAGTTTAAAGCCTCAAGGCTGTCTTTAAGGAACAAGGCAAAGCAAACTCATGAACTGACTGACTGACTATTTATGGCAGGATGGGGTAGTCATGCTCACCAAGAGCTGGGACCAAGGCAGCTGGTGCCGATGCTGCTGCTGCCATACGGTCTCTGAGGCCATCACCAGGGTTGGGAAGATCTGCAGCAGCAGGACCATGGCCACCGTCAAGGTCATCAACCTTTAAATGGTTAAATGCAATTACTGTAAGTCGCTTAGCAGACACAAAAAGTGTCTGCTAAATAAATGACTAATGGAATGTTGGACAAAAGTGTCTGCTAAATGACTGATGTAATGTCACCTCCTCTGGCTCCATGATGTCTCCGTTCTCCAGGCAGAGGTTGTGCAGGACAGCACACGCAGCAATCACCTCCGCAGCCAAGGGCAACTTCACCTAAAAACACAGTTTTGCACTTTGAGATTTATTTCAAATGTAAAGTGTGTTACAAAGAAAATGTATTATTATGATTTATTTTCTACAACGGAGAGTTGGGATACTTGATTCTGATTGGCTAGCAGCCATGGTAAAATGCTCTGTAACCCACGGCTGCGACCACATAACAATTAGTATTAATGCGCCGTCAATCTCATTGACGAGGCCATTGATAAAATCAAGCGGTAGGCTATGTTTTGCGTAGCAACCACTCGCAGCAACCTCGCCTTTTTCGTATCCTATTACAATAACGCACTCATCAGTTCGACTCCAACACTTCCACACCCCTAGCAGCAAAAACGAGTGCTCTGGGGAACTGTTTTAATAACTGCACCATAGCTGGAAATATTCAAATAAACGTGAACCACCCGAATTATGCCTTATGTGAACAAGGCCAACCCAAATAGGCGAGATAACCTATGTTGCCTGGCAACCATTTAATTCAGAACTATAGCCTATCGCGGGAGATTTTGTAAATACTAAAATGATAAGAATGATCAGTAAATAAATGATTGAATGTTACTACTGAGTGTTTTTTCTGAATATATATATCTAGTAACCGTTGTAGAAAAGCAATTGACTTAAATTACCTCCAGAGCCTTCAGAAAGATCCCCCTCCACCTGGTCTTCATCATCCCGAACGCCCTCTCTATGATGCACCGGGCTCTGGCATGCAGGGCGTTGAAGCGCAGACGCACCGGCCCCTGCACTGGCTCTCTGATATATAATAACAATATAATAATCATAAATGTAATACATGCTTTAAAGATAAAATAGTACACGTGATTTTAAAAACAAGAACCAGTTACTGTAACTAACAAGAACATAAAGAAGCAAGGCTTCCTGTAAAAATACCTGTATGGCGTGATAAGGGCGATGGGTTCAGCCTGGCAGGGGGTAGCCTCCGTCCCCGAGGAGGCACCAGCCCTTCGGCGGATACTGCCGGTGGACATACATGTCCGAGTTCTTCAGGACACGCGAGTCGTGGGCTGATCCCGGAAAGCCAACAAGAATGTTGACAAACCGTCCCTTGTGGTCACAGACAGCCTGCCTCTGTGGTAGAGATTTCGGTTGAAGTAGCTCTGTTGCTCTGCCGCTGGGGGGATGAAGCGGACATGCGTGCCGTCGATGGCTCCGGCCACACTCCTGAAGGCACGAGATCTGGCCAGGCGGGCAAACCCGGCCCTGACCTCCTCCAGCGCTGCCTCCGTGGGGTAGCGTATCACACGGCTTATGATGCGCTGAATACCCCTGCTGACTCTGTTGACCACATCACAGACGGTCGACCGGGGCATGTCAAAGGCCTCTGACACAATCCGGTAGGAGGTTGCACTGGCCAGCCAGTAGACAAAGACTAGCACCTGTGTGTGAATGATAAGACCATTGTAAAGGGTGAGTACTGAGAAAAGCTCTAAATGCAATGAATTATTATTACTGTTAATGCTATTATTAGCACCTCCATGGTCTTGCCCCATCCTCCCTGACCATCATCAAGGGTATCAATGAGGTTCCTCAGTGTCGGTCTTGACAATCTGAAGTCCCTCCTTGTGTCCGCGCCGTCAAAATAGGTCCTCAACAGGGGGACGTGGAGGTTGACTTGTGTGTAAGGACCTCTGTCTTCCATGCGAGCCTACAGGGGGAATATTATTAGGCCAAACTTTAACTCATTTGCGCTTATGGCATTTAATTGTCTTTACAATATGATAATAGATAGACAGATGTCATTATCTGAAGAGCTAAAGTAACATTACAAAGCAGGCGTGTAGTGATGAGTAAACCCAGGTAGTTTACCCACCTCTTTAAAATGAGTTGTTGTTAAAATGAGTTGTTTTATAGTACATGCATGGTTACTATCAACTAGAACGTAGCTAGCAAGTTAACGTTCAATATTTACCTCAACTACAATAGCCCCAAGCCAGCTACTGTCACCAGCACATGCGGGGCTATCAACTAACGTAGCTAGCAAGCTAACGTTCAATATTTACCTCAGCTAGAAGCATGTTGAGAACAAATCTCATGACGGCTCTTTTCCTTGCAACACGTCTTCTCCTGGCGGCAGCAGCAGCCACACATCCCATGTCAGGAAAAGGCAACATTTTTGTGGATAATACACAAAATGATAACAAAAAACACCAGATAATTTTTACCGCGGTCTGAGTAAACAGTATCGTAACCCGTCGTAGCCCCGTCACTTCCGCTGAATGACTCGAGTAGCATGCTGTATTTTCTCGCATACTACACGCGTTTTGTGGATGCAGTATGCCTACTATATAGCAAGTAGCGGGTAGTATGCATTTCGGACATGGCCCAGTTGTATCCTTCAAATTCGTCAAAAGTAGGCCGCATATGTGGGCTGCATTCGGAGGACTCTTCGTAGGCTGAATGAATTGGGAGAGCACTTGTCGCCCTGCTGTGACGTAGCAGCCTTCAAATCCGGCCTAGGTAGGATGCAACCCTTGAATTGGGACAGACCCGTTATATGGCATAATTCACCACAATACGTATCTTCTATGTAAGGCTACTTTCCCAGATATATATATTATTTCCTCACTTTATATGTTATATAACATCTATGGACCTATATCGCTGCCATTGTTTTGCAGACTGCTCCTGAAGAATGCTTACTATGCACAAATAGGCCTATTACCCCACTCACATGCAATACAAAGCTTGACATGGAATGTAATGTCCTGCCCCAAATCATGTAGTCATAATTGGTATCACAAAGCTGACATATGGCCTTGAAAATCATAATTTCGGAATGGCGGAGCTTCGGTAATTTTCGGAATTAAGGTATTTCGGAATGGAGCCATGTCACCGCCAACTCCTCTGTGAGGGAAGTTGCTGTTTGCTCTCCCAAAAGTAGCTGTGTGTGCAAGTGCGCTACGTTAGACTTAATTCGAATAAAACTGTTTCCATCCCACGTTTAGCGAATCAACACTTTTTTGAATCAGCCAAAACCTGGCCATAGCGAGCGTTTTTTTGTTTGTGCGAATCAAGGGATTTTAATTGGAATTTTGCCGTTTCAATCGTCATTTTCTGATGCAATATTTATAGATGCGCATTTAAACAGGCTGATGGAAACACTACTATTGTCCTTATACACCGCTAATCAATGCTTGCCAGGTAAATCGGATATATGCGTGTTAATAATCATACAGCAGAGGTGTTTCCAGTTTTCTTAGGAATCTGATCACTGGCAAAAACACCTAGAAAATATATATTTACAGAAATTTGGTCCATTTGTTAGCTGTACAGTGTTCATCCCCTCAATAGTAATCCACCAGGACCTGTCTGCGGTTAGACACCTCTATTAGGCTATCATATATGGTGTAGGGCCTACACGATCAGATTAACGGGGCACCGTGAAAAATCATTCAAAAAAACATGTTAAACTCTCAATTTCAAAGACAAGAAACTCACTGAGGTGTTAGTTGGCGTTCTGACATATAATTCGCCATAAAGTAAGATTCTAGTTCATCTGGAAAGGCTTTTATAAAAAAATAAATAGCATAGAACTATTTAGTCACAGCACGTGTATAAACTTCCGCAAACTAGGTAGCTTAGCAACATAAACAATAACAATAGCTACCGTAATAATTCCGCTTCCTGAATCCCCTCTGCGGATTAATCTACACATCTACAACGGTCGCTTCAGGCTATCATATATGGTGTAGGGCCTACACGATCAGATTAACGGGGCACTGTGAAAAATCATTCAAAAAACACTTCCGCTTCCTGAATCCCCTCTGCGGATTGATCTGCACATCTACAACGGTTGCTTCAATACAAATCAATGGATTTAATAAAATGATCAATAAAATCCTACAGGATTCGTACTTTGCGCCGAATTTGATGTCAGAACACCAACGGACACCAATTACCCCCTCGGTGAGCTTCTTCTCTTTGAAATCGAGAGTTTAACATATTTTTGAAAGATTTTTCAAGGTGCCCACCCACATCCATTGTATGACCTAAACGGTGGTAGAGCAATTATCAGACTTTCTCAAAAGTGCTAGTTTTGTCAACGTTCTGATCTGAACCATTGTATATGATCATAAGTAACCTTAAAACAGGGCTAAACATGCATTTTCCCTTTACTACTCTTTCATTATGGCCCGTCCCCACTGGTCAACTGTCACGCACGTCAATAGGCCTTATGCCGAAGGTCACATGACCAAACCGGAAGCTGGGTCAGCTCACTTCCGCTTCTCCCGACCTGCTCTACCTGCCTGGCGATAGAAAATAAAAACCCAAACACCCAGCGACGCAACGTGACCCTCATCCTGTTCTTCACCTTCATCAGTTATATTTTGTTATTTTATTCTTTGGATTTTGATATTCGTTTTGGAATATGGCGCTTTTTTACACGCGATGCCTCCAGGAGCTACCAAGGATCAGCATAACCGATGTCCATCGCATATGCAGGGTAACATCTAAAACTCCTACTACCAAAATGGACAAGGGTTTTAAGCTATATGCTTCCTCCTACATCTGCGACTATGAGGGTATGTAGAGTAAGAGAAGCTTATGTATTTCTGCATTATGGCGCAAATTTGACAGAAACATTTATAACGTTAGCTAGCTAACCACATCAAAGCATCATGAAACTGTTAGCTAGTAGGCTATGCATGTTTGGAAACTTAAACTAACGTCATATGCTTTAAATGTCACTCTGCCCCCTCAGTCTCTAACAAAGACAGGCTGACTTGTGAGGTTAGCATCAGATGCCTGTTACAGGTCTATGAAGAAAAACGAGAAGCCACACAGCCTGAGAGTAACGTTAGGGATGGGTTGGGTGTTCTGTTCTGAGTTCTCCATCAGTTCCAGTTCAGGGACAGTTTTCCAACTCTCTCAGGATAAGACTAGAGACTAATCAGTGACCAAGATCATGACTGGGTCCCCCTGACTGTAAAAAGGCAAGATATCATATTCTGAGAGCCTTGGTGAATGCATGCACAATTGTTCCAAGTTACTTGTGTTGATAGTAAGGTCACTGGGGTATAGTCAATTCTGACTGTGAACGCTCCATTCTTGGGCGCCACCCATCATTGCATGTAATCAGGCCTCTGATTTTATATCCTGTTATTATATTTATTTTATTCGTGTAATTGCCAAACTTGCCCCAGCAACCTAACTAGACTGTTACATGACATCAGTGGCATGATGGCATCTCATCTGTTATGACCACTGCTCAAGTAGGATAAGTTCAATCATACTCAAATCAGTGTCAAGTCTGTAAGAATTCTCTCCATATACTTTTCTACAGATAGTGCTTCGGGATTCAGACCCTGTGATCCTCGTGTCATACCGCTGCTCCTGTGTTGCTGGTACTGCAGTGTGTAACCACACAGTTGCTTTGCTGTTTCAAACGGCGCACTATTCTGAGCTTAATGTACAGGTTGTGCCCCCTGTCCACACCTGCACTGAGACAGAGCAGAAATGGCACAAGCCCAGAACAGCGGTAAGTGATGAGATGCAATTCATAGAGCCACTGAACTGGCAATGCCAGAATCCAGCTTTTTATGGGTGAGGAACCTTATAATATAAGGATGTATTATTGAATTGAATTTTGTTTTGACAGGATTATTAGGCACTCATAGATGATTTCGCATATGCTTTATGCACACCCACACAATTTTGTTGTCTAATTGTTGAGATTGTATGTTATTTGTCTTTTGTCAGGGAGTGAAACCTGGGCCAATAAACAAAATGGTTGTCACCAAACCAAGACTCAACCGGCACATGGGAGGAGGAATCAGGTGAGATAGTGAGCTGCCTGTTAGTGTGTATAAAGAATTATTTAAAATTAACTAAAATTTAGAATGGATGTCAACGGGAGACCTACATACATTTTTTGGTTGGTCAGTTTTCCTCTCTATACATCCGTGCACGTGCGTCATTCTGCATGACACGATGCCTGACGCTATTATTGTCTTTCACAGAAGTACACTTTACAAGGGCTTGGTTGGGGACCCACTTGACATGTCCATGCTGCAGATTGGAGAAATATACAAAGACTTTGACATTACAGAGAAACCCCTTGCAGCAAATATGGACATCACTGACGAGAAGACCCTTGTTGAGACAACACTTAGGCTCCGATATCAGCCGCAGATCTGATGGTGACGTTGCCGCTAGCGACGCAACAGCTGATCAGGTCGGTCATTCGACGGTCAGCGAAGCCACCGCGCTCCTCCCAGTAGGGGGACGTCTAAATGAGCAGCCTCTTCGTGTTCTGGGCAGCCCCCCTTGTCCTCTTCGTGTTCTGGGCAGCCCCCCCTGTCCTCTTCGTGTTCTGGGCAGCCCCCCTTGTCCTCTTCGTGTTCTGGGCAGCCCCCCCCGTCCTCTCTGTCTCGCCCGGCCGCGACACGCTCTTCTCACTTTTGACAGGGCTGTCGTCGCTGTGGTAACCGGCGTCACAGACACAAAAGGTGTGCGCTCCTCACTGAGGCGGAGGTGTGTCTGTGTGTGGGGGTCACCCCCGCTCCCAGGTGATAAAATCAGCCTAAATGACTCCTCTGAGACTGTTAAAGGTGTTAGAGTGCATGTATGCTGTTAAAGGTGTTAGAGTGCATGTATGCTGTTAAAGGTGTTAGTGGGCATGTATGCTGTTAAAGGTGTTAGAGTGCATGTATGCTGTTAAAGGTGTTAGAGTGCATGTATGCTGTTAAAGGTGTTAGAGTGGGCATGTATGCTGGAGACTTTAGTCCCCCGTTCAGCAGCACTAGTGAATAAAACAGCCAAACTGGAAAAAAAAAAAAAAAAAAAGGATGTGGTACAGCTAATTAGATCTTATCCTGCTCTGTTCCATGATGTGCCCTCCCGTACTAGCGTTGTGGAACACGATATTGATGTTGCTGGTGCCAGGCCTGTTAAGCAACATGCATATCGTTGCCCAATGGCAAAAAGGGAGGTAATGAAAGAGGAGGCTGCTTACCTTTTGGATAATGGCTTGGCGAAGCCCAGTCAGAGCCCATGGAGTTCTCCATGTCTGCTAGTCAGTAAACCTGATGGCACCTCCAGGTTCTGTACAGACTACCGAAAGGTTAATGCAGTGACTGTGCCAGATTCCTACCCCTTGCCTCGAATGGACGATTGCATAGACAGTGTTGGTCCTGCTGTGCACATTACCAAGCTAGATCTTCTGAAGGGGTATTGGCAAGTGCCTCTAACTTCCCGTGCCTCTAACATATCTGCCTTTGTGACCCCTGACCATTTTCTAGAGTATACTGTGATGGCGTTCGGCATGAGGAATGCGCCCGCCACCTTCCAACGCTTGATGCACCTGGTGCTGGGTGACATCCCTCGGTGTACTGTGTACTTGGACGATGTGGTAGTGTATTCTGACAGCTGGGAGAATCACATGACCAGTTTACATCTGGTTTTCCAGCGCCTGGTGGAAGCGTCCTTGACTCTCAACCTTGCGAAGTGCGAGTTTGGTAAGGCCATGGTAACTTACCTGGGGAAGCAAGTGGGGCATGGCTGTGTGCGGCCGGTGGATGCCAAGGTCACAGCCATCCTCTCATATCCTACTCCTACAACCAGACGGGAGCTTCGGCGTTTCCTGGGCATGACTGGATTCTACAGATGTTTTTGTCAAAATTTCTCAGTGGTGGTTGCTCCGCTCACTAGGCTGTGTAGCCCAAAGGTACCATTCACGTGGAGTGATGATTGCCGACATGCCTTTGTAACTGCCAAGTCTCTCCTCTGCAGTGCTCCTGTCCTGGCGGCACCCAACTTCTCTGCTCCATTTCAGTTGGAGGTTGACGCCAGTGCTACTGGGGCCGGGGCTGTGTTAGTTCAAGATGGTGAAGCAGGTGTACCCCACCCTGTCAGTTATTTTTCGGTGAAGTTTAAGAAACATCAACTGAACTACTCAACCATCGAAAAGGAAACACTTGCCTTACTCCTTGCTCTTCAACATTTTGAGGTTTATGTCGGGTCTAGTGTTGACCCTGTTATTGTGTATACTGACCATAACCCCATTGTTTTTCTAGCCCAGATGTATAACCACAATCAGAGACTGATGCGGTGGGCCCTGTTGGTGCAAGGCTACAACCTGGTGATAAAGCATAAGAGGGGCGTGGACAATGTGGTGGCTGATGCCCTGTCCCGAGGGTGAGAGGGTCATGGGGCCTGCAGCCTGTGTGTCTATTTATTTGGTGTTTACTTTTCTATCTTTTGCCATTAGATAGGTGTGTGCTCCGCTTGCCTGTTGTGAACGGTGAGGTGGGGTGAAGCTCCAGCCTTTGGTGTCATTAATTGAGTAACCTATCGATTACTATCAAACTACCTGTTTGATCTTAAGGGGGAGGGTGTTACGGCTGGAGTGTGGTGTATGTGGTGTCTCTCTGGTATTCTTCCCCCCAGGTACTTGCCCTTCCCCCCCCCTGGTACCTGGTGGAGAGGTGTGTGCGCGCGCGGCTGGTTCCAATCTGCTGATTGTGGCCGGAGACATAAAAGAGAGAGAGAGGCACCAGTCGACGCCCGTTGCCATTGCATAATGTTGTGCTGTTTTTGTGGTGGGGCCAAGGCCTGTGTGGCCTTCCTTTTTTCTGGTTATTGTTTAGTCTGTTGAGACTGAGTCTTTTGTCATTATTACTATCCTTTTTGGATTAAATTATTCAACGCATCCGGTTTTTTCCTGCCTCCTTTGTGCCCCCGGTTTAGTTGTTCTGTGTTACTCCCCCCTTTCATACCCCTAGACGCCTTTCATTTGGGGGGGACGTAACATATTTGGCTTAGCACAAAAGGGCAGTGTGCTCTCGTACCAGCAACCCATACTGCCCACAAGGTCGGTCAAAATGCACAAAGATCCTCCATCTAACCCACAGCTGCCTTTTGTGGCACGATGCTGTCAGCTAGCAGAGCAGGTTATATTTGCTCATATGTGGTATTTATTTTGTTCACAAGTTAGCGATCGTACAGCCAGGCTACAGAGCTCCAGGAACCTCTATGCCCAGCCGAGCTGCATCATGCAGCATAAATAAATAATTTTTCGAACCGATATATTTGACAGAATCAGTATTCTATGCAATATTATAACGCTCGTTAGCTCGAAGCCCGAACACGCCCACTCAAGCAGATGAAAACACGGAGGGCATGCGTACACGTGTTAATTCCCCGCGACTGACAGTTGACCAGTGGGGACGGGGGCTTAATATGAACAAATTTAAATGTTCCATTTCTTTACACGGAAATAAAGAGTGCAAAAAAAAAACTAAAACTGCCCTTGAAGGCACAAATATGTAGTCTTCTTGAATATGAGAGACTTTGGAGTGAAGGTTGGCTATTTCATTTCATAGGCTACAGCCTCATATCTCAAAAATCGGTGCCATGCCATAATTCCGACGTCTCATTATTCCGACCACTCAATGTTCCGAAAATTACCCATTATTCTGACGTCTCATTGTTTCGACGTCCTGTTGTTCCGACCATATTCATCCGACGTCCCATTAATCCGACCAATATCAATCTCTACCACTTGGCAGAAGGGGATAGACGTGGACACAGGGAACAGGCTAATTTACGAAACTGGACCCAGGAGTGGAACTACTCGGACGGCGCTTAGTGGGCGCACTCTGCATATCGCAATACTCCTGCGTGCCCTCACGCCTCCAGGAATTGCTCAATGCTCGCTGGCCAAGCGCCTCCACACATATACGTTATTTTCATCACAGCCTACTGTAACTTATGTTGTATGATGCCGTCTAGAAATGACGTTTGGAGGCGATGGACAAATGTCGAATTCTGAAGTCTGCCAAGTGAGACCAGGTTGGTCAAAGTAATGGGACGTCAGACAAATGGGTTTAATATGGTCAGACCAACGGGACGTCGAAACAATGAGACGTCGGAATAATGGGTAATTTTGAGAACATTGAGATGTCAGAATAATGAGATGTAGGAATTATGGGCAGCCCCCCCAAAATCAACGTGTGCATGAATCAAAAGTTCTAACATGCAAAGTCTACCTGACTACTAGTCATCAGCACTCAGATTGAATGTGTGCACTTATGTGTAGCCCACGCTACCGAACTAATAGCCTGTTGGAATATTGGTTTTCGGAGTAGCAGGGTTTCAGAGTAGCGGGGTGTCAGAGTAGTGCACTTTTCGGAATAGGGGGGTGTCGGAGTAGTGGGATTTCGGAGTAGCGGTGTGTAACCAGTTGATTAACCCGACCGGCGCCCTGTTACCAATGTCGGACCCATCAGGATTTACACTTTTCAAACGCGTTAACAGTAATGTGTTGCTGAGGTCTGTATAATCTTCACCCGAACCAGCGATGAAAAATGGGTGGAATCTCCTTGTAAACTCTGTTTCTGGGGTAATTAATTCTGTGGAAAGTGTACGCATCTTCACCAGCAACCAATCCCGCACAATGCTGTCGGGTATACATACGTTACCTAGTACGTCTAAACCAAGCCCCCAGGATTCGAAATCTAAAGTGAAGGCCTATTGAACCGCGCCATCTTGGCTAGGTTTGTAGTCTTTTGGCTATTTCCGGTGACTTTTGTACTTGCGCAGTTGAGCTTTTCTGTCCGACGCGCGTCCACGAAAAAGTTCACGTTTATGTGAAATGTAGACGCACGTTCCCGGCTCTCGGCTCTCCCCGCTTTGATTTAGCAATGAAAACCGGCTTGCATATTAACCTGTTTTTGTCAAATATATCCATTGGAGAAATTATTTTTTCATCCAGGCATCTGAGTTTTAACAGGTTAAATATAACTGAACATGTTTTGTTTGCTAGTAGATGGTATTCATTCCGTTCGCGATAACGTTATTGCAGCCAGGCTAAATTCCTCCAGGGAGCCAGTGACCGGCGAGTTGAAGAGCTTCACTCCCCGCCAGCAGGAGCTTTGGCCGCTGCTACCGCATCTCGGATAACCCGCTGAGTTTGTGGCTGCTATTTCACATTCGCCCTTGATCAATCCCAATACCGATCCATGGTTATAATGAATCAATCGTTCAGATCAGATCGGCAGTGCTGCATGCATGTTACAACATCATTGTTAGCTTTATTAACATAACCATAGCCTACATTTATCTCTCTAACGTTAGGCTATCCATCTTACACCAGTCGGCCATTCGATAGCTAGAAGCGGTCAACGCCAACGTTGACTGAAAACACCCAGTGTATCGTTTCATCTTTATGCTACACATCAACTCCTTTCCATTGTATGTGAATAAATTCCTGTTATCCTAAAAACATCCCATTTCTGTCCATTCCTGGAAAAGACAGGTTAAAACAGGTTAATATGCAAGCCGGTTTTTATTGCTAAATCAAAGCGGGGAGAGCCGAGAGAGCCGGGAACGTGCGTCTACATTTCACATAAAAGTGAACTTTTTCGTGGACGCGCGTCGGACAGAAAAGCTCAACTGCGCAAGTACAAAAGTCACCGGAAGACCAGAAAAGCACAACTGCGCAAGTACAAAAGTCACCGGAAATAGTCAAATGACTACAAATTTGCCATGGCGCGGTTCAATAGGGCTTCATTGTTGATAGCGGTCAGTGAATGGAGTGACTGTATCCAGTTCTATTAATACATCCATGGTCTAAACACTGCATGCTTCAGACGTTTCTGACCTCCGGGTCTTAATAGGCACATTTTATATGATCAACCATCGTAATCCTAACAATGCCGGGCTCACACTACAGGATGTTTAAAATGCTAACCAATTTTGAAATTGTGTTACACACGCACATAAAGAGAATCTTAATGGATATTCTTCTTGCGCATCTCAAACAAGCACACTGCAATATTTGAAAATAACGGCTCATCACACACCACAGGATCTTATCGTGCCCAAAGGAGCAACTGGTCTAGCCGTCTCGCTTGTAAAGTCGTGACGTAATAATCTTAAATATTTGATATTATCAGGGCTGCCCCGATTGGTCTGCGAGCCGATCGGGAGGTTTAAGATTGGATCTTTAAACCCCTCACATTACAAGATAATCTGGGCCGAACTTCGGTACTGACCAACGTTCCAGACCAGATTTCTCATCAGATTGTCGCAAGGGGTGAATCGGGGATAAATCGGCCCAAAAATCCTGTAGTGTGAGCCCAGCCTAAAGCGAATAATGAGACAATGTTACTTGTTACAAATGTTTTTTATTACACATTTTCCCCAAACCACAATTTACATTTTTAAATTTTTGTTGGCACAATGACAAAGACATTCTATTCGGTTTTATGTTGTCTAGCATTCCTAAAAACTCAACACATTTGCTAACATTTTTTCTAATAAAAACTTCTTCTTTTTTTTAGCAACCACAGGCACATCAACATCATCATTTTTATATATTTTCAGTATACAGTTGGGAGTAGCCAGAAATTACCCATCCCGCAGCATTTTAGTGATGCACCATCACCAGGTGGTGTGTTTGAGCAGATTTAGCAGGCTGGGCTCACAGTGTATTTCTCCTATAGTCTACGAATGAAGACAAGCCTGATCATTGCGTCATTGAATTTCAGATTCTGTAATTTAAAGCCTCTGGAAACTTGGCTTGAAATAGTAAAAATGCATATATGATATCAAATGTTAGTCTCTTTAAGCATCCACAAAAATCTGAGTTAAAATAAACGTTCAGAACCCTTCGAAAAAAGTGTTCAAAAATGGCTCATTTTGCTCTCTAGACCATTTCTCAGGAATGTGTGGGCGTGTCAGATCAGGATTTGATTGACATTTTGATCCGCCAATGACAAACAATCTCATCAAAACTAGCAACGCTCTATGCACAGCAACTAAAAGTCCAGCCGTATATGTTTGAGCCGTCAGATACTCAATTCTCAGAGGATGCAGAAATACAGTAGAAGCCCTGCCATCTCCCAATAATTCATTTTAATCGATCACTGAATGGTGAGTTCCATAATGCTTTTCTATCCATTAGTAGAATTAGTTACCCACAGCTAGTTCTAACCATACTAGCTAGCGCTAACATTATTAGGCTGCTAAGCAGCTACAAAGCACTGAGTTGGCAAGCTAACAATGTTAGATTTCTTGAGAAAAAGGTGAGGTTAACAATAAACGTGGAACATTTACTTAAACTTTATCATTAGCAATTAAGTAACTTACATGATCGATCTCTAGGCTCTGGGCATCGGGGAGAGGCTGAAGTGGAGGGAGAGAGGGTACTGCTCCAGCTACAAGAAATAGCCGTTGTGCAAAACCAGTGGCTTTCTGGCAGAATTTAATGAATGAGCGCAGCATATGAAGGTATGTTTCCGGACTGCTCCACCACGGCTCACCAAAAACGCAGTCCACTGTTTCTCTAAATCCAACACAGTTGGAAAACTAAAGAATGACTTGTTGTCATCTCACCGATGAGCACCCAGGGACAGCACAAACACACAGGTGGGGAGATATAGGATAGATAAAAATAGATACCGGTAGATGGATAGATAAAAATAGACAAAGATACTAGGCTGGATCAAATACAGTACGTTAGCTAACTGCAAAGTTGCTGTCGACGAGGCAGATTTAGCGGGGAGGTAGGACTTACTAACGTGCATTTTTTAATGATTGGATCTCGGATATAATGACGTCACATTAAACGAATTAAACAACGCCCATTTCGAATTTTGATAGAAAGTAATTGCTAATACTTTTACATGTTTATTATGTACATAATACACTAAATTACATAGTTAGAAGAATTTTGTGGATTTGAGTTTCCAGAGGCTTTAAATGCTCTGTTTCCATTGTATGACCAAAACGGTGGTAGAGCAATTATCAACTTTCTCAAAAGTGCTAGTTTTGTCAACTTCTTGATCTGAACCATTGTATATGATCATAAGTAACCTTAAAATAGGGCTAAACATGCATTTTCCCTTTACTACTCCTTTAACCTTGACAGAGGTTAAGTCTGACTTCCCTCCACATCTGAAAATAAACCTTATAGTCGTGTACTATATAAATGTCATGCGCAATTGTGGTGATGTCTGAGGGTCCTGGTCTCAGTGTTTTGCTGAAAATATTGAAAAATCTGGCAAGAGGAAAAGACACAGGAGTCTGGGTCAGTGACAGCGTCACTACAAACAGATTCCCATAACCTCATATCCAGGGTGTTAGTCACTGGTTGTGCTTTTTTAAAGTACTGTAAAGAAAACAGGTGACGCTAAAGGTATACTGTCACAGTGTACCTAATACACAATTGTCTTTCTATCTCTCACCTTTACACCTTGTATCCACTTCATGTTTCTTTAACTGTTCTATACGGGGTCCTACTCTGCTCCACATCATCTTCACAGTCTTCTCTTTCTGTTCTCTCTTTTCCTTCTCTGTCTTCTTTCTGTTTCCGTTTCTCCTCTTTCATGGCCTTACTCTCATCATCCTCTTCTACCCATTTTTTCCACCGCTCCTCAGCTTTCCTCCGGTATTCCTCTGCAGCCCACTTGTTCTTTTCCCTCTCTGCCTTCTTTCTGGCTTTCTCCTCTCTTTTCTCCTGCTGTCTCATCTTATAGGCGTCTCATCTTTTAATCAAAGATGCTACCAGATTTAACCTTCCCATCCTTATGCCTGTCAGAGGGGGCCTGGTGTTCCTGGGCGTTGATAGACGGGGCTTCCTGGTGTTGCTGGGTGTTGTTAGACTGGACCTTCTGGTGTTGCTAGACTGGGCCTCCTGGTGTTGCTGGGTGTTGTTAGATGGGGCCTCCGAATCCCAGTCAGAGAGTGCCTGGTGTTCCTGGCTGTTGTGACTACCAGACAGGGCATGGTCTTCCTGGGCTTTGATGGCCTCTGAGCATGTCGACTCCTCCCCAGACAGACGCACTCTCCTCTCCTTTTCTCGGTTCTTGTATTATTACTTAAAAAATATATATATATATTTAACACTAACATTATTTACAAAATGTTTTGAAAGTTTAAACTAGCACCAGCATATTTAACAAAGGCATTGCTTTGCCGCTGCTTAATTTTACACTGCATACTGTTTAACAAAATGTTTAGAAAGATTAGAGGAAAATCATGTTATTTCTAATGACGATAAATAGGCTATATCTTAACCAGTAACTAGGCTATTCCTTGTGCTTAATAATGTGAGATAGATGGATGGATGGACAGGCAGAAAGACAGACAGATAGATAGATAGATAGATAGATATGCAGGCAGACAGATAGATAGATAGATAGACAGACAGAAACAAACAAAAAAGTTTTCAATTGCGGACTGGAGCTTTAAGTGAGTTTGGTAGCGGATGCTTCATGGTACAGTACCATTACATTGGGCAGCATTATCATGACGTGAACGTTCAGCATGAAGCATCTGAAAATCACCTCAATCAACCAACAACGTCATGGGTAAATCCTAAATGAGGCCCTATGTCCAAACACAGTGTGTGACTCTCCCAGACTGAAAGAAGACTGCCTGGGAAACGTGGAGGTCTTTCCCAGAGGTGAGTGGTGCTTTCAGTGAACTCCTATGCAGGTGTAATGGAATTACTGATCTAGTAAAAAGGATTTACCAAGATTCGCTCAAAAGGTTAAGTCTGGTTTATTGTGAAAACATACGAGCGCAAGGACTTTCTGGACAACGCAACAAGAGTGGTTTATCCAGACAAGTGCCGGCCCTGGGTCTTGCTGCGCCTTATATGCAATCAAAACACAGGTACGGTGCTTCCAGGATGTGATTGGCTACTCCATTGTACGTCATATGAAATGGCAGGCGTGGCCAAGAGTACAGACATGTGACATGAGAAAAAGGCGGCAATTGGGGACAAAGGATGACAAAGGATGGTTATTCTGTTGTAGACAGATTCAAAGTGTATGGCCTCCTGGAGGCCATTCTGTAGGTTAGCACAGCTATGTGAATATTTGGGGGAGGTGGTGAATTACAAAAGGAGAGAGAGGAACAAAGGTTTAAGGTGTTTGGATGTAAATTCCACAACAATCCCCCATTTGTGCCTGAACAGGTACCCAAAAATAAAATATAAAATCCAAACACAAAGTGTAAACATTCAGCTATGCTATACATGTGGAAAGGAAGTAATCTCTCCACTAGGTGGAGCAAAAAATATATATTATTTTATTTTATTTTATTGTGAAATATTTAACAAAAAAAATAGATTATTTTCTTTCCACGTGCAAAATCACGCACCAAAACCCCTTGTTTCAGAAATATGACAGGAAACAAGGTCAAAAAGATGACATGATTATATACTATTTATAGTCTAAAAGTGGACAACCATTCACCAAAAACCCTGATTTAAAGTTTGAAACAAGGTAAAAAGATGAATGGTTACCAGTGTAAGAAGGGCAAAAAACCTCTTGGTCAATTTAGAGGAAAAACCCAAACTTATTTATCAACTCATGTTTCAACCATTGTAACTCTTGTAAACAAATATGATATTTTTTCAAGATAATTTCAAAGTTCATTCACTCTTGTTGTGAATAATCGCATGTAATTTCTTCTGGATTGTAGCTTCCATGTTTGCGTCTCTGAATGTTCAATGTAGGTTCCAGTGTGTGCGGTTAGAGAAGGAGGTGACCGGCAAGGTCAGTCTCCGATTGCTCATCAGAGGAGAGGACAGTGTGGCGGTGACCGTCAAGGTCACTCTCCGATTGCTCATCAGAGGAGAGGACAGTGTGGCGGTGACCGCTTTGCCCTTGAGATCTCTGGTTCGGCTGCATGGACCGTCCTCTCAGCTACTTTTGACAGCTATTCCACACAGGCCAGAATGCCCTGGTCCTGATTGTTCCATCTTTGACGGGTAGGTTCACCCCGCAACATCTACTTCTCTTCCATGTTTTCTGGCCTGTTCTCAGGCTGCTCATCTGCTCCTTGGTTTGGGACGCAACGGCGTCAAAGTTATCTCAGCTACTCTGGCAGCCGTCTGCGTGGTGAGTTGAATCTGGTACGGTCCCAGGTCGCGGATCAGGACCCAACGGCCTGGTTGGAGATGATAAGAAGAAGCCCTCTCTGGCGTCCGGAATGGTCACCTTTCCTTAGTGGGGACTTCATACGGGGCAGGTCGGCAATGTCTTTGAGAGACATGGGAGGAGAGACCTGTGAATCTACAGATGAGAGAGACAACAGAGACAAAACAGAAGAGCAAAAGGAGAGTCCTCTGGTCTGGTCTGGTCTCCCTGTTCCCCTCTTTGGTCAGGAACCCCCTCTTTGGTCAGGAACGGTTATCAGCAGTCTGTTGAAGATACTCAGAAACATTGTTAAGTGCAAGCCACATTCTATCATCCCCTCTTCCTGGCAGGAGATGATCCTGCTTTGGGGAAAAAACGGTGTTAGTCAGTCAGGTAAACTTAAACAGGGTGTCTGTTCAAGTGTCGTTAGAGCCAGTCGGGCTCGTCAGTCTATGTAGTTTGTCAGTGGGGATCTAGCTTTTGCCCATTTACCGAATCGGACACTAGCAGGGATCTAGGCTCTGCAGTAGCCTACAGTGACATCAGGGGCAGTGTAAGAATTACTTTAACACGCCCAGTCCCCAGTCGTGATCAAGGCAATTGGATTTTGCTTTATTATCTCTCGCGATATTATGAAATAAAAATAAAATAAAAACATTCTCGTCGCAACAAAATAACACCCCCTAAGGGTAAAAACAAATTCCCTGAAGTCAGGATAAAACAGAGATGGGGGGAAAAAAATGCATCACTCAAATAAAATGACACTAAAATGAACTCGCTTCATTTACAATTAACAAAACATCAATTATCAATTAATCAAAAGCTTTATTTGTATAGCTAATTATTAAATATTGTATATCCAAAACTTCCCTCTTTTGCATTTGAGGACAGAGTATTGGGCACGCTTCGGACAAAATGGTCTCTTCCCTATGTCATACTTATCTGTCGCTCACGGTGAGTCGGTGACATGGCGTTGGCCCTGCATCCCATGAACCCAAGGTCGCCCATCTGTAGGGAAGCAGGCCGGTAACCTCCATCTCCACTAAAGGTCCTGTGCCCGTCTCCTGGTTCGGCATTCACCCATCACTCCCGGAACGACAGTTGTCTGTAAAAACACTCAGAAAAACACTCAGCCCCGATGAATGTGCCTCAAACTATAAACATGAGATATTTAACAAACATTAAAAATATATAATTGGGTTAGGAGATGCTGTATTCAGATCAAGACACTGGCAAACATTATCTATCCCCCCACTATCATGTACAAACCTTACGTCCTCAGCTACATCTGTCTTGTCCTGTTTATTTACCTTAAAAAAATAAGTATATTGGCTAGTTAAAATATACCTTGTGGGTTGTTCAAGGGAACCCCAGCAGGTGGCGCTGGACCCCAGGTCTGAGAATTCTCCATTTCTTTTATCTTGCGGTAACTGTGACACTGTTCAAACCAGTGGCCATACTGACCACAATGGTAACATGAATCGTCTCTGTCTTCACTTCGATTATATCTTTTACCTCGCCTAACCCTACCAGAACGCTTCCTATTGTCTCTCTGTTGCCACTCTGGCCGTTGTTGGTTCCACCCCTCCCCGCCTCCATTTTGAAAAATGGGAGCAGGCGGAAAACCAGAGCTGGGAGGCAGGGCGGCAGCTACAACAGCGGGTGAAACAATCATAGTCTGGGAAGGATGTGTGAGCTCTGAGTGCCGAGTCGGCGTGATAGAGTTCAAAACGGAATGACTAGGAGGGGGAAGGGACTCTGAATATTCATCTCTCTGATTAACTTCCTCAGCTACGCTTCTTTCTGACTTGAAAAAACACTCGTGTGCGACTATTTCCCACTTCCTGAATGCATTCCAATCTATCGCATTTCCAGGCTCCCTTCCTAATCTAGTCATCTCAAACGCCTGTAACTGAGCTCTGACAGTCACCAACTCGAGAATCGAGAGTGTACCGGACAGGGGAAAATCAGAATGTCTCGCCCAGAGCAAAAACTGCATACAAGCATCATCCCAAAACCTTTGCGCAACAATCTTAGCTGGGCCAGACAGCGAACTAGTATTGGTATTCATTATTAACACAATACCATACAGCCTATAATTCAAAACTAACGGTGAAAAGAAAAGTATAGTTAAAACAGGCGGGAAATAAACAAAGGGATACAATTTCGAAAGAAACAAAGACACATTAAACTGCTAAGTAGGCTAACTCACCCAGCAACTGGTCCTTTGTTCTCCCTCTGGCTCGATGGTGGATCACGGGAGAGTGGAGTGGTGTTTTTATGCGTCTCCCAGGCGACCAGCTACTAGATCTAGTAGTTAGGATTTAACAGTCGAAACAGTGTACAAAATACTTACAATACTTACCTGGATAATAGGCGCGCTTAATAAACAATACAAGGCAAGAGCCGAAGCTCAAACAGTAAACAACAAAACGAACAACCCCGTGTAGGGACACGGAACACAAAAGACGAACAAAGGCCCACGTTACAACAAGCAAAAAAACATGCCTGCCAGGCTGAACCACCAGCCTCTTGGTTGGAAGCTAAACCCAACCACCCGGGATAAAAAGGGACAAACGTTTCTTCAAGAACCGCGGGTCGGACTACCAAACCACTCCCAGTAGCTACCTTCGTTGAGAAAACATACAACGGAACACCCGCGACCGGCCAAAGGGAAGCCCGTTCTGTGCCAACTTGGCGTATTAACTCAAAACCGTTCTAAACTGCAACCGATAAACAACCTTAACTGTACATCAACTGCAGGGGAACAAATCACGAGACCAAAATCACACTTCTTTTGAAATGCATAAACCCCAGTAATGAAACAAGGACGAAGTCAAAGAACAATACAATATAATATATCGCTATTGTTGAGTTACAACTACTTAGATCGATACTACTCCCACCCCGGGGCACCTTGTTTTCAACAATCCAGACCAACACAATCTGAAACGAAACCAAGGCAAATACAACTCAAAACCATAAGAGGGTTCGTTGAAACGTACCTGTGAGTTCAAGAATCCAGTGGAAGAACTGAGGAAATAATCTCAGCGTGCGCTCTGGCGCAAGAGAGAAGATTGACTTTCCGAGCCCACTATGGACCGACACGTCTGTCTACCAGTTCATCCACTGGAATCCCGAAGCAACACGCAGGCAGTCCTCCCTTTTCATCCCCGTCGCCAACTGTAATGGAATTACTGATCTAGTAAAAAGGATTTACCAAGATTCGCTCAAAAGGTTAAGTCTGGTTTATTGTGAAAACATACGAGCGCAAGGACTTTCTGGACAACGCAACAAGAGTGGTTTATCCAGACAAGTGCCGGCCCTGGGTCTTGCTGCGCCTTATATGCAATCAAAACACAGGTACGGTGCTTCCAGGATGTGATTGGCTACTCCATTGTACGTCATATGAAATGGCAGGCGTGGCCAAGAGTACAGACATGTGACATGAGAAAAAGGCGGCAATTGGGGACAAAGGATGACAAAGGATGGTTATTCTGTTGTAGACAGATTCAAAGTGATTTGATTTGATTCACTTTATTTATCCCGAAGGAAATTAAAATGCCACGTAGCTCATAAAACAGCACAAGACAACAATACACATATAGAAACATACAAGATAAGGACAGACCAAAAACATCAGACATGTACGTTGTTAAAAACAATGGATGTGTTGTACACCAAGTGATCTCCAGTTAAAAGCCATAGTGTCATAATGGTGCGTTATTAATAAGTGCAATCCCTGTGGCCACGCCCAGATTGTGTGGAGTTGAATAGTCTAATGTCTGTTGGAAGGAAGGACTTCCTCGAGCGTTCTGTTCTGCAGTGCATGGTGGTGCACCTCCTGGAGGCCATTCTGTAGGTTAGCACAGCTATGTGAATATTTGGGGGAGGTGGTGAATTACAAAAGGAGAGAGAGGAACAAAGGTTTAAGGTGTTTGGATGTAAATTCCACAACACAGGTCAGTGAGGTCAGACGTGGGTCAGTTACTTCTGAGAGATCAGTGTTGAATAACCACCCAAGCAATCACAGCTCTGAAGTGAATGATGCCAAGAAACACACAAACCTTTCTCATAAAATGCGCGATTGTTGTGGTTGTCCCCTGTGTGTGTCTCATGTTAGCCACCCAAACAGAGCACCCGTGGCAAGGACAGCAGCGCCAATGCACAGCCATGGTGACACGCCGGTCTCTGAGGGTGTGAAGGGGAGAGAGAGGGAGGGAGAGAGAAATATCCAGTATTTAGAGAGTTTCATTACATGGCGCTCTGAAATACTTGATTCTGACCGAACACATTCTACGGTCAGTTATTTCTCCACTCACCACTCTTTGACTGTTCCACGTCAGGCTCGACCGCTGGACATGACTCTTTCATGAGCAGGTCCTCCATTTTGGGGTTGATGTATGAGAACCCTGCAAACTGCTCCTGATCTATAGAGTTCTCAGAGTCTTCCAGGTCAGACTCGCTGCAGACTTGCTCCTGATGACAGAAAAGGGCCGTCAGCAACAAGCAACTAGTCGCATGGAGAATTAAGCACTATGGTCCCAGTAATATGTGTTCTCTCTCTAGAATGTTCTAGAAATAAGGACCATGGTCCCAGTAATATGCATTCTCCTTTCTCTAAAATGTTCTGTGTTCTGATATGACTGGAACAGGCTTCATAGTAGATTATCATAGTAATGTTTGTATTTAATATGCAGACCACATCCTGCTGACCGTCTAAGAACTGATACCTTAAAGGATAAGTATGTTATTTTGGACATTTGCGGTCTGTCGAACATGAACCTGACACATGAGACCATCATTTCACTGAGCTAGATACTGTAGAGATTTCCTTCCGACTCAAATGTCTTTGCAATGGAAGTGGACAGGGACAGACCACAATTAGGGCTAAATGTCCAAAATAGCATAGTAAGCATACTATGCCTTTAAATACAGATAATATCAGTAAATAAGAAGAGTCAGTTAATCAACAGACTTAATAGACCAATCATGAAGCCGGAGAACCGGGTCGTACCACTTCGGGGGGGTCCATCGCTCGCTTCTCCAGAGCGGACCAGCTGATGGTGTCATAGAAGGGGTGGTCCCTGATGTTACCCACCTCTCCCAACCTACATCCAACAGCTGTGGGGGAGATAGGAGATGGGGCTCAGTGACCCAAACAAATGTTGCTAAATTATGAATTTCATTCATATATATATGTGTGTGTGTGTGTGGCCTCCTCATTGCTAGACCACCGGTGGTCCATGTATAAGATGCCGACCATCACCATGTTGACATCATCACCGTAGTAGGGCTTCTGGCCGGTCAGCAGCTCGTGCACGAGGATCCCAAAGGACCACCAGTCAGCGGAGTACGAATACGGATCACTTATGATGACCTGAGGACAAACGGAGAAAGGAGAGTGAAGAGAGAGAGAGAGCATGACAAAAATTATATTTTGACCCAGGTCTGGTGCCTACCCACACACTCGCCTGTGGGGACATGTACAGCAATGTCCCATAGTGGGATGTGGTCAGCTTGCCGTCACCCATGAACGTAGACAGCCCAAAGTCGATGATCTTAATGTGGCCATCCCGGTCGAGCATGACATTATCCGGCTTCAGGTCTCTGTGCCACAGGTAGAAGATCCAAGATGGCGGATGGTATGGATCGTGGTTCGGCAGCTCCTGGTTTTAACCACCGGCCTCGAGAAAAACCTACAATATACAAAACTGTTGACGACCAAGTTATTGTAGAGGATGAGTTCCTTAATTTCCTTGCGGTTAAAATTAAAACAATGACCCAGGACGAACTAGTCCTTGTAGCCACAAACACCTTCAACTCCGAGTGGATTGAGTCTTCTAAAAAGGTGTTGTTTGAACTTTGTCCTACTAAACAACGGTACGTGGCCTCCAAAGGCAACCATAAGGACGCAAACAATGTTAAAAGCTGCTTAAAAGTGCTGAACGAGTGTGGAGAAAATATCCCCCGTTTTGTTTCCCACTACCTGGACGAGCTGCCACCTGTGACGTTTAACAACCTGGATGTCTCAAACCTGCTCAGCAAGATGGAGCGGCTGCACAGCGAGGTTTGCGCGCTAAGGCATGCAGTCAAACTACAGGCAGATGTTGGCGAGGACCTACGTTCTGTGGCTGTGACCATGGACTGCAGAGTTGCTGCTGTTGAGCGCCGGCTGGAACCGAGTGGTGGTGGAGGGCTGGTTGTCTCGAGTGATGCTGGAACGACCTTCGGGAGCACACCGCGCAATCCCCCGGCTGGGGAGAATGGCGTGGTGCCGGCTAATACGAGTGCCCCTGGCCCTTCTGCTGGTGGTGATTCCAACGGTGGATTCCCGGCTCCTGCATCATCTCGCACGGAGCTGACCCCGGGCGTTTGTGCCAAGGCAGGTGCAGGGAGTGGGGCTGGGCGTGCCTGTCTGACTCCTGGAGGAACGGTGGAAAACTCGCCGAAATGGAGCCGTGTGGTGAAACATGGCCAAGCTCGGAAGAATCATGCCGAGGGCCAGCCTGCCCGCGAAGCGTTCAAACAGCGTGCTGGAAAACCTGAACGGAGGGTGTCCAAGCCTATTGTTGGTACTCGTGCGCAAGGGAATATAAGAGTGGTTCAGACGAAGTTGGTAAGTGTTTTTGCTACCAAATTCTCACCGGACCTTGATGCAGAGACGCTGTCTAACTATTTGGCTGCTCAACTTGACCGTGTCGTTAACTGTGAACGTATTGTCACTGCGAGCAACAGATATAGCTCGTTTAAAGTGTGTGTTGAGTGCAATGAAGTTGCGGACATGTACAACCCAGAACTCTGGCCTGAAGGCTCTGTTGTGAGGCGATATTATGAGCCACGCAAAGCGGGAGAGACGGGAGCTAGCACAGCTAGGCCTATCTCTGCTTCACTTGGTGCAAGAGCACCGAACGGGGTCACCCTGCCCAGTTAAACTTTATGCGGGTTGGATCATACAACTGCCGCGGGCTACGCCTGGGCAACAACGCAGGAGACAGAGCCCGACGTATAGTAGTTGACAACCTGCTGAAAAACTGTGATATTTTATGTTTACAAGAAACTTTTTTATCTAAACAGGACTTGGGAAATTTGAACTCTTTTAATGACAATTTCCATGGGGCTGGTGAGTCCACTACTGACCTATCTATGGGGATAGTGAGAGGAAGGATAGCAGGGGGCGTGGCCATCCTTTGGCACAAAAAGATGGACTCTGCGATCAATGTCATTAGGCTAGAAGCTGACTGGTGTATCGCTATACAGATAAAAATGAATAACAAAGAGGCTACTATCCTCAATGTATACACACCGTATGAGTCACAACAAAATGAAGACGAATACCTGAATCGTCTAGCTTTTATAAATTCTTTTATTTCTGATAATCATTCCACAAGTATCTATGTAGTCGGTGACATGAATGCTGATCTATCAGACAAAAGTTCCTTGTTTGCAAAGCATATGCTGCAGTTTTGTGATGATAACAATCTTATATTATCCAGCCAAAAGCTCCTACCTGCAGATAGTTATTCTTACATAAGTGAGGCCTGGCACTCTACATCATGGCTTGACCACTGCATTAGCACTGCTGATGCTCATGCTATTCTAAGATCTATGGAGATTGTGTATGAGGCATCTATGTCTGATCATGTTCCCTTTGTCATGTCACTTGATTGTGACAGTCTCCCAGAGATGTCTCAGGAGGTTAATAGTGCCTGTAAGGCTAAACTGGATTGGTCTAAGCTCACAGATGTGGATGTGATGTTATACTACGGGAGAACTGATGTCCTTCTAAGTAATGTATATCTACCCAGAGATGCAATTATGTGTCCTGATGTGAATTGTAACAAAAGCTCTCACTGTAAGGACGTCTGTCACATGTATAATTGTATTGTGGGAGCTGTGTATGAAGCTAGTAGGCCATGCTTTACTCACTCTGATAAAAGACACAGCATTAAGCCAGGGTGGAATAAACATGTGGCTGCTCATCATGCTGAAGCTAAGAATGCCTTTAAGGAGTGGGTCCTGGCAGGTAGGCCCAGAGAGGGGCCTGTCCTGGATCACAAAAAGCGTACTAACGCTCAATATAAATATGCAGTTCGGTATATCAGCAAACACGAACAAGTAATGAGAGCGGACTCTATGGCTGAAAAGCTCCTTGGTAACGATGCTACTGGCTTCTGGAAGGAGGTGAGAGCTCTGAACAGAGGCAGTACATCGTTACCATGTACCATAGAAGGAGTCTCGGGAGCCGACAACATAGCTGATTTGTGGAGACAACATTATTCTGAGCTATTCAATTGTGTTAAAAGTGACCCCTACAAAGTGGGCAACATTGCCAACAGTGACACAGTGGGAACAACAGCCAATGAGGTCTATCAAGCTATTACACAGCTAGCTGATAACAAAGCTAGCGGCTTAGATCAGATCACTGCAGAGCACCTCAAACTTGCAAGTCCGAGGGTCGCTGCCCTTCTCGCCATCTGTTTTACTGGCCTTATGAATCATGGTCTGCTGCCGGACTCCATGTTGTCTGTTACTCTGGTGCCTGTCATCAAGGACAAAGCGGGCAAGGTGGGGAGCTTGGATAATTACAGACCAATTGCTCTAGCTAGTGTGTTATCCAAAGTCCTGGAAAGAATTTTATTAGACAGATTATGTTTTTATTTTGGTACCACAGACAACCAGTTTGGCTTCAAGGCTAAGCATGGTACTGATTTATGTATCTATGCCCTGAAGGAAACTGTTGAAATGTATAGAAGACAGAATTCCTCTGTGTTAATTGGTTTTATTGATGCCTCTAAAGCTTTTGATCGAGTCAACCATCATAAGCTGTTCATAAAACTGAGTCAAAGAGGAGTGCCTAACAGTATAATTAGGGTCCTGGCATATTGGTATGCCAACCAGAGCATGCAGGTCAAATGGGGTAATGCAGTCTCTGGACCTTTCGGTGTTGGTAATGGGGTTCGCCAGGGGGGGCTACTCTCACCAGCCCTCTTTAATGTGTACATGAACGATTTATCTGACCAGCTAAGAGGCTGTAAAACAGGATGTATGATTGGTAACACCCTGGTAAACCATCTTATGTATGCCGATGATCTGGCTATTTTCTCTCCTAGCAGTGCTGGGTTCCAACAGATGTTGAATATATGCTCTGAGTATGGTGTCCAATTTGATGTGAAATACAATGCTAAAAAGAGCATTGTCATGATCTGTAAAACAAAAGGGGACAAAGATCTAATCTTCCCATCATTTTACCTCTCAGGGCAAGTTCTATCTGTATGCTGTAAAGCTAAGTATCTGGGACATGTCATCACAGATCAAATGTCTGATGATGATGACTTGTATAGACAGCGCCGCATGTTATATGCACAAGCTAACATGTTGGTTAGGAAATTCCACTGGTGCTCAGACAATGTCAAGATAAGCCTGTTTAGAGCGTACTGTACTCCTCTCTACACTGCTCCCTTGTGGATAAAGTTTAAAAAGGCTAGCATCCATAAGCTTAAGGTTGCCTATAATGACTGCATGCGTATATTGCTTAAAAAGCCAAGGTGGTACAGTGCAAGTGAACTGTTTTGTAGTGCAGGTGTCAATACGTTCCATGCCCTGTTGAGGAATCTGATGTACAAATTTATATGCCGACTGAATGGTTCTCAGAATTCCATTATTGTGCTGCTGTCAAATCCTGTTTTCAGTGCTGTGAGATACCAGTCACCTATGTGGAAACACTGGTATTGTTGCCTTTTTTAATTTTTGTTGTATGTGTTTTGTAATGGACCATGAGTCTGCATAATAAAAGTTGATTGATTGATTGATTGTGCATGACTCCGTTTGAGTGCAAAAACTGGAGGCCGACGACAATTTCAGCTGAGTAGAACCTGAGGGACATGGAGGGAAGTTTGCAGCATATTAAGGTTCATAATTATTCTCACATAGCCAGACCTATCTCCACACTTCATTAACGCTGTGTGGACTCAATGGATGGAGGTGTAGGGGGGTGGGGGATGTATTTCTTTAAACCAATCACAATCATCTTCGGTAGAGGGATTGCTAGGCTGTTGTTGTTTCACCTAGTCTGGGAGAATCTCCCATCGCCACTGATTGGCCGACCACATGAATTGGTGCCACTGATTGGGCAGTAATAAACAAACTACAAGGCTTATCCCCAAAACCTACATCCGTTGAGTCAGACTAAGGTTCACACAACAGCCCAGACGCTTTTGAGGCAGTTTTAGTCGTGGCTGTTGTATGTTGATATGGCTTTAGTGGTTTATTATCATTACGACACCCTGCATGAAAGGGCCTGTATATGACCTGGTGTAGCTCTGGCACTCACCTGGATCTGGCGAGGTCGAGTGGGCCGTCCCGTATCAGGGAATCCAGTGATCCTCCGCTGAAAAACTCCATCACAAAGTACAGGTGGTCCTGGACACACATACAGTTGTCAGTCAGTCGTCGTTGTGTATGTGTGTGTGATATATATATATATATATATATATATATACTTTTTCTTTCCTTTATTTAATTATGTATTTGTTTACTTTTCTTTCTTCTTTCTTGAGTTAATTTTATTTATTTATTATTTATGTATAAGACTTTGCTTTGACAATAATGAACCTTGTTCTTTCATGCCAATAAAGCTCATTGAATTGAATTGAGAGAGAGAGAGGGAGGATGGAGTGATAGGTAGCCCTGCGGTCAGGGCATCTGACCAGCAAAACCCAAAGGTTGCTGGTTCAAGACCAGGCCATTTCCAAGCTACCGTTGTGCCCTTGAGCAAGGTACTTCACCCCCCATCCAGTCTCCGTAATGACCAAGTAGTAATTGAGAAGTGAGGAGGTAGATTAGTAGATTTAGCCTACTCACTGCTGGCGCCCATGTTGGGGATGATGCATTACATCTTAAATGGTGTTGAGAGACTCGCGTTGTTATCTGATTAGCGGGAGAACATTACGCTGAGTTATTAACTATGGGAAATTTTAAAATTTTAAATGTAAATAAAACATGTAAATAATGTAATGTAATGCGTCATGCCCAACATACGCGGCAGCAGTGAGTAGGCTAAACAAAGCGGAGAGCGCCAAATCGCCGGTAGAAGAAGACAGTCGATGCGCTGTGGATATTAGCCATTTAAGTGTACAAATGTGCCTTTTATTTGAAAGGTGAGGGACTACAAACTGTAGCAACCTCGGAGAAAAGGCTTTTATCTTTCCAACGATGTGTTTACTTTGGTGAGTAACGAAACGGTTTTGTCTGTAGACTCGGACAAGCGGGCAGAGGAAGCGCATTCATAGGTAAATTGCATTGAGAGTAATGGCGTTATCTGTAGGATATCGCCCTGGACCAGGTCTAGCTATGGGCACACTCGAAAAACTCTAAAAAGTATGATATACGTGGATTTCAAGTTCGGGAAATACATGGTTTATGCTTACCAAGATCTGAAGTCGTCCTGTAAACAGCATAGGTACTTTTGCCTCTGCATTTCGAAACAAGAGTAACTTGTAAACAGTACTAATTTCACAGAACATACGACAGCCATCCCTCCACGCTGTAAACCTCAACGAAATTCAGATTCGGATGAATTTCGCGGAGGTTTACAGCTTGGGACAGCGCATAGGTTAAGTTTGGGGAACAAATCCATATCGGACCATTAATGAGCCGGTTAGAGGACACGATCTTGCATTGAGATATGTGTGCTGAATTGGGCCATTAGCCTACATGATTGTGCGTTTATAAACTCTCGCTCTTCCTCTCTCTATCAAACATTGTTATTCACTGACGCACCACCGGCGTCGCCAGTTCCCCCTGTGTTCAAAAAGGGTGTAAAAACCTGTCTAAATCGGTACGCCAAATCCCATTTACTTCAATATAGACGGACCTTCACATGTACATTGTTTTCTGTGAAGAACACCTGATTAATGTTCAACACAACCCCTTGTACCTCAAGTGAGTTTCATGTATTTTCCTGCAGCTTTTTAGTTGATTTTGAGTACAGGGTAAACAGGTCAACATATGCAGATGGCATAGACAGCACTTTGGTTTTGTGTTTTTTCACATAAAAATCACATTCTCTCAAATAGTTATGACATTCAATTGTACAAACCATACTCTTGAAAGAAACCTAGAAAAAAAAAAAAAAAACATTCTAAAGAAAATAATAATCAAAATAATAATATTAATAATAAATACAAACATAGAAAGTGCACTTAAATATATTACAAAAAAAAGGCACAGAATAAATTCCACCTCTATTACCACCCACCCACACAGACAACCAGCAAGAGTCCCGCATCAGTAAGAAAGAAAAAATAATATTACAGTAATTACATGAACAGAATGTACCACTCTCCCACAAAAGTCCCACATCACACAACCTCAATCGAGGGGCAATGATTGTAGTCCATCAACATATGCTATCAATGGTTGCCAATGTATAAAAAACTTATCAGAGGATCCTCGAAAGGAGAATTTAATTTTCTCTAACTTTAAGAATGACATCACTCAGCCATGATGCAGCTGAAGGGGGAGACTGCCTTCCAGTGCAGGAGTATCCTCCTACAGGCAATCAGCGAGGTAAAGGCTATGGCAATCTGAGGGCAGGGCAAAACACTCATCCCCAGTACCTCAGAAATGATACTAAAGAAGAACTTCCAGAACGCTGTCAGTTTAGGGCAAGACCAGAACAAATGAGAGGTTTGCTGGCGAAAACGAACATCTGTTACAGTCATCAGTTAAAAAAAAAAAAAAGCCCCAATTCGTTCTCCCAACCCATCCTAATTCTACGTATGGCTGTGTCCACACGAGGGATAGCTTTGTAGAGGTATGACTCATGGCCCCTATCCATGCTTGCTGAGGAGAGAAAACATTCAATAACTGAGGGTGGGGGCAACCGTGGGAACGCGGCGGACGGTAGTTCCCACAAGTGTTTGGAGATGGTGACATCAAGTGGAGTCTTGAGTAGAGTACACAGTGTCAAAGGGAGGAGCATACCGCCCCTGACAGAATAAGACTGATTCATTTAAGTCAGTAGATAGTCCGAGGGGAAAACAGTCGTATTCAGGAAAGCAGCTAGTCTAGACATCTGCATTATAATGTTGATCTTCACTATTTTGCTCACTTGTTGGTAAAAATGAATCTCTTTTGTGCTTTTAATCAATTTTATTGTTTTTGTACTGTAGATATACGTGTTGAATTGAAATACAGTCACAACAGATAGAGATGTAGTGGAATGTCCGCTGCTGGCCGTTACTGGTCCTTCAGGTGCACCAACTGTTGATCAGACAAAGTTAGAGAAGTTAGTCACAGAAGGAGGAGGAGACCCAAGGAGTTGATAGTCTCATAACACATGTAGTCCAGAATGTCTTTGCTCTTTCTCACCCCACCCATCTCACTGAAGACATGGAGCACTTGCTGAAGAACTTAGTGATTCTCACATTATGTCTTGGTATGACACTACCAGTAACTATGTCCTAATTTTTGATTCCTTAAATAATTGTATCTGTTGAATGATACAGTGGTTATTCTCTTGATTTTCAGAATGCAGAGGAGAAGACAAAGTCACCCAATCAACCAGAGTTCTGACTGCTACTGAGGGAGAGACAGTTTCACTTGACTGTACATTTGATACAACTAATACAAATCCGTATCTGTTCTGGTACAAGTTGGAAGCTAAAGGCTTTCCCAGATATATACTAAGTGTGTACAAGTATGGGATAGGAGGACATTCTCCAGCATTTAAGAAAGAACATTTTGATGCTCATCTCAACTATACTGCCAAATCAGTTCCTTTGAGGATCCAGAGGCTGCAGCTGTCTGACTCTGCTGCTGTGTACTACTGTGCTCTGAGGCCCACTCTGATAACAGGATACTCAGCTCCTGTATAAAAACTGTAGAGTGAGATGGAGATGTAGCCTTGAGAATAAAAGAGAATATGGTTGTGGGTTTACAGTATGCAAAATAACAGTTTATTGTCTAAGGCAGACTTACATATTACATAAATTTACAATAAGTAAATGAATGAAAATGCTACTCAACTCAACTCAAGAGCTCGGGTCGCAGCCAGCAGGGGATCGAGCAGTGCACTACGGGCTTTCCCCCCACACACCCCAGTCTAAGTACTGTGTGTAAGTAGTGCCCCCACACAGGGAGCTGGCTTCGATTTTTTTCATTTGTGGATCCGGCTCGTGATTTTGATCTCTTCCAAAATTGAATGGGTTGTAAGTTGGCTCATGCTACACCCCTCCACCGAGTTTCATGACAATTGGACAGGTAGTTTTGGCGTAATCCTAGTCCAAAAAATGAATGGAGGTGAATGGCCAGCCGTGTTTGGGCGGCTCGTGTACTATTACCGTGATTCAGATCTGTTCCAAAATGTAATGGTTTCTCAGTTGGACCATGTTACACCCCTCCACCGAGTTTCATGAAAACCGGTCTGATAGTTTTTGCGTAATCCTGCCAATGGACGGACAAACAAACAAACCAACACACGCCACCGAAAACATTAACATCAATCAAATCAAATCAATCAAAGCTTTATTTTGTATAGCGCATTTCATACCCAGAGGCAACACAATGCGCTTTACAGAGAACAAGGGAGGAGGGCATACGACCCACCCCTACATATTCCAGAGGGAAGCAAAAAAACAGTATCACCCGGGGGCCAGATAAGGGAGCTGTAAAAATTCTTCCCTGACCCGTCTCAACAAGGCGATCGAGCAAGCTCCAGGAGTATGTTTGTCTACCGGCTAAGAACATTTATAAAGCAATAAATTACATTAAATTACATTAAAACATCATAGGAGAGACATGGCAAACACTGGTGTATGTCTGTGTGTGCATGAATGTGCCTGGGCCCAGATAGAGACAGGGGTAGGGGTAGGGAGGGGGTAGGAATAGAAAACGGACCTGGGTTAGGGTGAGGGGATCCGAGCCCAGGACTGGAGTATGTCTGTGTGTGTGTGAGTGTGCCTGGGTCCAGGTAGAGGCAGGGGTCGGGGGTAGGAAAAGGATACAGACCGGGGTTAGGGTGAGGGGAAGGGGATGGAGAGTTCATAGGCAGGACATACCATCCATTAACAGGTGTAACCACAAACATTCTCAGTAACCAGACTGCTAAGCATGGTAACAGATTGTCCCAAACAAGCTAAAGGCAGCATTCTATTGAAAAGGTAATAATTAGATTTAGTTGAAAACAGTTTCCAAAACTGAGCCAGGGTTTAAAGATGGCTTTATGATGTTATTTATTAAAGGAGTAGTAAAGGGAAAATGCATTTTTAGCCCTGTTTTAAGGTTACTTATGATCGTCATAACGACGTAACGCATTCCCATCACCTGACTCGAGTAGCATGCTACATTTTTCTCGCCTGCTATATCGTTTTCTTGGAGTAGTAGGCACTATATAGCATGCTCCTTCTCGCCTGCTATATAACAGGTAGCAGGCATTTCGGACACAGCCATTGTTTATGTTGCTAGGCTACCTAGTTTGCGGAAGTTTACACACGTATGTGCTGCAACTAAATAGTTCTATGCTAAATATTAAAAAAAGCCTTTCCAGATGAACTAGAATCTTACTTTATGGCGAATTATATGTCAGAACGCCAACTAACACCTCGTGAGTTTCTCGTCTTTGAAATCGAGAGTTTAACATGTTTTTGAACAATTTTTTAAGATGCCCACCCACATCCATTGTATGACCAAAACGGTGGTAGAGCAATTATCAGACTTTCTCAAAAAGTGCTAGTTTTGTCAACGTTTTCATCTGAACCATTGTATATGATCATAAGTAACCTTAAAACAGGGCTAAACATGCATTTTCCCTTTACTACTCCTTTAACCAGGCACCTCCGTTTATACTGTATAAGGGAGCCAAATCATAGATCAGTGAAAAAAATATCCCTGATAAATGTTATAAATCTACAACATCCCGGACAACAGCTGAACTCAATATAACACAAATAACCCTGACAAACACAGCTCTCTACTATTGTGCTCTTCATACCCAGTGATACAATGTCTAGAAGAGGCTGTACAAAAAAACTGACCATAGATATCTCACTTTTCTTCAAAGGGGTCGGAAGTTGTTTCCAAACCACAATTTTATATCAGAAGCAGTCTGGTTGCTGAGGATGTTTGTGGTTACACCTCTTAATGGATGGTATGTCCTGCCTATGAACTCACTCTCTCTTTCTCTCTCTCTATCACACACACACACCTTACCATAATGCTGTTTTTGTCTACCCTTGGCTCAGCATCTATTAAAAGAGTTGAGTGTAGCTACATTGAAAGGAGGAGCTATTAAGAGGAAGGATGGTGCTGTAGACCCAGTATGATCAACTCACTATCTCAAGAACATGACTGTCTAATCTGTTCATTGTCAGTCTGTTTCTCTAACATTAACTATGTTCAGCTGCTCAGTCTTGATCCTTATCATCACTTTCGTAGGTACGTGAAAAACAGTTATATAATCTATGTAGTTTTGTTGTACATGGTGTTATCATTTCATAAAAGACTTGATCAAAGTATATATAATTCAACCTTTGATCGAGCAAACCTAATAAACATGTTTTGATATTTATGTCGGCTTTAATTTTCATTTACAGGTGAAAGTTCTGAAGACGAAATTTTTTCCAGCAGTCATGAGGAGCAAGTGATATCTGGTGACATTGTCAAGCTTTCCTGCAATTATTCACTAACTGGTTCAGGCAGTCTGTTATGGTATCGCCAATATCCCAGATCTGCTCCCCAATTCCTCCTCCTCATCTCATCCTATGGAGATACGGTTATTACTGCTACTCCTCCTTACCCTCGACTTTCTGTACATCGAGACAAGAGAAACCATGTAGATCTGAAGATCTCCTCAGCTGAAGTGACAGACTCTGCTCTGTACTACTGTGCTCTGCAGCCCACAGTGACAGGAAACCCAGACATACTGTACAAAAACCTAGAATATCAAGACACAAATGATAATGAACCTTCAATCTGTACTGCACTCTAACTTATGTTGAATAAATACTTTATTTATACATTTCTGACTGACAGATTACAGGACTTCAACTCAAACTCATTATCACATCTTTTAAGCCTTCATGACAACTTAAAACAATTTAGTCCTTTGAACTTGTACTGTAGAGTCCCTCATCACAAGCCTGTGATGCTGCAGTATTCAGGTTCTGTTGGATATTTGACTCCTCCTCTTGACTGCAGAGGTAGCTGCATGGTAGAGAGGTGTGTTTTCCAAACTGTTCATGAGACAGACTAAAGTCTGGCAACGCGAGACTATAAGACAGTTCACTATCCTCTGTCCTGCTATAGCGAGAAGGACTCAAAAAGGTCTTCTTTCAAATAGTATCTTTCATTCACACCAAAATGTTGCTACCTTCAATCTTACTCTTCTCCGTGCTTGTAGGTAAGTCATGTAATCACAGTATTGTTCATTAATTCAACCAACTTCACTACTTCAGTCTGGCTGAAGGAAGCTACTTTTTTTGCAATACGCAATCTTCCCTTTCATAGGTGACACATTTGAGGATGATATAACTCCTACCAGACCTGAGGTGTATTCCTCAGAGGGCAGCAGTGTTACTCTCTCCTGTAACTATACAGTAAAAGCTGATAATCTTCAGTGGTATCAGCAGTACCCTGGAGCAGCACCCCAATTCCTTCTACTCCTGACAGACACTTCAGTGCCGACTGTAGCGAAAGCATCTCCTCCTCATCCTCGATTGTCTGTAAAGCTGAACAAGAAGAAAAACCGTGTGGATCTGATCATCTCCTCTGCTGAAGTGACAGACTCTGCTCTGTACTACTGCGCTTTGACGCCCACAGTAACAGGAAGCCCAGACACACTGTACAAAAACCTTCCATAGACTAAAACCTGCTGTTGACTATTTGATTCTTCTTTTAATATGGCCATTGTGACACCTAGTAAAAGTCAAAGCACAGTAACAGATTGTCCCAAACAAGCTAAAGCAGCATTCTGTTGAGAAGGGAAGAGTATGATGTAACTCCCTTGAAAGAAACTCATAATTATAAATAGAAGTTTAATTGAGGTAGATATACTGAACCTTCTTGTTTTTTCAGTGTTGTTGTTGATCACAATTATGGGTACTCAACACAGATCTGTGACAACCAGAATGCTGCTTAGTTTCCATCCATCCATCTTCATCCGCTTATCTGGGGTCAGGTCGCGGAGGCAGCAGCTCCAGCAGGGGGCCCCAGACATCCCTTTCCCTAGCAGCACCAACCAGCTCTGCCTGGGGAATCTTTAGCCGCTCACAGGCCAGTGCGGAGATGTAATCCTGCCACCTAGTTCTGGGTCTACCCCGTGGCCTCCTCCCAGCCGGACACGCCTGGAACACCTCCCTAGGGAGGCGCCCAGGAGGCATCCTCACTAGATGCCCGAACCACCTCAACTGGCTCCTTTTGACGCAAAGGAGCAGCGGCTCTACTCCGAGTCTCTCCTGGATGACTGAACTTCTCACCCGATCTCTCAGGGAGACCCCAACCACCCTCCAGAGAAAACTCATTTCGGCCGCTTGTATCCGGCCGCTTGTATCCGTGATCTCGTTCTTTCGGTCATGACCCATCCTTCATGACCATAGGTGAGGGTGGGGACGAAGATAGACCGGTAGATCGAGAGCTTTGCCTTTTGGCTCAGCTCTCTTTTCGTCACAACAGTGCGGTAAAGAGACTGCAGAACCGCACCAGCTGCTCCGATTCTCCGGCCAAACTCCCTCTCCATGGTTCCCTCACTCGTGAACAAGACCCCAGATACTTGAACTCCTTCACTTGGGGTAAGGACTCATTTCCTACTCGGAGCGGACAGGCCACCGGTTTCCTGCTGAGAACCATGGCCTCAGATTTAGAAGTGCTGATTCTCATCCCAGCCGCTTCACACTCAGTTGCGAACCTATCCAAAGAGTGCTGGAGGTCGTAGGCAGTTGATGCCATCAGGACCACATCATCTGCAAATAGCAGCGACGTGATCCCCAGCTCACCGAACTGCAAACCCACCTCCCCACGGCTACGCCTCGATATTCTGTCCATGAAAATCACAAACAGGATTGGTGACAAAGCGCAGCCCTGGCGGAGGCCAACCCCCACCGGAAAGGAAGACGACTTACTGCCGAGGTCCCAGACACAGCTCTCGCTCTGGGTGTACAGGGATTGGATGGCCCCAAGTAGGGACCCCCTCACCCCATACTCCCGCATAACCCTCCACAAGACCTCTCGAGGGACCCGGTTGTAAGCCTTCTCCAAGTCCACAAAACACATGTAGACAGGTTGGGCAAACTCCCAAGCCCCCTCCAAGATCCTCGCAAGAGTGAAGAGCTGGTCGGTGGTTCCACGACCAGGACGAAATCCGCATTGTTCCTCTTCGATCTGAGGTTCGACTATCGGCCGGACCATCCTTTCCAGCACCTTGGAGTAAACTTTCCCTGGGAGGCTGAGTAATGTGATGCCTCTATAGTTTGCACACACCCTCTGGTCCCCTTTTTTGAATATTGGGACCACCACCCCAGTCTGCCACTCCTTTGGCACTGACCCAGACTTCCACGCAATGTTAAAGAGGCGTGTCAACCAAGACAGCCCCTCAATACCCAGCGCCTTCAGCATTTCTGGACGGATCTCATCAGTCCCTGGGGCTCTGCCACTGTGGAGTTGTTTGACTACCTCAGTGACCTCCTCCAAGGAAATTGACGACCCCCCATCATCTTCCGGCTCTGCCTCGATCGTAGAGGGTGGATTAGTCGGGTTCAGGAGTTCCTCAAAGTGCTCCTTCCAACGCTCAACAACCTCCTCAGTTGAGGTCAGCAGTGTCCCCTCCTTGCTGTATACAGTCACAGAATGAATTTTTGTCACAGAATGAATATTCATAAAACAACTTTACTTTGGGGAGGAGCTAAACAGATTGGCAGGGCAGAGAGGATCCTCTGAAGAGAAAGTTGGATTTGAGTATTCAGCCTCCCCTATTCAGGTTGATCTTCAACTTTGATCATGTTAGTCTTCTGGTCTATTGTTTTATTTTCAGCTCTGAAAGGTAATTAATATTATACTTTTATGTAACACCTGTGTATTGTTATACAACATCAATGCCATGTAATTGGTGCATAATCAATACCATTGGCACATTACATTATACAAATATTAGACCCATATTCACATTTGCAGGTGACACTTATGGGCAGACCATCCAGCCAAACCAACATGAAGTCTATGGACAGGAGGGTCAAAACGTGACTCTGTCCTGCAACTACTCCTCAGCCTACAGTCTACTATGGTATAAGCAGTATCCAGGATCAGCTCCCCAGTACCTCCTGCTCATCCTTCAGGCCACTGGGGCTGAAGCTAATAGAGATGAACTCCTGGACTCTCGCTTCTCTGCTAAGCTGAACCAAGAGAAGATCCGTGTAGATCTGGAGATCTCCTCTGCTAAAGTGACAGACTCTGCTCTGTACTACTGTGCTCTGAGGCCCACAGTGACAGGAAACCCAGAAACACTGTACACAAACCTGACAGGTGCCTGAGAGAGTACTTCTGGTCTGTAGTTCCCACAAGTGTTTGGAGATGGTGACATGAAGTGGAGGCTTGAGTACAGTACACAGTGTCAGAGGGTGGAGCATACCGTCACTGACAGAATAAGACTGATTCATTTAAGACAGTAGATAGTCAGAGGGGAAAAACAGTCATATTCAGTCTGGATATCTAACCATTCTAACGGAATCCGCTCGAACAGGTTTCAAACTGTTCATGAGACAGACTAAAGTCTGGCATTGCGAGACTATAAGACAGTTCACTATCCTCTGTCCTGCTATAGCGAGAACGACTCAAAAAGGTCTTCTTCAAATGGCATCTTTCATTCACACCAAAATGTTGCTACCTTCAATCTTACTCTTCTCCGTGCTTGTAGGTAAGTCATGTAATCACAGTATTATTCATTAATTCGACAACTTCAATATTTCAGTCTGGCTGAAGGAAGCTACTTTTTTGCAATAACAAAAGTGTATTGTTTATCTTACTGTCATTAAAACTCTTGTTCTCTTTCATAGGTGACACATTTGAGGATGATATAACTCCTACCAGACCAGAGGTGTATTCCTCAGAGGGCAGCAGTGTTACTCTCTCCTGTAACTATACTGTAAAAGCTGATAATCTTCAGTGGTATCAACAGTATCCTGGAGCAGCACCCCAATTCCTTCTACTCCTAACAGACACTTCAGTGCCGACTGTAGTGAAAGCCTCTCCTCCTCATCCTCGATTGTCTGTAGAGTTGAACAAGGAGAGAAACCGTGTGGATCTGATCATCTCCTCTGCTGAAGTGACAGACTCTGCTCTGTACTACTGCGCTTTGAGGCCCACAGTAACAGGAAGCCCAGACACACTGTACAAAAACCTTCCATAGACTAAAACCTGCAGTTTACTATTTGATTCTTCCATTTATATGGCCATTGTGACACCTAGTGGGAGTCTAAGCACAGTAACAGATTGTCCCAAACAAGCTAAAGCAGCATTCTGTTGAGAAGGGAGGAGCATGGCGTAACTCCCTTGAAATAAACTCATAATTATAAATAAAAGTTTAATTGAGGTAGATATACTGTACCTTCTTGTTTCTTCAGTGTTGTTGCTGATCACAATTATGGGTACTCAACACAGTTCTGTGACATCCAGAATGCTGCTTAATTTATTCTTGTTATTTTCTGCTTCAAGCATGGGTATGTGTCACTGCATTTGATCATTCTCTAATGCTTCATAGTGTCAATATTCTAAACCTTGTAAAGTACCACCAGCACAAATTTCTAACTGTTGTAATATGAAGATAAGTATCAAACTGAATGTACATTGTCTATGTTATTTACATGAAATTAGCAATTAAAACCATTTCTTTCCAGTTGAATGTTCTGAGGATCCGATTACACCATTTACTGATGGCAGTACTGGATTCATAGCTGGGGTGAAAGAGTTACTCTCTCCAGCAACTACACTGGTACATCAGAGGGTCCGTACTGGTATCAACAATATCCCAGATGAGCTCCAGAGCTTCTCATCATGGAGCACATGGCGGTATAACCAGAACTCTTTCAAAGATGAGAAAGAGAAGAAACAAATTCATTTGAAGATCTCAGCTTAAGTCACAGACTCTGCTCTGTACTGAGCCCTGCACCCCACAGTGACAGGAAACAATTAAACAGTAAACATAATTCTATTCAAATAATACAGTACATTTCTTATCAAGTTGAAGTGTTAGACAAGGATTCTGTTTCACCTTTGTTTGCATTAATGCAATTTTCAAGATATAGAGCTTAAGAATCAATATCAGAGAACATGAAGGCATTTTTGTCACAGAATGAATATTCATAAAACAACTTTACTTTGGGGAGGAGCTAAACAGATTGGCAGGGCAAAGATGATCCTCTGTAGAGAAAGTGGAACTTGAGTATTCAGCCTCCCCTATTCAGTTTGATCTTCAACTTTAACCATGTTAGTCTTCTGGTCTATTGCTTTATTTTCAGCTCTGAAAGGTAATTAATATTATATTTTTATGTAACACCTGTGTATTGTTATACAACACCAATGCCATGTAATTGAAGAACACCACTGGCTCATTACATTATGCAAATATTAGACTATTAGACAATTAGATATTTATATTTGCAGGTGACACTTATGGGCAGACCATCCAGCCAAACCAACATGAAGTCTATGGACAGGAGGGTCAAAACGTGACTCTGTCCTGCAACTACTCCTCAGCCTACAGTCTACTATGGTATAAGCAGTATCCAGGATCAGCTCCCCAGTACCTCCTGCTCATCATTCAGGCCACTGGGAAAGAAGCTGATAGAGATGAGCTCCTGGACTCTCGCTTCTCTTCTAAGCTGAACCAAGAGAAGACCCGTTTAGATCTGGAGATCTCCTCTGCTAAAGTGACAGACTCTGCTCTGTACTACTGTGCTCTGAGGCCCACAGTGACAGGAAACCCAGAAACACTGTACACAAACCTGACAGGTGCCTGAGAGAGTACTTCTGGTCTGTAGTTCCCACAAGTGTTTGGAGATGGTGACATGAAGTGGAGGCTTGAGTACAGTACACAGTGTCAGAGGGTGGAGCATACCGTCACTGACAGAATAAGACTGATTCATTTAAGACAGTAGATAGTCAGAGGGGAAAAACAGTCATATTCAGTCTGGATATCTAACCATTCTAACGGAATCCGCTCGAACAGGTTTCAAACTGTTCATGAGACAGACTAAAGTCTGGCATTGCGAGACTATAAGACAGTTCACTATCCTCTGTCCTGCTATAGCGAGAACGACTCAAAAAGGTCTTCTTCAAATGGCATCTTTCATTCACACCAAAATGTTGCTACCTTCAATCTTACTCTTCTCCGTGCTTGTAGGTAAGTCATGTAATCACAGTATTATTCATTAATTCGACAACTTCAATATTTCAGTCTGGCTGAAGGAAGCTACTTTTTTGCAATAACAAAAGTGTATTGTTTGTCTTACTGTCATTAAAACTCTTGTTCTCTTTCATAGGTGACACATTTGAGGATGATATAACTCCTACCAGACCAGAGGTGTATTCCTCAGAGGGCAGCAGTGTTACTCTCTCCTGTAACTATACTGTAAAAGCTGATAATCTTCAGTGGTATCAACAGTATCCTGGAGCAGCACCCCAATTCCTTCTACTCCTAACAGACACTTCAGTGCCGACTGTAGTGAAAGCCTCTCCTCCTCACCCTCGATTGTCTGTAGAGTTGAACAAGGAGAGAAACCGTGTGGATCTGATCATCTCCTCTGCTGAAGTGACAGACTCTGCTCTGTACTACTGCGCTTTGAGGCCCACAGTAACAGGAAGCCCAGACACACTGTACAAAAACCTACCATAGACTAAAACCTGCAGTTGAATATTTGATTCTTCCATTTATATGGCCATTGTGACACCTAGTGGGAGTCTAAGCACAGTAACAGATTGTCCCAAACAAGCTAAAGCAGCATTCTGTTGAGAAGGGAGGAGCATGGCGTAACTCCCTTGAAATAAACTCATAATTATAAATAAAAGTTTAATTGAGGTAGATATACTGTACCTTCTTGTTTCTTCAGTGTTGTTGCTGATCACAATTATGGGTACTCAACACAGTTCTGTGACATCCAGAATGCTGCTTAATTTATTCTTGTTATTTTCTGCTTCAAGCATGGGTATGTGTCACTGCATTTGATCATTCTCTAATGCTTCATAGTGTCAATATTCTAAACCTTGTAAAGTACCACCAGCACAAATTTCTAACTGTTGTAATATGAAGATAAGTATCAAACTGAATGTACATTGTCTATGTTATTTACATGAAATTAGCAATTAAAACCATTTCTTTCCAGTTGAATGTTCTGAGGATCCGATTACACCATTTACTGATGGCAGTACTGGATTCATAGCTGGGGTGAAAGAGTTACTCTCTCCAGCAACTACACTGGTACATCAGAGGGTCCGTACAGGTATCAACAATATCCCAGATGAGCTCCAGAGCTTCTCATCATGGAGCACATGGCGGTATAACCAGAACTCTTTCAAAGATGAGAAAGAGAAGAAACAAATTCATTTGAAGATCTCAGCTTAAGTCACAGACTCTGCTCTGTACTGAGCCCTGCACCCCACAGTGACAGGAAACAATTAAACAGTAAACATAATTCTATTCAAATAATACAGTACATTCTTATCAAGTTGAAGTGTTAGACAAGGATTCTGTTTCACCTTGGTTTGCATTAATGCAATTTTCAAGATATAGAGCTTAAGAATCAATATCAGAGAACATGAAGGCATTTTTGTCACAGAATGAATATTCATAAAACAACTTTACTTTGGGGAGGAGCTAAACAGATTGGCAGGGCAAAGATGATCCTCTGTAGAGAAAGTGGAACTTGAGTATTCAGCCTCCCCTATTCAGTTTGATCTTCAACTTTAACCATGTTAGTCTTCTGGTCTATTGCTTTATTTTCAGCTCTGAAAGGTAATTAATATTATATTTTTATGTAACACCTGTGTATTGTTATACAACACCAATGCCATGTAATTGAAGAACACCACTGGCTCATTACATTATGCAAATATTAGACTATTAGACAATTAGATATTTATATTTGCAGGTGACACTTATGGGCAGACCATCCAGCCAAACCAACATGAAGTCTATGGACAGGAGGGTCAAAACGTGACTCTGTCCTGCAACTACTCCTCAGCCTACAGTCTACTATGGTATAAGCAGTATCCAGGATCAGCTCCCCAGTACCTCCTGCTCATCATTCAGGCCACTGGGAAAGAAGCTGATAGAGATGAGCTCCTGGACTCTCGCTTCTCTGCTAAGCTGAACCAAGAGAAGACCCGTTTAGATCTGGAGATCTCCTCTGCTAAAGTGACAGACTCTGCTCTGTACTACTGTGCTCTGACTCCCACAGTGATCGGAAACCCAGAAACACTGTACAAAAACCTGACAGGTGCCTGAGAGAGTACTTCTGGTCTGTAGTTCCCACATGTGTTTGGAGATGGTGACATCAAGTGGAGTCTTGAGTACAGTACACAGTGTCAGTTTATAGTATTTTAAAGTCTATTCTAGAGTTGACAGGTAACCAGTGTAGTGATTTTAAGGCTGGTGTGATGTGTGCCCTTCGTCTAGTCTTAGTGAGGAGTCGTGCTGCAGCATTCTGTATCATTTGTAGCTTAGAGATTGCTTTCTTTGGTAGGCCTGATAGTAGAGCATTGCAGTAGTCCAGCCTGCTTGTGATGAAAGCATGTATTAGTCTTTTCGTGTCAGCCTGAGAGAGAAAGGGTTGCACCTTCGCAATGTTCCTTAGGTGGTAAAAAGATGTCTTTGTAATATTCTTGATGTGGTTTTCGAAATTAAGATCCGAGTCAAGTATGACACCTAGTTTTTTAGCCTGGCATTTGGTGTCAATTTCCAGAGTTTTTAAATGTGCAGATAGTTTCTCTCTTTCAGCTTTTTCTCCAATGATCAGTACTTCTGTTTTGTCCTGGTTTAGTTGGAGGAAATTATGTGACATCCATACATTTATATCCGTAAAACACTTGACAAGGCAGTCAACCAAGCTGTAGTTACTGGGTGTTACAGAAATATAGAGTTGGGTATCATCTGCGTAGCTATCGTACAGTAGCTAATGTTGTGCCTCCTAATGACACTGCCAAGGGGCAGCATGTACAGACTGAAAAGTTGAGGTCCTAGGATCGATCCTTGGTGCACCCCACAGGTCATAGGGATCTTTCCTGAACTATGGTCACCGAGGGCAACGAAGAAATCACGACCGGTTAGATAGGTCCTAAGCCAATTAAGGACTGGACCGGAGAGGCCAACCCACTTCTCCAGTCTTTTGATGAGGATTGCATGATCTATAGTATCAAAGGCTGCACTCAGGTCCAGGAGAACAAGAATAGAGAGCTCTTTGGAGTCAGCATTAATTCTGAGGTCATTTACAACTTTGACTAATGCCATCTCTGTGCTATGATGGGCGCGGAAAAGGTCAAGGGTAGAACTTGTAGCTAGGAAATCATTAATCTGTTTGAAAACTCTCTTTTCCAGAATTTTACTCAATCTATTCATTGTCAGCCTGTTTCTCTAACACCATGTTCAGCTGCTCAGTCTTGATCCTTACCACTTTCGTAGGTACATGACAAACAGTTATAATCCATGTAGTTTTGTTGTACATGGTGTTATCATTTCATAAAAGACTTGATCAAATTATATATAATTCAACCTTTGATCGAGCAAACCTAATAAATGCCTATACAACCCGTGGCCATACACCACACCCTCTCATGAGTTATTTCTTCAATGACATACGGTTGGCCATTTTCAAATCAAAAAGATTCCAAAATAAAAAGGTAATGTCTCCAAAATATTGATGCGATTACGAAGCGGATTCACGGATTGCCGGGTGCAGGCATTTTGGATTGCTTGTGACTAAGTCTTAGTGACTTACATTGGAAGTCCTCTTGACTGCCTCTAACTTCCCCCAGACTTAGGAGCTGTTTCTCTCAGAGCTCTCAAACCCTTTGTGAAATACTCTTATCCCAAAAATTGAGAAGTCCCACAATTATGAATGAAATGGCCACTATTTTTAGGAGTTGCTCCTAAATCGGTGAGTTAGGACCAGCTTTTAGCATTAAAATGTTTTGTGAATACCAGCCCTGGTCCTACTTCAGGCCATTGGGACTGAAAATAGAGATGAACTTCTGGACTCTCGTTTCTCTGCTAACCTAGAGAAGACCCGTGTAGATCTGAAGATTTACTCTGCTAAAATGACAGACTCTGCTCCAAGTTACTGTGCTCTGAGGAAACCCAGAGACACAAAAACCTGACAGGTGCCTGAGAGAGTACTTCTGGTCTATAGTTCCCACAAGTGTTTGGAGATGGTGACATCAAGTGGAGTCTTGAGTACAGTACACAGTGTCAAAGGGTGGAGCATACCGTCCCTGACAGAATAAGACTGATTCATCTCAGACAAACAGTGCAAGGGAAAAACATTCAGCATAGCAGCTTGTCTAGAAATCTGCACTATACAGTAATGCTGATCTTCACTATTTTGGTATTTTGCACACTTATGGGTAAGAATTAATCTCTTTCGTACTTTTGCATAGATACATTTGTATTTTGTGAAACTGAATGCATGGGTTGGAATGACATTTGATACCGAAGCATATAAAACTATTTCAAGCTTTGGGCATGCTGTAAATCCAATTCACCTGACAATCTCTCATTTTCTTGTAGGTCTGAGTGTTGAAGATACAATCACGCCAGATAGAGATGTAATGGAAGCTGTGAAGGGTACTACTGTTAACATCACCTGCAGATACAGCAGCTCTCTCATCAACGGTCTGTTCTGGTACCGTCAATATCCTGGATCAGCACCCCAGTTCCTCATTCTGGACTATGCAGGGACAAAAACAAACCCAATACCAGGACTGGACATTTATAATGTCAAAGAACAGAAACGTGTGGATCTGATCATCTTCTCTGCTAAAGTGACCGACTCTGCTCTGTATTACTGTGCCATGCAGCCCACAGTGACAGGAAACTCAGAGACACTGTACAAAAACCTTCCATTCCCCAGAGTTTCTTGACATCTCAAAAGTTTTATTACCAAGACCAACACACAGGTCTGTGTCAATGGGAGTAACTAGACGAATTATGTTGAAATACTACAATATCATGACAGATACAGTAAGATACTGTCTACAGTGAAAAGTATCCTACATTAATAAAATTATTAAGTATGTTATAATCCATTTGGACATTATATATAAATTAATAACTTTTTCAAAACTAAGAGAAAGTAACACTTTTATTGGGAGGGGGGGGGGGGTGGAAAATATATTTTTTAGGACATAACTCACACATTTCATAAAATGATGTGTTGGCTGTGTGCATCAATACATCCATGGTGTGTATACACTTTTCAGTGGCTTTTATTTTTTATTATTTTTGTTGTTGTTGTTTGTTTTTATTCATTACTCTTCCTCCAGAGTGCACCATATGGCCTTTACTAGTGCCTCCCTCTCCCTCATCTGAATTGGATTTCCACGACACTTCCTACTGATCATTATTGTGTGAGATTATACCCGCCTCTATAGCATAGGCCTAAAATAACAGCAAATATTCTGAAATGGACCGTTTTTCCATCAGTGGTGGATAATATGTGGGTATACGTGCCTAACCATGAATTATCAACTTTTCAAAGCTAATATGAGCAATAGATGTATATTGTTCTCAGAATTAGGCTATGTTTTCTGTTGAAAGGCCGCTGTATAAGCGGGATAATGAACTCGGGCGGGTCTTTGTGGTGTTCTTGTCAGACACTTATCTTGAAAGACTGCCGAGTCGTTGCCTGCCTCTCCTGCGTGGCTCGTTTTGTCATCTCGTCACCCTACGACTCAGGCTTAGTTCACACGCAGGTCTTAATGCTCAGTTACGATTTTTTACACAGATCCGATAATTTTATTTAGCTGTTCACATGACTTTTTAAATGTAACCTATATTTGACAGCCGTGTGAACAGCCCACGGCCCTGAACAGACCCGCATGCGCAGAAGAACAATAACAAAGACGTCAGGACGTCACGCACAGCGCACTGTTTACGGAAGTGACGTTAACCATGGATAACGTTGTATTAATACCATGGATGTATTAATAGAACTGGATACAGCCACTCCATTCACTGACTGCTATCAACAATGAAGCCCTATTGAACCGCGCCATCTTGGCAAATTTGTAGTCATTTGACCATTTCCGGTGACTTTTGTACTTGCGCAGTTGTGCTTTTCTGGCCTTCCGGTGACTTTTGTACTTGCGCAGTTGTACTTCTGTCCTATGCGCGTCCACGTCCACGGTCAACCTTGGCACCGCTTCTAGCTATCGAATGGCCGACTGGTGTAAGATGGATAGCCTAACGTTAGAGAGATAAATGTAGGCTATGGTTATGTTAATAAAGCTAACAATGATGTTGTAACATGCATGCAGCACTGCCGATCTGAACGATTGATTCATTATTACCATGGATCGGTATTGGGATTGATCAAGGGCGAGTGTGAAATAGCAGCCACGAACTCAGCGGGTTATCCGAGATGCGGTAGCAGCGGCCAAAGCTCCTGCTGGCGGGGAGTGAAGCTCTTCAACTCGCCGGTCACTGGCTCCCTGGAGGAATTTAGCCTGGCTGCAATAACGTTATCGCGAACGGAATGAATACCATCTACTAGCAAACAAAACATGTTCAGTTATATTTAACCTGTTAAAACTAAGATGCCTGGATGAAAAAATAATTTCTCCAATGGATATATTTTACAAAAACAGGTTAATATGCAAGCTGGTTTTCATTGCTAAATCAAAGCGGGGAGAGCCGGGAACGTGCGTGGACGCGCGTCGGACAGAAAAGCTCAACTGCGCAAGTACAAAAGTCACCGGAAATAGCAAAATGACTACAAATCTAGCCAAGATGGCGCGGTTCAATAGGCCTTCACTTTAGATTTCGAATCCTGGGGGCTTGATTAATACATCCATGATAAAGTTACAACCACAACTGAAGTTAGCCTTTACTACGGGTTGATTTTAAAGTAGGCCATTTGTGCAGTGGAAGCCGGCGACGGTATGAGCAAATGATAACGAGAAGGATGAGGATCGTCTTGTGACGTGCAGCATGCCGCACATGCACACCACAGTGGCGCTTCACGAATTTGCAAGTCACCGCTCTAGAGACGTAAAAGTAGCATTAAACCCGACATGACTGTTCAGACGGCGGGCGCGTTGCAAAACATCAGACATGTATCTGATATAATACCGCCTCTGAAAGCGACCCAGGTTGGATAAAAAAAAAAAAAAAAAAATAAGATTTCATGTGACTTGCACTGTTCAGACGGTCATGAAAAAAAGTCGCATGTAGGCAAAAAAAATCGGATTTGGGTCACATTTCACTGCCGTCCATGTAATGAATGACGCACGCTTGACTAAGCGCACCGCTAGCGTGATGGAAGCTGACACCAATTACAGATTGATTAGGCTCACCCTGCTATTGTGTGCACCCTCTTGTCACACAGTGACACAGGCAGTTCTGCTGACAGACTCATGTACTTGTCATTTGTCTCCTCTTCCTCCTCATCTACCTCATGCACACTTCCCCATAGTAAGATTTATCTTAGCTATTAGCCTTTATGCAGTTTGTCCTTAGGGGGTAGCCCAGTCTAGTTTTACTTTGGTGTGTTTTAAAAATGTGTTAGTTTGTTACCCTCTGGTTTGAAAATGCTTAGTGCAGCTTCAAGCTAGATTAGACCAGCCTGTTCCGAATTTGCAGCAGTGACTATGTTATTGTTTCTTCTAGTTTCTATCTCTTCATCTGACAAGTCTTTGTGTGCTCTATGTCTATCTCTCGTAATCAGTCCCACCCGTGTTCAATCCAATCAATTCAGTCAATCAGTGAATCCATGCTCAGTCCACTGTCCCACAACTCATTCCCATCACAGTATGCAGGCCTACAAAAATGTTCAATGTTCAGCCATGCTCCTCATATTCATCCTCAAAATGCCCGGCCCTGACTAAGCTGCGCAGCGGCTACAGTATAATTTCTTCTTCCATTTCTCTTCTGTTGAACAAGTTACTGTAAAGTTAGCTTTTAGACACGTGGAAGCTGCATGGGGGGATTTCCCGAGGCCAGCCTCTGTGTTTCTGCTGAGTTCCTCTGATAACTATAACCAGGGACACTGGCTCTCCCTCTTCAAAAATTCAGTTAACAGAAAAATGTATGGGGTGTCTATGAGATACAGATGGGGAGCACACACCTAGTCTCTCATAACCCCCAGACTGGATTACCATGTCAGATTGTCGCCATGTGGCACTGAGCACCACTCTCCCATTGACGGTGATCATCTAGTAAGTGTATGTGCATTGTCCCCATCCTCATCTGTTGAATGATACAGTGGTTATTCTCCTCTTTTTCAGAATGCAGAGGAGACAGTCACCCAGTCAACTAGAGTTCTGACTGCTACTGAGAGAGAGACAGTTTCACTTGACTGTAAATTTGATAACACTACAGCCAACCTCTATCTGTTCTGGTACAAGCTCGATTTAATGCCCATCTCAACTATACTGCCAAACCAATTCATTTGAGGATCCAGAGGCTGCAGCTGTCTGACTCTGTGTACTAACCGCTCTGACAGCTGCTTCTGTAGCCTACAAAAACTGCTTGGTAGAGTGAGATAGAGATGTAGCCTTGAAAATAAAAGCCCTATTCAGCCAATCATGGTAATATTTGTGGGTATATGCAAAATAGCAGCTTATTGTTGATGTTGGAATTAAATATTATTCAAAACATTATGCAAAATATTTAATTTGAGAACTAAAGAGAAAACAAACTGTAGACATTAAATGTTTTTTCTCACTGCTCACAAATAACAGACTAAGCATCTGTTTTAAAGGCATAAACACACATTTGCAATAAATAAATAAATGAAAGAAAATACAAGGAACTCATTTGCAAAAACATATGTCTTTGTTTTGATACATTTTGATGAATATTTTTTTTCTATCAAATATAAATAAAACTGCAGTTAGTTTGTTTTGATTAGGTAAAGAAGAAGAAGATGAAGACCGTTTTACTTAATCAAAACAACCAAACTGCAATGTGATTCCTTCAAAGACATTAGAAAGAGATAAGGAGCTATTATTATTATTATTATTATGTTGTTGTTGTTGTTTTGCCATACTTAATGTAGAATCCAACTCCCAGTTGAGTTGCTGTTATAAGGCTTTGCAAGCTCCTCCTCACCAATTGACAATAAGGCAGAGTTAAAGCCATGTTGAGCCACTGGCCTCAACAGTCTGTAGTAGATGTGGTTGTGTGTGTCTGTTTCTTTCTTGACTCACAAGACTCACTGACAGCATGAACTCTTGGCTGAACATTTTACTCATCCTCACTGCATTTCATTGCGGTACAATATAATTCTATCAAACTGTATATCGATTGACTATCTTTGTTTGACTATTGATCTGTTTCTCTAACATTTATTTCAATGTATTTACAGAAAGCAGAGGAGACAGTGTGACCCAGCTGGAAGGACAGATGACTGCTATTGAGGGAGAGAGAGTCACACTCCACTGTAAATTTGAGTCCACAGATTCAAGTCCATACTTGTTCTGGTACAAACAAGAGGTAAAAGGCTTCCCCAAGTATGTACTTAGGAGGTTCAAGCATGGATCTGAGGACAATGCCATTGAGTTCAAGGAGAGATTTGATGCTGTTCTGGATTCCACCTCAGTTCCTTTGAGCATCCAGAGGCTGCAGCTGTCTGACTCTTCTGTGTACTACTGCGCTTTGAGGCCCACAGTGATAACAGGATATGCAGTTCCTGTACAAAAACACATTGTGTTGCAAAACAAGTGACTACTACAGAGACATCCAGCAGCAAATTCCTGGAATAACCAAGATAACATTGACTTTAATAATGAAGATGATGATGATGCTGACAACAATGATGCCGATGATGATCATCATCATAATGACTTGACTATTATCATAATTCAGTCATCACTCAAAGGATTCATCTCACATGATATGAAAGCTGCATTCGTCTACAGCTTGATACAAATATGAACTGACTATTTCAAAATGTCAGTGATACAAATCTCTTTGATAATATTTCTACATATATGTATTACTTTACTGTCAATGGAATTTGGGTAACAAATCATTTACATGTAAAAGAAAAACACTTTCAATGTGTCTGAAATGCACATTGAAACCCCAGTAATAACCACAAGGAGGTGATATTACCAAGATAATATTGTTCATTGTGAAACGGACTAAAGGAAGATACCTTGTATATTTATATAACCATAACTGCTAAAATTATTTGTTACACAAGGCCCATGTCCTCGTATGACTGTCCTCCTCTAGTCTACTCCCCCTCTGATTCAGCAGCACTATTTGCACATGAATTTTGATTGTATTGTAGGCCTACATGGGATCACACTGCACATACATATACTGTATCTTAAACATATTGCACATGATTTCATGTGCATGAAAGACCTCAAGGATCTTTTATTCGCCACATGGTAGTGATGACACAAATACACAGGTGATTGAGTGGCGACAACCACACACAACACACACACATGCATCTGCCGGTAGAAATTGTTCCTTGCATTTCTCCCATCCAAGCTGTCCTCTAGGGGCAGCTAGGAGCAGTGGGTATCCATTGTTTATGGTGCCCAGGGACCAAGTCCAAGTACTCAGTCCAGGGCTGCATTCCGAATTGCTTATGTCTACTTTTTACTACCAGCACGTACTACAGCTGCCCCTAGGAAGTATGTATTTTGCACGCCGTACGTATACAATTGGCAAATACTGTACCACTTTGTCAGAACATTGTGCCTTGAAATGTGCCCACATCCGTTGCAGTCCATAAAGCAATTCATCCACAGCTGTCACGAGTCTCACATGTGATGTAATTTCCAGGGCTTGAACTCACAACCATAGACACTTAGGGAAGATCATGTTCTTGTTGAGCAAAATGAGAAGCTGGCAGTTTGACCTAAAAAAAAAAGTATGTCGCAGATATTTACACCATAGGAATCCCGTATGAACATTAGTAGGCCTACATACTGTGATGGGAATTAGTTGTGGGACTCTGGCTAGAGTATTCATTAGCATAAACATCACAATCACAAGGGTTACATGTAAATGTCAAAGGGGCATGTAACATGGAGGTTTCAGCAGTTCCAACAAAATGTTTGTTAAAGGCACCACGAGGGACAAAAACCAAAACCAAAGGCTAAAAATAGAATAAAAATAAAACCAAGGTCGCACTCAACAAGTGAAGAACAAAAGACAAAACTGACAAGTTTACAAACTTAGAAGATGGCACAGGAAACACCAGGGACAATGCACAGCTATAGCAAGTAATGAACAGACAAAGAGCAAGATGGGAGCTACATGTAGGCTATATAGGTGGAAACCTATCAAACAATCAGTGGCACAGGTCTCCTCTCAATCCGAGTCAAGGTAGCCAGTTGTAGTCATAGGGTCTGTTATTGGGGCTGGACTGCCAACAACAACGTTTCTGATTGGCAGAGACATTGCTGTTGCACTATTGGATTGTGGGTAGTGTATTTGTTCCTGCATTAACAGCAGTAGATTGAGAGGGCAAAATGAGGACTTGAAAATACTGTTAAAAATACAGTTTTTGAGATAGAATTCTGAAAATGTCACTATTATTGTGCTTTGTTATATGATTCACTCAAATAGCATATTATAGACTACAGGGATAGTTAATACACAATGGTCTACCATGTACAGTAGGCAACATCTCTGTAACTATGTGTATACTCTACTGATAGTCATATCTCTCCTATGAAGTATTTAGCCCATGTGTATTACTCTGTAAATGCTTGCTTGATCGTCTCATTGAGAGAGGTCAGGGAAGAATTTTTACAGCTCACTTTTCTGGCCCCTGGGTGAAACAGTTTTTTTTGTTCGCTCTGGAATATGTAGGGGTGGGACCTATGCCCTCATTGCTCTCTGCAAAGTGCATTGTGTTGCCTCTGTGTATGTAATGTGCTATACAAATAAAGTTTGATTTGATGTATATTTTGTAATTTTTTTCATGCACATTGGGGATTTATTGAGCGAGTATTTGCAGTAGCTGGATACAGTACTGTTTACAGTAAAACATTTTGATGAGCTGTGGGCTCAATTTTGGATATAAAAAAAAAAAATCTGTGAAGATTGCTTGCGGAGGACAGTCTGAATATGTAGTGTAGCAAATGAGGTGTCAATTGACCAAAAAATGTCTGAGGAGTAGGGTTTGATAGGTTTGACAGTTTTTGACAAAAATGGAGTGATGGACTTCATAATTCCTGCCAGTTTGAAGCATAATTATGGACATGTCTACCCTCTTGGGCCTATGTTTTGGTGGTGGCTGCAAAGTAATAGCACGTAAGGCTGATTTGTTAAGATTTTTGTTTTTGTTTTTAACTTTAGACTGTTGCTGTAGCGCCACTATCAGGTTTAATGGCCCACAATGCCAGTTGAGGACTGGACCTATGTGGAAAGTTTGGTGATTTTTCATGCATGGGAAGTCAGACTATGTAGGAAGAAGAATATTGGGAAATACTGTACAAGAGCGACCGGCAGCTGAGGCTGCCCGGCCCTTAATGATGTTATACAGTTCATGTTCTGACATCCTCAGATATTTATGTTGGTAGAAAAAAGCTGCACAAACATTTGTTCTGTCATGGTTTTGTATATTTTGTACTTTATTTCACTCTCTCACACACTCACTGACTCTTCCCCTCTCTATCTCTCTCTAGCACTCTCTGCCTCTCTCTCGCTGTCCCTCTCTCCATCGAATCAAATCCTCATCATAACTTCCACAGGCAATAACCAGACTCAATCATTATGTTTGTATGAAGATGCCCTCCTCTTGACATTTCACAAACATTACAGCGATGTCAGCTTTGGCAATTGCTTTCAAGGATTAATGATAGTCAATACATTATGAGTAATGCAATATTAAAGAAGACCAGTCAGAGCCCTGGTGCAGCCAACAGAACAAACCTACTTCCGTGTGGGCAGGTGAAATTATAGGAACGTGAGTCTACTCAGTAACACTCAGAAGACTTGAGAGGAGCCAGGCACATGACGTGTGTGAAGATGAAGACACCCATCAGTGTTCTGATTTTAATGACCACTACAGGTAAACAAGATATAAACATTTGTCGTCAATTAAATTAGTTGTGTACTTAATTAGTGCTGAATAAGTAGTTTTAAGTATAAGAACAATACTGGACATTTAGTATAAGAACAATACCGGACATTTAGAAGGAATTGTTGGTTTGAAATGTTTCCATATTACTTTGTTTCCGTCCACAGGGTTCATATGTGGTGATGTTCTGACCCCTGAGAAGACTGAGGTCACCTCCATTGAGGGAGAATCTGTAACACTGAGCTGCTCCTATAATACCAACAGTGATCATATTTATCTTTACTGGTACAGACATTATCCTAATCAGGCACCTCAGTTTATACTGTATAAAGGAGCCAGATTATCGACCAGATATGAAAATATCCTTGATAAACGTTATAAATCTACTACGTCCCAGACAACAACCGAACTCACCCTAACAGAGCTAACCCTGACAGACACAGCTCTCTACTACTGTGCTCTTCATACCCAGTGATACAAAGTCTAGAAGAGGCTGTACAAAAACCTTAACATAGTTATCACACTGTTCTTCAAGGGAGTCAGAAGTTGTTTCCAAACCACAATTTTATCAGATGCAGCCTGGTTGCTCAGAATGATTGTGGTTACACCTGTTAATGGTACAGTATGTCCTGCCTATGAACTCACTGTCTTTCTTTGTCTGTCTGTCTGTCACACACACACACACACACTGTCATTTTATTGTATGCTGTTGTCTCATCATCTATTAAAAGAGTTGTGTAATGCAGTATTGAGAGGAGGAGCTATTAAGAGGAAGGATGGTGCTGTAGACCCAGTATGATCAACTCCGTCTCTCAAGAACATGACTGGGGTTTAATCTGTCTATTGTCAGCTTAATCGTGTTGATGTTTCTCTAACATTAATCATGTTGCTGCTTTATCGTGATCAATCAATCAATCAATCAAAGCTTTATTTGTATAGCGCATTTCATACCCAGAGGCAACACAATGCGCTTTACAGAGAACAAGGGAGGTGGGCATACGAGGGAGGCTGCCTTTCTGTGTCTCAAGGTCCTGGCTAGTGATTGTAGGCTAGGTTGAAAAGGTACGTCTTGAGATCTCGCTTGAAGACCTCCGTTGTTTCGGCCCTTCTTAGGCACTCCGGCAGGGTGATCCAGAGGTTGGGGGCATAGAAACTAAAAGCTGCCTCTCCGTGTTTCTTGGTCCTGGCTTTTGGAACTATTAAAGTTCAGTACCTGAGGATCTGAGTGGTCTGTTGGGCATGTCTGAAATGTATTGTGGTGAGTGACTGTGGAGAGATTTATAGACTAGTAATAGTATTTTAAAGTCTATTCTAGAGTTGACAGGTAACCAGTGTAGTGATTTTAAGGCTGGTGTGATGTGTGCCCTTCGTCTAATCTTAGTGAGGACTCGTGCTGCAGCATTCTGTATCATTTGTAGCTTAGAGATTGCTTTCTTTGGTAGGCCTGATAGTAGAGCATTGCAGTAGTCCAGCCTGCTTGTGATGAAAGCGTGACTATCACTTTTAGAGGTAAGTAAAATACAAAGAATGTATGTGGTTATAAACTGCATTATCATTTTATAAAACACTTGATGAAATTATCTTGAATTCAACCTTTGATAGTGCAACCCAAATAAATATATTTTGATATTACTTGTAATGTCAGCTTTCATTGTCATTTGCAGGTGAAAGTTCTGAATTTTTTCCCCCAACATTCTTAGGGAGCAGATGATGTCTGGTGACATTGTCAAGCTCTCCTGCAATTACTCACTAACTGGTTCAGGCAGTCTGTTATGGTATCGCCAATATCCCAGATCTGCTTCCCAATTCCTCCTCATCTATGGGACCTCTAAAGAGGCCGTTTTCTACCACTCCTCTTTACATCCGAATTTCTATTCAGCTGAACAAGGAGAGAAAGTGTAGATCTGAATATCCTCAGCAGATGTGACAGACTCTGCTCTGTAGCGTGTCCTGCAGCCCAAAGTGACAGATAACCTGTTCAAAAACCTAGAATATCAAGACACAAGGAACAAATTACAGCTGCTGCACAGCACTGGATCAGGGCTGGGTATTTTGAGGAGGAAGAGGAAGGAGACAAATAATACTGTAAATACATGAGGGCCTCACACGTATAAATCCTGTAGGAATCCTGCATGAACATATTAGTAGGCCTACATACTGTGATGGGAATGAGGTGTGGGACTCTGGACTGAGCATGGATTCACTGATTGCTTTGATTGGATTGAACACAGGTGGGACTGATTAAGATGTACAGTACTGTAAGCAGACAAAAGACTGGTCAGATGAAGAGATGCCAACAAGAAGAAACAGTAACAGCTACCATGGAGGATTCGCCCTCCACATCCATTGTATGACCAAAACGGTGGTAGAGCAATTATCAACTTTCTCGAAAATGCTAGCTTTGTCAAAGTTTTGATCTGAACCATTGTATATTATCATAAGTAACCTTAAAACAGGGCTAAACATGCATTTTCCCTTTACTACTCCTTTAAACAGTGCGAGTTTCTCGGCTAAGTATCGTTGCTTAGGGTATTCCACTTGCTCTGGAGGCATATCGCGTAATTTTTTGAAGCTTTAGTTTGTTTGAGATCTTTCATTTGTAACACTAAGTTTATTAAAGAGACAACCTCTGGCTATTTTCTGCAACTTGCTTCCCTTGTCTCTGTGTGCCACTGCCATTTGTGGTCTTTCCAGTCGCCTAGGTTGCCACAATACAAAGAAACTATCAATTCTACAGCTTCTCATCATGGAGCACATGGAGGTTAAAACAGAACTCTCTCTCAAACATGAGAAAGAGAAGAACCAAGTTCTTAGCAGATCTCCTCAGCTGAGGTGACAGATGTTGCTCTGTACTACTGTGATCTGCAGCCCACAGTGACAGGAAACAGAAACACTTTGCATAAGGCTTTCCCATTCAAGAGCGTTCATCTCTTCAAATCATACAATACATTTCTCATCAACTTGAGGTGTCAGAGAAGGATATCTGCCCACGCCTCTGTTGTTTGCATTTATTAATGAAATTCTAATAGATCAATCGTGTCCTTGTAGGCATTTACTTTAGCTCCAGGAAATGGTAATTGAAATGATCGAGACATTCACTAATCATAAAGTAAGATGTACTATACAGTAACATACTGTAATATTCTATTCTAATATATAAAAGGGAAGATTAAATGCAATTCTGAATCACACAGTAGCAGCTACTCTTTTTCGGGGTGAGGTACAGTAAACCCTTTTTCTCAGTCGACAAGCATTACATCTAACACTGTTACAAAGGCAGAACTCTATTTGCATGTCACTTGTTCTTATTATGACCTCGGGTAGCATTTTAGTCATTTCTCATTTATTTAAACATTACACATCTTTACATATATTTCATTGGCATATTATGGTTATGGTCTGGAACAACTTACCTCAGGGATTCAAGGATCTTTTCTTGTCATATGAACAAGATAAAATGCCCTAAAACATTAAATGCTTATCTGACATTCTATTCTGTTTCATTGCAGAACGGAACCCATTTTGCAATAAATAATTAGATCCCCATTAAAAGGAAGAATTCTCTTTCAAACCACATTTCAATATCTCAATATCAATGGCAGATTTGTACATGTACTGTACTAGCTTAACATAATCATGCAGCATTTCCCATACACCATCAGACAATAATAAATATGACTCTAAAATAGCTCAATAATAAATATACAGTAACAGCATGATAAGGGCATTTTTGTCACTGCATGAATATTCATGAAGCAACTTTACTTATGGGGAGGAGCTAAACAGATTGGCAGGACATAGATGATCCTCTGAAAGTTAGATTTCAGTATTCAGCATCCGTATTCAGTTTGATCTTCCACTTTAACCATGTTAGTCTTCTGGTCTATTGCTATATTTTCAGCTCTGAAAGGTAATTAATATTATATTTTGTGTAACACTATGTGTACTGTTATACAACACCAATGCCATGTAACTGATAAACACCACTGGCTCATTACATTGTGCAAATATTAGACTATTAGACAATTAGATCTTTATATTTGCAGGTGACACTTATGGGCAGACCATCCAGCCAAACCAACATGAAGTCTATGGACAAGAGGGTCAAAACGTGACTCTGTCCTGCAACTACTCCTCAGCCTACAGTCTATTATGGTATAAGCAGTATCCAGGATCAGCTCCCCAGTACCTCCTGCTCATTTCTCAGGCCAGTCGGAAAGAAATTAATAGAGATGAGCTCCTGGACTCTCGCTTCTCTGCTAAGCGGAACCAAGAGAAGACCCGTTTAGATCTGGAGATCTCCTCTGCTAAAGTGACAGACTCTGCTCTGTACTACTGTGCTATGAGGCCCACAGTGACAGGAAACCCAGAAACACTGTACAAAAACCTGACAGGTGCCTGAGAGAGTACTTCTGGTCTGTAGTTCCCACAAGTGTTTGGAGATGGTGACATCAAGAGGAGTCTTGAGTACAGTACACAGTGTCAAAGGGTGGAGCATACCGTCACTGACAGAATAAGACTGATTCATTTAAGACAGTAGATAGTCAGAGGGGAAAAAGAGTCATATTCAGTCTGGATATCTAACCGTTCTAACGGAATCCGCTCAAACAGGTTTCAAACTGTTCATGAGACAGACTAAAGTCTGGCATTGCGAGACTATAAGACAGTTCACTATCCTCTGTCCTGCTATAGCGAGAACGACTCAAAAAGTTCTTCTTCAAATGGCATCTTTCATTCACACCAAAATGTTGCTACCTTCAATCTTACTCTTCTCCGTGCTTGTAGGTAAGTCATGTAATCACAGTATTATTCATTAATTCGACAACTTCAATATTTCAGTCTGGCTGAAGGAAGCTACTTTTTTGCAATAACAAGAGTGTATTGTTTATCTTACTGTCATTAAAACTCTTGTTCTCTTTCATAGGTGACACATTTGAGGATGATATAACTCCTACCAGACCAGAGGTGTATTCCTCAGAGGGCAGCAGTGTTACTCTCTCCTGTAACTATACTGTAAAAGCTGATAATCTTCAGTGGTATCAACAGTATCCTGGAGCAGCACCCCAATTCCTTCTACTCCTAACAGACATTTCAGTGCCGACTGTAGTGAAAGCCTCTCCTCCTCATCCTCGATTGTCTGTAGAGTTGAACAAGAAGAGAAACCGTGTGGATCTGATCATCTCCTCTGCTGAAGTGACAGACTCTGCTCTGTACTACTGCGCTTTGAGGCCCACAGTAACAGGAAGCCCAGACACACTGTACAAAAACCTTCCATAGACTAAAACCTGCTGTTGACTATTTGATTCTTCCATTTATATGGCCATTGTGACACCTAGTGGGAGTCTAAGCACAGTAACAGATTGTACCAAACAAGCTAAAGCAGCATTATGTTGAGAAGAGAGGAGCATGGCGTAACTCCCTTGAAAGAAACTCATAATTATAAATAAAAGTTTAATTGAGGTAGATATACTGTACCTTCTTGTTTCTTCAGTGTTGTTGTTGATCACAATTATGGGTACTCAACACAGTTCTGTGACATCCAGAATGCTGCTTAATTTATTCTTGTTATTTTCTGCGTCAAGCATGGGTATGTGTCACTGCATTTAATCATTCTCTAATGCTTCATAGTGTCAATATTCTAAACCTTGTAAAGTACCACCAGCACAAATTTTTAACTGTTGTAATATGAAGATAAGTATCAAACTGAATGTACATTGTCTATGTTATTTACATGAAATTAGCAATTAAAACCATTTCTTTCCAGTTGAATGTTCTGAGGATCCGATTACACCATTTACTGATGGCAGTACTGGATTCATAGCTGGGGTGAAAGAGTTACTCTCTCCAGCAACTACACTGGTACATCAGAGGGTCCGTACTGGTATCAACAATATCCCAGATGAGCTCCAGAGCTTCTCATCATGGAGCACATGGAGGTATAACCAGAACTCTTTCAAAGATGAGAAAGAGAAGAAACAAATTCATTTGAAGATCTCAGCTTAAGTCACAGACTCTGCTCTGTACTGAGCCCTGCACCCCACAGTGACAGGAAACAATTAAACAGTAAACATAATTCTATTCAAATAATACAGTACATTTCTTATCAAGTTGAAGTGTTAGACAAGGATTCTGTTTCACCTTTGTTTGCATTAATGCAATTTTCAAGATATAGAGCTTAAGAATCAATATCAGAGAACATGAAGGCATTTTTGTCACAGAATGAATATTCATAAAACAACTTTACTTTGGGGAGGAGCTAAACAGATTGGCAGAGCAGAGATGATCCTCTGTAGAGAAAGTTGGATTTGAGTATTCAGCCTCCCCTATTCAGGTTGATCTTCAACTTTAACTATGTTAGTCTTCTGGTCTATTGTTTTATTTTCAGCTCTGAAAGGTAATTCATATTATACTTTTATGTAACACGTGTATTGTTATACAACAACAACAATGCCATGTAATTGGTGCATCATAAATACCATTGGCACATTACATTATGAAAATATTAGACTTATATTCACATTTGCAGGTGACACTCATGGGCAGACCATCCAACCAAACCAACATGAAATCTATGGACAGGAGGGTCAAAACGTGACTCTGTCCTGCAACTACTCCTCAGCCTACAGTCTATTATGGTATAAGCAGTATCCAGGATCAGCTCCCCAGTACCTCCTGCTCATCCTTCAGGCCAGTGGGAGTGAAACTAATAGAGATGAGCTACTGGACTCTCGCTTCTCTGCTAAGCTGAACCAAGAGAAGACCCGTTTAGATCTGGAGATCCCCTCTGCTAAAGTGACAGACTCTGCTCTGTACTACTGTGCACTGACGCCCACAGTGATCGGAAACCCAGAAACACTGTACAAAAACCTGACAGGTGCCTGAGAGAGTACTTTAACTCTAACTCATGTTGAATAAATATTTTATTTCTGACTGACAGATTACAGGACTTCAATTCAAACTCATTATCATATCTTTTAAGCCTTCATGACAACTTAAAACAACTTAGTCCTTTAAACTTGTACTGTAGAGTCTCTCATCACAAGCCTGTGATGCTGCAGTATTCAGGTTCTGTTGGATATTTGGCTCCTCCTCTTGACTGCAGAGGTTTCAAACTGTTCATGAGACAGACTAAAGCCTGGCATTGCGAGACTATAAGACAGTTCACTATCCTCTGTCCTGCTATAGCGAGAACGACTCAAAGTTCTTCTTTCAAATGGCATCTTTCATTCACACCAAAATGTTACCTTCAATCTTACTCTTCTCTGTGCTTATAGGTAAGTCATGTAATAACAGTATTATTCATTAATTCAACCAACTTCACTACTTTAGTCTGGCTGAAGGAAGCTACTTTTTTTTTGTTGCAATAACAAGAGTGTATTTCTTACTGTCATTAAAACTCCTTGTTCTCTTTCATAGGTGACACATTTGAGGATGATTTAACTCCTACCAGACCAGAGGTGTATTCCTCAGAGGGCAGCAGTGTTACTCTCTCCTGTAACTACACAGTAAAAGTTCAGAATCTTCAGTGGTATCAGCAGTACCCTGGGACAGCACCCCAATTCCTTCTACTCCTGACAGACACTTCAGAGCCGACTGTAGTGAGAGCCTCTCCTCCTCACCCTCGATTGTCTGTATAGCTGAACAAGGAGAGAAACCGTGTGGATCTGATCATCTCCTCTGCTGAAGTGACAGACTCTGCTCTGTACTACTGCGCTTTGACGCCCACAGTGACAGGAAACCCAGACACACTGTACAAAAACCTACCATAGACTAAAACCTGCAGTTTACTATTTGATTCTTCTTTTCATATGGCCATTGTGACACCTAGTGGGAGTCTAAGCACAGTAACAGATTGTCCTAAACAAGCTAAAGCAGCATTCTTTTGAGAAGGGAGGAGCATGATGTAACTCCCTTGAAAAAAACTCATAATTATGAATATATCTTTAATTGAAGTAGATATACTGTACCTTCTTGTTTTTTCAGTGTTGTTGCTGATCACAATTATGGGTACTCAACACAGTTCTGTGACAACCAGAATGCTGCTTAGTTTATTTATTCTTGTTATTTTCTGCATCAAGCATGGGTATGTGTCACTGCATTTGATCATTCTCTAATGCTTCATAGTGTCAATATTCTGAACTTGTAAACCACCACCAGAACTAATTTTAACTGTTGTAATATGAAGATAATGATCAAACTTGAATATACATCTTCTACATTATTTACATGAAATAAGCAATTATAAACATTTCTTTCCAGTTGAATGTTCTGAGGATCTGATTACACCATTTACTGATGTCAATATTGGATTCATAGCTGGGGTGAAAGACTTACTCTCTCCAGCAACTACACTGGTACATCAGAGGGTCCGTACTGGTATCGACAATATCCCAGATCAGCTCCAGAGCTTCTCATCATGGAGCAAATGGAAATAAAACCACCTTTCAAAGATGAGAAACAGAATAAACAAATGAACTTACAGATCTCAGCTTAAGTCACAGACTTTGCTCTGTACTGAAACCTGCACCCCAGAGTGACAGGAAACACAGAAACAAACATAATTATCCTCAAATAATAGTCATTTCTTATCAAGATGAAGTGTCAGGCAAGGATATCTGTTTACACCTTTGTTTGCATTAATGCAATTTTCAAGATATAGAGCTTAAGAATCAATATCAGAGAACATAAGGGCATTTTAGTCACAGAATGAATATTCATAAAACAACTTTACTTTGGGGAGGAGCTAAACAGATTGGCAGGGCAGAGACAATTCTATGTAGAGAAAGTGGGACTTGAGTATTCAGCCTCCCCTATTCAGGTTGATCTTCCACTTTAACCATGTTAGTCTTCTGGTCTATTGCTATATTTTCAGCTCTGAAAGGTAATTCATATTATATTTTGTGTAACACTATGTGTACTGTTATACAACACCAATGCCATGTAACTGATAAACACCACTGGCTCATTACATTGTGCAAATATTAGACTATTAGACAATTAGATCTTTATATTTGCAGGTGACACTTATGGGCAGACCATCCAGCCAAACCAGCATGAAGTCTATGGACAAGAGGGTCAAAACGTGACTCTGTCCTGCAACTACACCTCAGCTGACAGTCTACTATGGTATAAGCAGTATCCAGGATCAGCTCCCCAGTACCTCCTGCTCCTCCTTCAGGCCACTGGGGCTGAAACTAAGAGAGATGAACTCCTGGACTCTCGCTTCTCTGCTAAGCGGAACCAAGAGAAGACCCGTTTAGATCTGGAGATCTCCTCTGCTAAAGTGACAGACTCTGCTCTGTACTACTGTGCTCTGAGGCCCACAGTGACAGGAAACCCAGAAACACTGTACAAAAACCTGACAGGTGCCTGAGAGAGTACTTCTGGTCTGTAGTTCCCACGTGTTTGGAGATGGTGACATCAAGTGGAGTCTTGAGTACAGTACACAGTGTCAGTTTATAGTATTTTAAAGTCTATTCTAGAGTTGACAGGTAACCAGTGTAGTGATATTAAGGCTGGTGTGATGTGTGCCCTTCTTTTAGTCTTAGTGAGGACTTGTGCTGCAGCATTCTGTATCAATTGTAGCTTAGAGATTGCTTTCTTTGGTAGGCCTGATAGTAGAGCATTGCAGTAGTCCAGCCTGCTTGTGATGAAAGCATGCATTAGTCTTTCGGTGTCAGCCTGAGAGAGAAAGGGTTACACCTTGGCAATGTCCCTTAGGTGGTAAAAAGATGTCTTTGTAATATTCTTGATGTGGTTTTCAAAATTAAGATCTGAGTCAAGTATGACACCTCGGTTTTTAGCCTGGCATTTGGTGTCAATTTCCAGAGTTTTTAAATGTGCAGATAGTTTATCTCTTTCAGCTTTTTCTCCAATGATCAGAACTTCTGTTTTGTCCTGGTTTAGTTGGAGGAAATTATGTGACATCCATACATTTATATCCGTAATACACTTGACAAGGCAGTCAACCAAGCTGTAGTTACTGGGTGTTACAGAAATATAGAGTTGGGTATCATCTGCGTAGCTATGGTAGCTAATGTTGTGCCTCCTAATGACACTGCCAAGGGGCAGCATGTACAGACTGAAAAGTTGAGGTCCTAGGATCGATCCTTGGTGCACCCCACAGGTCATAGGGATCTTTCCTGAACTATGGTCACCGAGGGCAACGAAGAAATCACGACCGGTTAGATAGGTCCTAAGCCAATTAAGGACTGGACCGGAGAGGCCAACCCACTTCTCCAGTCTTTTGATGAGGATTGCATGATCTATAGTATCAAAGGCTGCACTCAGGTCCAGGAGAACAAGAATAGAGAGCTCTTTGGAGTCAGCATTAATTCTGAGGTCATTTACAACTTTGACTAATGCCATCTCTCTGCTATGATGGGCGCGGAAAAGGTCAAGGGTAGAACTTGTAGCTAGGAAATCATTAATCTGTTTGAAAACTCTCTTTTCCAGAATTTTACTCAATCTATTCATTGTCAGCCTGTTTCTCTAACACCATGTTCAGCTGCTCAGTCTTGATCCTTACCACTTTCGTAGGTACATGACAAACAGTTATAATCCATGTAGTTTTGTTGTACATGGTGTTATCATTTCATAAAAGACTTGATCAAATTATATATAATTCAACCTTTGATCGAGCAAACCTAATAAATGCCTATACAACCCGTGGTGTATACAATAGGCCATACACCACACCCTCTCATGAGTTATTTCTTCAATGACATACGGTTGGCCATTTTCAAATCAAAAAGATTCCAAAATAAAAACGTAATGTCTCCAAAATATTGATGCGATTACGAAGCGGATTCACGGATTGCCGGGTGCAGGCATTTTGGATTGCTTGTGACTAAGTCTTAGTGACTTACATTGGAAGTCCTCTTGACTGCCTCTAACTTCCCCCAGACTTAGGAGCTGTTTCTCTCAAAGCTCTCAAACCCTTTGTGAAATACTCTTTTCCCAAAAATTGAGAAGTCCCACAATTATGAGTGAAATGGCCACTATTTTCAGGAGTTGCTCCTAAATCGGTGAGTAAGGACCAGCTTTTAGCATTAAAATGTTTTGTGAATACCAGCCCTGGTCCTACTTCAGGCCATTGGGACTGAAAATAGAGATGAACTTCTGGACTCTCGTTTCTCTGCTAACCTAGAGAAGACCCGTGTAGATCTGGAGATTTACTCTGCTAAAATGACAGACTCTGCTCTAAGTTACTGTGCTCTGAGGAAACCCAGAGACACAAAAACCTGACAGGTGCCTGAGAGAGTACTTCTGGTCTATAGTTCCCACAAGTGTTTGGAGATGGTGACATCAAGTGGAGTCTTGAGTACAGTACACAGTGTCAAAGGGTGGAGCATACCGTCCCTGACAGAATAAGACTGATTCATCTCAGACAAACAGTGCAAGGGAAAAACATTCAGCATAGCAGCTTGTCTAGAAATCTGCACTAAATCCAGCAAGTAATGCTGATCTTCACTATTTTGGTATTTTGCACACTTATGGGTAAGAATTAATCTCTTTTGTACTTTTGCATAGATACATTTGTATTTTGTGAAACTGAATGCATGGGTTGGAATGACATTTGATACCTAAGCATATACAACTATTTCAAGCTTTGGGCATGCTGTAAATCCAATTGACCTGACAATCTCTCATTTTTTTGTAGGTCTGAGTGTTGAAGATACAATCACGCCAGATAGAGATGTAATGGAAGCTGTGAAGGGTACTACTGTTAACATCACCTGCAGATACAGCAGCTCTCTCATCAACGGTCTGTTCTGGTACCGTCAATATCCTGGATCAGCACCCCAGTTCCTTATTCTGGACTATGCAGGGACAAAAACAAACCCAATACCAGGACTGGACATTTATAATGTCAAAGAACAGAAACGTGTGGATCTGATCATCTCCTCTGCTAAAGTAACAGACTCTGCTCTGTACTACTGTGCCCTGCAGCCCACAGTGACAGGAAACTCAGAGACACTGTACAAAAACCTTCCATTCCCCAGAGTTTCTTGACATCTCAAACGTTTTATTACCAAGACCAACACACAGGTCTGTGTCAATGGGAGTAACTAGACGAATTATGTTGAAATACTACAATATCATGACAGATACAGTAAGATACTGTCTACAGTATGACCCTTTGTCAGTAACAATGCTACTCTGTTTAGTCTGGCTGCTCTCTACATTGAAAAGTATCCTAATTAATACAATTATTAAGTATGTTATAATCCATTTGGACATTATATATAAATTTATAACTTTTTCAAAACTAAGAGAAAGTAATACTTTTTTTGGGGGGGGGGGGTGGAAAATATATTTTTTAGGACATCCTCAAAATGCCCGGCCCTGACTCTAAGCTGCGCAGCGGCTACAGTATAATTTCTTCTTCCATTTCTCTTCTGTTGAACAAGTTACTGTAAAGTTAGCTTTTAGACACGTGGAATCTGCATGGGGGGATTTCCCGAGGCCAGCCTCTGTGCTCCTGCTGAGTTCCTCTGATAACTATAACCAGGGACACTGGCTCTCCCTCTTCTAAAATTCAGTTACAGAAAAATGTATGGGGTCTCTATGAGATACAGATGGGGAGCACACACCTAGTCTCTCATAACCCCCAGACTGGATTACCATGTCAGATTGTCGCCATGTGGCACTGAGCACCACTCTCCCATTGACGGTGATCATCTAGTAAGTGTATGTGCATTGTCCCCATCCTCATCTGTTGAATGATACAGTGGTTATTCTCCTCTTTTTCAGAATGCAGAGGAGACAGTCACCCAGTCAACTAGAGTTCTGACTGCTACTGAGAGAGAGACAGTTTCACTTGACTGTAAATTTGATAACACTACAGCCAACCTCTATCTGTTCTGGTACAAGCTCGATTTAATGCCCATCTCAACTATACTGCCAAACCAATTCCTTTGAGGATCCAGAGGCTGCAGCTGTCTGACTCTGTGTACTAACTGTGCTCTGACAGCTGCTTCTGTAGCCTACAAAAACTGCTTGGTAGAGTGAGATAGAGATGTAGCCTTGAAAATAAAAGCCCTATTCAGCCAATCATGGTAATATTTGTGGGTATATGCAAAATAGCAGCTTATTGTTGATGTGGGAATTAAATATTATTCAAAACATTATGCAAAATATTTAATTTGAGAACTAAAGAGAAAACAAACTGTAGACATTAAATGTTTTTTCTCACTGCTCACAAATAACAGACTAAGCATCTGTTTTAAAGGCATAAACACACATTTGCAATAAATAAATAAATGAAAGAAAATACAAGGAACTCATTTGCAAAAACATATGTCTTTGTTTTGATACATTTTGATGAATATTTTTTTTCTATCAAATATAAATAAAACTGCAGTTAGGTTGTTTTGATTAGGTAAAGAAGACCGTTTCACTTAATCAAAACAACCAAACTGCAATGTGATTCCTTCAAAGACATTAGAAAGAGATAAGGAGCTATTATTATTATTATTATGTTGTTGTTGTTTTGCCATACTTAATGTAGAATCCAACTCCCAGTTGAGTTGCTGTTATAAGGCTTTGCAAGCTCCTCCTCACCAATTGACAATAAGGCAGAGTTAAAGCCATGTAGAGATCTGGCCTCAACAGTCTGTAGTAGATGTGTCTGTTTCTTTCTTGACTCACAAGACTCACTGACAGCATGAACTCTTGGCTGAACATTTTACTCATCCTCACTGCATTTCATTGCGGTACAATATAATTCTATCAAACTGTATATCGATTGACTATCTTTGTTTGACTATTGATCTGTTTCTCTAACATTTATTTCAATGTATTTACAGAAAGCAGAGGAGACAGTGTGACCCAGCTGGAAGGACAGATGACTTCTATTGAGGGAGAGAGAGTCACACTCCACTGTAAATTTGAGTCCACAGATTCAAGTCCATACTTGTTCTGGTACAAACAAGAGGTAAAAGGCTTCCCCAAGTATGTACTTATGAGGTTAAAGTATGGACCTGGGGACAATGCCATTGAGTTCAAGGAGAGATTTGATGCTGTTCTGGATTCCACCTCAGTTCCTTTGAGCATCCAGAGGCTGCAGCTGTCTGACTCTGCTGTGTACTACTGCGCTTTGAGGCCCACAGTGATAACAGGATATGCAGTTCCTGTACAAAAACACATTGTGTTGCAAAACAAGTGACTACTACAGAGACATCCAGCAGCAAATTCCTGGAATAACCAAGATAACATTGACTTTAATAATGAAGATGATGATGATGCTGACAACAATGATGCCGATGATGATCATCATCATAATGACTTGACTATTATCATAATTCAGTCATCACTCAAAGGATTCATCTCACATGATATGAAAGCTGCATCCGTCTACAGCTTGATACAAATATGAACTGACTATTTCAAAATGTCAGTGATACAAATATCTTTGATAATATTTCTACATATATGTATTACTTTACTGTCAATGGAATTTGGGTAACAAATCATTTACATGTAAAAGAAAAACACTTTCAATGTGTCTGAAATGCACATTGAAACCCCAGTAATAACCACAAGGAGGTGATATTACCAAGATAATATTGTTCATTGTGAAACAGACTACAGGAAGATACCTTGTACATTTATATAACCATAACTGCTAAAATTATTTGTTACACAAGGCCCATGTCCTCGTATGACTGTCCCCCTCTAGTCTACTCCCCCTCTGATTCAGCAGCACTATTTGCACATGAATTTTGATTGTATTGTAGACCTACATGGGATCACACTGCACATACAGTATATGTATCTTAAACATATTGCACATGATTTCAAGACCTCAAGGATCTTTTATTCGCCACATGGTAGTGATGACACAAATACACAGGTGATTGAGTGGCGACAACCACACACAACACACACACATGCATCTGCCGGTAGAAATTGTTCCTTGCATTTCTCCCATCCAAGCTGTCCTCTAGGGGCAGCAAGGAGCAGTGGGTATCCATTGTTTATGGTGCCCAGGGACCAAGTCCAAGTACTCAGTCCAGGGCTGCATTCCGAATTGCTTATTTCTTCTTTTTACTACCAGCACGTACTACAGCTGCCCCTAGGAAGTATGTATTTTGCACGCCGTACGTATACAATTGGCAAATACTGTACCACTTTGTCAGAACATTGTGCCTTGAAATGTGCCCACATCCGTTGCAGTCCATAAAGCAATTCATCCACAGCTGTCACGAGTCTCACATGTGATGTAATTTCCAGGGCTTGAACTCACAACCATAGACACTTAGGGAAGATCATGTTCTTGTTGAGCAAAATGAGAAGCTGGCCGTTTGACCTAAAAAAAAAAGTATGTCGCAGATATTTACACCATAGGAATCCCGTATGAACATTAGTAGGACTACATACTGTGATGGGAATTAGTTGTGGGACTCTGGCTAGAGTATTCATTAGCATAAACATCACAATCACAAGGGTTACATGTAAATGTCACAGGTGCATGTAACATGGAGGTTTCAGCAGTTCCAACAAAATGTTTGTTAAAGGCACCACGAGGGACAAAAACCAAAACCAAAGGCTAAAAATAGAATAAAAATAAAACCAAGGTCGCACTCAACAAGTGAAGAACAAAAGACAAAACTGACAAGTTTACAAACTTACAAGATGGCACAGGAAACACCAGGGACAATGCACAGCTATAGCAAGTAATGAACAGACAAAGAGCAAGATGGGAGCTACTTGTAGGCTATATAGGTGGAAACCTATCAAACAATCAGTGGCACAGTTCTCCTCTCAATCCGAGTCAAGGTAGCCAGTTGTAGTCATAGGGTCTGTTATTGGGGCTGGACTGCCAACAACAACGTTTCTGATTGGCAGAGACATTGCTGTTGCGCTATTGGATTGTGGGTAGTGTATTTGTTCCTGCATTAACAGCAGTAGTTTGTGAGGGCAAAATGAGGACTTGAAAATACTGTTAAAAATACAGTTTTTGAGATAGAATTCTGAAAATGTCACTATTATTGTGCTTTGTTATATGATTCACTCAAATAGCATATTATAGACTACAGGGATAGTTAATACACAATGGTCTACAATGTACAGTAGGCAACATCTCTGTAACTATGTGTATACTCTCATATCTCTCCTATGAAGTATTTAGCCCATGTGTATTACTCTGTAAATGCTTGCTTGATCGTCTCATTGAGAGAGGTCAGGGAAGAATTTTACAGCTCACTTTTCTGGCCCCTGGGTGAAACAGTTTTTTTTGTTCGCTCTGGAATATGTAGGGGTGGGACCTATGCCCCCATTGCTCTCTGCAAAGTGCATTGTGTTGCCTCTGTGTATGTAATGTGCTATACAAATAAAGTTTGATTTGATGTATATTTTGTAATTTTTTTCATGCACATTGGGGATTTATTGAGCGAGTATTTGCAGTAGCTGGATACAGTACTGTTTAAAGTAAAACATTTTGATGAGCTGTGGGCTCAATTTTGGATATAAAAAAAAAAATCTGTGAAGATTGCTTGTGGAGGACAGTCTGAATATGTAGTGTAGCAAATGAGGTGTCAATTGACCAAAAAATGTGTGAGGAGTAGGGTTTGATAGGTTTGACAGTTTTTGAGAAAAATGGAGTGATGGACTTCATAATTCCTGCCAGTTTGAAGCATATGGACATGTCTACCCTCTTGGGCCTATGTTTTGGTGGTGGCTGCAAAGTAATAGCATGTAAGGCTGATTTGTTAAGATTTATTTTTTAGTTTTTAACTTTAGACTGTTGCTGTAGCACCACTATCAGGTTTAATGGCCCACAATGCCAGTTGAGGACTGGAGCTATGTGCAAAGTTTGGGGATTTTTCATGCATGGGAAGTCAGACTATGTAGGAAGAAGAATATTGGGAAATACTGTACAAGAGCGACCGGCAGCTGAGGCTGCCCGGCCCCTAATGATGTTATACAGTTCATGTTCTGACATCCTCAGATATTTATGTTGGTAGAAAAAAGCTGCACAAACATTTGTTCTGTCATGGTTTTGTATATTTTGTACTTTATTTCACTCTCTCACACACTCACTGACTCTTCCCCTCTCTATCTCTCTCTAGCACTCTCTGCCTCTCTCTCGCTGTCCCTCTCTCCATCAAATCAAATCCTCATCATAACTTCCACAGGCAATAACCAGACTCAATCATTATGTTTGTATGAAGATGCCCTCCTCTTGACATTTCACAAACATTACAGCGATGTCAGCTTTGGCAAATGCTTTCAAGGATTAATGATAGTCAATACATTATGAGTAATGCAATATTAAAGAAGACCAGTCAGAGCCCTGGTGCAGCCAACAGAACAAACCTACTTCCGTGTGGGCAGGTGAAATTATAGGAACGTGAGTCTACTCAGTAACACTCAGAAGACTTGAGAGGAGCCAGGCACATGACGTGTGTGAAGATGAAGACACCCATCAGTGTTCTGATTTTAATGACCACTACAGGTAAACAAGATATAAACATTTGTCGTCAATTAAATTAGTTGTGTACTTAATTAGTGCTGAATAAGTAGTTTTAAGTATAAGAACAATACTGGACATTTAGTATAAGAACAATACCGGACATTTAGAAGGAATTGTTGGTTTGAAATGTTTCCATATTACTTTGTTTCCGTCCACAGGGTTCATATGTGGTGATGTTCTGACCCCTGAGAAGACTGAGGTCACCTCCATTGAGGGAGAATCTGTAACACTGAGCTGCTCCTATAATACCAACAGTGATTATATTTATCTTTACTGGTACAGACATTATCCTAATCAGGCACCTCGGTTTATACTGTATAAAGGAGCCAGATTATCGACCAGATATGAAAATATCCTTGATAAACGTTATAAATCTACTACGTCCCAGACAACAACCGAACTCACCCTAACAGAGCTAACCCTGACAGACACAGCTCTCTACTACTGTGCTCTTCATACCCAGTGATACAAAGTCTAGAAGAGGCTGTACAAAAACCTTAACATAGTTATCACACTGTTCTTCAAGGGAGTCAGAAGTTGTTTCCAAACCACAATTTTATCAGATGCAGCCTGGTTGCTCAGAATGATTGTGGTTACACCTGTTAATGGTACAGTATGTCCTGCCTATGAACTCACTGTCTTTCTTGTCTGTCTGTCTGTCACACACACACACACACACACACACACACACACACACACACACACACACACACACACACACACACACACACACACTGTCATTTTATTGTATGCTGTTGTCTCATCATCTATTAAAAGAGTTGTGTAATGCAGTATTGAGAGGAGGAGCTATTAAGAGGAAGGATGGTGCTGTAGACCCAGTATGATCAACTCCGTCTCTCAAGAACATGACTGGGGTTTAATCTGTCTATTGTCAGCTTAATCGTGTTGATGTTTCTCTTACATTAATCATGTTGCTGCTTTATCGTGATCAATCAATCAATCAATCAATCAAAGCTTTATTTGTATAGCGCATTTCATACCCAGAGGCAACACAATGCGCTTTACAGAGAACAAGGGAGGTGGGCATACGAGGGAGGCTGCCTTTCTGTGTCTCAAGGTCCTGGCTAGTGATTGTAGGCTAGGTTGAAAAGGTACGTCTTGAGATCTCGCTTGAAGACCTCCGTTGTTTCGGCCCTTCTTAGGCACGACGGCAGGGTGTTCCAGAGGTTGGGGGCATAGAAACTAAAAGCTGCCTCTCCGTGTTTCTTGGTCCTGGCTTTTGGAACTATTAAAAGTTCAGTACCTGAGGATCTGAGTGGTCTGTTGGGCATGTCTGAAATGTATTGTGGTGAGTGACTGTGGAGAGATTTATAGACTAGTAATAGTATTTTAAAGTCTATTCTAGAGTTGACAGGTAACCAGTGTTGTGATTTTAAGGCTGGTGTGATGTGTGCCCTTCGTCTAATCTTAGTGAGGACTCGTGCTGCAGCATTCTGTATCATTTGTAGCTTAGAGATTGCTTTCTTTGGTAGGCCTGATAGTAGAGCATTGCAGTAGTCCAGCCTGCTTGTGATGAAAGCGTGATCCCTATCACTTTTGGAGGTAAGTAAAATACAAAGAATGTATGTGGTTATAAACTGCATTATCATTTTATAAAACACTTGATGAAATTATCTTGAATTCAACCTTTGATAGTGCAACCCAAATAAATATATTTTGATATTACTTGTAATGTCAGCTTTCATTGTCATTTGCAGGTGAAAGTTCTGAATTTTTTCCCCCAACATTCTTAGGGAGCAGATGATGTCTGGTGACATTGTCAAGCTCTCCTGCAATTACTCACTAACTGGTTCAGGCAGTCTGTTATGGTATCGCCAATATCCCAGATCTGCTCCCCAATTCCTCCTCATCTATGTGACCTCTAAAGAGGCCGTTTTCTACCACTCCTCTTTACATCCGAATTTCTATTCAGCTGAACAAGGAGAGAAAGTGTAGATCTGAATATCCTCAGCAGATGTGACAGACTCTGCTCTGTAGCGTGTCCTGCAGACCAAAGTGACAGATAACCTGTTCAAAAACCTAGAATATCAAGACACAAGGAACAAATTACAGCTGCTGCACAGCACTGGATCAGGGCTGGGTATTTTGAGGAGGAAGAGGAAGGAGACAAATAATACTGTAAATACATGAGGGCCTCACACGTATAAATCCTGTAGGAATCCTGCATGAACATATTAGTAGGCCTACATACTGTGATGGGAATGAGGTGTGGGACTCTGGACTGAGCATGGATTCACTGATTGCTTTGATTGGATTGAACACAGGTGGGACTGATTAAGATGTACAGTACTGTAAGCAGACAAAAGACTGGTCAGATGAAGAGATGCCAACAAGAAGAAACAGTAACAGCTACCATGGAGGATTCGCCCTCCACATCCATTGTATGACCAAAACGGTGGTAGAGCAATTATCAACTTTCTCGAAAATGCTAGCTTTGTCAAAGTTTTGATCTGAACCATTGTATATGATCATAAGTAACCTTAAAACAGGGCTAAACATGCATTTTCCCTTTACTACTCCTTTAAACAGTGCGAGTTTCTCGGCTAAGTATCGTTGCTTAGGGTATTCCACTTGCTCTGGAGGCATATCGCGTAATTTTTTGAAGCTTTAGTTTGTTTGAGATCTTTCACACTAAGTTTATTAAAGAGACAACCTCTGGCTATTTTCTGCAACTTGCTTCCCTTGTCTCTGTGTGCCACTACCATTTGTGGTCTTTCCAGTCGCCTCGGTTGCCACAATACAAAGAAACTATCAATTCTACAGCTTCTCATCATGGAGCACATGGAGGTAAAAACAGAACTCTCTCTCAAACATGAGAAAGAGAAGAACCAAGTTCTTAGCAGATCTCCTCAGCTGAGGTGACAGATGTTGCTCTGTACTACTGTGATCTGCAGCCCACAGTGACAGGAAACAGAAACACTTTGCATAAGGCTTTCCCATTCAAGAGCGTTCATCTCTTCAAATCATACATTACATTTCTCATCAACTTGAGGTGTCAGAGAAGGATATCTGCCCACGCCTCTGTTGTTTGCATTTATTAATGAAATTCTAATTGATCAATCGTGTCTATGTAGGCATTTACTTTAGCTCCAGGAAATGGTAATTGAAATGATCGAGACATTCACTAATCATAAAGTAAGATGTACTATACAGTAACATACTGTAATATTCTATTCTAATATATAAAAGGGAAGATTAAATGCAATTCTGAATCACACAGTAGCAGCTACTCTTTTTCGGGGTGAGGTACAGTAAACTCTTTTTCTCAGTCGACAAGCATTACATCTAACTCTGTTACAAAGGCAGAACTCTATTTGCATGTCACTTGTTCTTATTATGACCTCGGGTAGCATTTTAGTCATTTCTCATTTATTTAAACATTACACATCTTTACATATATTTCATTGGCATATTATGGTTATGGTCTGGAACAACTTACCTCAGGGATTCAAGGATCTTTTCTTGTCATATGAACAAGATAAAATGCCCTTAAACATTAAATGCTTATCTGACATTCTATTCTGTTTCAATGCAGAACGGAACCCATTTTGCAATAAATAATTAGATCCCCATTAAAAGGAAGAATTCTCTTTAAAACCACATTTCAATATCTCAATATCAATGGCAGATTTGTACATGTACTAGCTTAACATAATCATGCAGCATTTCCCATACACCATCAGACAATAAGAAATATGACTCTAAAAGAGCTCAAGAATAAATATACAGTAACAGCATGATAAGGGCATTTTTGTCACTGCATGAATATTCATGAAGCAACTTTACTTATGGGGAGGAGCTAAACAGATTGGCAGGACATAGATGATCCTCTGAAAGTTAGATTTCAGTATTCAGCATCCGTATTCAGTTTGATCTTCCACTTTAACCATGTTAGTCTTCTGGTCTATTGCTATATTTTCAGCTCTGAAAGGTAATTAATATTATATTTTGTGTAACACTATGTGTACTGTTATACAACACCAATGCCATGTAACTGATAAACACCACTGGCTCATTACATTGTGCAAATATTAGAGTATTAGACAATTAGATCTTTATATTTGCAGGTGACACTTATGGGCAGACCATCCAGCCAAACCAGCATGAAGTCTATGGACAAGAGGGTCAAAACGTGACTCTGTCCTGCAACTACTCCTCAGCTGACAGTCTACTATGGTATAAGCAGTATCCAGGATCAGCTCCCCAGTACCTCCTGCTCATCCTTCAGGCCACTGGGGCTGAAACTAATAGAGATGAGCTCCTGGACTCTCGCTTCTCTGCTAAGCGGAACCAAGAGAAGACCCGTTTAGATCTGGAGATCTCCTCTGCTAAAGTGACAGACTCTGCTCTGTACTACTGTGCTCTGAGGCCCACAGTGACAGGAAACCCAGAAACACTGTACACAAACCTGACAGGTGCCTGAGAGAGTACTTCTGGTCTGTAGTTCCCACAAGTGTTTGGAGATGGTGACATGAAGTGGAGGCTTGAGTACAGTACACAGTGTCAAAGGGAGGAGCATACCGTCACTGACAGAATAAGACTGATTCATTTAAGACAGTAGATAGTCAGAGGGGAAAAATAGTCATATTCAGTCTGGATATCTAACCGTTCTAACGGAATCCGCTCAAACAGGTTTCAAACTGTTCATGAGACAGACTAAAGTCTGGCATTGCGAGACTATAAGACAGTTCACTATCCTCTGTACTGCTATAGCGAGAACGACTCAAAAAGGTCTTCTTCAAATGGCATCTTTCATTCACACCAAAATGTTGCTACCTTCAATCTTACTCTTCTCCGTGCTTGTAGGTAAGTCATGTAATCACAGTATTATTCATTAATTCGACAACTTCAATATTTCAGTCTGGCTGAAGGAAGCTACTTTTTTGCAATAACAAGAGTGTATTGTTTATCTTACTGTCATTAAAACTCTTGTTCTCTTTCATAGGTGACACATTTGAGGATGATATAACTCCTACCAGACCAGAGGTGTATTCCTCAGAGGGCAGCAGTGTTACTCTCTCCTGTAACTATACTGTAAAAGCTGATAATCTTCAGTGGTATCAACAGTATCCTGGAGCAGCACCCCAATTCCTTCTACTCCTAACAGACATTTCAGTGCCGACTGTAGTGAAAGCCTCTCCTCCTCATCCTCGATTGTCTGTAGAGTTGAACAAGGAGAGAAACCGTGTGGATCTGATCATCTCCTCTGCTGAAGTGACAGACTCTGCTCTGTACTACTGCGCTTTGAGGCCCACAGTAACAGGAAGCCCAGACACACTGTACAAAAACCTTCCATAGACTAAAACCTGCAGTTGAATATTTGATTCTTCCATTTATATGGCCATTGTGACACCTAGTGGGAGTCTAAGCACAGTAACAGATTGTCCCAAACAAGCTAAAGCAGCATTCTGTTGAGAAGGGAGGAGCATGGCGTAACTCCCTTGAAAGAAACTCATAATTATAAATAAAAGTTTAATTGAGGTAGATATACTGTACCTTCTTGTTTCTTCAGTGTTGTTGTTGATCACAATTATGGGTACTCAACACAGTTCTGTGACATCCAGAATGCTGCTTAATTTATTCTTGTTATTTTCTGCGTCAAGCATGGGTATGTGTCACTGCATTTGATCATTCTCTAATGCTTCATAGTGTCAATATTCTAAACCTTGTAAAGTACCACCAGCACAAATTTCTAACTGTTGTAATATGAAGATAAGTATCAAACTGAATGTACATTGTCTATGTTATTTACATGAAATTAGCAATTAAAACCATTTCTTTCCAGTTGAATGTTCTGAGGATCCGATTACACCATTTACTGATGGCAGTACTGGATTCATAGCTGGGGTGAAAGAGTTACTCTCTCCAGCAACTACACTGGTACATCAGAGGGTCCGTACTGGTATCAACAATATCCCAGATGAGCTCCAGAGCTTCTCATCATGGAGCACATGGAGGTAAAACCAGAACTCTTTCAAAGATGAGAAAGAGAAGAAACAAATTCATTTGAAGATCTCAGCTTAAGTCACAGACTCTGCTCTGTACTGAGCCCTGCACCCCACAGTGACAAGAAACAATTAAACAGTAAACATAATTCTATTCAAATAATACAGTACATTTCTTATCAAGTTGAAGTGTTAGACAAGGATTCTGTTTCACCTTTGTTTGCATTAATGCAATTTTCAAGATATAGAGCTTAAGAATCAATATCAGAGAACATGAAGGCATTTTTGTCACAGAATGAATATTCATAAAACAACTTTACTTTGGGGAGGAGCTAAACAGATTGGCAGAGCAGAGATGATCCTCTGTAGAGAAAGTTGGATTTGAGTATTCAGCCTCCCCTATTCAGGTTGATCTTCAACTTTAACTATGTTAGTCTTCTGGTCTATTGTTTTATTTTCAGCTCTGAAAGGTAATTCATTATTATACTTTTATGTAACACGTGTATTGTTATACAACAACAACAATGCCATGTAATTGGTGCATCATAAATACCATTGGCACATTACATTATGAAAATATTAGACTTATATTCACATTTGCAGGTGACACTCATGGGCAGACCATCCAACCAAACCAACATGAAGTCTATGGACAAGAGGGTCAAAATGTGACTCTGTCCTGTAACTACTCCTCAGCCGAAAGTCTACTATGGTATAAGCAGTATCCAGGATCAGCTCCCCAGTACCTCCTGCTCATCCTTCAGGCCACTGGGGCTGAAATTAATAGAGATGAGCTCCTGGACTCTCGCTTCTCTGCTAAGAGGAACCAAGAGAAGACCCGTTTAGATCTGGAGATCTCCTCTGCTAAAGTGACAGACTCTGCTCTGTACTACTGTGCTCTGAGGCCCACAGTGACAGGAAACCCAGAAACACTGTACAAAAACCTGACAGGTGCCTGAGAGAGTACTTCTGGTCTGTAGTTCCCACAAGTGTTTGGAGATGGTGACATCAAGAGGAGTCTTGAGTACAGTACACAGTGTCAAAGGGAGGAGCATACCATCACTGACAGAATAAGACTGATTCATCTAAGACAGTAGATAGTCTGAGGAAAAACAGTCATATTCAGTCTGGATATCCAACCGTTCTAACGGAATCCGCACGAACAGAAATTTATTTGTGGCAATCACAACTGTTTATCTAATATGGGGCGGGTTTAATAAGATGACGGAACAGAATTCTATCCAATTGTGCCCAGAAGCATTTTGATCTATACCCGTTAGTAACGCCCCTTAGGAATCAGAAAGCAACTGTGAGTTTCCAGATCAATTTGCATTTTTCTGAATTGGGTCTGGCAAAGCCAGGTTAGTGGAGGGGTGTAATATGGGTCAACTTAGAACCCATGCCTGGAAAAAATAGAAGAAAAAAAATGAAGAAAAATCACAACATAGTGGTGAAGTAAACGGCCCACACAAACAAAAGATATTGCAGAGACTTTTTTCAAAAAACAAGCAAATACAATTTCTTCATTCATTCCATGTGGAATGAGGGTGCCCAGGTGGTGAATCCAATAACACTCTTTTTTAGAGAGAATAAGCTCTCTTGAGCCTCAGCGAGCCGGAAATTTTATGAATTCCAATCCCATGAACTGTAGGTCATTGACATTGTGTTTCTGACTGTTGAAATGTCTGGCAACTGAAGACTTTTTATCATGATTGCGTATAGAACAACGATGCTCAATTATCCTTGTCCTAAGTTCCCTCTTAGTTTTGCCTACATAGTACAAAGGGCATGGGCATTTTAACAAATAAACAACAAAAGAGGTTCTGCATGTAATCCTGCCCCTCACTGGAATGCTAAACCCAGTCTTAGGATGGGCAAATGTATTACCCCTGATCATAACATGACAATTGGTACAACTTTGACATGGATAAGTCCCACTAGGGATCTGGGAAATAAAGTGACTCGTATGCTTGAGCTTAATCTCTAAAAAAGAGTGTTATTGGATTCACCACCTGGGCACCCTCATTCCACATGGAATGAATGAAGAAATTGTATTTACTTGTTTTCTGTAAAAAGTCTCTACAATATCTTTTGTTTGTGTGGGCCGATTACTTCACCCCTATGGTGTGATTTTTCTTCATTTTTTCCTTCTATTTTTTCCAGGCATGTTTATCCTAGCCTGGCTTGTTGTCTTCTTATTGACATTGTGTTGACCAATAACCTAGAGCCTACTGCACCTGTGTCATGAGACAGATTGTAAACCTTCATTAAGCACACCTGCGAGTGTGTCATTGTATTTTTTGCCATGCACTGAAGAAGGGCGTAGTCCCGAAACGTTTGCTTTTATGGCATTAAAAATATCAACTTGGAGTGCTGTTCTCAATCTTCATTCATATACTATTTAGGAATTAAGCACCCAGTTGTTTTCAGTAGAAGTCAAGTTGAGTTGAGCGCATTTGTGCTTTTTCTTTTCTAAAGTACGATATGGACATTTCAATCCCCCTGTTGACAATGAATTGGGGGTTGGGGGTTTCACTCCTGAGACCAAAGTCCAAACAATGAATCAAGGTGAATGGGCGATCATGTTTGGGCGATTCTGTGGCGCCACCCTTGGGTCGCAGCCGATGGGGGCTGTACATCGAGACAAGAAGAGAAACCATGTAGATCTGAAGATCTCCTCAGCTGAAGTGACAGACTTTTCTCTGTACTACTGTGCTCTGCAGCCCACAGTGATAGGAAACCCAGACATACTGTACCAAAACCTAGAATATCAAGACACAAATGATAATGAACCTTCAATCTGTACTGCACTGTACTCCTACTGATGTTGAATAAATATTTTATTTATACATTTATGACTGACAGATTACAGCACTTCAATTCAAACTTAAGATCACATCTTTTAAACTTCCTAATCATGACAACTTAAAGCAATACATAGCGTTTTCTCCTGTTTTCTCAGAACTGCGCTCCCACAGGCTCTGCGAGTAAGTGCACTGTTGTACTGTCGTAAAGTTATCAGATTGTCCTTTTCTTTTTCTGGCTTCCTCTGTGATGTTTTGCTTCGGTTTTCTCACCTCCGCCATTATATCATTGCATGTTCTATTAATACATCCATGCATGATATCCATAGATGCCGGAATAGTTAGCATGCGCACTTCGACTGAATGCTTGCGTCCCGGGGGCGCGAGTTTTAAAAGGTAATAAATGTCAGTGTATTCTTTCTGAGTAGACTGTTTGGACGATTCAGCTTACTTTTAGTAAATCTAATTGGAGAATTACCATCAGACATGTTTGTAAAGGTCCAAATATCGCGATGTATTGCTTTAAAACAACTTAGTCCTTTGAACTCTGTACTATAGAGTCTCTCACGCCTTCTGCACACCAGTCTGTGATGCTGCAGTATTCAAGTTCTGGCAGATATTTGGCTCCTCCTCTCGACTGCAGAGGTACAGTAGCTGCATGGCAGAGAGCTGCATAAATCAAACTGTTCATCAGACAGACTAAAGTCTGGCATCGCAAGACTATCAGACAGTTGACTATATCCTCTGACCTGCTATAGTGAGAACTCAAAAAGGTCTACTTTCAAATGTCATCTTTCATTCACACCAAAATGTTGCTACATTCAATCTTACTCTTCTCCATGCTTGTAGGTAAGTCATGTAATTACAGTATTTTTCATGAATTCAATCAACTTCACTTCTTCTGTCTGGCTGAAGGAAGCTACTTTTTTGCAATAACAAGAGTGTATTGTTTATCTTACTGTCATTAAAACTGTTCTCTTTCATAGATGACACATTTGAGGATGATATAACTCCTACCAGACCTGAGGTGTATTCCTGAGAGGGCAGCCGTGTTACTCTCTCCTGTAACTATATGGTAAAAGCTGATAATCTTCAGTGGTATCAGCAGTACCCTGGGACAGCACCCCAATTCATTCTACTCTTGACAGACACTTCAGTGCCGGCTGTAGTGAAAGCCTCTCCTCCTCACCCTCGATTGTCTGTAGAGCTGAACAAGGAGAGAAACCGTGTGGATCTGATCATCTCCTCTGCTGAAGTGACAGACTCTGCTCTGTACTACTGCGCTTTGAGGCCCACAGTAACAGGAAGCCCAGACACACTGTACAAAAACCTTCCATAGACTAAAACCTGCTGTTGACTATTTGATTCTTCTATTTATATGGCCATTGTGACACCTAGTGGGAGTCTAAGCACAGTAACAGATTGTCCCAAACAAGCTGAAGCAGCATTCTGTTGAGAAGGTAAGAGTATGATGTAACTCCCTTGAAAAAAACTCATAATTATAAATACATTTTTAATTGAAGTAGATATACTGTACCTTCTTGTTTTTTCAGTGTTGTTGTTGATCACAATTATGGGTACTCACCACAGATCTGTGACAACCAGAATGCTGCTTAGTTGGGGGCCAAGCAGCGAAGGCCTCCTTTGTTCTTCTACCTTTTCTTATTATTTATTTATTTATTATTATTATTTATTCTTCTGCCATTGGAGTCTATGGCAGCCAGGGACGGCGCTACACCGGGGCTCGGAGGGGCTATAGCCCCGTCACAACTCTGCTTAGCCCCGGTTAACCCCCCTCAAACATTTTGGTATATATTTTATTTAAAAATAAAAAGTAAAAGTTCATAATCAGCCATTCTCTCTTCATAATCAGGTCCCATGGTTGCGTGCTCGATCTTATGCGCGTGGTGTAGTCTGGTCTTGTTACTATGCCTACAAGCCTAACAGCGAGTTGAGCTGGCCTGCAAATTCAGCCAACAGAGGCGAACGTTCGTCGTAAACATGTTTTCTCTAACGGCTTTTAAATGAACGGTCCAAATAGTTCGCATAAATGCAACAATGTTCCAAAATACCGTTACACATAATATCCATTGTGATCCTCATTCCGTTACTGGCGAACTACCTCTCCAGACTGTTACACCGTGTCCTAACTACACGCGACGCGAGCGAGCGTCAGCGACAAAATGCGTTCCATTGCTTTGTTTTCTATTGTTATGTCCTAACTGGACGCGAGCGACGCAGAGCGACGTTTTAACTGCCCTTTTGACGCTCGCCCTGTTCCTATTTTCCTCCTGTCACCGTGTCCTAACTGCTTGCGACGCGAGCAACAGAACGCGACATCGCATGCTTGCTGTCCTAACTGAAACCGTGAAATTTCCTGTTCTGTTACATCATTTGTCTATATTCCCAACTGAAGACAGAGGCCTGTCAACGCGAGCGACAGGAGGAAAATAGGAACAGGGCGAGCGTCAAAAGGGCAGTTAAAACGTCGCGCCGCTTCGCGCTGCGTCGCTCGCGTCCAGTTAGGACATAACAATAGAAAACAAAGCAATGGAACGCATTTTGTCGCTGACGCTCGCTCGCGTCGCGTGTAGTTAGGACACGGTGTGTCGCTCGCGTTGACAGGCGTCTGTCTTCAGTTGGGAATATAGACAAATGACGTAACAGAACAGGAAATTTAACGGTTTCAGTTAGGACAGCAAGCGGCGATGTCGCTTTCTGTTGCTCGCGTCGCAAGCAGACGGTGTAACGAAAAAACGTTCGCTATGTTCGCTGAATTTGAACACACCTATGTGAGTGTGCTCGTACGTTAGCCAGTCGTTCATAATGGATTGTTGAATATTGGCAATCGGTCAGCTGAAAACCCCGCTAAGATGTTTTCGCTGTATGTATTATTACTGTAGGTCTAGATTGAATAAATATCACACGTTAGAGCAAATTATTTGATTTAATTGTTTCCATAGGCGTAGGAACCGGGGAGGGGGGACGTGTCGGTGTACGGGCGGGTGGAGGGAAAAAAGTACATTTGAAACTTATTTTGAACACAACACGCGAGGGTCGAGGGTTTGACAGTGTTTGAATATTGGACAATCTCCACCAACTTCACTTCACTTTCACTTGTGGAGTGTGACCCTTTCTCCCACTGTGAGTTTGAGGACGATTGCATTTGGATGAGGTAAATGTCTCTCAGTCATGAGGGTAAACTAGCAAACTTTATGAAATTAGACATTGGATGCGATTAAATCAACAAATTAGTTTTGAATCAGAATGTTTGATGGCTTGCGACTGATTTTTAGCCTACTAGCATAAGTAGCCTAACTTACGTCTAACTTTAGCTAACTGGCCAAGCTGGCTGCCAAGCAACAACAGCTTATTATAGCTATGAAAATAGCATGATTATACGGCGTGTTTTAACAGTCTGTTCCTCAAGCGGGGTCTGTTGGGCGCCAGCCAGGGTAGGGGAACCCTGACAATATTTATAATCTGTCTGAGTCCCAGGCTATTACACAGGATGCATGTATCACCACTTCACATGAACCCCCCAAGCTTATAAAGAATCACACTTCAACACCGTAGCACACGTTTTATGCATGTATTCTGAACAAAAACACTTCACACAAACTGAAACAATGTCCAAATTCCACCAGCTGGTGGCAATGTCCAAACAATGCAACAATGTCCAAATCCCACCAGCAGGTGGCACCAACCCAAGTCCTTGGTTAGTATAGCACAGCAAAGGAAGTCCTTAATCCAGCCCACTCTGGCGTGGTAAATAGCGGTAAATAGTCACAGTTCAAATAAAGTCACAGTTCAATCAATTTGTTCCTCAGTTCCCAGTTCAACCATTCACAACCATTCACAATCCCCTGAGTCTTTTCACCAAGACCCATCTCCACAGCTCGAACCCTCTAGCGCCACCAACGTGTCAAAGTCGGAGGTGCGTTTGTGCACGCAACTTTTGACCTGTAAGGCCGATTTTCAAAACGAGAGACCGTTGGATTCCATGGCTCAAGCCGAGTTCAACGCACCCTATGACATCATTTTCCGCCATATTTGATTTCCCGCCATTTTTGGATTTTTGTGAAAAAATGTCTCTCTTCCTAGGAATTTCGACCAATCTGCACGGTATACACATTCTCTAGGTATACACATTCACTAGACCAATATTCGCAAAAGTTTGCCCGCAACAGCCAATCAAATTTGGCATTAAAGCCACCAAACAGGATATGGGGTCATATCTCAGCAAATTGTTATACTATCAAAGCCACATTTGGCACACTCATTGGGGACAGTCCCATGATCCCTGACAGCAAGTGTCATCGCGACAGCTCAAACCCTTTAGCGCCACCACCCTGTCAAAGTTGGAAGTGTGTTTAGGCACACAACTTTTGACCCGTGTGACCGATTTTCAAAAATAAGGTACCGTTGGAATCCCTGGCTTATGCTGAGTTCATCGCACCCTATGATGTCATTTTCCACCAATTGGATTTTCCTCCATTTTGTATTTTGTGTGAAACACTTAAAATGTATTCCTTCCTAGGAATTTTCCCCAATCTACATGAAACTGGCTGTAAACATTCTCTAGACAAATGTCTAGAGAGAGTATTACAGGGATTTTCGATTGTTGAAGGCATTCGCCCGCTACAGCCAATCAAATTTGGCGTCCAAGCCGCCAAACAGGAAGTGTGGCCAGCCAGATCAGTCTGAAACTTGCGTACACGGACTGAGACTTGACGTGAGATTTGATTGCAGTGTCCGCTCACATCCAAATTGATAAATGCCGAACCTGGTGTGGAAATGATCGTGCGCCCCCAATAAACATAATTATCTTCAAATAATACAGGAGCCTACATTTCTCATCAAGATGAAGTGTCAGGCAAGGATATCTGTTTACACCTTTGTTTGCATTAATGACATTTTCAAGATATAGAGCTTAAGAATCAATATCAAAGAACATGATAAGGGCATTTTAGTCACAGAATGAATATTCATAAAACAGCTTTACTTTGGGGAGGAGCTAAACAGATTGGCAGGGCAAAGATGATCCTCTGTAGAGAAAGTGGAACTTGAGTATTCAGCCTCCCCTATTCAGTTTGATCTTCAACTTTAACCATGTTAGTCTTCTGGTCTATTGCTTTATTTTCAGCTCTGAAAGGTAATTATTATATTTTTATGTAACACCTGTGTATTGTTATACAACACCAATGCCATGTAATTGATGAACACCAATGGCTCATTACATTATGCAAATATTAGACTATTAGACAATTAGATCTTTATATTTGCAGGTGACACTTATGGGCAGACCATCCAGCCAAACCAACATGAAGTCTATGGACAGGAGGGTCAAAACGTGACTCTGTCCTGCAACTACTCCTCAGCCTACAGTCTATTATGGTATAAGCAGTATCCAGGATCAGCTCCCCAGTACCTCCTGCTCCTCCTTCAGGCCAGTGGGAGTGAAACTAATAGAGATGAACTCCTGGACTCTCGCTTCTCTGCTAAGCGGAACCAAGAGAAGACCCGTTTAGATCTGGAGATCTCCTCTGCTAAAGTGACAGACTCTGCTCTGTACTACTGTGCTCTGACGACCACAGTGACAGGAAACCCAGAAACACTGTACAAAAACCTGACAGGTGCCTGAGAGAGTACTTTAACTCTAACTCATGTTGAATAAATATTTTATTTCTGACTGACAGATTACAGGACTTCAATTCAAACTCATTATCATATCTTTTAAGCCTTCATGACAACTTAAAACAACTTAGTCCTTTAAACTTGTACTGTAGAGTCTCTCATCACAAGCCTGTGATGCTGCAGTATTCAGGTTCTGTTGGATATTTGGCTCCTCCTCTTGACTGCAGAGGTTTCAAACTGTTCATGAGACAGACTAAAGCCTGGCATTGCGAGACTATAAGACAGTTCACTATCCTCTGTCCTGCTATAGCGAGAACGACTCAAAGTTCTTCTTTCAAATGTCATCTTTCATTCACACCAAAATGTTACCTTCAATCTTACTCTTCTCTGTGCTTATAGGTAAGTCATGTAATAACAGTATTATTCATTAATTCAACCAACTTCACTACTTTAGTCTGGCTGAAGGAAGCTACTTTTTTTTTTGCAATAACAAGAGTGTATTTCTTACTGTCATTAAAACTCCTTGTTCTCTTTCATAGGTGACACATTTGAGGATGATATAACTCCTACCAGACCTGAGGTGTATTCCTCAGAGGGCAGCAGTGTTACTCTCTCCTGTAACTACACAGTAAAAGTTCAGAATCTTCAGTGGTATCAGCAGTACCCTGGGACAGCACCCCAATTCCTTCTACTCCTGACAGACACTTCAGTGCCGACTGTAGCGAAAGCCTCTCCTCCTCACCCTCGATTGTCTGTAGAGCTGAACAAGGAGAGAAACCGTGTGGATCTGATCATCTCCTCTGCTGAAGTGACAGACTCTGCTCTGTACTACTGCGCTTTGACGCCCACAGTGACAGGAAACCCAGACACACTGTACAAAAACCTTCCATAGACTAAAACCTGCTGTTGACTATTTGATTCTTCTTTTAATATGGCCATTGTGACACCTAGTAAAAGTCAAAGCACAGTAACAGATTGTCCCAAACAAGCTAAAGCAGCATTCTGTTGAGAAGGGAGGAGCATGGTGTAACTCCCTTGAAAGAAACTCATAATTATAAATAAAAGTTTAATAGAGGTAGATATACTGTACCTTCTTGTTTCTTCAGTGTTGTTGTTGATCACAATTATGGGTACTCAACACAGTTCTGTGACATCCAGAATGCTGCTTAATTTATTCTTGTTATTTTCTGCGTCAAGCATGGGTATGTGTCACTGCATTTGATCATTCTCTAATGCTTCATAGTGTCAATATTCTAAACCTTGTAAAGTACCACCAGCACAACTTTTTAACTGTTGTAATATGAAGATAAGTATCAAACTGAATGTACATTGTCTATGTTATTTACATGAAATAAGCAATTAAAACCATTTCTTTCCAGTTGAATGTTCTGAGGATCCGATTACACCATTTACTGATGGCAGTACTGGATTCATAGCTGGGGTGAAAGAGTTACTCTCTCCAGCAACTACACTGGTACATCAGAGGGTCCGTACTGGTATCAACAATATCCCAGATGAGCTCCAGAGCTTCTCATCATGGAGCACATGGAGGTAAAACCAGAACTCTTTCAAAGATGAGAAAGAGAAGAAACAAATTCATTTGAAGATCTCAGCTTAAGTCACAGACTCGGCTCTGTACTAAGCCCTGTACCCCACAGTGACAAGAAACAATTAAACAGTAAACATAATTCTATTCAAATAATACAGTACATTTCTTATCAAGTTGAAGTGTTAGACAAGGATTCTGTTTCACCTTTGTTTGCATTAATGCAATTTTCAAGATATAGAGCTTAAGAATCAATATCAGAGAACATGAAGGCATTTTTGTCACAGAATGAATATTCATAGAACAACTTTACTTTGGGGAGGAGCTAAACAGATTGGCAGAGCAGAGATGATCCTCTGTAGAGAAAGTTGGATTTGAGTATTCAGCCTCCCCTATTCAGGTTGATCTTCAACTTTAACTATGTTAGTCTTCTGGTCTATTGTTTTATTTTCAGCTCTGAAAGGTAATTCATATTATACTTTTATGTAACACGTGTATTGTTATACAACAACAACAATGCCATGTAATTGGTGCATCATAAATACCATTGGCACATTACATTATGAAAATATTAGACTTATATTCACATTTGCAGGTGACACTCATGGGCAGACCATCCAACCAAACCAACATGAAGTCTATGGACAAGAGGGTCAAAATGTGACTCTGTCCTGTAACTACTCCTCAGCCGAAAGTCTACTATGGTATAAGCAGTATCCAGGATCAGCTCCCCAGTACCTCCTGCTCATCCTTCAGGCCACTGGGGTTGAAATTAATAGAGATGAACTCCTGGACTCTCGCTTCTCTGCTAAGCGGAACCAAGAGAAGACCCGTTTAGATCTGGAGATCTCCTCTGCTAAAGTGACAGACTCTGCTCTGTACTACTGTGCTCTGAGGCCCACAGTGACAGGAAACCCAGAAACACTGTACACAAACCTGACAGGTGCCTGAGAGAGTACTTCTGGTCTGTAGTTCCCACATGTGTTTGGAGATGGTGACATCAAGTGGAGGCTTGAGTACAGTACACAGTGTCAAAGGGTGGAGCATACCGTCACTGACAGAATAAGACTGATTCATTTAAGACAGTAGATAGTCAGAGGGGAAAAACAGTCATATTCAGTCTGGATATCTAACCATTCTAACGGAATCCGCTCGAACAGGTTTCAAACTGTTCATGAGACAGACTAAAGTCTGGCATTGCGAGACTATAAGACAGTTCACTATCCTCTGTACTGCTATAGCGAGAACGACTCAAAAAGGTCTTCTTCAAATGGCATCTTTCATTCACACCAAAATGTTGCTACCTTCAATCTTACTCTTCTCCGTGCTTGTAGGTAAGTCATGTAATCACAGTATTATTCATTAATTCGACAACTTCAATATTTCAGTCTGGCTGAAGGAAGCTACTTTTTTGCAATAACAAGAGTGTATTGTTTATCTTACTGTCATTAAAACTCTTGTTCTCTTTCATAGGTGACACATTTGAGGATGATATAACTCCTACCAGACCAGAGGTGTATTCCTCAGAGGGCAGCAGTGTTACTCTCTCCTGTAACTATACTGTAAAAGCTGATAATCTTCAGTGGTATCAACAGTATCCTGGAGCAGCACCCCAATTCCTTCTACTCCTAACAGACATTTCAGTGCCGACTGTAGTGAAAGCCTCTCCTCCTCACCCTCGATTGTCTGTAGAGCTGAACAAGGAGAGAAACCGTGTGGATCTGATCATCTCCTCTGCTGAAGTGACAGACTCTGCTCTGTACTACTGTGCTCTGAAGCCCACAGTGACAGGAAACCCAGACACACTGTACAAAAACCTTCCATAGACTAAAACCGGCTGTTGACTATTTGATTCTTCCATTTATATGGCCATTGTGACACCTAGTGGGAGTCTAAGCACAGTAACAGATTGTCCAAAACAAGCTAAAGCAGCATTCTGTTGAGAAGGGAGGAGCATGGCGTAACTCCCTTGAAAGAAACTCATAATTATAAATAAAAGTTTAATTGAGGTAGATATACTGTACCTTCTTGTTTCTTCAGTGTTGTTGTTGATCACAATTATGGGTACTCAACACAGTTCTGTGACATCCAGAATGCTGCTTAATTTATTCTTGTTATTTTCTGCGTCAAGCATGGGTATGTGTCACTGCATTTGATCATTCTCTAATGCTTCATAGTGTCAATATTCTAAACCTTGTAAAGTACCACCAGCACAAATTTTTAACTGTTGTAATATGAAGATAAGTATCAAACTGAATGTACATTGTCTATGTTATTTACATGAAATTAGCAATTAAAACCATTTCTTTCCAGTTGAATGTTCTGAGGATCCGATTACACCATTTACTGATGGCAGTACTGGATTCATAGCTGGGGTGAAAGAGTTACTCTCTCCAGCAACTACACTGGTACATCAGAGGGTCCGTACTGGTATCAACAATATCCCAGATGAGCTCCAGAGCTTCTCATCATGGAGCACATGGCGGTATAACCAGAACTCTTTCAAAGATGAGAAAGAGAAGAAACAAATTCATTTGAAGATCTCAGCTTAAGTCACAGACTCTGCTCTGTACTGAGCCCTGCACCCCACAGTGACAGGAAACAATTAAACAGTAAACATAATTCTATTCAAATAATACAGTACATTTCTTATCAAGTTGAAGTGTTAGACAAGGATTCTGTTTCACCTTTGTTTGCATTAATGCAATTTTCAAGATATAGAGCTTAAGAATCAATATCAGAGAACATGAAGGCATTTTTGTCACAGAATGAATATTCATAAAACAACTTTACTTTGGGGAGGAGCTAAACAGATTGGCAGAGCAGAGATGATCCTCTGTAGAGAAAGTTAGATTTGAGTATTCAGCCTCCCCTATTCAGGTTGATCTTCAACTTTAACTATGTTAGTCTTCTGGTCTATTGTTTTATTTTCAGCTCTGAAAGGTAATTCATATTATACTTTTATGTAACACGTGTATTGTTATACAACAACAACAATGCCATGTAATTGGTGCATCATAAATACCATTGGCACATTACATTATGAAAATATTAGACTTATATTCACATTTGCAGGTGACACTCATGGGCAGACCATCCAACCAAACCAACATGAAGTCTATGGACAAGAGGGTCAAAATGTGACTCTGTCCTGTAACTACTCCTCAGCCGAAAGTCTACTATGGTATAAACAGTATCCAGGATCAGCTCCCCAGTACCTCCTGCTCATCCTTCAGGCCACTGGGGCTGAAATTAATAGAGATGAGCTCCTGGACTCTCGCTTCTCTGCTAAGCGGAACCAAGAGAAGACCCGTTTAGATCTGGAGATCTCCTCTGCTAAAGTGACAGACTCTGCTCTGTACTACTGTGCTCTGAGGCCCACAGTGACAGGAAACCCAGAAACACTGTACAAAAACCTGACAGGTGCCTGAGAGTACTTCTGGTCTGTAGTTCCAACAAGTGTTTGGAGATGGTGACATCAAGAGGAGTCTTGAGTACAGTACACAGTGTCAAAGGGAGGAGCATACCGTCACTGACAGAATAAGACTGATTCATCTAAGACAGTAGATAGTCTGAGGAAAAACAGTCATATTCAGTCTGGATATCCAACCGTTCTAACGGAATCCGCACGAACAGAAATTTATTTGTGGCAATCACAACTGTTTATCTAATATGGGGCGGGTTTAATAAGATGACGGAACAGAATTCTATCCAATTGTGCCCAGAAGCATTTTGATCTATACCCGTTAGTAACGCCCCTTAGGAATCAGAAAGCAACTGTGAGTTTCCAGATCAATTTGCATTTTTCTGAATTGGGTCTGGCAAAGCCAGGTTAGTGGAGGGGTGTAATATGGGTCAACTTAGAACCCATGCCTGGAAAAAATAGAAGAAAAAAAATGAAGAAAAATCACAACATAGTGGTGAAGTAAACGGCCCACACAAACGAAAGATATTGCAGAGACTTTTTACAAAAAACAAGCAAATACAATTTCTTCATTCATTCCATGTGGAATGAGGGTGCCCAGGTGGTGAATCCAATAACACTCTTTTTTAGAGAGAATAAGCTCTCTTGAGCCTCAGCGAGCCGGAAATTTTATGAATTCCAATCCCATGAACTGTAGGTCATTGACATTGTGTTTCTGACTGTTGAAATGTCTGGCAACTGAAGACTTTTTTATCATGATTGCGTATAGAACAACGATGCTCAATTATCCTTGTCCTAAGTTCCCTCTTAGTTTTGCCTACATAGTACAAAGGGCATGGGCATTTTAACAAATAAACAACAAAAGAAGTTCTGCATGTAATCCTGCCCCTCACTGGAATGCTAAACCCAGTCTTAGGATGGGCAAATGTATTACCCCTGATCATAACATGACAATTGGTACAACTTTGACATGGATAAGTCCCACTAGGGATCTGGGAAATAAAGTGACTCGTATGCTTGAGCTTAATCTCTAAAAAAGAGTGTTATTGGATTCACCACCTGGGCACCCTCATTCCACATGGAATGAATGAAGAAATTGTATTTACTTGTTTTCTGTAAAAAGTCTCTACAATATCTTTTGTTTGTGTGGGCCGATTACTTCACCCCTATGGTGTGATTTTTCTTCATTTTTTCCTTCTATTTTTTCCAGGCATGTTTATCCTAGCCTGGCTTGTTGTCTTCTTATTGACATTGTGTTGACCAATAACCTAGAGCCTACTGCACCTGTGTCATGAGACAGATTGTAAACCTTCATTAAGCACACCTGCGAGTGTGTCATTGTATTTTTTGCCATGCACTGAAGAAGGGCGTAGTCCCGAAACGTTTGCTTTTATGGCATTAAAAATATCAACTTGGAGTGCTGTTCTCAATCTTCATTCATATACTATTTAGGAATTAAGCACCCAGTTGTTTTCAGTAGAAGTCAAGTTGAGTTGAGCGCATTTGTGCTTTTTCTTTTCTAAAGTACGATATGGACATTTCAATCCCCCTGTTGACAATGAATTGGGGGTTGGGGGTTTCACTCCTGAGACCAAAGTCCAAAAAATGAATCAAGGTGAATGGGCGATCATGTTTGGGCGATTCTGTGGCGCCACCCTTGGGTCGCAGCCGATGGGGGCTGTACATCGAGACAAGAAGAGAAACCATGTAGATCTGAAGATCTCCTCAGCTGAAGTGACAGACTTTTCTCTGTACTACTGTGCTCTGCAGCCCACAGTGATAGGAAACCCAGACATACTGTACCAAAACCTAGAATATCAAGACACAAATGATAATGAACCTTCAATCTGTACTGCACTGTACTCCTTCTGATGTTGAATAAATATTTTATTTATACATTTATGACTGACAGATTACAGCACTTCAATTCAAACTTAAGATCACATCTTTTAAACTTCCTAATCATGACAACTTAAAGCAATACATAGCGTTTTCTCCTGTTTTCTCAGAACTGCGCTCCCACAGGCTCTGCGAGTAAGTGCACTGTTGTACTGTCGTAAAGTTATCAGATTGTCCTTTTCTTTTTCTGGCTTCCTCCGTGATGTTTTGCTTCGGTTTTCTCACCTCCGCCATTATATCATTGCATTTTCTATTAATACATCCATGCATGATATCCATAGACGCCGGAATAGTTAGCTACTACTGTGTTGTTTAAGCACAACGTTGCGCATGCGCACTTCGACTGAATGCTTGCGTCCCGGGGGCGCGAGTTTTAAAAGGTAATAAATGTCAGTGTATTATCTTTCTGAGTAGACTGTTTGGACGATTCAGCTTACTTTTAGTAAATCTAATTGGAGAATTACCATCAGACATGTTTGTAAAGGTCCAAATATCGCGATGTATTGCTTTAAAACAACTTAGTCCTTTGAACTCTGTACTATAGAGTCTCTCACGCCTTCTGCACACCAGTCTGTGATGCTGCAGTATTCAAGTTCTGGCAGATATTTGGCTCCTCCTCTCGACTGCAGAGGTACAGTAGCTGCATGGCAGAGAGCTGCATAAATCAAACTGTTCATCAGACAGACTAAAGTCTGGCATCGCAAGACTATCAGACAGTTGACTATATTCTCTGACCTGCTATAGTGAGAACTCAAAAAAGTCTACTTTCAAATGTCATCTTTCATTCACACCAAAATGTTGCTACATTCAATCTTACTCTTCTCCATGCTTGTAGGTAAGTCATGTAATTACAGTATTTTTCATGAATTCAACCAACTTCACTTCTTCTGTCTGGCTGAAGGAAGCTATTTTTTTGCAATAACAAGAGTGTATTGTTTATCTTACTGTCATTAAAACTCTTCTCTTTCATAGATGACACATTTGAGGATGATATAACTCCTACCAGACCTGAGGTGTATTCCTCAGAGGGCAGCAGTGTTACTCTATCCTGTAACTATATGGTAAAAGCTGATAATCTTCAGTGGTATCAGCAGTACCCTGGGACAACACCCCAATTCCTTCTACTCTTGACAGACACTTCAGTGCCGGCTGTAGTGAAAGCCTCTCCTCCTCACCCTCGATTGTCTGTAGAACTGAACAAGGAGAGAAACCGTGTGGATCTGATCATCTCCTCTGCTGAAGTGACAGACTCTGCTCTGTACTACTGCGCTTTGAGGCCCACAGTAACAGGAAGCCCAGACAAACTGTACAAAAACCTTCCATAGACTAAAACCTGCTGTTGACTATTTGATTAATCTATTTATATACAAGCAGCGAAGGCCTCCTTTGTTCTTCTACCTTTTCTTATTATTTATTTATTTATTATTATTATTTATTCTTCTGCCATTGGAGTCTATGGCAGCCAGGGACGGCGCTACACCGGGGCTAGGAGGGGCTATAGCCCTGTCACAACTCTGCTTAGCCCCCGTTAACCCCCCTCAAACATTTTGGTATATATTTTATTTAAAAATAAAAAGTAAAAGTTCATAATCAGCCATTCTCTCTTCATAATCAGGTCCCATGGTTGCGTGCTCGTGCTTATGCGCGTGGTGTAGTCTGGTCTTGTTACTATGCCTACAAGCCTAACAGCGAGTTCAGCCAACAGAGGCGAACGTTCGTCGTAAACATGTTTTCCCTAACGGCTTTTAAATAGTTCGCATAAATGCAACAATGTTCCAAAATACCGTAACACATAATATCCATTGTGATCCTCATTCCGTTACTGGCGAACTACCTCTCCAGACTGTTACACCGTGTCCTAACTGCTTGCGACGCGAGCAACAGAACGCGACATCGCATGCTTGCTGTCCTAACTGAAACCGTTAAATGTCCTGTTCTGTTACGTCATTTGTCTATATTCCCAACTGAAGACAGACGCCTCAAAAACAATAATCCACCCAAGGTAATTGGAATTTAAACCTTCCGTAGGCTTCCTCCCGTTCACAAGGTTATAATCCACTGCGCAATCGTCTGGGGTTCCGTGGCAGATGAATTTGCTCGTCAGACCAAGGTAAGGCTCGGTGCACACCCTTCACGCCAGTCGTATGACTGACACCATCTTCCATTTTCCCGGCTACCTATAACCTACTTCCCATTGGTAGGAGACAAACACCAGACTAACAGTCATACATATTAATGAGCTCTCCCGAACGAAAACGTGCTCCATGAACGGGGGACGGGCAGAGCACGTTACAGTGTTTAATGTCAAAATCATTCCTATGCCCTTGTCATGAAAATCTACTTTTTTCTTATCACCGCCATGTATTGGTCAAGCCCCTCCTTAACCCCTGGAGAGAAAAAATCCTGGCGCCGTCCATGATGGCAGCCCATAGAACCGTAAGGTAAAAAGTTGTGAAATTTGGCACACTCATTCATGACAGTCCCCTGAGTCTTTTCACCAAGACCCATGTCCACAGCTCAAACCCTCTAGCGCCACCAACGTGTCAAAGTCGAGGGTGCGTTTGTGCACGCAACTTTTGACCTGTAAGGCCGTTTTTCAAAACAAGAGACCGTTGGATTCCATGGCTCAAGCCGAGTTCAATGCACCCTATGACATCATTTTCCGCCATTTTGGATTTTGTGAAAAACACTTAAAATGTATCTCTTCCTAGGAATTTCGACCAATCTTCACGGTATACACATTCTCTAGGTATACACATTCTCTAGACCAATGTTCACAAAAGTTTGCCCGCAACAGCCAATCAAATTTGGCATCAAAGCCACCAAACAGGATATGGGGTCATATCTCAGCAAATTGTTATACTATCAAAGCCCCATTTGGCACACTCATTGGGGATAGTCCCAGGATCCCTGACAGCAAGTGTCATCGCGACAGCTCGAACCCTTTAGCGCCACCACCCTGTCAAAGTTGGAAGTGTGTTTAGGCACACAACTTTTGACCCGTGTGACTGATTTTAAAAAATAAGGTACCGTTGGAATCCCTGGCTCATGCCGAGTTCATCGCACCCTATGATGTCATTTTCCACCAATTGGATTTTCCTCCATTTTGTATTTTGTGTAAAACACTTAAAATGTATTCCTTCCTAGGAATTTTCACCAATCTACATGACACTGGCTGTAAACATTCTCTAGACGAATGTCTATATAGAGTATTACAGGGATTTTCGATTGTTGAAGGCATTTGCCCGCTACAGCCAATCAAATTTGGCATCCAAGCCGCCAAACAGGAAGTGTGGCAGATCAGTCTGAAACTTGCGTACACGGACTGAGACTTGACGTGAGATTTGATTGCAGTGTCCGCTCACATCCAAATTGATAAATGCCGAACCTGGTGTGGAAATGATCGTGCGCCCCCAATAAACATAATTATCTTCAAATAATACAGGAGCCTACATTTCTCATCAAGATAAGGTATCAGGCAAGGATATCTGTTTACACCTTTGTTTGCATTAATGACCTTTTCAAGATATAGAGCTTAAGAATCAATATCAAAGAACATGATAAGGGCATTTTAGTCACAGAATGAATATTCATAAAACAGCTTTACTTTGGGGAGGAGCTAAACAGATTGGCAGGGCAAATATGATCCTCTGTAGAGAAAGTGGAACTTGAGTATTCAGCCTCCCCTATTCAGTTTGATCTTCAACTTTAACCATGTTAGTCTTCTGGTCTATTGCTTTATTTTCAGCTCTGAAAGGTAATTAATATTATATTTTTATGTAACACCTGTGTATTGTTATACAACACCAATGCCATGTAATTGATGAACACCACTGGCTCATTACATTATGCAAATATTAGACTATTAGACAATTAGATATTTATATTTGCAGGTGACACTTATGGGCAGACCATCCAGCCAAACCAACATGAAGTCTATGGACAGGAGGGTCAAAACGTGACTCTGTCCTGCAACTACTCCTCAGCTGACAGTCTACTATGGTATAAGCAGTATCCAGGATCAGCTCCCCAGTACCTCCTGCTCCTCCTTCAGGCCACTGGGGCTGAAACTAATAGAGATGAGCTCCTGGACTCTCGCTTCTCTGCTAAGCGGAACCAAGAGAAGACCCGTTTAGATCTGGAGATCTCCTCTGCTAAAGTGACAGACTCTGCTCTGTACTACTGTGCTCTGAGGCCCACAGTGACAGGAAACCCAGAAACACTGTACAAAAACCTGACAGGTGCCTGAGAGAGTACTTCTGGTCTGTAGTTCCCACATGTGTTTGGAGATGGTGACATCAAGTGGAGTCTTGAGTACAGTACACTGTCAGTTTATAGTATTTTAAAGTCTATTCTAGAGTTGACAGGTAACCAGTGTAGTGATTTTAAGGCTGGTGTGATGTGTGCCCTTCGTCTAATCTTAGTGAGGACTCGTGCTGCAGCATTCTGTATCATTTGTAGCTTAGAGATTGCTTTCTTTGGTAGGCCTGATAGTAGAGCATTGCAGTAGTCCAGCCTGCTTGTGATGAAAGCATGTATTAGTCTTTTCGTGTCAGCCTGAGAGAGAAAGGGTTGCACCTTGGCAATGTTCCTTAGGTGGTAAAAAGATGTCTTTGTAATATTCTTGATGTGGTTTTCGAAATTAAGATCCGAGTCAAGTATGACACCTAGTTTTTTAGCCTGGCATTTGGTGTCAATTTCCAGAGTTTTTAAATGTGCAGATAGTTTCTCTCTTTCAGCTTTTTCTCCAATGATCAGTACTTCTGTTTTGTCCTGGTTTAGTTGGAGGAAATTATGTGACATCCATACATTATATCCGTAATACACTTGACAAGGCAGTCAACCAAGCTGTAGTTACTGGGTGTTACAGAAATATAGAGTTGGGTATCATCTGCGTAGCTATGGTAGCTAATGTTGTGCCTCCTAATGACACTGCCAAGGGGCAGCATGTACAGACTGAAAAGTTGGGGTCCTAGGATCGATCCTTGGTGCACCCCACAGGTCATAGGGATCTTTCCTGAACTATGGTCACCGAGGGCAACGAAGAAATCACGACCGGTTAGATAGGTCCTAAGCCAATTAAGGACTGGACCGGAGAGGCCAACCCACTTCTCCAGTCTTTTGATGAGGATTGCATGATCTATAGTATCAAAGGCTGCACTCAGGTCCAGGAGAACAAGAATAGAGAGCTCTTTGGAGTCAGCATTAATTCTGAGGTCATTTACAACTTTGACTAATGCCATCTCTGTGCTATGATGGGCGCGGAAAAGGTCAAGGGTAGAACTTGTAGCTAGGAAATCATTAATCTGTTTGAAAACTCTCTTTTCCAGAATTTTACTCAATCTATTCATTGTCAGCCTGTTTCTCTAACACCATGTTCAGCTGCTCAGTCTTGATCCTTACCACTTTCGTAGGTACATGACAAACAGTTATAATCCATGTAGTTTTGTTGTACATGGTGTTATCATTTCATAAAAGACTTGATCAAATTATATATAATTCAACCTTTGATCGAGCAAACCTAATAAATGCCTATACAACCCGTGGTATATACAATAGGCCATACACCACACCCTCTCATGAGTTATTTCTTCAATGACATACGGTTGGCCATTTTCAAATCAAAAAGATTCCAAAATAAAAAGGTAATGTCTCCAAAATATTGATGCGATAACGAAGCGGATTCACGGATTGCCGGTTGCAGGCATTTTGGATTGCTTGTGACTAAGTCTTAGTGACTTACATTGGAAGTCCTCTTGACTGCCTCTAACTTCCCCCAGACTTAGGAGCTGTTTCTCTCAAAGCTCTCAAACCCTTTGTGAAATACTCTTATCCCAAAAATTGAGAAGTCCCACAATTATGAGTGAAATGGCCACTATTTTTAGGAGTTGCTCCTAAATCGGTGAGTTAGGACCAGCTTTTAGCATTAAAATGTTTTGTGAATACCAGCCCTGGTCCTACTTCAGGCCATTGGGACTGAAAATAGAGATGAACTTCTGGACTCTCGTTTCTCTGCTAACTTAGAGAAGACCCGTGTAGATCTGGAGATTTACTCTGCTAAAATGACAGACTCTGCTCTAAGTTACTGTGCTCTGAGGAAACCCAGAGACACAAAAACCTGAAAGGTGCCTGAGAGAGTACTTCTGGTCTATAGTTCCCACAAGTGTTTGGAGATGGTGACATCAAGTGGAGTCTTGAGTACAGTACACAGTGTCAAAGGGTGGAGCATACCGTCCCTGACAGAATAAGACTGATTCATCTCAGACAAACAGTGCAAGGGAAAAACATTCAGCATAGCAGCTTGTCTAGAAATCTGCACTATACAGTAATGCTGATCTTCACTATTTTGGTATTTTGCACACGTATGGGTAAGAATTAATCTCTTTTGTACTTTTGCATAGATACATTTGTATTTTGTGAAACTGAATGCATGGGTTGGAATGACATTTGATACCGAAGCATATAAAACTATTTCAAGCTTTGGGCATGCTGTAAATCCAATTCACCTGACAATCTCTCATTTTTTTGTAGGTCTGAGTGTTGAAGATACAATCACGCCAGATAGAGATGTAATGGAAGTTGTGAAGGGTACTACTGTTAACATCACCTGCAGATACAGCAGCCCTCTCATCAACGGTCTGTTCTGGTACCGTCAATATCCTGGATCAGCACCCCAGTTCCTCATTCTGGACTATGCAGGGACAAAAACAAACCCAATACCAGGACTGGACATTTATAATGTCAAAGAACAGAAACGTGTGGATCTGATCATCTTCTCTGCTAAAGTGACCGACTCTGCTCTGTACTACTGTGCCCTGCAGCCCACAGTGACAGGAAACTCAGAGACACTGTACAAAAACCTTCCATTCCCCAGAGTTTCTTGACATCTCAAAAGTTTTATTACCAAGACCAACACACAGGTCTGTGTCAATGGGAGTAACTAGACAAATTATGTTGAAATACTACAATATCATGACAGATACAGTAAGATACTGTCTACAGTGAAAAGTATCCTACATTAATACAATTATTAAGTATGTTATAATCCATTTGGACATTATATATAAATTAATAACTTTTTCAAAACTAAGAGAAAGTAATACTTTTATTGGGGTGGGGGGGGGTGGAAAATATATTTTTTAGGACATAACTCACATTTCATAAAATGATGTGTTGGCTGTGTGCATCAATACATCCATGGTGTGTATACACTTTTCAGTGGCTTTTATTTTTAATTATTTTTGTTGTTGTTTGTTTTTATTCATTACTCTTCCTCCAGAGTGCACCATATGGCCTTTACTAGTGCCTCCCTCTCCCTCATCTGAATTGGATTTCCACGACACTTCCTACTGATCATTATTGTGTCAGATTATACCCGCCTCTATAGCATAGGCCTTAAATAACAGCAAATATTCTGAAATGGACCGTTTTTCCATCAGTGGTGGATAATATGTGGGTATACGTGCCTAACCATGAATTATCAACTTTTCAAAGCTAATATGAGCAATAGATGTATATTGTTCTCAGAATTAGGCTATGTTTTCTGTTGAAAGGCCGCTGTATAAGCGGGATAATGAACTCGGGCGGGTCTTTTTGGTGTTCTTGTCAGACACTTATCTTGAAAGACTGCCGAGTCGTTGCCTGCCTCTCCTGCGTGTCTCGTTTTGTCATCTCGTCACCCTACGACTCAGGCTTAGTTCACACGCAGGTCTTAATGCTCAATTACGATTTTTTACACAGATCCGATTTTTTTTCTTTAGCTGTTCACATGACTTTTTAAATGTAACCTATATTTGCCAGCCGTGTGAACCAAGCCCCCAGGATCAGCTTGGCGCATTGAAGCCACCATGGGCTTTCAGGCCAAGCCCGGTATTGCAAGTCATGTCACGGCATGCGGCCCAAGAACCCTTATTTCCCATGTTAGTGGATGATGATAGATAGGGCTAGAAAAGGAAAACAAAATTTTTCTGGGTATCATTCAGCATCAGAGACCAATCTTATCAATATAAACTTTTAATTCAATGGGGTTTTGGGGTTTTTGAAGCCACCAATACCTGTATCGAGCCATTTAAACATGTGCTGTGCACGAGCCTCGGGGACGCGCTGGTCGCGCGTTCGTGAGTCCTGCGAACTCGGGAAAGCACGTGACCATAGGAAGACCCGCCCTACTCTGCCTCTGATTGGATAGGAAGTCATGTAATGACGTCGCTAACATTTGCTATGCTTTAGCAATGAAGCTTATGATCATGCTAATCAGAACGTATGTCTATGATGCAAATGATCATGACATGTGGTTACTTTAGGACATCGTTGGAAAAGATCTAGAGGGTAAGTGGGTCAATGTTGAATAACTTAGCTAACATTATCTAATGTTACATTTCTTTATATTAACATCAACTATATTGATAGGCTAGGGAGCTATGCTAACGGTAGCTAATGCTAACGGCTTAGGGTTAACGTTAGTTAATGCTAACGTTACGTTCGGAGGTCTCAGATGTATTTCAATTTTAACAATGTTGAGCATGATCAATGTGACATTGTTCATACATTGATTACAGTCTGTAATCTTGTCTGGCATTATTTAGCTATAGTGGGCTGATGCTTGCTGCTGCTACTATAGCATTTGCCACATTATACATCAAATTAATCAAGCATAGTTAGTGTTATTACCTGAAGGCATTATTACCATTGCAAGTAAGCATGCCATGTATATGCCATGCCTGGAAATCAAATTAATAGTGTAATTATTCCCCATCATAGCTCATTGTACACTGATATAATCATTCTCCTTGCCTTTGCTAATACTCATCTCTTTTATCAAACTTTGTGCTAGGAAAGAAATCTGGCTGTGATTCGTCACTAGTGCTCATCCAGGCTGTTGTCATCTCCCGCCTGGACTCCTGCAACTCCCTACTTGCTGCCATCCTGCAGCGTTGGCCATCAGACTCCTGGAGAAAGCTGCTGCTAATCCCGTGTTCAACGGCCCCATGCTCTTCCACACAACTTCCCTACTCCTATATGTATAGTCTATATGTTTTTACGTGTTTCTTTACATGTCTTTACATGTGTATTTGTCAGGGTTTGTCTGTTAGTGATTGTCGTGTCCCCACTCTTGGCCTGCACCTTGACGTGGTGAGTGGGCTTTAAACCAAGCCAGGCCTTTTATAGTTGTGTTTTGTGTTTTTCTGTTTGCTTAAGTGTCTAATATTGAAGGTACAAAACCTTTAAAAAAAGAAAGAAAAAAGAAGCCCCTTCCTTCCCATAAAATTCCTGCGATTGTAACAGGTGTATTGATTCCACCACACTTGCCCACACTGGGTTCAAACCCGGGTCCTCTGACTTAGGAACGCACATGACCACCTTTCTAGAACACTGCCACCAGCTATCCCAATGAAAAGCTAGCGAATCAATTGTGCACATGGGCAGTACTAATACTGAGGACAGAGTTTAAACCAGTTCAACCAGATATTCACTGAGCCTGACGGGCACCTGCCAGCTAAAAAACCTAGTACTGTCACCCTCGACTTCTGCTGCGCCTGTATCCAGCCATAGGGGCTGATTATTTATAATGATGTTGATGAAGTTTAAAACCTTATTTACACATAGTGTTTGCTGTTTTAAAAGATAAATGCAGTGATATGAGGCGCCACCTATTGGTGAGGACAAAATCCTTTTTTGACTGACTAGATGAGATAATGAATTCCTGATGTGCATAATGATGTCACTAAATCCCACTGTGATTGCTTTTTCAGTCAGTGAACAGGAAGCAGAGCAACCCCTCTGTGTTCGATCACCTGATAGAAGAACCTCCTAGGTGAGACCACACTACAGTACGTTGCTCCAGTAAACATATGAAGACCCAGCCGTATTTAAGCTGTCTTGTCTGATTTGAGCTGTCTTGTGAAGTCCCTGTTTTTCACATACTCCCCCCAACCCCCCCCCCCACCTACAGATGTGTAGTGCTCTGATCTACAGTCCCCCAAGTACAGGCAAGACCCCAGTGGCGCGGGTGCAGACTAACGAGTGTAGGCAGGGAAACACAAAGGTGTCTATAAGGAAAGGAGCTGACTGCCTTAGCAAGTGGGTTGGTGAATCAGAACACATAATCAGCTCTGCCTTCTCTTTGACCAGGTTAGCCAATGGGGCAACTGTGGCGGTGGGGGGAGGGGGGTATAATTATTGGACAGGACACCTGACCATCATCCTCAGTGTTGACTGAGAGCTTGTGATGGCTGTTTGTTGGTCTCTCCCAAGGTCAACCTAATGAGACCATCCTTCATCTTCTTCCACAAGATAGACCGGCTGGCCCCAGTATGCTCCAGCAGACAGGACCAGATACACAGGTGAGGCCTGTCTGTCACGGAGCCACCGCCTCGCTCCGCCTCTGATGTAACTCGGTTCTTCAGCTTGGCTGCGTACTTGATTGATGTTGCACATGGGCGATTGGAACTAAACTAACCTTGCGTTGCATTTGTCTCTCTCTCTCTGGCTCTATCGTGTCCACTCTGCTGGCGCTGATGGATGGGTTGGACAGTCAAGGGGAGCCAGTGGTCCAGTTCCTGTTCATGCTTGGTTGTTGCCTACTCACCTTCCCATCTCCTGCATCACCTGCCACCTGTCTCCACTCTGCCCAGCTGCACCTCATCCCTCATTACTCTTAGCATTAATACCAGTCAATTTCCCTTGGTTCTCTGTAAGATCATCCAGTCATCTACCAAGTCTGCTCAGCTCTTCTGTCTGCCATATTTTGGAGTTGTTTATTGAAATTGAGTTAAAGTAGTTTGTATGGGTCAAGCATCCTCCAGTTTGTATGACTCAAGATCTGTTTACTGCCATGTATATGGTTCACACATACTAGAAATTTGACTAGGGTTAAGGCATACACTGGTGACATGTTTTTAATTGTTTTGTGATCACTGTCTTTGTGATATTTTCTGATGACCAAGCCTTTGATCTAAGCAGAGCCTTAGCACATTATGGAGGAACCATGTCCCTTTCTTTTACCGATCCCTGAGAGCAAGACCTGTGAATGTCCTGAACAGTGTGGTGGCCACATTTGTTGGGAATTTGGGTGGAAACAGTGTGGAACATCATTGCATAGTTTGACTGCCATTTCATACCAACATTAAGAGAAAGTGGAGAAGTAGGCTATACCTAGAAAATACTATAGTTGTGCAATTCGTTTGTACAGTCTAGTAGTTAAATGGTTAAAAATGGGCAAGCAATAACATTGGAGGGAAATGTATACTGACACTGATGATTGTTTCAGAAATGGTCTGAGACAAAATAATGAAATGTTATACATCAGTATTGTGAAACACTGAACATATTTTAATGACTGACAAGGAGAGAGGAAACAGTCCAAGTTAATCAATAATAACTAGGCTCACTATGAACAGTGTGTATTATTGGCTCTGTTCTGACATCAGTGCACAGTTCATTCCACCACTGTGAGGCCAGGACAGAAAAAAGCCATGGCCGTTACAATCTGCCGTAGGGGGGCTTGGAGCAACTGGGGAACCAATCACCTCAAGGCAGCAGAGCTTGACCACAGCCTGGAGGTCGGAGGGAGCTGTTCATTTGCCCTGTAGGCTTGAACCACAGTCCTAAACTGGATGGGACAGCGCAGGGAGCCAGTGCAGAGAACAGAGTAGGGAAGTTTTGTGGAAGAGCATGGGGCTGTTGAACACCAGGTCAGCAGCAGCTTTCTCCAGGAGTCTGATGGCCAACGCTGCAGGATGGCAGCAAGTAGGGAGTTGCAGGAGTCCAGGCGGGAGATGACAACAGCCTGGATGAGCACTAGCGACGAATCACAGCCAGATTTCTTTCCTAGCACAAAGTTTGATAAAAGAGATGAGTATTAGCAAAGGCAAGGAGAATGATTATATCAGTGTACAATGAGCTATGATGGGGAATAATTACACTATTAATTTGATTTCCAGGCATGGCATATACATGGCATGCTTACTTGCAATGGTAATAATGCCTTCAGGTAATAACACTATGCTTGATTAATTTGATGTATAATGTGGCAAATGCTATAGTAGCAGCAGCAAGCATCAGCCCACTATAGCTAAATAATGCCAGACAAGATTACAGACTGTAATCAATGTATGAACAATGTCACATTGATCATGCTCAACATTGTTAAAATTGAAATACATCTGAGACCTCCGAACGTAACGTTAGCATTAACTAACGTTAACCCTAAGCCGTTAGCATTAGCTACCGTTAGCATAGCTCCCTAGCCTATCAATATAGTTGATGTTAATATAAAGAAATGTAACATTAGATAATGTTAGCTAAGTTATTCAACATTGACCCACTTACCCTCTAGATCTTTTCCAACGATGTCCTAAAGTAACCACATGTCATGATCATTTGCATCATAGACATACGTTCTGATTAGCATGATCATAAGCTTCATTGCTAAAGCATAGCAAATGTTAGCGACGTCATTACATGACTTCCTATCCAATCAGAGGCAGAGTAGGGCGGGTCTTCCTATGGTCACGTGCTTTCCCGAGTTCGCAGGACTCACGAACGCGCGACCAGCGCGTCCCCGAGGCTCGTGCACAGCACATGTTTAAATGGCTCGATACAGGTATTGGTGGCTTCAAAAACCCCAAAACCCCATTGAATTAAAAGTTTATATTGATAAGATTGGTCTCTGATGCTGAATGATACCCAGAAAAATTTTGTTTTCCTTTTCTAGCCCTATCTATCATCATCCACTAACATGGGAAATAAGGGTTCTTGGGCCGCATGCCGTGACATGACTTGCAATACCGGGCTTTGGCCACTACGTCAAATGGCTTCATGCGCCGGTGAGCAACTTTCATTGAAATGAATAGGCAGCCATTTTCAATGCCGTCTCCAGTTATATTATACCTCCATGGTGTGAACAGCCCACGGCCCTGAACAGACCCGCATGCGCAGAAGAACAATAACAAAGACGTCAGGACGTCACGCACAGCGCACTGTTTACGGAAGTGACGTTAACCATGGATAACGTTGTATAAATACATCCATGATAAAGTTACAACCACAACTGAAGTTAGCCTTTACTACGGGTTGATTTTCAAGTAGGCCATTTGTGCAGTGGAAGCCGGCGACGGTATGAGCGAATGATAACGAGAAGAAGGATGAGGATCGTCTTGTGACGTGCAGTATGCCGCACAAGCACACCACAGTGGAACGCTTCACGAATTTGCAAGTCACCGCTCTAGAGACGTAAAAGTAGCATTAAACCCGACATGACTGTTCAGACGGCGGGCGCGTTGCAAAACATCAGACATGTATCTGATATAATACCGCCTCTGAAAGCGACCCAGGTTGGATAAAAAAAAAATAAAAAATCTGATTTCATGTGACTTGCACTGTTCAGACGGTCATGAAAAAAAGTTGCATGTAGGCAAAAAAATCGGATTTGGGTCACATTTCGCTGCCGTCCATGTAATGAATGACGCACGCTTGACATTATATTCCTTTAGAACGGCTTTTTCTTGTATATCAGGCAGGTAGCAGATACTCAAAGGCCTAGAGAAGCTCATCACCTGGGCAAGGATGAGCTTTAAACCAACAAAATCAAGGTCTCTGGTGCTGAAAACGGGGAAAGTAGTGGAAAGGTTCCAGTTCTCACTGGCCAGAACCACCATCACATCCATTACAAAGCAGCTAGTCAAGAGCCTCGGGAAGATCTTTGCAGCTTCAAAGATGCTGTCTCCATTTAGAACCCCAACAAAGAGCTCGATGCCTGGCTCACCAAGGGGGACAAAACAGGCCTGCTGTGGCGGTTCAAGGCCTGGATTTACCAGCACTGCATACGGCTGAGGTAGAAGGCACTGGTAGGATCCGTAGCAACAGGGCATGCAGGTATAGGCTACTTCCCAGTGACCAGGGTTGACAAGGTCAAAGAGTGTTCAGAAAGAAGTGTGAGCTGGCGTGGAGGAGATACGAGCCAGCAGGATTGTAAGAGTGGGACAAGGAGCATGGACTAGATGGGAAAGTGCACTGCAACGAAAGATCACCTGGTTAAGCTTCATGAAAAGCATGAAGTGAAAATCAAGATTAAGGCAACTTCTACTCCCCCCACAGGCTGTGGCTACCATGTCCGGCTAGATGTTTAAAGAACAAGCTTTAAAATGAGTCTCCTGTGAAGCAGGCCTATGGCTGGGTCCAAGTAGCATAAATAAGAGAGCCACAAGAGAGGTACTTAACTGGAGGAAGGGTGGAACGCATTCCCACCCCTCCACTGCGGCCAAAGGCTCCCTCTCTCTCGTGCGCCAAGACGCCCCAGTCGGTTGGATCGCAGCGCTCTGGTCTTCTCTCCCGTGCAGTACCGTCCGGCCGAATCACCCACCCAGGATCGCACACCAGCTGTAGGTTTGACATGCTCTGCTTCCACCAACCACACAATGGTCCACTGTCCTCTCGTTGCGCTGGTCTGCCCGCACCTATATCAAAAACGGGGAAGGAAAACACACCCCAATTGCCCACACCTGTGTGCCAATCACTCCATAAGCACACCACTAGCGTGATGGAAGCTGACACCAATTACAGATTGATTAGGCTCACCCTGCTATTGTGTGCACCCTCTTGTCACCCAGTGACACAGGCAGTTCTGCTGACAGACTCATGTACTTGTCATTTGTCTCCTCTTCCTCCTCATCTACCTCATGCACACTTCCCCATAGTAAGATTTATCTTAGCTATTAGCCTTTATGCAGTTTGTCCTTAGGGGGTAGCCCAGTATAGTTTTACTTTGGTTTGTTTTAAAAATGTGTTAGTTTGTTACCCTCTGGTTTGAAAATGCTTAGTGCAGCTTCAAGCTAGATTAGACTAGCCTGTTCCGAATTTGCAGCAGTTACTATGTCATTGTTTCTTCTAGTTTCTATCTCTTCATCTGACAAGTCTTTGTCTGCTCTATGTCTATCTCTCGTAATCAGTCCCACCCGTGTTCAATCCAATCAATTCAGTCAATCAGTGAATCCATGCTCAGTCCACTGTCCCACAACTCATTCCCATCACAGTATGCAGGCCTACAAAAATGTTCAATGTTCAGCCATGCTCCTCATATTCATCCTCAAAATGCCCGGCCCTGACTCTAAGCTGCGCAGCGGCTACAGTATAATTTCTTCTTCCATTTCTCTTCTGTTGAACAAGTTACTGTAAAGTTAGCTTTTAGACACGTGGAAGCTGCATGGGGGGATTTCCCGAGGCCAGCCTCTGTGTTTCTGCTGAGTTCCTCTCATAACTATAACCAGGGACACTGGCTCTCCCTCTTCTAAAATTCAGTTAACAGAAAAATGTATGGGGTGTCTATGAGATACAGATGGGGAGCACACACCTAGTCTCTCATAACCCCCAGACTGGATTACCATGTCAGATTGTCGCCATGTGGCACTGAGCACCACTCTCCCATTGACGGTGATCATCTAGTAAGTGTATGTGCATCGTCCCCATCCTCATCTGTTGAATGATACAGTGGTTATTCTCCTCTTTTTCAGAATGCAGAGGAGACAGTCACCCAGTCAACTAGAGTTCTGACTGCTACTGAGAGAGAGACAGTTTCACTTGACTGTAAATTTGATAACACTACAGCCAACCTCTATCTGTTCTGGTACAAGCTCGATTTAATGCCCATCTCAACTATACTGCCAAACCAATTCCTTTGAGGATCCAGAGGCTGCAGCTGTCTGACTCTGTGTACTAACTGTGCTCTGACAGCTGCTTCTGTAGCCTACAAAAACTGCTTGGTAGAGTGAGATAGAGATGTAGCCTTGAAAATAAAAGCCCTATTCAGCCAATCATGGTAATATTTGTGGGTATATGCAAAATAGCAGCTTATTGTTGATGTTGGAATTAAATATTATTCAAAACATTATGCAAAATATTTAATTTGAGAACTAAAGAGAAAACAAACTGTAGACATTAAATGTTTTTTCTCACTGCTCACAAATAACAGACTAAGCATCTGTTTTAAAGGCATAAACACACATTTGCAATAAATAAATAAATGAAAGAAAATACAAGGAACTCATTTGCAAAAACATATGTCTTTGTTTTGATACATTTTGATGAATATTTTTTTTCTATCAAATATAAATAAAACTGCAGTTAGGTTGTTTTGATTAGGTAAAGAAGACCGTTTTACTTAATCAAACAACCAAACTGCAATGTGATTCCTTCAAAGACATTAGAAAGAGATAAGGAGCTATTATTATTATTATTATGTTGTTTTTGTTGTTGTTTTGCCATACTTAATGTAGAATCCAACTCCCAGTTGAGTTGCTGTTATAAGGCTTTGCAAGCTCCTCCTCACCAATTGACAATAAGGCAGAGTTAAAGCCATGTAGAGATCTGGCCTCAACAGTCTGTAGTAGATGTGGTTGTGTGTGTCTGTTTCTTTCTTGACTCACAAGACTCACTGACAGCATGAACTCTTGGCTGAACATTTTACTCATCCTCACTGAATTTCATTGCGGTACAATATAATTATATCAAACTGTATATCGATTGACTATCTTTGTTTGACTATTGATCTGTTTCTCTAACATTTATTTCAATGTATTTACAGAAAGCAGAGGAGACAGTGTGACCCAGCTGGAAGGACAGATGACTGCTATTGAGGGAGAGAGAGTCACACTCCACTGTAAATTTGAGTCCACAGATTCAAGTCCATACTTGTTCTGGTACAAACAAGAGGTAAAAGGCTTCCCCAAGTATGTACTTAGGAGGTTCAAGCATGGATCTGAGGACAATGCCATTGAGTTCAAGGAGAGATTTGATGCTGTTCTGGATTCCACCTCAGTTCCTTTGAGCATCCAGAGGCTGCAGCTGTCTGACTCTGCTGTGTACTACTGCGCTTTGAGGCCCACAGTGATAACAGGATATGCAGTTCCTGTACAAAAACACATTGTGTTGCAAAACAAGTGACTACTACAGAGACATCCAGCAGCAAATTCCTGGAATAACCAAGATAACATTGACTTTAATAATGAAGATAATGATGATGCTGACAACAATGATGCTGATGATGATCATCATCATAATGACTATTATCATAATTCAGTCATCACTCAAAGGATTCATCTCACATGATATGAAAGCTGCATTCGTCTACAGCTTGATACAAATATGAACTGACTATTTCAAAATGTCAGTGATACAAATCTCTTTGATAATATTTCTACATATATGTATTACTTTACTGTCAATGGAATTTGGGTAACAAATCATTTACATGTAAAAGAAAAACACTTTCAATGTGTCTGAAATGCACATTGAAACCCCAGTAATAACCACAAGGAGGTGATATTACCAAGATAATATTGTTCATTGTGAAACGGACTACAGGAAGATACCTTGTATATTTATATAACCATAACTGCTAAAATTATTTGTTACACAAGGCCCATGTCCTCGTATGACTGTCCCCCTCTAGTCTACTCCCCCTCTGATTCAGCAGCACTATTTGCACATGAATTTTGATTGTATTGTAGGCCTACATGGGATCACACTGCACATACATATACTGTATCTTAAACATATTGCACATGATTTCAAGACCTCAAGGATCTTTTATTCGCCACATGGTAGTGATGACACAAATACACAGGTGATTGAGTGGCGACAACCACACACAACACACACACATGCATCTGCCGGTAGAAATTGTTCCTTGCATTTCTCCCATCCAAGCTGTCCTCTAGGGGCAGCTAGGAGCAGTGGGTATCCATTGTTTATAGTGCCCAGGGACCAAGTCCAAGTACTCAGTCCAGGGCTGCATTCCGAATTGCTTATTTCTACTTTTTACTACCAGCACGTACTACAGCTGCCCCTAGGAAGTATGTATTTTGCACGCCGTACGTATAAAATTGGCAAATACTGTACCACTTTGTCAGAACATTGTGCCTTGAAATGTGCCCACATCCTTTGCAGTCCATAAAGCAATTCATCCACAGCTGTCACGAGTCTCACATGTGATGTAATTTCCAGGGCTTGAACTCACAACCATAGACACTTAGGGAAGATCATGTTCTTGTTGAGCAAAATGAGAAGCTGGCAGTGTGACCTAAAAAAAAAAGTATGTCGCAGATATTTACACCATAGGAATCCCGTATGAACATAAGTAGGCCTACATACTGTGATGGGAATTAGTTGTGGGACTCCGGCTAGAGTATTCATTAGCATAAACATCACAATCACAAGGGTTACATTAATGTCACAGGTGCATGTAACATGGAGGTTTCAGCAGTTCCAACAAAATGTTTGTTAAAGGCACCACGAGGGACAAAAACCAAAACCAAAGGCTAAAAATAGAATAAAAATAAAACCAAGGTCGCACTCAACAAGTGAAGAACAAAAGACAAAACTGACAAGTTTACAAACCTACAAGATGGCACAGGAAACACCAGGGACAATGCACAGCTATAGCAAGTAATGAACAGACAAAGAGCAAGATGGGAGCTACATGTAGGCTATATAGGTGGAAACCTATCAAACAATCAGAGGCACAGGTCTCCTCTCAATCCGAGTCAAGGTAGCCAGTTGTAGTCATAGGGTCTGTTATTGGGGCTGGACTGCCAACAACAACGTTTCTGATTGGCAGAGACATTGCTGTTGCACTATTGGATTGTGGGTAGTGTATTTGTTCCTGCATTAACAGCAGTAGTTTGAGAGGGCAAAATGAGGACTTGAAAATACTGTTAAAAATACAGTTTTTGAGATAGAATTCTGAAAATGTCACTATTATTGTGCTTTGTTATATGATTCACTCAAATAGCATATTATAGACTACAGGGATAGTTAATACACAATGGTCTACCATGTACAGTAGGCAACATCTCTGTAACTATGTGTATACTCTACTGATAGTCATATCTCTCCTATGAAGTATTTAGCCCATGTGTATTACTCTGTAAATGCTTGCTTGATCGTCTCATTGAGAGAGGTCAGGGAAGAATTATTACAGCTCACTTTTCTGGCCCCTGGGTGAAACAGTTTTTTTTGTTCGCTCTGGAATATGTAGGGGTGGGACCTATGCCCCCATTGCTCTCTGCAAAGTGCATTGTGTTGCCTCTGTGTATGTAATGTGCTATACAAATAAAGTTTGATTTGATGTATCTTTTGTAATCACATTGGGGATTTATTGAGCGAGTATTTGCAGTAGCTGGATACAGTACTGTTTACAGTAAAACATTTTGATGAGCTGTGGGCTCAATTTTGGATATAAAAAAAAAAATCTGTGAAGATTGCTTGTGGAGGACAGTCTGCATATGTAGTAGCAAATGAGGTGTCAATTGACCAAAAAATGTGTGAGGAGTAGGGTTTGATAGGTTTGACAGTTTTTGAGAAAAATGGAGTGATGGACTTCATAATTCCTGCCAGTTTGAAGCATAATTATGGACATGTCTACCCTCTTGGGCCTATGTTTTGGTGGTGGCTGCAAAGTAATAGCACGTAAGGCTGATTTGTTAAGATTTTTTTTTTAGTTTTTAACTTTAGACTGTTGCTGTAGCGCCACTATCAGGTTTAATGGCCCACAATGCCAGTTGAGGACTGGACCTATGTGCAAAGTTTGGTGATTTTTCATGCATGGGAAGTCAGACTATGTAGGAAGAAGAATATTGGGAAATACTGTACAAGAGCGACCGGCAGCTGAGGCTGCCCGGCCCCTAATGATGTTATACAGTTCATGTTCTGACATCCTCAGATATTTATGTTGGTAGAAAAAAGCTGCACAAACATTTGTTCTGTCATGGTTTTGTATATTTTGTACTTTATTTCACTCTCTCACACACTCACTGACTCTTCCCCTCTCTATCTCTCTCTAGCACTCTCTGCCTCTCTCTCGCTGTCCCTCTCTCCATCAAATCAAATCCTCATCATAACTTCCACAGGCAATAACCAGACTCAATCATGTTTGTATGAAGATGCCCTCCTCTTGACATTTCACAAACATTACAGCGATGTCAGCTTTGGCAAATGCTTTCAAGGATTAATGATAGTCAATACATTATGAGTAATGCAATATTAAAGAAGACCAGTCAGAGCCCTGGTGCAGCCAACAGAACAAACCTACTTCCGTGTGGGCAGGTGAAATTATAGGAACGTGAGTCTACTCAGTAACACTCAGAAGACTTGAGAGGAGCCAGGCACATGACGTGTGTGAAGATGAAGACACCCATCAGTGTTCTGATTTTAATGACCACTACAGGTAAACAAGATATAAACATTTGTCGTCAATTAAATTAGTTGTGTACTTAATTAGTGCTGAATAAGTAGTTTTAAGTATAAGAACAATACTGGACATTTAGTATAAGAACAATACCGGACATTTAGAAGGAATTGTTGGTTTGAAATGTTTCCATATTACTTTGTTTCCGTCCACAGGGTTCATATGTGGTGATGTTCTGACCCCTGAGAAGACTGAGGTCACCTCCATTGAGGGAGAATCTGTAACACTGAGCTGCTCCTATAATACCAACAGTGATTATATTTATCTTTACTGGTACAGACATTATCCTAATCAGGCACCTCAGTTTATACTGTATAAAGGAGCCAGATTATCGACAAGATATGAAAATATCCTTGATAAACGTTATAAATCTACTACGTCCCAGACAACAACCGAACTCACCCTAACAGAGCTAACCCTGACAGACACAGCTCTCTACTACTGTGCTCTTCATACCCAGTGATACAAAGTCTAGAAGAGGCTGTACAAAAACCTTAACATAGTTATCACACTGTTCTTCAAGGGAGTCAGAAGTTGTTTCCAAACCACAATTTTATCAGATGCAGCCTGGTTGCTCAGAATGATTGTGGTTACACCTGTTAATGGTACAGTATGTCCTGCCTATGAACTCACTGTCTTTCTTTGTCTGTCTGTCTGTCACACACACACACACACACACACTGTCATTTTATTGTATGCTGTTGTCTCATCATCTATTAAAAGAGTTGTGTAATGCAGTATTGAGAGGAGGAGCTATTAAGAGGAAGGATGGTGCTGTAGACCCAGTATGATCAACTCCGTCTCTCAAGAACATGACTGGGGTTTAATCTGTCTATTGTCAGCTTAATCGTGTTGATGTTTCTCTAACATTAATCATGTTGCTGCTTTATCGTGATCAATCAATCAATCAATCAAAGCTTTATTTGTATAGCGCATTTCATACCCAGAGGCAACACAATGCGCTTTACAGAGAACAAGGGAGGTGGGCATACGAGGGAGGCTGCCTTTCTGTGTCTCAAGGTCCTGGCTAGTGATTGTAGGCTAGGTTGAAAAGGTACGTCTTGAGATCTCGCTTGAAGACCTCCGTTGTTTCGGCCCTTCTTAGGCACTCCGGCAGGGTGTTCCAGAGGTTGGGGGCATAGAAACTAAAAGCTGCCTCTCCGTGTTTCTTGGTCCTGGCTTTTGGAACTATTAAAGTTCAGTACCTGAGGATCTGAGTGGTCTGTTGGGCATGTCTGAAATGTATTGTGGTGAGTGACTGTGGAGAGATTTATAGACTAGTAATAGTATTTTAAAGTCTATTCTAGAGTTGACAGGTAACCAGTGTAGTGATTTTAAGGCTGGTGTGATGTGTTCCCTTCGTCTAATCTTAGTGAGGACTCGTGCTGCAGCATTCTGTATCATTTGTAGCTTAGAGATTGCTTTCTTTGGTAGGCCTGATAGTAGAGCATTGCAGTAGTCCAGCCTGCTTGTGATGAAAGCGTGATCCCTATCACTTTTGGAGGTAAGTAAAATACAAAGAATGTATGTGGTTATAAACTGCATTATCATTTTATAAAACACTTGATGAAATTATCTTGAATTCAACCTTTGATAGTGCAACCCAAATAAATATATTTTGATATTACTTGTAATGTCAGCTTTCATTGTCATTTGCAGGTGAAAGTTCTGAATTTTTTCCCCCAACATTCTTAGGGAGCAGATGATGTCTGGTGACATTGTCAAGCTCTCCTGCAATTACTCACTAACTAGTTCAGGCAGTCTGTTATGGTATCGCCAATATCCCAGATCTGCTCCCCAATTCCTCCTCATCTATGGGACCTCTAAAGAGGCCGTTTTCTACCACTCCTCTTTACATCCGAATTTCTATTCAGCTGAACAAGGAGAGAAAGTGTAGATCTGAATATCCTCAGCAGATGTGACAGACTCTGCTCTGTAGCGTGTCCTGCAGACCAAAGTGACAGATAACCTGTTCAAAAACCTAGAATATCAAGACACAAGGAACAAATTACAGCTGCTGCACAGCACTGGATCAGGGCTGGGTATTTTGAGGAGGAAGAGGAAGGAGACAAATAATACTGTAAATACATGAGGGCCTCACACGTATAAATCCTGTAGGAATCCTGCATGAACATATTAGTAGGCCTACATACTGTGATGGGAATGAGGTGTGGGACTCTGGACTGAGCATGGATTCACTGATTGCTTTGATTGGATTGAACACAGGTGGGACTGATTAAGATGTACAGTACTGTAAGCAGACAAAAGACTGGTCAGATGAAGAGATGCCAACAAGAAGAAACAGTAACAGCTACCATGGAGGATTCGCCCTCCACATCCATTGTATGACCAAAACGGTGGTAGAGCAATTATCAACTTTCTCGAAAATGCTAGCTTTGTCAAAGTTTTGATCTGAACCATTGTATATTATCATAAGTAACCTTAAAACAGGGCTAAACACGCATTTTCCCTTTACTACTCCTTTAAACAGTGCGAGTTTCTCGGCTAAGTATCGTTGCTTAGGGTATTCCACTTGCTCTGGAGGCATATCGCGTAACTTTTTGAAGCTTTAGTTTGTTTGAGATCTTTCATTTGTAACACTAAGTTTATTAAAGAGACAACCTCTGGCTATTTTCTGCAACTTGCTTCCCTTGTCTCTGTGTGCCACTGCCATTTGTGGTCTTTCCAGTCGCCTAGGTTGCCACAATACAAAGAAACTATCAATTCTACAGCTTCTCATCATGGAGCACATGGAGGTTAAAACAGAACTCTCTCTCAAACATGAGAAAGAGAAGAACCAAGTTCTTAGCAGATCTCCTCAGCTGAGGTGACAGATGTTGCTCTGTACTACTGTGATCTGCAGCCCACAGTGACAGGAAACAGAAACACTTTGCATAAGGCTTTCCCATTCAAGAGCGTTCATCTCTTCAAATCATACAATACATTTCTCATCAACTTGAGGTGTCAGAGAAGGATATCTGCCCACGCCTCTGTTGTTTGCATTTATTAATGAAATTCTAATAGATCAATCGTGTCCTTGTAGGCATTTACTTTAGCTCCAGGAAATGGTAATTGAAATGATCGAGACATTCACTAATCATAAAGTAAGATGTACTATACAGTAACATACTGTAATATTCTATTCTAATATATAAAAGGGAAGATTAAATGCAATTCTGAATCACACAGTAGCAGCTACTCTTTTTCGGGGTGAGTTACAGTAAACCCTTTTTCTCAGTCGACAAGCATTACATCTAACTCTGTTACAAAGGCAGAACTCTATTTGCATGTCACTTGTTCTTATTATGACCTCGGGTAGCATTTTAGTCATTTCTCATTTATTTAAACATTACACATCTTTACATATATTTCATTGGCATATTATGGTTATGGTCTGGAACAACTTACCTCAGGGATTCAAGGATCTTTTCTTGTCATATGAACAAGATAAAATGCCCTAAAACATTAAATGCTTATCTGACATTCTATTCTGTTTCATTGCAGAACGGAACCCATTTTGCAATAAATAATTAGATCCCCATTAAAAGGAAGAATTCTCTTTCAAACCACATTTCAATATCTCAATATCAATGGCAGATTTGTACATGTACTGTACTAGCTTAACATAATCATGCAGCATTTCCCATACACCATCAGACAATAATAAATATGACTCTAAAATAGCTCAATAATAAATATACAGTAACAGCATGATAAGGGCATTTTTGTCACTGCATGAATATTCATGAAGCAACTTTACTTATGGGGAGGAGCTAAACAGATTGGCAGGACATAGATGATCCTCTGAAAGTTAGATTTCAGTATTCAGCATCCGTATTCAGTTTGATCTTCCACTTTAACCATGTTAGTCTTCTGGTCTATTGCTATATTTTCAGCTCTGAAAGGTAATTAATATTATATTTTGTGTAACACTATGTGTACTGTTATACAACACCAATGCCATGTAACTGATAAACACCACTGGCTCATTACATTGTGCAAATATTAGACTATTAGACAATTAGATCTTTATATTTGCAGGTGACACTTATGGGCAGACCATCCAGCCAAACCAACATGAAGTCTATGGACAAGAGGGTCAAAACGTGACTCTGTCCTGCAACTACTCCTCAGCCTACAGTCTATTATGGTATAAGCAGTATCCAGGATCAGCTCCCCAGTACCTCCTGCTCATTTCTCAGGCCAGTCGGAAAGAAATTAATAGAGATGAGCTCCTGGACTCTCGCTTCTCTGCTAAGCGGAACCAAGAGAAGACCCGTTTAGATCTGGAGATCTCCTCTGCTAAAGTGACAGACTCTGCTCTGTACTACTGTGCTATGAGGCCCACAGTGACAGGAAACCCAGAAACACTGTACAAAAACCTGACAGGTGCCTGAGAGAGTACTTCTGGTCTGTAGTTCCCACAAGTGTTTGGAGATGGTGACATCAAGAGGAGTCTTGAGTACAGTACACAGTGTCAAAGGGTGGAGCATACCGTCACTGACAGAATAAGACTGATTCATTTAAGACAGTAGATAGTCAGAGGGGAAAAAGAGTCATATTCAGTCTGGATATCTAACCGTTCTAACGGAATCCGCTCAAACAGGTTTCAAACTGTTCATGAGACAGACTAAAGTCTGGCATTGCGAGACTATAAGACAGTTCACTATCCTCTGTCCTGCTATAGTGAGAACGACTCAAAAAGTTCTTCTTCAAATGGCATCTTTCATTCACACCAAAATGTTGCTACCTTCAATCTTACTCTTCTCCGTGCTTGTAGGTAAGTCATGTAATCACAGTATTATTCATTAATTCGACAACTTCAATATTTCAGTCTGGCTGAAGGAAGCTACTTTTTTGCAATAACAAGAGTGTATTGTTTATCTTACTGTCATTAAAACTCTTGTTCTCTTTCATAGGTGACACATTTGAGGATGATATAACTCCTACCAGACCAGAGGTGTATTCCTCAGAGGGCAGCAGTGTTACTCTCTCCTGTAACTATACTGTAAAAGCTGATAATCTTCAGTGGTATCAACAGTATCCTGGAGCAGCACCCCAATTCCTTCTACTCCTAACAGACATTTCAGTGCCGACTGTAGTGAAAGCCTCTCCTCCTCATCCTCGATTGTCTGTAGAGTTGAACAAGAAGAGAAACCGTGTGGATCTGATCATCTCCTCTGCTGAAGTGACAGACTCTGCTCTGTACTACTGCGCTTTGAGGCCCACAGTAACAGGAAGCCCAGACACACTGTACAAAAACCTTCCATAGACTAAAACCTGCTGTTGACTATTTGATTCTTCCATTTATATGGCCATTGTGACACCTAGTGGGAGTCTAAGCACAGTAACAGATTGTACCAAACAAGCTAAAGCAGCATTATGTTGAGAAGAGAGGAGCATGGCGTAACTCCCTTGAAAGAAACTCATAATTATAAATAAAAGTTTAATTGAGGTAGATATACTGTACCTTCTTGTTTCTTCAGTGTTGTTGTTGATCACAATTATGGGTACTCAACACAGTTCTGTGACATCCAGTATGCTGCTTAATTTATTCTTGTTATTTTCTGCGTCAAGCATGGGTATGTGTCACTGCATTTAATCATTCTCTAATGCTTCATAGTGTCAATATTCTAAACCTTGTAAAGTACCACCAACACAAATTTTTTTAACTGTTGTAATATGAAGATAAGTATCAAACTGAATGTACATTGTCTATGTTATTTACATGAAATTAGCAATTAAAACCATTTCTTTCCAGTTGAATGTTCTGAGGATCCGATTACACCATTTACTGATGGCAGTACTGGATTCATAGCTGGGGTGAAAGAGTTACTCTCTCCAGCAACTACACTGGTACATCAGAGGGTCCGTACTGGTATCAACAATATCCCAGATGAGCTCCAGAGCTTCTCATCATGGAGCACATGGAGGTATAACCAGAACTCTTTCAAAGATGAGAAAGAGAAGAAACAAATTCATTTGAAGATCTCAGCTTAAGTCACAGACTCTGCTCTGTACTGAGCCCTGCACCCCACAGTGACAGGAAACAATTAAACAGTAAACATAATTCTATTCAAATAATACAGTACATTTCTTATCAAGTTGAAGTGTTAGACAAGGATTCTGTTTCACCTTTGTTTGCATTAATGCAATTTTCAAGATATAGAGCTTAAGAATCAATATCAGAGAACATGAAGGCATTTTTGTCACAGAATGAATATTCATAAAACAACTTTACTTTGGGGAGGAGCTAAACAGATTGGCAGAGCAGAGATGATCCTCTGTAGAGAAAGTTGGATTTGAGTATTCAGCCTCCCCTATTCAGGTTGATCTTCAACTTTAACCATGTTAGTCTTCTGGTCTATTGTTTTATTTTCAGCTCTGAAAGGTAATTCATATTATACTTTTATGTAACACGTGTATTGTTATACAACAACAACAATGCCATGTAATTGGTGCATCATAAATACTATTGGCACATTACATTATGAAAATATTAGACTTATATTCACATTTGCAGGTGACACTCATGGGCAGACCATCCAACCAAACCAACATGAAGTCTATGGACAAGAGGGTCAAAATGTGACTCTGTCCTGCAACTACTCCTCAGCCTACAGTCTACTATGGTATAAGCAGTATCCAGGATCAGCTCCCCAGTACCTCCTGCTCATCATTCAGGCCACTGGGGCTGAAGCTAATAGAGATGAACTCCTGGACTCTCGCTTCTCTGCTAAGCGGAACCAAGAGAAGACCTGTGTAGATCTGGAGATCTCCTCTGCTAAAGTGACAGACTCTGCTCTGTACTACTGTGCACTGACGCCCACAGTGATCGGAAACCCAGAAACACTGTACAAAAACCTGACAGGTGCCTGAGAGAGTACTTTAACTCTAACTCATGTTGAATAAATATTTTATTTCTGACTGACAGATTACAGGACTTCAATTCAAACTCATTATCATATCTTTTAAGCCTTCGTGACAACTTAAAACAACTTAGTCCTTTAAACTTGTACTGTAGAGTCTCTCATCACAAGCCTGTGATGCTGCAGTATTCAGGTTCTGTTGGATATTTGGCTCCTCCTCTTGACTGCAGAGGTTTCAAACTGTTCATGAGACAGACTAAAGTCTGGCATTGCGAGACTATAAGACAGTTCACTATCCTCTGTCCTGCTATAGCAAGAACGACTCAAAAAGTTCTTCTTTCAAATGGCATCTTTCATTCACACCAAAATGTTACCTTCAATCTTACTCTTCTCTGTGCTTATAGGTAAGTCATGTAATAACAGTATTATTCATTAATTCAACCAACTTCACTACTTTAGTCTGGCTGAAGGAAGCTACTTTTTTTTTTTGCAATAACAAGAGTGTATTTCTTACTGTCATTAAAACTCCTTATTCTCTTTCATAGGTGACACATTTGAGGATGATATAACTCCTACCAGACCTGAGGTGTATTCCTCAGAGGGCAGCAGTGTTACTCTCTCCTGTAACTATACAGTAAAAGTTCAGAATCTTCAGTGGTATCAACAGTACCCTGGGACAGCACCCCAATTCCTTCTACTCCTGACAGACACTTCAGAGCTGACTGTAGTGAAAGCCTCTCCTCCTCACCCTCGATTGTCTGTAGAGCTGAACAAGGAGAGAAACCGTGTGGATCTGATCATCTCCTCTGCTGAAGTGACAGACTCTGCTCTGTACTACTGCGCTTTGAGGCCCACAGTGACAGGAAACCCAGACACACTGTACAAAAACCTTCCATAGACTAAAACCTGCTGTTTACTATTTGATTCTTCCATTTATATGGCCATTGTGACACCTAGTGGGAGTCTAAGCACAGTAACAGATTGTCCCAAACAAGCTAAAGCAGCATTCTGTTGAGAAGGGAGGAGCATGATGTAACTCCCTTGAAAGAAACTCATCATTATGAATATATTTTTAATTGAAGTAGATATACTGTACCTTCTTGTTTTTTCAGTGTTGTTGCTGATCACAATTATGGGTACTCAACACAGTTCTGTGACAACCAGAATGCTGCTTAGTTTATTTATTCTTGTTATTTTCTGCATCAAGCATGGGTATGTGTCACTGCATTTGATCATTCTCTAATGCTTCATAGTGTCAATATTCTGAACTTGTAAACCACCACCAGAACTAATTTTAACTGTTGTAATATGAAGATAATGATCAAACTTTAATATACATCTTCTACATTATTTACATGAAATAAGCAATTACAAACATTTCTTTCCAGTTGAATGTTCTGAGGATCCGATTACACCATTTACTGATGGCAGTACTGGATTCATAGCTGGGGTGAAAGACTTACTCTCTCCAGCAACTACACTGGTACATCAGAGGGTCCGTGCTGGTATCGACAATGTCCCAGATGAGCTCCAGAGCTTCTCATCATGGAGCAATTGGAAATAAAACCACCTTTCAAAGATGAGAAACAGAAGAAACAAATTAGCTTAAAGATCTCAGCTTAAGTCACAGACTTTGCTCTGTACTGAAACCTGCACCCCAGAGTGACAGGAAACACAGAAACAATAAACATAATTATCTTCAAATAATACAGTCATTTCTTATCAAGATAGAGTGTCAGGCAAGGATATCTGTTTACACCTTTGTTTGCAATAATGCAATTTTCAAGATATAGAGCTTAAGAATCAATATCAGAGAACATGATAAGGGCATTTTAGTCACAGAATGAATAAAACAACTTTACTTTGGGGAGGAGCTAAACAGATTGGCATGGCAGAGACAATCCTATGTAGAGAAAGTGGGACTTGAGTATTCAGCCTCCCCTATTCAGTTTGATCTTCCACTTTAACCATGTTAGTCTTTTGGTCTATTGCTATATTTTCAGCTCTGAAAGGTAATTAATATAATATTTTGTGTAACACTTTATGTGTACTGTTATACAACACCAATGCCATGTAACTGATAAACACCACTGGCTCATTACATTGTGCAAATATTAGACTATTAGACAATTAGATCTTTATATTTGCAGGTGACACTTATGGGCAGACCATCCAGCCAAACCAGCATGAAGTCTATGGACAAGAGGGTCAAAACGTGACTCTGTCCTGCAACTACTCCTCAGCTGACAGTCTACTATGGTATAAGCAGTATCCAGGATCAGCTCCCCAGTACCTCCTGCTCATCCTTCAGGCCACTGGGGCTGAAACTAATAGAGATGAGCTCCTGGACTCTCGCTTCTCTGCTAAGCGGAACCAAGAGAAGACCCGTTTAGATCTGGAGATCTCCTCTGCTAAAGTGACAGACTCTGCTCTGTACTACTGTGCTCTGAGGCCCACAGTGACAGGAAACCCAGAAACACTGTACAAAAACCTGACAGGTGCCTGAGAGAGTACTTCTGGTCTGTAGTTCCCACATGTGTTTGGAGATGGTGACATCAAGTGGAGTCTTGAGTACAGTACAGTGTCAGTTTATAGTATTTTAAAGTCTATTCTAGAGTTGACAGGTAACCAGTGTAGTGATTTTAAGGCTGGTGTGATGTGTGCCCTTCGTCTAATCTTAGTGAGGACTCGTGCTGCAGCATTCTGTATCATTTGTAGCTTAGAGATTGCTTTCCTTGGTAGGCCTGATAGTAGAGCATTGCAGTAGTCCAGCCTGCTTGTGATGAAAGCATGTATCAGTCTTTTCGTGTCAGCCTGAGAGAGAAAGGGTTGCACCTTGGCAATGTCCCTTAGGTGGTAAAAAGATGTCTTTGTAATATTCTTGATGTGGTTTTCGAAATTAAGATCTGAGTCAAGTATGACACCTAGTTTTTTAGCCTGGCATTTGGTGTCAATTTCCAGAGTTTTTAAATGTGCAGATAGTTTCTCTCTTTCAGATTTTTCTCCAATGATCAGTACTTCTGTTTTGTCCTGGTTTAGTTGGAGGAAATTATGTGACATCCATACATTTATATCCGTAATACACTTGACAAGGCAGTCAACCAAGCTGTAGTTACTGGGTGTTACAGAAATATAGAGTTGGGTATCATCTGCGTAGCTATGGTAGCTAATGTTGTGCCTCCTAATGACACTGCCAAGGGGCAGCATGTACAGACTGAAAAGTTGAGGTCCTAGGATCGATCCTTGGTGCACCCCACAGGTCATAGGGATCTTTCCTGAACTATGGTCACCGTGGGCAACGAAGAAATCACGACCGGTTAGATAGGTCCTAAGCCAATTAAGGACTGGACCGGAGAGGCTCCAGTCTTTTGATGAGGATTGCATGATCTATAGTATCAAAGGCTGCACTCAGGTCCAGGAGAACAAGAATAGAGATCTCTTTGGAGTCAGCATTAATTCTGAGGTCATTTACAACTTTGACTAATGCCATCTCTGTGCTATGATGGGCGCGGAAAAGGTCAAGGGTAGAACTTGTAGCTAGGAAATCATTAATCTGTTTAAAAACTCTCTTTTCCAGAATTTTACTCAATCCATTCATTGTCAGCCTGTTTCTCTAACACCATGTTCAGCTGCTCAGTCTTGATCCTTACCACTTTCGTAGGTACATGACAAACAGTTATAATCTATGTAGTTTTGTTGTACATGGTGTTATCATTTCATAAAAGACTTGATCAAATTATAAATAATTCAACCTTTGATCGAGCAAACCTAATAAATGCCTATACAACCCGTGGTATATACAATAGGCCATACACCACACCCTCTCATGAGTTATTTCTTCAATGACATACGGTTGGCCATTTTCAAATCAAAAATATTCCAAAATAAAAAGGTAATGTCTCAAAAATATTGATGCGATTACGAAGCGGATTCACGGATTGCCGGGTGCAGGCATTTTGGATTGCTTGTGACTAAGTCTTAGTGACTTACATTGGAAGTCCTCTTGACTGCCTCTAACTTCCCCCAGACTTAGGAGCTGTTTCTCTCAAAGCTCTCAAACTCTTTGTGAAATACTCTTATCCCAAAAATTTTGAAGTCCCACAATTATGAGTGAAATGGCCACTATTTTTAGGAGTTGCTCCTAAATCGGTGAGTTAGGACCAGCTTTTAGCATTAAAATGTTTTGTGAATACCAGCCCTGGTCCTACTTCAGGCCATTGGGACTGAAAATAGAGATGAACTTCTGGACTTCTTGTTTCTCTGCTAACTTAGAGAAGACCCGTGTAGATCTGGAGATTTACTCTGCTAAAATGACAGACTCTGCTCTAAGTTACTGTGCTCTGAGGAAACCCAGAGACACAAAAACCTGAAAGGTGCCTGAGAGAGTACTTCTGGTCTATAGTTCCCACAAGTGTTTGGAGATGGTGACATCAAGTGGAGTCTTGAGTACAGTACACAGTGTCAAAGGGTGGAGCATACCGTCCCTGACAGAATAAGACATTCATCTCAGACAAACAGTGCAAGGGAAAAACATTCAGCATAGCAGCTTGTCTAGAAATGGGCTGACATGCAGCACTGCCCATCTGATCTGAACGATTGATTCATTATTACCATGGATCGGTATTGGGATTGATCAAGGGCGAATGTGAAATAGCAGCCACGAACTCAGCGGGTTATCCGAGATGCGGTAGCCGCGGCCAAAGCTCCTGCTGGCGGGGAGTGAAGCTCTTCAACTCGCCGGTCACTGGCTCCCTGGAGGAATTTAGCCTGGCTGCAATAACGTTATCGCGAACGGAATGAATACCATCTACTAGCAAACAAAACATGTTCAGTTATATTTAACCTGTTAAAACTAAGATGCCTGGATGAAAAAATAATTTCTCCAATGGATATATTTGACAAAAACAGGTTAATATGCAAGCCGGTTTTCATTGCTAAATCAAAGCGGGGAGAGCCGAGAGAGCCGGGAACGTGCGTCTACATTTCACATAAAGGTGAACTTTTTCGTGGACGCGCGTCGGACAGAAAAGCTCAACTGCGCAAGTCAAAAGTCACCGGAAATAGCCAAATGACTACAAATTTGCCAAGATGGCACGGTTCAATAGGGCTTCATTGTTGTTAGCGGTCAGTGAATGGAGTGGCTGAATCCAGTTCTATTAATACATCCATGATTAATACATCCATGATAAAGTTACAACCACAACTGAAGTTAGCCTTTACTACGGGTTGATTTTCAAGTAGGCCATTTGTGCAGTGGAAGCCGGCGACGGTATGAGCAAATGATAACGAGAAGAAGGATGAGGATCGTCTTGTGACGTGCAGTATGCCGCACATGCACACCACAGTGGAACGCTTCACGAATTTGCAAGTCACCGCTCTAGAGACGTAAAAGTAGCATTAAACACGACATGACTGTTCAGACGGCGGGCGCGTTGCAAAACATCAGACATGTATCTGATATAATACCGCCTCTGAAAGCGACCCAGGTTGGATAAAAAAAAAAAAAAAAAAACAGATTTCATGTGACTTGCACTGTTCAGACGGTCATGACAAAAAGTCGCATGTAGGCAAAAAAATCGGATTTGGGTCACATTTCACTGCCGTCCATGTAATGAATGACGCACGCTTGACTAAGCGCACCGCTAGCGTGATGGAAGCTGACACCAATTACAGATTGATTAGGCTCACCCTGCTATTGTGTGCACCCTCTTGTCACCCAGTGACACAGGCAGTTCTGCTGACAGACTCATGTACTTGTCATTTGTCTCCTCTTCCTCCTCATCTACCTCATGCACACTTCCCCATAGTAAGATTTATCTTAGCTATTAGCCTTTATGCAGTTTGTCCTTAGGGGGTAGCCCAGTCTAGTTTTACTTTGGTGTGTTTTAAAAATGTGTTAATTTGTTACCCTCTGGTTTGAAAATGCTTAGTGCAGCTTCAAGCTAGATTAGACCAGCCTGTTCCGAATTTGCAGCAGTTACTATGTTATTGTTTCTTCTAGTTTCTATCTCTTCATCTGACAAGTCTTTGTCTGCTCTATGTCTATCTCTCGTAATCAGTCCCACCCGTGTTCAATCCAATCAATTCAGTCAATCAGTGAATCCATGCTCAGTCCCACAACTCATTCCCATCACAGTATGCAGGCCTACAAAAATGTTCAATGTTCAGCCATGCTCCTCATATTCATCCTCAAAATGCCCGGCCCTGACTAAGCTGCGCAGCGGCTACAGTATAATTTCTTCTTCCATTTCTCTTCTGTTGAACAAGTTACTGTAAAGTTAGCTTTTAGACACGTGGAAGCTGCATGGGGGGATTTCCCGAGGCCAGCCTCTGTGTTTCTGCTGAGTTCCTCTCATAACTATAACCAGGGACACTGGCTCTCCCTCTTCAAAAATTCAGTTAACAGAAAAATGTATGGGGTGTCTATGAGATACAGATGGGGAGCACACACCTAGTCTCTCATAACCCCCAGACTGGATTACCATGTCAGATTGTCGCCATGTGGCACTGAGCACCACTCTCCCATTGACGGTGATCATCTAGTAAGTGTATGTGCATTGTCCCCATCCTCATCTGTTGAATGATACAGTGGTTATTCTCCTCTTTTTCAGAATGCAGAGGAGACAGTCACCCAGTCAACTAGAGTTCTGACTGCTACTGAGAGAGAGACAGTTTCACTTGACTGTAAATTTGATAACACTACAGCCAACCTCTATCTGTTCTGGTACAAGCTCGATTTAATGCCCATCTCAACTATACTGCCAAACCAATTCATTTGAGGATCCAGAGGCTGCAGCTGTCTGACTCTGTGTACTAACCGCTCTGACAGCTGCTTCTGTAGCCTACAAAAACTGCTTGGTAGAGTGAGATAGAGATGTAGCCTTGAAAATAAAAGCCCTATTCAGCCAATCATGGTAATATTTGTGGGTATATGCAAAATAGCAGCTTATTGTTGATGTTGGAATTAAATATTATTCAAAACATTATGCAAAATATTTAATTTGAGAACTAAAGAGAAAACAAACTGTAGACATTAAATGTTTTTTCTCACTGCTCACAAATAACAGACTAAGCATCTGTTTTAAAGGCATAAACACACATTTGCAATAAATAAATAAATGAAAGAAAATACAAGGAACTCATTTGCAAAAACATATGTCTTTGTTTTGATACATTTTGATGAATATTTTTTTTCTATCAAATATAAATAAAACTGCAGTTAGTTTGTTTTGATTAGGTAAAGAAGAAGAAGATGAAGACCGTTTTACTTAATCAAAACAACCAAACTGCAATGTGATTCCTTCAAAGACATTAGAAAGAGATAAGGAGCTATTATTATTATTATTATTATGTTGTTGTTGTTGTTTTGCCATACTTAATGTAGAATCCAACTCCCAGTTGAGTTGCTGTTATAAGGCTTTGCAAGCTCCTCCTCACCAATTGACAATAAGGCAGAGTTAAAGCCATGTAGAGATCTGGCCTCAACAGTCTGTAGTAGATGTGGTTGTGTGTGTCTGTTTCTTTCTTGACTCACAAGACTCACTGACAGCATGAACTCTTGGCTGAACATTTTACTCATCCTCACTGCATTTCATTGCGGTACAATATAATTCTATCAAACTGTATATCGATTGACTATCTTTGTTTGACTATTGATCTGTTTCTCTAACATTTATTTCAATGTATTTACAGAAAGCAGAGGAGACAGTGTGACCCAGCTGGAAGGACAGATGACTGCTATTGAGGGAGAGAGAGTCACACTCCACTGTAAATTTGAGTCCACAGATTCAAGTCCATACTTGTTCTGGTACAAACAAGAGGTAAAAGGCTTCCCCAAGTATGTACTTATGAGGTTAAAGTATGGACCTGGGGACAATGCCATTGAGTTCAAGGAGAGATTTGATGCTGTTCTGGATTCCACCTCAGTTCCTTTGAGCATCCAGAGGCTGCAGCTGTCTGACTCTGCTGTGTACTACTGCGCTTTGAGGCCCACAGTGATAACAGGATATGCAGTTCCTGTACAAAAACACATTGTGTTGCAAAACAAGTGACTACTACAGAGACATCCAGCAGCAAATTCCTGGAATAACCAAGATAACATTGACTTTAATAATGAAGATGATGATGATGCTGACAACAATGATGCCGATGATGATCATCATCATAATGACTTGACTATTATCATAATTCAGTCATCACTCAAAGGATTCATCTCACATGATATGAAAGCTGCATTCGTCTACAGCTTGATACAAATATGAACTGACTATTTCAAAATGTCAGTGATACAAATCTCTTTGATAATATTTCTACATATATGTATTACTTTACTGTCAATGGAATTTGGGTAACAAATCATTTACATGTAAAAGAAAAACACTTTCAATGTGTCTGAAATGCACATTGAAACCCCAGTAATAACCACAAGGAGGTGATATTACCAAGATAATATTGTTCATTGTGAAACGGACTACAGGAAGATACCTTGTATATTTATATAACCATAACTGCTAAAATTATTTGTTACACAAGGCCCATGTCCTCGTATGACTGTCCCCCTCTAGTCTACTCCCCCTCTGATTCAGCAGCACTATTTCCACATGAATTTTGATTGTATTGTAGGCCTACATGGGATCACACTGCACATACATATACTGTATCTTAAACATATTGCACATGATTTCAAGACCTCAAGGATCTTTTATTCGCCACATGGTAGTGATGACACAAATACACAGGTGATTGAGTGGCGACAACCACACACAACACACACACATGCATCTGCCGGTAGAAATTGTTCCTTGCATTTCTCCCATCCAAGCTGTCCTCTAGGGGCAGCTAGGAGCAGTGGGTATCCATTGTTTATGGTGCCCAGGGACCAAGTCCAAGTACTCAGTCCAGGGCTGCATTCCGAATTGCTTATTTCTACTTTTTACTACCAGCACGTACTACAGCTGCCCCTATGAAGTATGTATTTTGCACGCCGTACGTATACAATTGGCAAATACTGTACCACTTTGTCAGAACATTGTGCCTTGAAATGTGCCCACATCCGTTGCAGTCCATAAAGCAATTCATCCACAGCTGTCACGAGTCTCACATGTGATGTAATTTCCAGGGTTTGAACTCACAACCATAGACACTTAGGGAAGATCATGTTCTTGTTGAGCAAAATGAGAAGCTGGCAGTTTGACCTAAAAAAAAAAGTATGTCGCAGATATTTACACCATAGGAATCCCGTATGAACATTAGTAGGCCTACATACTGTGATGGGAATTAGTTGTGGGACTCTGGCTAGAGTATTCATTAGCATAAACATCACAATCACAAGGGTTACATGTAAATGTCACAGGTGCATGTAACATGGAGGTTTCAGCAGTTCCAACAAAATGTTTGTTAAAGGCACCACGAGGGACAAAAACCAAAACCAAAGGCTAAAAATAGAATAAAAATAAAACCAAGGTCGCACTCAACAAGTGAAGAACAAAAGACAAAACTGACAAGTTTACAAACTTACAAGATGGCACAGGAAACACCAGGGACAATGCACAGCTATAGCAAGTAATGAACAGACAAAGAGCAAGATGGGAGCTACATGTAGGCTATATAGGTGGAAACCTATCAAACAATCAGTGGCACAGGTCTCCTCTCAATCCGAGTCAAGGTAGCCAGTTGTAGTCATAGGGTCTGTTATTGGGGCTGGACTGCCAACAACAACGTTTCTGATTGGCAGAGACATTGCTGTTGCACTATTGGATTGTGGGTAGTGTATTTGTTCCTGCATTAACAGCAGTAGTTTGAGAGGGCAAAATGAGGACTTGAAAATACTGTTAAAAATACAGTTTTTGAGATAGAATTCTGAAAATGTCACTATTATTGTGCTTTGTTATATGATTCACTCAAATAGCATATTATATACTACAGGGATAGTTAATACACAATGGTCTACCATGTACAGTAGGCAACATCTCTGTAACTATGTGTATACTCTACTGATAGTCATATCTCTCCTATGAAGTATTTAGCCCATGTGTATTACTCTGTAAATGCTTGCTTGATCGTCTCATTGAGAGAGGTCAGGGAAGAATTTTTACAGCTCACTTTTCTGGCCCCTGGGTGAAACAGTTTTTTTTGTTCGCTCTGGAATATGTAGGGGTGGGACCTATGCCCCCATTGCTCTCTGCAAAGTGCATTGTGTTGCCTCTGTGTATGTAATGTGCTATACAAATAAAGTTTGATTTGATATATATTTTGTAATTTTTTTCATGCACATTGGGGATTTATTGAGCGAGTATTTGCAGTAGCTGGATACAGTACTGTTTACAGTAAAACATTTTGATGAGCTGTGGGCTCAATTTTGGATATTAAAAAAAAAAATCTGTGAAGATTGCTTGCGGAGGACAGTCTGAATATGTAGTGTAGCAAATGAGGTGTCAATTGACCAAAAAATGTGTGAGGAGTAGGGTTTGATAGGTTTGACAGTTTTTGAGAAAAATTGAGTGATGGACTTCATAATTCCTGCCAGTTTGAAGCATAATTATGGACATGTCTACCCTCTTGGGCCTATGTTTTGGTGGTGGCTGCAAAGTAATAGCACGTAAGGCTGATTTGTTAAGATTTTTTTTTAAGTTTTTAACTTTAGACTGTTGCTGTAGCGCCACTATCAGGTTTAATGGCCCACAATGCCAGTTGAGGACTGGACCTATGTGCAAAGTTTGGTGATTTTTCATGCATGGGAAGTCAGACTATGTAGGAAGAAGAATATTGGGAAATACTGTACAAGAGCGACCGGCAGCTGAGGCTGCCCGGCCCCTAATGATGTTATACAGTTCATGTTCTGACATCCTCAGATATTTATGTTGGTAGAAAAAAGCTGCACAAACATTTGTTCTGTCATGGTTTTGTATATTTTGTACTTTATTTCACTCTCTCACACACTCACTGACTCTTCCCCTCTCTATCTCTCTCTAGCACTCTCTGCCTCTCTCTCGCTGTCCCTCTCTCCATCAAATCAAATCCTCATCATAACTTCCACAGGCAATAACCAGACTCAATCATTATGTTTGTATGAAGATGCCCTCCTCTTGACATTTCACAAACATTACAGCGATGTCAGCTTTGGCAAAAGCTTTCAAGGATTAATGATAGTCAATACATTATGAGTAATGCAATATTAAAGAAGACCAGTCAGAGCCCTGGTGCAGCCAACAGAACAAACCTACTTCCGTGTGGGCAGGTGAAATTATAGGAACGTGAGTCTACTCAGTAACACTCAGAAGACTTGAGAGGAGCCAGGCACATGACGTGTGTGAAGATGAAGACACCCATCAGTGTTCTGATTTTAATGACCACTACAGGTAAACAAGATATAAACATTTGTCGTCAATTAAATTAGTTGTGTACTTAATTAGTGCTGAATAAGTAGTTTTAAGTATAAGAACAATACTGGACATTTAGTATAAGAACAATACCGGACATTTAGAAGGAATTGTTGGTTTGAAATGTTTCCATATTACTTTGTTTCCGTCCACAGGGTTCATATGTGGTGATGTTCTGACCCCTGAGAAGACTGAGGTCACCTCCATTGAGGGAGAATCTGTAACACTGAGCTGCTCCTATAATACCAACAGTGATTATATTTATCTTTACTGGTACAGACATTATCCTAATCAGGCACCTCAGTTTATACTGTATAAAGGAGCCAGATTATCGACCAGATATGAAAATATCCTTGATAAACGTTATAAATCTACTACGTCCCAGACAACAACCGAACTCACCCTAACAGAGCTAACCCTGACAGACACAGCTCTCTACTACTGTGCTCTTCATACCCAGTGATACAAAGTCTAGAAGAGGCTGTACAAAAACCTTAACATAGTTATCACACTGTTCTTCAAGGGAGTCAGAAGTTGTTTCCAAACCACAATTTTATCAGATGCAGCCTGGTTGCTCAGAATGATTGTGGTTACACCTGTTAATGGTACAGTATGTCCTGCCTATGAACTCACTGTCTTTCTTTGTCTGTCTGTCTGTCACACACACACACACACACTGTCATTTTATTGTATGCTGTTGTCTCATCATCTATTAAAAGAGTTGTGTAATGCAGTATTGAGAGGAGGAGCTATTAAGAGGAAGGATGGTGCTGTAGACCCAGTATGATCCACTCCGTATCTCAAGAACATGACTGGGGTTTAATCTGTCTATTGTCAGCTTAATCGTGTTGATGTTTCTCTAACATTAATCATGTTGCTGCTTTATCGTGATCAATCAATCAATCAATCAAAGCTTTATTTGTATAGCGCATTTCATACCCAGAGGCAACACAATGCGCTTTACAGAGAACAAGGGAGGTGGGCATACGAGGGAGGCTGCCTTTCTGTGTCTCAAGGTCCTGGCTAGTGATTGTAGGCTAGGTTGAAAAGGTACGTCTTGAGATCTTGCTTGAAGACCTCCGTTGTTTCGGCCCTTCTTAGGCACTCCGGCAGGGTGTTCCAGAGGTTGGGGGCATAGAAACTAAAAGCTGCCTCTCCGTGTTTCTTGGTCCTGGCTTTTGGAACTATTAAAAGTTCAGTACCTGAGGATCTGAGTGGTCTGTTGGGCATGTCTGAAATGTATTGTGGTGAGTGACTGTGGAGAGATTTATAGACTAGTAATAGTATTTTAAAGTCTATTCTAGAGTTGACAGGTAACCAGTGTAGTGATTTTAAGGCTGGTGTGATGTGTGCCCTTCGTCTAATCTTAGTGAGGACTCGTGCTGCAGCATTCTGTATCATTTGTAGCTTAGAGATTGCTTTCTTTGGTAGGCCTGATAGTAGAGCATTGCAGTAGTCCAGCCTGCTTGTGATGAAAGCGTGATCCCTATCACTTTTGGAGGTAAGTAAAATACAAAGAATGTATGTGGTTATAAACTTCATTATCATTTTATAAAAAACTTGATGAAATTATCTTGAATTCAACCTTTGATAGTGCAACCCAAATAAATATATTTTGATATTACTTGTAATGTCAGCTTTCATTGTCATTTGCAGGTGAAAGTTCTGAATTTTTTCCCCCAACATTCTTAGGGAGCAGATGATGTCTGGTGACATTGTCAAGCTCTCCTGCAATTACTCACTAACTGGTTCAGGCAGTCTGTTATGGTATCGCCAATATCCCAGATCTGCTTCCCAATTCCTCCTCATCTATGGGACCTCTAAAGAGGCCGTTTTCTACCACTCCTCTTTACATCCGAATTTCTATTCAGCTGAACAAGGAGAGAAAGTGTAGATCTGAATATCCTCAGCAGATGTGACAGACTCTGCTCTGTAGCGTGTCCTGCAGCCCAGTGACAGATAACCTGTTCAAAAACCTAGAATATCAAGACACAAGGAACAAATTACAGCTGCTGCACAGCACTGGATCAGGGCTGGGTATTTTGAGGAGGAAGAGGAAGGAGACAAATAATACTGTAAATACATGAGGGCCTCACACGTATACATCCTGTAGGAATCCTGCATGAACATATTAGTAGGCCTACATACTGTGATGGGAATGAGGTGTGGGACTCTGGACTGAGCATGGATTCACTGATTGCTTTGATTGGATTGAACACAGGTGGGACTGATTAAGATGTACAGTACAGTACTGTAAGCAGACAAAAGACTGGTCAGATGAAGAGATGCCAACAAGAAGAAACAGTAACAGCTACCATGGAGGATTCGCCCTTTCAATCCACATCCATTGTATGACCAAAACGGTGGTAGAGCAATTATCAACTTTCTCGAAAATGCTAGCTTTGTCAACGTTTTGATCTGAACCATTGTATATGATCATAAGTAACCTTAAAACAGGGCTAAACATGCATTTTCCCTTTACTACTCCTTTAAACAGTGCGAGTTTCTCAGCTAAGTATCGTTGCTTAGGGTATTCCACTTGCTCTGGAGGCATATCGCGCTATTTTTTGAAGCTTTAGTTTGTTTGAGATCTTTCATTTGTAACACTAAGTTTATTAAAGAGACAACCTCTGGCTATTTTCTGCAACTTGCTTCCCTTGTCTCTGTGTGCCACTGCCATTTGTGGTCTTTCCAGTCGCCTCGGTTGCCACAATACAAAGAAACTATCAATTCTACAGCTTCTCATCATGGAGCACATGGAGGTTAAAACAGAACTCTCTCTCAAACATGAGAAAGAGAAGAACCAAGTTCTTAGCAGATCTCCTCAGCTGAGGTGACAGATGTTGCTCTGTACTACTGTGATCTGCAGCCCACAGTGACAGGAAACAGAAACACTATGCATAAGGCTTTCCCATTCAAGAGCGTTCATCTCTTCAAATCATACATTACATTTCTCATCAACTTGAGGTGTCAGAGAAGGATATCTGCCCACGCCTCTGTTGTTTGCATTTATTAATGAAATTCTAATAGATCAATCGTGTCTATGTAGGCATTTACTTTAGCTCCAGGAAATGGTAATTGAAATGACATTCACTAATCATAACGTAAGATGTACTATACAGTAACATATGTAATATTCTATTCTAATATATAAAAGGGAAGATTAAATGCAATTCTGAATCACACAGTAGCAGCTACTCTTTTTCGGGGTGAGGTACAGTAAACCCTTTTTCTCAGTCGACAAGCATTACATCTAACTCTGTTACAAAGGCAGAACTCTATTTGCATGTCACTTGTTCTTATTATGACCTCGGGTAGCATTTTAGTCATTTCTCATTTATTTAAACATTACACATCTTTACATATATTTCATTGGCATATTATGGTTGTGGCCTGGAACAACTTACCTCAGGGATTCAAGGATCTTTTCTTGTCATATGAACAAGATAAAATTCCCTAAAACATTAAATGCTTATCTGACATTCTATTCTGTTTCATTGCAGAACGGAACCCATTTTGCAATAAATAATTAGATCCCCATTAAAAGGAAGAATTCTCTTTAAAACCACATTTCAATACCTCAATATCAATGGCAGATTTGTACATGTACTAGCTTAACATAATCATGCAGCATTTCCCATACACCATCAGACAATAAGAAATATGACTCTAAAAGAGCTCAATAATAAATATACAGTAACAGCATGATAATGGCATTTTTGTCACTGCATGAATATTCATGAAGCAACCTTACTTATGGGGAGGAGCTAAACAGATTGGCAGGACATAGATGATCCTCTGAAAGTTCGATTTCAGTATTCAGCATCCGTATTCAGTTTATTCTTCAACTTTAACCATGTTAGTCTTCTGGTCTATTGTTTTATTTTCAGCTCTGAAAGGTAATCAATATTATTTATTTATGCACACCTTTGTATTTGTTATACAATAACAATACAGTTGCATTGTTGTAATTACTTCAATAAATGCAACTCACACTTTATAAAAACATTAGACTCAGCATTCATATTTACATTTGCAGGTGACACTTATGGGCAGACCATCCAGCCAAACCAACATGAAGTCTATGGACAAGAGGGTCAAAACGTGACTCTGTCCTGCAACTACTCCTCAGCCTACAGTCTACTATGGTATAAGCAGTATCCAGGATCAACTCCCCAGTACCTCCTGCTCATTTCTCAGGCCAGAAGGGAAGGAACTAATAGAGATGAGCTCCTGGACTCTCGCTTCTCTGCTAAGCGGAACCAAGAGAAGACCCGTTTAGATCTGGAGATCTCCTCTGCTAAAGTGACAGACTCTGCTCTGTACTACTGTGCTCTGAGGCCCACAGTGACAGGAAACCCAGAAACACTGTACAAAAACCTGACAGGTGCCTGAGAGAGTACTTCTGGTCTGTAGTTCCCACAAGTGTTTGGAGATGTCAAGAGGAGTCTTGAGTACAGTACACAGTGTCAAATGGTTGATTATAAAACTTTTTCAAGCTTTGGGCATGCTACAGGTATAAATCCAATTCACCTGAGAATCTCTCAATGTTTTTGTAGGTCTGAGTGTTGAAGATACAATCACGCCAGATAGAGATGTAATGGAAGTTGTGAAGGGTACTACTGTTAACATCACCTGCAGATACAGCAGCTCTCTCATCAACGGTCTGTTCTGGTACCGTCAATATCCTGGATCAGCACCCCAGTTCCTCATTCTGGACTATGCAGGGACAAAAACAAACCCAATACCAGGACTGGACATTTATAATGTCAAAGAACAGAAACGTGTGGATCTGATCATCTCCTCTGCTAAAGTGACCGACTCTGCTCTGTACTACTGTGAACTGCAGCCTACAGTGACAGGAAATCCACAGTCATTGTACAAAAGCCTTCCATTCCCCAGCGTTTCTTGATATCTCCCAAGCTGTGATACCAAGACCAACACAGTACTGTGTCAATGGGAGGAGCTAGAGGAAGTACTTTGTTGAAATACTTATGTGAGTCTATGACCCTTTGTCAGTCTTTCATACATCAGTTACAATGCTACTCTGTTTAATCTGGCTGCTCTCTACATTGAGCATTGGTAAGTAACCCGCATTAATAAAACAATTAAGTATTTTATAACCATTTTGGGCATTTCAATACATGTGTGTAAATTGAGAACATTTTCAGAACTAAGACCTAGTTTAATATATTTCATAGCAGCAGCAGCAATAGTAGTAGTAGTAGTAGTAGTAGTAGTAGTAGTAGTAGCAGTAGTAGTAGTAGTGGTAGCAGTAGTAGTAGTAGTAGTAGTAGTAGTAGTAGTAGTAGTAACCCAGAAGTAGTAGTAGTAGTAGTAGTAGTAGTAGTAGTAGTAGTAGTAGAAGTAGTACTAGTAGTAGTGGTGGTGGTGGTAGTAGTAGTAGTAGCAGCAGTAGTAGCAGTAGTAGTAGTAGTAGTAGTAGTAGTAGTAGTAGTAGTAGTAAAAGTAGTAGCTTTATTGATCCACAGGGGACAATTGCACTATTTCAGCATCAAAACACAATCAACATCACATCTTCCAAAAATAGAACAAACTAACCTCCCTTTCTAGAATGTTCTGATGATCTGATCACACCATTCACTGATGCAACAATGGCTTTGGAGGGAGACAACATCACTCTATCCTGCAACTACTCTGGCTCGGTAAACGTTGTCCAGTGGTATTGCCAATATCCCAGATCAGCTCCACAGTTCCTCATCATGGAGCACATGGACAATAAACCAGGATTCTCTCTCAAACATGCCTTGTCTGCAGTGTGTATTTTTATTGCACAGGGGTGGATTTGAACCCAGGTCTTCCGCGGGAATAACATTGTTCTAACCAGCTACGCCACCAAAAGGAGCTAAGAAGATATCTTGCATGGGCTAATCAGATTCTCTGACACATTCCATGCTTAAACTTTCTAGGTGTATACAGTGTGTGTGGTGTTAGTATGTCTTCCTTAGTCCTCTTGTTGGACATGATGGGCTCAATCTGTGCTCAGTGTCGTAGCCAAGCGTATTTCTTGAATACAGTATCTTCATGGGCTGATCTGTTTTCTCTGATGTCTGCCTGTACTTTCTCTGTGCATACAGTGTGTGGTGTTAGTCGCTTGTCTTGGCCATCGTGTTGGTTTCCAAGGCCTTTACCCTGACCGTTATGCACTTAGGACATAGATAATGTACAGATGGGAGAGGTTTGCCTGTAAATAAAAATTACAATAACACTATTATATCCTTAAGGACCTTTCTTGCAGTAACTGAGGGAAATTCAGGACGAGCTCTAGCCAACCCTGCTTCCAGGGCCTTGACTGTAGAACTGGCCCATTGAGAAAAGTGCATAAGAGGTGGGCATTAGGGAGTGCATATAGATTCATGACTGCCATTGACTTGCATCTTTATGAGGCACGGTACTGGAATGTAACAGCAATGAAAAAGCGACAACGACTTGGCTTAGTTGGAATCGAACAAATTAAAAAGTGCAGAGAAACTTGAGGTTTTTCATCAGTGTTATTACAAAACATACAAGTGTGTGTGTTTTTTGTAGCACATTACAGAAACGCAATCTCTTGGCATTATGATGCTACCTACAGTAGATACTGTATATACTGTCAGAGTGGTAGTATTTGCATACTAGTTGTAGTATTGTTACAAACTAATCTATGATGGGCAGTAGCACAATTATACCCCACCCACCTACATGCTCATCTTCCACAAAATAAAACCGTGCTCTTACAGTACAGATTGCTTACACATATAGTATTAGTCCTAAAATCTGACATTAATATCATTTCAATCCATCCGATCCAGAACCATACAGAATGAATGTATCTTCAATGATTTCCAATGACATCCAGGAGAGGGAGACAAATAGCTTATAATACCACTTCAACATATGGACATTCTGATCAAGTTCTACTGTGTGTAAACATATTGTTTACCTTTTATTTATATTTTACATTTTCAGGAGACTTTCAACTAAATATAGCCTATAGGTCTTACACAATTACTGTTTTATATGGGAGAGAATGACAGGATATATTCATACTTAAAAAAAAACATGATAACTCAATAAAATAAATGTGTTTAATGCCCAACCTTTTTTGGGGTGGGGCTTACAATGTCACAGATAAGAAAATGTGTTCATTCAACACTAGAAGAAGTGTTCAAGATTGAAGTACTCTGTATACAACTGACTCCCAAATTTAGCCATGATACAAATTCAGACATTCATTTTACTTTCGGCACTTGCATGTAAGAAATCTACACAACAGTACCAGAGTGATTTAATTTTCAGTTGCATCTTTTCCATTTATAATACACAGAAGCAGTCTTTCTACTGTAATTCTTGTCACCATTGAACTCTGAATAGTTCTAAAATTAAATAATCACAACTAATTGAAATAATCACAACTAATCAATCTTTTTTTTTTTTTTCCAGATGGGAGTAAAGGACAGGACATTAAACCAACCAAGGAGGTAGTTTATGGGCTGACGGGTGAAAATATTACATTATCATGCAACTACTCATCTGCGGTCTCTCTCCAATGGTATCACCAAACCCCTGGATCAGCTCCACGCTTTCTCTTGTCAATCCTACACAGTTCTGGGTCAGACAGCAGGGCTGACGGAGTGGAACCTCGGCTGAAAATCAAACAGAATGTAGACAAAAGCCGTGTGGATCTGGAGATCTCCTCTGCCAAAGTGAAAGACTCTGGGCTGTACTACTGTGCACTGACGCCCACAGTGAAAGGAAACCCTGTGGTTGTGTGCAAAAACCTCCCCAGTGCCTGAAATGTGGGCCAAGTTAAGTAAAAACCTGTCTGCTTGTTGAGACGTATGAGTGAACAGTGGCAAATGACAGTCACACTCAAAGCAATTCAATATGTGTTGTCGTTGTCTGGCAGATTGTTTCCTAGCAGGCTTAAGCCTACAGTGCTGTACAAACCCATAGATCAATATGGGAACTGTCAAGATCACATCTGACACTTTCTCAAGTCAACCTGCTGATGATTTCAATCTTTCTAAGCTGCAAGGCTACAACCCCCCACAACATACTGTAGCTCAAATCATGCTCCAACCTCATTTATTTAGAAATGATGTACTGTATATATATAGGCTTTATCACTGACACTCAGACAGCTGAAATGTCTGCTCACTGAAACTAACAGTCAGACAGCTCAAATATCAGCTCAAGAGTTTTATTAATTTTTAGTATATCGTGAAGGGTCATAAAGTGAACCCTACGCCATGGCATTTTATGACCCTTCAACATGAATCGTTGCTGCATTTAATTCTACTCCATGTAAATCTAGCTTCTCTCTCCAAAGGTCACATTTGAGCTTGCAAATACATCTTTGAATTCTTCTTGTTTTGAATAATTGTTTTAAATACTTCAGCTATTTGTAGCATTTATAGCATATTGCTGAATTTCCAAACATTAGTTTGTACAAATATTAAACATAAGGATTTCATGGCTCTGTAATATACTCCAATGCACATATAGAAACTCGCATACATTAAGAATTCTCTTTAAAACCACATTTCAATTTCTCAATATCAATGGCAGATTTGTACATGTACTAGCTTAACATAATCATGCAGCATTTCCCATACACCATCAGACAATAAGAAATATGACTAAGGCCTGATTCATAGTCGACGTAAACAACGCAAGCTACGTTGTGAACGAAAGCTCCAACATGACTCGAGAGCTTGCATTCTGTGTTTTGTTTTGTGGAAACGCAAGGAATTGCACTATTGCTTGCGTCAAGTGAGACATTTCGGCATGACATACGCAAGGACGCAACAAGATCTTCCGTGGCCTTGCGAAGCTTGCGTTGCTTGCGCTTATGTAGTTTGCGTCGACTATGAATCCGGCCTAAAAGAGCTCAAGAATAAATATACAGTAACAGAGCATGATAAGGGCATTTTTGTCACTGCATGAATATTCATGAAGCAACTTTACTTTTGGGGAGGAGCTAAACAGATACACAGGACATAGATGATCCTCTGAAAGTTAGATTTGAGTATTCAGCATCCGTATTCAGATTATTCTTCAACTTTAACCATGTAAGTCTTCTGGTCTATTGTTTTATTTTCAGCTCTGAAAGGTAATCAATAGTATTTATTTATGCACACCTTTGTATTTGTTATACAATAACAATACAGTTGAATTGTTGTAATTACTTCAATAAATGCAACTCACACTTTATAAAAACATTAGACTCAGCATTCATATTTATATTTGCAGGTGACACTTATGGGCAGACCATCCAGCCAAACCAGCATGAAGTCTATGGACAAGAGGGTCAAAACGTGACTCTGTCCTGCAACTACTCCTCAGCTGACAGTCTACTATGGTATAAGCAGTATCCAGGATCAGCTCCCCAGTACCTCCTGCTCCTCTTTCAGGCCACTGGGATGGACAATAGAGATGAGCTCCTGGACTCTCGCTTCTCTGCTAAGCGGAACCAAGAGAAGACCTGTTTATATCTGGAGATCTCCTCTGCTAAAGAGACAGACTCTGCTCTGTACTACTGTGCTCTGAGGCCCACAGTGACAGGAAACCCAGAAACACTGTACAAAAACCTGACAGGTGCCCGAGAGAGTACTTCTGGTCTGTAGTTCCAACAAGTGTTTGGAGATGTCAAGAGGAGTCTTGAGTACAGTACACAGTATCAAAGGGTTGATTATAAAACTTTTTCAAGCTTTGGGCATGCTATAAATCAAATTCACCTGATAATCTCTCAATGTTTTTGTAGGTCTGAGTGTTGAAGATACAATCATGCCAGATAGAGATGTAATGGAAGTTGTGAAGGATACTACTGTTAACATCACCTGCAGATACAGCAGCTCTCTCATCAACGGTCTGTTCTGGTACCGTCAATATCCTGGATCAGCACCCCAGTTCCTCATTCTGGACTATGCAGGGACAAAAACAAACCCAATACCAGGACTGAACATTTTGTCAAAGAACAGAAACGTGTGGATCTGATCATCTCCTCTGCTGAAGTGACCGACTCTGCTCTGCACTACTGTGCCCTGCAGCCTACAGTGACAGGAAATCCACAGTCATTGTACAAAAGCCTTCCATTCCCCAGAGTTTCTTGATATCTCCCAAGCTGTGATACCAAGACCAACACAGAACTGTGTCAATGAGCTAGAGGAAGTACTTTGTTGAAATACTTCTATGAGTCTATGACCCTTTGTCAGTCTTTCATACATCAGTAACAATGCTACTCTGTTTAATCTGACTGCTCTCTACATTGAAGTAACCCACATTAATAAAACAATTAAGTATTTTATAACCATTTTGGGCATTTCAATACATGTGTATAAATTGAGAATATTTTCAGAACTAAGACCTAGTTTAATATATTTCATAGCAGCAGCAGCAGTAGTAGTAGTAGTAGTAGTAGTAGTAGTAGTAGTAGTAGTAGTAGTAGTGGTAGCAGTAGTAGTAGAAGTAGAAGTAGTAGTAGTAGTAGTAGTAGTAGTAGTAGTAGTAGAAATAGTAGTAGCAGTAGTAGTAGTAGTAGTAGTAGTGGTGGTAGCAGTAGTAGTAGAAGTAGTAGTAGTAGTAGTAGTAGTAGTAGTAGTAGTAGTAGTAGTAGCAGCAGTAGTAGTAGTGGTAGTAGTAGGCCTAGTAGAAGTAGTAGTAGTAGTAGTAGTAGTAGTAGTAGTCAGTTCATGCTGATCCGTTTTCTCTGATGTCTGCCTGTACTTTCTCTGTGTGTGTGGTGTTAGTCGCTTGTCTTGGCCATCGTGTTGGATTCCAAGGCCTTTACCCTGACCGTAACACCGTGTCCTAACTACACGCGACGCGAGCAACAGAACGCGACATCGCATGCCTGCTGTCCTAACTGAAACCGTTAAATTTCCTGTTCTGTTACGTCACTTGTCTATATTCCCAACTGAAGACAGTTAAAGAACGAACGCCTGTCAACGCGAGCGACAGGAGGAAAATAGGAACAGGGCGAGCGTCAAAAGGGCAGTTAAAACGTTGCGCCGCTTCGCACTGCGTCGCTCGCGTCCAGTTATTAGGACATAACAATAGAAAACAAAGCAATGGAACGCATTTTGTCGCTGACGCTCGCTCGCGTCGCGTGTAGTTAGGACACGGTGTTTCAGTTAGGACAGCATGCTGCCATGTCCCGTTCTGTCGCGTTCTGTTGCTCGCGTCGCAAGCAGTTAGGACACGGGTGTTACACTCTTCATGATCCACAAATATATAGACGATTTACAAATAGGTTTGAAATCAGCAAACAAACTCATCATAATTCACAAATAGAATTCGGTGACTTAACAGAATTTGAATGAGTGCAATTTGATTTCTCTCATTTGTTTTCAGACTTTTTACACTATAGTCCCACTCTTTTATGGTGTAAAATATCTACAAATGCCCTATTCACTAACAAACAAAGATAGTCTAACTTGTATTTTCAAGCCACTAATTCAAGAAACATGTACAAATTGTGTGCAATACTCAGCATTCAAGTGTCAAATCTGTGTTTCGGATCACAGTGTAATCATGGATCAGCATGCATTTGTCTACGGCTGTGTCCCAAACGGCTAGGGAGGCATCAAGTCATGTCCCAATCGAATATTTACAACTATGCCACCTCCTGCGGTGCCTCCGACTGGGCAGATTTTGAAGGCAGCACAGATGTATCCTTCGTTGGTAAAGATATCCCACAATCCCATGCTCCCACTCCACTGCTCTGACCAAAAGAACAATTTTGGAGAGCAATTTTGTGACTGTGACTGTTAATATGTCACTTGATAAAGTTTGAATATGTTTTCAGACGAGAAAGTAAAATTTGGCCAGTTCATCAAAATAACCCGTTTATATATCTGATCTGACGTTTGTTTTCCGCTTCTGTAGGCTAAGTTAGTTAGCTAGGCTACATTAGTTACATAGACAGTAACGTCAGAACAAATAGCTAAACAAGTTATAAAATGATTTGGGGACCAATATCTTTAGCTAGTTATGTAGCTAAAGTAACTAGCTTACTATATTGTTGTCTTAGCAGTTGTTAAAGGGGAAATCTCTGGGTTCCTCTTGAGGACTTAAAAATATTTTCGAATCTCCAAACGGGTTAAACAACGCCCCCTCCCCAATCAGGAATGCCTCCACAGCCACGCCCCCAAAACATATGAACGCGCGCCGGCTGACTAGCGAAGCGAATTCATTTCACCTGTGGAAGAACTGAGCGAAGCCGACTGAGTGGAGCATAATTAGCTGTAGCCAATGTCCTACACACGTAAGAGAAAACTAACTTTATTATAATGAACACAAACAACGAACATAGCTATTGTTAGCACTCACAGCTGCCAAACTAGCATGTTAATGTTGGAGTTTTTTGGTGAAAACTTATTTTGATGCAGTAGGCTACAGTATCGTACTGTAGCTGGCTAACAAGCCCTGTCGTAACCTACAGCAAATATCATCAACTGGCGGCCCGTGGGCCAAATCCAGCACCCCAAAGCTTCCCATCCGGCCCTCAGAATTATTTTGAATATCTAAGAAAATAATCTTCCAATATTGAAGCAACACCAAAATAAATTATTTTATTAGGAATGATTTACCGACCTCAAATATGTGCTTTTGACAGTGGACTGTCAGAAAGAATCTGTCATACAGTCTACACAACCCGATTCAGGAAACGAAGGCAGGCTCACTTGCAAAGCTGGGCTTGCTTCACTTGTTGTGAATAGCAGTAGAATGACTTGTGCAGTAGCCTATCTTCATGCAAGAATATGGACTCTCATAGCTCTCATTTAACATTTTGTCTTATTTATATGCTCTTATTTGACATTTCGTTTTTCACATGCACAATGACAGGAGGCCAAATGTTGCTTTCAAGAGTCCATAGAGCGGAACAGGTTCACAGAGGCTTCTAATCAGACCGTGTCATTTAATCAACCCACAAATAAAGATCTGAGGCTGAAATAGCCTACTCACATTTGGTAAATGGGAGAAATTACATTCCCCCTCTTAAGGCTCTTTGAAGGTAACATGTCTGTTAGTTTATGGCTTCCCAGTCCCAACAAGCCAACATAGTGGAACGCTCCCTTGTGGCTGGGTGCAGTATAGGTCTGAGGAGTCTGTTCACACCAGTGTTAGGAAAGTTACTGAAAATTAGTAATTAGTTACAGTTACTTTCACAAGAAAGTGAAAATATTAAACAATAATATATATATATATATATATATATATATTGTTTATATATAATATTAAACAATAATATATATATATATATATATATATATATATATATATAAAAGATTTGAAAGTCTGGTCCCCACAGTGTCTGCTGAGAAAAATGCTGGCTCTTGGACAAATGTAGTTGATGACATCATGCTTTGTGAATTGGACTCGACATATCTTAATAGGCTACGTTGTTTTGCATGTTGCAGAGTTTGGATGAGAGCATTATCACCGGAACCCAGGCAGAGGTGGGGAGCAGATCTTTGTCCCACGTTGGCAGCAATACTTCAATATTATATACATAGTTGTTTCTCCCTGCTCCCCCCAGGAGTAGCAGTCCTCACAGGGTGTATATAAGGACTGCTAGCGTCACCCCTGAACACAAACTACAAATAATTTGTGAGGGAAGGCAAAACAGGAGCATTGGTGCACACTCATATCAGCTCACTCCCACACTCCAAAATCCCATTGACAAACACGTGCTGTTTCTCACCAGTACTCATAGGTGTCATCCCAGTGATAGAAATGTATGAGCAGTCTGTTATCAACAGCAGTGATAGTTCACTCACAGCACTGGACTTCACCTACAGTAGGAGGGGAGAGGAGAGTGTCCATGCCACAGGCCAGTCGCACATTTGACAGTGACGTGCGGGGAGTATTCTGTACAGCATTTGCTTGGGAGAGTGTGTATGTTGTATTTGACTGTGAAGACCGGTGGTAAGGCTGTGTGAGTGTGTCACATACGCATGGAAATGTGCCAGTGAAAGTCAGGCGGGTGCAGCTCGACAGCTTACCCTGTCCTTGTCGGCTGAGGCCTGCGTGGCCGACTGCAACATTTTCAGCAGGAGCACGTCCGACAACTCCTCCTGGAAGTCCACTCCCACACACTCCCCGAGAGGGAGGGAAGGAGGGAGAAAGAGAGTGGGAGAGAATAGCAGAGAGAAAAAGAGGGAGACAGACAGAGGAAGGGGCACAGGTTCAGTGTATGACATAGAGAAACATCAGCTGAACAGAGAGCGTGACAGATACAGTAAACAGGGAAATAGCGGGGGGGGGGGACAAAAGAGGCCACATTCTGCCTATTACAAGGCAATTTACCATCAAAATTATTTGGAAGCTTTAAAGGACAATGCTCGTTTTTGACAACCTGGACCTTATTTACGACATATTATAAGACGTTTGACTCACCGAGATCACTTTGGTGTAGTTCGGAGGCATGTAGAACAAATTAAAAATCCAGCGCGAGCCAGTATATCCATGTAATGTCGGTGGTCGAGGCACTTAGAATGCAGTTTCTAAAAATCAATTTTCTGCCGCGAAACGGTTGTTTTCATCAATCTGTCTTGATGAATTGCTAGTTGTGCTTACATAGAACAATTTGGGGTTCAGTGTCTTGCTCAAGGACACTTCGACATGTCGTGAGGAGGAGCCGGGATTCGAACCGGCGACCCTACGATCATTGGACAGCACTTTGGTGCTGGTAACGTGAGTTGTTTTTCAATATCAATCAATCAATATCCTTTATTTAACCAGGTAAAAAAATCGTGAGATTAAAAACCTCTTTTCCAAGAGCGACCTGGCCAAAAATGGCAGCATAAAAACATGGTTACAACAAAACACACAAACAGGTAAACTACAGTCAAGCACACAATAGTAAGATTACACGACAGGGCAATCACAGGAGCCAAGAGAGCTCATTTCTCTTTCCTTTAAAACCGACTTGAATTCCCCCAAAGTTATGAGATCTGATAGTTTTAAGTCCTTCTGCACATCGTTCCAGGTAGCGAGGGCAGAAAATTTAAAGGCCTTTTAACCCAGTTCAGTTCTGACTCTTGGGACCTGCATCAGAATGATATCCTGAGAGCGCAGGCCATACTGACTAAGGTTCCCACACATATGTGAACGCAAATATGTAGGGAGAAGCCCAAGAATTAATTTATAAATAAAAGTGAGCCAATGAGAGAGTCTACAGACAGATAGAGATGGATATTTCGCGACAGCATACAAAGTAGAGTGATGTATACGATAGCTGCAATCAGTAATAAAACGCAAAGAACAGTGATACAAAGTATCACATTTTTTCAAATACTGAGCAGGAGCATTCATAAAAAGTAGATCTCTATAATCTAACAGGGGTAAAAAGGTTGAAGTGATCAAGTGCTTCCTGACTTGGTGTGAAAAACACATTTTGTTTCTAAAAAAGAAACCTAATTTAAGTTTCAGCTTAGAGACAAGTTTATCAATATGAGATTTAAAAGACAGTTTTTGAATGTGCTTTAGAAATAAATTTGACTTGACCTGACTTGACTTGTAACTGTCCATGTCAGTCACAAGTAAGCCTTGCACACCTACAAGCCAATAAAACTTTCTTCTCTTCGGATAAAGAGTTAGGCTGAAAGAGAAACAGGAGCAAACTGTATAGAGCTGGATGTGATTGAGTGAACTCATCTAGTTTATTCCAAGTATTTAGTATCATCGTCTAGGGGGATCTCATTCATCTAAATCCCTTGACCCAAAAGCTCATGCTGGGCTGCTTTGGATGATATTGCGGTCAAAACAGTTGTATGACTACTTAATGGCTGTCAGATACCGTATCAGCATTTCATGGTAACTTGATTTGAGCTATGAAAAAGGTCCCCAGGGTTAAAGTCTAATTTGGGAAATTATGTCACTCCCTACTTGGCCTTACTTCTAATGACTTTATAGAGGGGCTGAGGCTGGCATTGGCATTCTGTGGTTTAAATACCTGTTATAAATCTATCACAGCACCAATGTGAGACTTAGGGGTGAGTGACTACAGACGCAGGGGTGACTTATATGGCCATATAACTGTGCTTGACAAACAGCCTGCAAGTCAAAAGTGGATTCACTCATTCAGCAGTGCTGACATTTGCTTTTGCTTCAGCAGCCTCTTAACTTCTTAAAATAAAATGTCCATTAATCGCCTAAAGATTGTCAAGATAAAATGAGAGTGTTCACTTTCTTGGTAATATAAGAATTAAATTGATATTATGGAACTTTTCCATTTAGACACATTCCAGTCTATTCCAGTCAGTCCATTCTAGTTTATTGTATAATATAAAACATATATAAATAAAGATTTAGAAAACACTTCAAAATATTAATAAAAAAAACAAAAAAAACACTTTCAAATGATAAAAGTGGCTCTTAGCCTTGACTACTAATATAGTACACAATTTGCACAATGTAGCCTGCGTCATCGCTACTGGCGGGCACCCAAGGCTGATGGATGTATTGAGCCCAACAGAACAGTTTCAGGTTCCCGAAGCCAGAAAGCACTAGCCAGCTCTCCGGAACTACAAATATAACTCTCTGACAGTCACTTTCAAGCCATTACCAGGCTAAAACAGGGCATTTATCAACTCACATTAAGCAGGTACACAGAACTACATGTAATAAAACTCAGGTTGTTGTAAATGCATGCATACATCAGAATTGAACACAGAACATCAGGGACTTCCTACAATCGCTATGAAGATGGGTGCGCTGTGCCTGGTCAAAATTAACAGTAGGCCAATTGGAGGAATTACCTGCACTGACAGCCAAGACCTGGATGTGCTACCAACTCCACAGACTGTCACAATGGTTTTGAAAAATAAACTTTATTTATAAAGCGGGACAAAAAAACTAACAAATGTTAGCCAAACTCAACTGCTAAATACTGATTTTATTTTCTATTCTGTTTAATTATTTCATTGAGAAATCGCTGAGGAAATCATTCCAACTTTCAGGCTAGTCTGTCAGAGCACTAGTAGAGGTAGTTTGCTGCGCTCGCTATAGCTCTCCCAAAGTGTATTGTTTTATCCAGTTTTCCCACTTGTATACCATATCTCCGTGTCTTAAATTGCGCACTAACATTGGTGGTATCCAACAATTCGACTTTTGGTTCCGACACTTGGACCTCGAGCCCCAAGTCTAGATCGAACAGCTACGTTGCCGCTGCTAGCCAGCCATAGCCAGCTCCCGACTGGGATAGCCTATTAGCCAACAGGGGACAGCCGTCCCCTGCCTCTCCAGTACCAATCCAACACACCGGAGGCAGTGCTTTGCTCCCAGTAGATTGCGTGAGTATTGCCAGCACTACTAGGTAAGTAGCCCCCACTCTCCCTGCCAGCACTGCTAGGTAAGCAGCCCCCACTCCCCCCGTTAGCACTGATAGGTAAGTTGCCCCTATCTCCCCGTTAGTATTACTACGTAATTAGCACCCTCTCTCCCTGCTAGCATCGCAGGTTCATTGTGCTTTTCCAGTTATCCACTTGCATACCATACCTCCGTGATCAAAGTCGCGCACAAACATTGGTGGTATCTGAGAGTCCGACGTTTGGATCTCGAGGTTTGTTGTCTTTGGTTTTCGTTTGTTTTACAGTTTGCTGAGCAGGATTTACAAGCCAGCAGCTGAGCCTTGCTTTTAGCAAGTAGATTGGGTTGGTTATCTTCTGGTTTCGTTTGTTTTACAGCTTGCTGAGCGCTGTTTTGCTCAAGCCAGCAGCTGAGCCTTGCTTTTAGCAAATAGATTGTTTGTTGTCTTCAAGGGTAGGTTTCTTTGTTTTTTTGTCTTTCAGTTTGCTGAGCGTTGTTTTGCTCAAGCCAGCAAACTGCCCCCATTTGTTAGCTGACCACGTGAGTACTGCTAGCACTGCTAGGCAAGTTGACAACTCTCAGGGGACAAGATGGCATCGTACCACTCTTTCTCGGACTGCTCTGGATGTCGCCAGCTTAGCCAGAATATCATAGAACTACAAGAGCAGATCACTCTCCATCAGACACAGCAGTCTTCGCATAGGATCCTGGAGGAGTCCTGGCCTCCCCTTGGACCAGCGTCTACGCAGGTATGCTCCACTCCTGCGCAAAATTCATGGACCACCATACCGGCCCGCAAGAGACGAGGAGGGCCATCCTCCCACACTACCCCCCCACCCCCCAGGGGCATCCAGCAGAGGAACAGCTTCAGGTGCTTCAGGATATAGGCCAGCACCTCACCACACCCTGGCCCAAGACACGATACCGAGTGCCCGCCTCCTCCATCTCCTTCACTCCTCATCCTACACATTCTCCCTCTGGTCACCCCCTGTTGAACCATCTCTCCGCGCCCCCCCCCCCCCTCCTGCCCCTGTGGCTCCGGAGAAACCACCCTCGAGAGGGTGCCAGGACAAGAGGCCCAACTCAGTGCCCTCCATGTCTGGTCAACCCCCTCGGTGCTCGTCGTAGGCTCCACCATGGTGCGCCATGTTGTAGTCCCGAAGGCCAAGACCTACTGCTTCCAAGGAGCCAAGGTCCGGGACATAAATTCCGTTGTCACTTTGCTGACCAAAGATCATCCCTAGGCCTCATCAGTCATCATCTACGTTGGTGCCAATGATCTCAAGCTCCAGCAATCAGAGCGGCTGAAAGATGACTTCAAAACGCTCATCCGCACTGTCTCAAGGACGGGAAAGACCTGTGTCATCTCAGGACCCTTTTCCTCTCCTTGATATGGTGATGTTAAGTACAGCCGGATGCGGAGCCTCCACATCTGGCTAAAGGGATACTGCTGCCGCATGAACATCCCGTTTGCGGATAACTTCACCACCTTCTGGGACCGTGGGGAACTCTTCGCTAGGGACGGCTTCCACCCAAACAGGGCAGGTGCCCGCGTACTATCTATGTCTATGGAGCTAGCCATGAAATCCTGGTCCTGGACCTCGTCCGAGGTCTGATACAGGGTGAGTCCGGCCCGTCTCAACCACCCTACTGCTAAACATAAACCTCCTGTACCCACGGCTCGGGCTACACCAGCTCCATCTCACCGGCACTCCATCACCATAGACCCGGACTCCCTGCCCCTCACTGAGACCTGGCACAGTGACGTTTTTATTTCTATAAACAAATTTTGCCCACCTGAATATGCCATTCAGCGAATTATCTCCCACCGTACCCCTATTACCATAAGAAAACAGTCAGGTGGATCCAATATGAAAAACCTGATATCCGTTCCAGTAAATATACTATCCAGGCCTACTAGACAGGTGAGCCAGCCTTTTTCTCCGGAAGCTATTTCAATGGCGATCCTGAATGTCAGGTCCCTACCAATCAAAACTTTTCTCATGAATGATCTTATATGTGAACGTAAATTAGACTGTATGTTCCTAACTGAAACCTGGCTAAATATAAATGGACCAGCAGCCCTCATCGAAGCCTCTCCTCCCAACTACAGTTTTTTTCAATCTATCAGAAGCGTGAAAAAAGGTGGAGGAACAGCCACCATAGCTACAGATGCCCTCAGCTGCAGGACCATCTCCTTTGATGATTTTACCTCTTTTGAATACCACACTATTGTCTTAAAATGCCAGCCCCCAGTTCTGGCAGTAACCGTGTATAGGCCTCCCAAACAATGCCCTGCTTTCCCTACAGAATTTTCAGAACTTCTGTCCATCATCCATACAAATTATGATAAGATTATCATCATTGGAGATTTCAACATACACGTGGATACTGAGGCGGACTCGAAACCCACAACCGCGGCCACACCCTTGATCTAGTGTTTACTAAGGGCCTGACTATCATTGTCTCCTCTATTAGTGACCTCGCTCTCTCTGACCATTTCTGTATCTTCTTCACTGCATTGGTTCCTAAAGTCAAAAGTAGTACTGAGCGCTTTATCAAGAAACGTTATCTTACCTCCGCAGTAGCCGATAGTTTTAGAGAAATAATGATCACAAACAATTTATCAACTCCAGAAGTGGGGCCATCAGGCGCTATTGAAGACTTAGCAACCATCTTTAACACCAGAGCAAGGGCAGCCTTGGATTCTGTAGCACCTATTAAACTGAAAAGGATCACAGCAAATCAGAAAGCTCCATGGTGAAATTAAGAAACAAACTAAAGAGAACCTGCAGAAGATCTGAGCGTATGTGGCGAAAGACCAAGCTAAAGGTCCACCATGATATTCTCAAAGAACATCTCTCTGCCTTTAATAAAGCAATAAGAAATTCAAGGAAAGACCACTTCAAAAAATTGATATCTATCAACCGAAATAATTCAAGAGTGCTCTTCTCAACAATTGATAGCCTAATAAACCCCGCTGTAAAAACACCAGATAACCTGCTCTCTACCTCCAAATGTGAAGAATTTGCAGCTTACTTCAGAGATAAGATCTTGAATATTAGGAGGAATATCACGCAGGAAAGGCTATGCATCCCGTTCACAGATCCTCTTCCTCCATGTAATGGACACATGAGCTTGTTTACACTGGTGGACACAGAAATGCTGAGAAAAGTAGTATCCAAACTCAAATCCTCCACATGCCTGCTGGATCCCATCCCCACCGATTTTTTCAAAACTCTGTATCCTATGACATTTTAGCCATTGTCAATGACTCCCTATCTACAGGCGTCTTCCTACCAATACTAAAAACTGCATTGGTGAGACCTGTGCTGAAGAAAAACAACTAAGACACTTCAGTTCTTAGCAATTTTAGACCAATCTCCAATCTTCCCTTTTTGAGTAAAATTCTGGAAAAGATTGTTTTCAAACAGATTAATGAGTTCCTAGCTACAAGTTCTACCCTTGACCTTTTCCAGTCCGGCTTCCACGCCCATCATAGCACAGAGACGGCATTTGTCAAAGTTGTAAATGACCTCAGAATTAATGCTGACTCCAAAGAGCTCTCTATTCTCATCCTCCTGCACCTGAGTGCAGCCTTTGATACTATAGATCATGCAATCCTCATCAAACGACTGGAGAAGTGGGTTGGCCTCTCCGGTCCAGTCCTTAATTGGCTTAGGACCTATCTAACCGGTCGTGATTTCTTTGTTGCCCTTGGTGACCATAGTTCAGGAAAGATCCCTATGACCTGTGGGGTGCCCCAAGGATCGATCCTAGGACCCCTACTCTTCAGCCTGTACATGCTGCCCCTTGGCAGTGTCATTAGGAGGCACAACATTAGCTACCATACCTACGCAGATGATACCCAACTCTATATCTCTGTAACACCCATTAATGACAGCTTGGTTGACTGCCTTGTCAAGTGTATTACGGATATAAATGTATGGATGTCACATAATTTCGTCCAACTAAATCAGGGCAAAACAGAAGTTCTGATCATTGGAGAAAAAGCTGAAAGAGATAAACTATCTGCACATTTAAAAACTCTGGAAATTGACACCAAATGCCAGGCTAAAAACCGAGGTGTCATACTTGACTCAGATCTTAATTTTGAAAACCACATCAAGAATATTACAAAGACATCTTTTTACCACCTAAGGGACATTGCCAAGGTGTAACCCTTTCTCTCTCAGGCTGACACCGAAAGACTAATGCATGCTTTCATCACAAGCAGGCTGGACTACTGCAATGCTCTACTATCAGGCCTACCAAAGAAAGCAATCTCTAAGCTACAATTGATACAGAATGCTGCAGCACAAGTCTCACTAAGACTCACTAAGACTAAAAGAAGGGCACACATCACACCAGCCTTAATATCACTACACTGGTTACCTGTCAACTCTAGAATAGACTTTAAAATACTATTAGTAGTCTGTAAATCTCTCCACAGTCACTCACCACAATACATTTCAGACATGCTTGTCAGGTACATGCCCAACAGACCCCTCAGATCCTCAGGTACTGAACTTTTAACAGTTCCAAAAGCCAGGACCAAGAAACACAGAGAGGCAGCTTTTAGTTTCTATGCCCCCAACCTCTGGAACACCCTGCCGGAGTGCCTAAGAAGGGCCGAAACAACGTAGGTCTTCAAGCGAGATCTCAAGACTAGGGATGTGCACGGTTAACCGAGTACTCGAGTACCCGAGAAGGCGATCTGCTAGTCGGAAAATAAACACTACTCGGTTAATCTAAAGGTTATACAATATGGCATGTTTGGCCGTGAAAGCGCGCATTTCTGAGCGCCTGTGCCCTTCTTCAATTGTTATCAAAGAGGATAGAGCGCGTTGGCGGCTGCCTGGAGAAAAGCGCTGTATACGGAGTCTTTTTTCGAGCGCTCCGGCTTTTTGAAAACATGGCCATCTCAACTTTTCAGAAAGGCGCTGCCAACGTCACTGCGGCTCTTTCAGGCAACCAATGATCAGATATTAGATAGGGCATGTCTCGTCAGCTGTCTGGGGATCCCGGGGGAACCCCTGCCTGGCTATTAAACGGAATATCTGAAAGTGCACCGATCGTAAAAATAATAAATGCAGCCAGCTGTCAGGGGTAGTGATGACTGATTACTAGTTGACTACTGTCTAGCCAGCTAACTGGCTACGTTTTAAAAGCTATATTTATTTACATGGACACAGTTCTTGGGTGCAGTTACGTGGTCACGAAAACTAGCAATAATTAGCCCATGGGCTTGCTAATGCTAGCTCTCCATGGTTCGGTTTTCCATACTGTTAAGCATTTTCGGATCAAACTACACCGTGGTTTTAGTGTTAAAGCATTTTATGGATCGAGCCTCGGACTTTCAAACCTGTTACAGCGTAGATAGCCTATGCCACTTCATTTGTTTTGTTTTGACAATTAAACCTGGTACCGGGTCTCTGATTTTGCCGGGTCTCTGGTTTTGTTTATCTGCATACTGTGCATAGTAGACAGTGGTGTGAGTGAACTTAAATTGTACTCTGGCTCCACGCAGCACTCCTAACATTTTGCGGTAGGCTAATCATGTTGGTAATGAGCCCTGAGGTGGTGCTGAAAAAGACAGCGAGTACCATCATGTGCGCCTACTCCTATAGTTTTCAAGCCTGCTATAAATAAATATTGAATTAATAGGCCTATTGTTCAATAAATCTATTTAGTTTTGCATGGACATTTCTCAGATGAAGGCTTGACGCCGAAACATCCATTATTGTCCAATAAATTGGAAATAGGCAGTGAGTGCCGCGGTTCTTCTGCTTTTAAGATAACGCAAAAAATTAATTCACTTGTTATCCGGCATCGGCAGTAAAGGCTTGGTTTAATACTTAATTTTGATTAGTAAATTAGAGGTCTGGTTGCATATTGTTTTCAGAGTAGCCTAACGATAGGCTTAATAGGCTATGAGCTGGGCAGTGCATCCACATTAAAAGGCTGCATTTTTCGATTCCGATAGCTTCATGAAAACCTGGTTGTGGGTTATTCAATCTGATGGTAAGTAATGCATCCAACCACACATCAGCTTTTAAAGATGTTTATTTGCAAGGACATGGAAGAGACATGAAAGCACCTCCACGGTAATGACGGCGGAAAAAAACGTTTCCCCTCCGAGGGGCCGGGGTTAAATGCGCTCTGTCTGGACGGTATCTTTTTTTGAGTATTTTTTTTTTTTGAGTAATCGGTTACTCGAGTAGGATCAGGTTAGGTTACTCGGTTTTAAAATTAGTCGAAATTCCCATCCCTACTCAAGACGTACCTTTTCGACCTAGCCTACAATCACTAGCCAGGACCTTGAGACACAGAAAGGCAGCCTCAAACCTACCTGTGAATCCTCTGTATACATTGGTGTATTTTCTGCTATGCACTGTATGTATATCAAATAGTGTACAGAAGCTGGTTACCCTGAAACAGGCTTGTTCTGTTCTGACATCTGTGTTGCTTCAATGGCTCAGCGTGCTACTAACCGTTTTCTGCCTCCCCTAGTGCCTCTCTCTCTCCCTCCTGTCTTCTAACCAGGTCCAGTAGATGCCCCACTGTTGCCCGCAGACCACCCTGAGTTCGATTGATACCCCCGTGTCAGCTGTGGATGTTGTAGTATTTAGTTAACACACACGTACACACAGACACACATCAGTCCACATCTGGCTTAGGCCTGGACCTGATGCTCTTAGCCTTTCTTGCCCTGAAAATGTAATTTAATGTAATTTATTGCTCTATAAATGTTCTTAGCCGTTAGACAAATATATTCCAGGAGCTTGCTCCAGGTTGCCTGTTTTAATATCCGTGTTGCTTTTATGGCTCTGTGTGCTACTAACCCTGTTCTGCCTTCCCTCTCCCTAGTGCCTCTCTCTCTCCCTCCTATCTTCTAACCAGGTCCAGTGGATGCCCCACTGTCACCAGCAGACCTCCCTGAGTCCGATAGATACCCCTGTGTCTGCTGTGGATGTCGTAGCATTTAGTTAACACACACACATACACCAGCCCACTTCTGGCTTTAGGCCTGGGCCATAGCAAACACACACCAGTATTTGCCATGTCTCTCCTATGTTGTTTTTAGCTTCTCTTACTCTGAAAATGTAATTTAATGTCATTTATTGCTTTATAAATGTTCTTAGCTGGTAGACAAACATACTCCAGGAGCTTGCTCGATCGCCTTGTTGAGAGGGGTCAGGGAAGAATTTTTACAGCTCACTTATCTGGCCCTCGGGTGATTACTGTTTTTTTGCTTCCCTCTGGAATATGTAGAGGTGGGTCGTATACCCATCTCCCTTGTTCTCTGTAAAGTGCATTGTGTAATGGTGAAACAAATGTATGTTTTGTGACACATTGATGTTGTAACCACATTTTGACTGATTGAAAGGAGGTAGCCTATTTCTTGACGTTCAGGCTGGATTTAAACAGTTAGCGCGAGTGCAGTCCTACATGTAGAAAAAATATGCCAGAAAGATTGGTTGATGCCGCTGTGAGCATTTGATGACGTGCAGCGGAGTTCCCTCCCCCTCTCCCTCCGGCCCGTCCAATCTAGCATCAACCTAGAGTATTCCAGGTATAAGGACCATCATGGACAAAAACAGATCTACCGAGTTCAGGATGCACACAAGGAACCGTGAAAACAAGCTGATCGTTTGATCGGGTCTGATAGGTACCAACGCTCCAGTCCAACAGAGATGAGATATATGGTGGAAGTTTACCAAATAATGGCTTTGATAATAAACAAATAAACAAATACCAGTGATAGTTACACCTTACAGAGAGAGGAGACCAGCCTACCTTGATTGCATTTCATGGCAATCAAATAATTGCTGCTAAATATATAGGTGCTAGTAAAGCATAATTTTGTAATATACCAATGTTGTTATTTTTCCAGGAATGAGTGGTCAGTAGAGCCAGAGGTGATGGATGATATTGAGGCATTTACATGTCTGATGTATGGCCAAGGCCGGAAGAAGTTTGTTAATGCTGTACATAGCATCATGTTGAAGAAGATGGTCGGAGAGGAGGATTGGCAACTGACAACCAAATCTAAAGGGGCTGACACCCCAAACCGACATCAAAGAACTAGCGCAGACGAGGACCACTGCTGTGTCGCCTTGCGTCGCCTCGCGTTGCCTGTTTCAGGGCCGACAAGTTTCACTTGAACGCACCAAGCGGACAACACACAGCAGCCGGCGAGCGTGTACGTTTCTGCGCTTGCGTGAGATAAAAAAACTCCACACCACCAGGTGGTAGTAGTCTGTATCTTCAAGGGGAAACGGAAGACCTACTACAAAGAGCTACAAATCCAAAATCAACCCGCTGATCTCCACTGCACAAGTAGAGTAGTGGTCAGAGCATTGGACTCCCACTCGGGAGACCGGGTTTCAAGACCCGGTGGGGATGACTTTATGGGACTATACCCCAAACCTCCACATGTTCATCCTTTCACTCTAACCTTTACCCCTTGCCTTATAGGTCAGATCCTGAGATCAGATCAAAGACGGGGGTTCAAGACCCAGTGGGGCTTTCACTCCAACCTTTTTACCCCTTACCTAAATTCCACAAGTAGAGTAGTGGTCAGAGCATTGGACTCCCATGCGGGACATTCTCAGAGATTCTCGTCTATGCTGAGCGAAACTCCTCTAGTTCCCTGGCATTTTTGGCCCAGACCAGCCCACCACAATTGGTCGGGCACCCACCAGTACAAAATCCTTGTGGTCCCTTTAAATATGCAATACCAATTCCCCAAACCACTACAAAGATGAGTAAGTTCCGTGGACAAGTGTACCATATTAAATGGACGAGTGAGCTCACTCACTCTTGACTCCCTGGTAGTCAGACGTGGCCATGGAGTACACAATCTCCATACTCAAGTAACAGTTACAGTAGAAGTAATAGTGATATTGGGCTATAGGCGGGACTAGTAGGGAAAGAGACCTGTTAAGCGCTTGTGTACCAAATTATTGCTGGCGACAATTCAGTAGTCTCTGAATATTGATGGAGACATGTCCCCAGAATCCCCCCTAAATTCTATGCCCATGCAAGTCATCCCCACCCGCACATATACCCCCACATTTCAGACATTGGTGCTACTATAAAAATTTGTCCTGGAACATAACCCCCGAGCCAGGCTTCGTCTTGGCCTTTCAAAGTCATTAAAAGTGAGGCCAGGAAGGGTGTTATTTCAAATCCCAAATTAGATTTGAGCACTGCTCATGACTAAATCCATTTTTGATTAGTAGACTGTTTTGAAACTTAGAGACACTCAGTGGTGTGAAAGTACAGTCATTTAGCCTTATGATTACCACAAGGTCACTCCACAGATATCCCCACACTTCAGACACTGGTGCTGAGATATCTGGCATGGGACATAAACCCTGTAAGATGTTCAGCCTTGGCTTTCATTCATTCTTTGGTTTACATAGAAAGTTCATGAACTTGAGTAGAGAAACCGAAAATATGCTGTTGGAATCTTGTTAGGTGGAAACCAGTAGAAATGTGACACAAGTAACTATGGCATTTTAATATGTTGTCTCTAAGAAATAGCTGAACAGCAAGCCAGGATTGATGTCAGACCTAAGTCATTACTCAAGCAGTAAAGTCACCCAATAACATATATTGTGATAAGAAGTATGTCTTAATCCAAACTCTTGAATTAAACAAATGAATCAACATACACACAACTACTGTAAATAGTAACCCTAGCACACTGACACCGATTCTTAGTGAAGAGGCAGAATAGTTTTTTTTTAACCAGTCTTTCTATCATATCTTCTTTTTCTATTTTCATACTGTATAGAGTCTTATTTGCATCTTCTCATTGTATGTGTCTGCTAGTGTATTGTTTTATGCTACTGGGTGCTTAAATTGCCTTCAGGATGAATTAAGTATTTATCTACAGTATCTTAAAAGACAAACAACATGAAACCCACAATCCAGAGTTGGTGAAACAGCCACTCTGCCACCTTACTAACTTTGAGTTAGCTCTGTTTACTATAATATCATTCATTCTGTTTTATTAACCATTTAGATATCACAGCCCTTTTTGTACATAGTCCCCCTATTTTAGGGCATGGAAGATCAGCTTTGTGAAACCATCCTGATATCGTGAGATCACATTCGGTTCTATCTAGCACATCAGGTTACCACCAGATGGATGGTGGTAAATCGCCTTTTACCTTGGGTAGACATAAACATTTTACCAAGTTTCATTATGATACAATAGGACACGCTGTCTCTGATTTATAATTTAGGCCGCCCCCATTTAAAAGTGAATTAATAGTGGTCATGTTTGAGGTATAAATAAATCTTTATATGTTCGTTGAGGATCACAGTCTGTAGATGTCGTGTAGATTGGTTCAGAGGTTTAGGAGGAAATGTTTAATATGCACTCATTTACTTTATCTGTATTGCTGAAAAAGGCTTGCTGACAAATTGGCATAGTGAGGAAAAAGATGATTAAAGATGGTAAAAAATGATTTTTTCCCTTTAACTTTTACTTACTTTTTCCACATTAGGTTTTTTATATGACCTTGTAAATGTATTTCTGAAATGAAAAAAATAGTCAGAATTTATCAGATTATAATTATAATTATCAGACATAAAAGATAATGTTAACGCATGAAAGCACTGTAGAAAATGTGCAATTTCTATCATCAAAGAAAATATAGGGATGGAGAGCGGGAGGGAAGGAGAAGGAGGGAGGGAATCTAGTCGAACCCTAGACTCTTGTCTCCACTTGCACTTCCTTGAGGAGAGTGGTCCACAATTAGCTCCTGCTTGCTTGGCAATCTGCAGCAGATATAAGGAGATCCAGAGACCAGCATCCATGGACAGATAGCTTCAGCCTCTGTGGTAAGACCCTCTAACTCTTTGCACTCTTCATTTACACAGTGTTATTAATGGTATCTTAACTCATGTATACAATATATCTCTTTACATTTAACATAAGTGTACTAAATATGTTAAGTTTAACTTTGTATAATGTGTCATGTCCCAGTACACAAGCATGTAAATATATACATACACAATGCATATCAACTCAATTATTCATTTTAAGATCATACAGTAATGCTCATAGATGTGGTGGTGTGCACCCTTTCTTTCTATATACAGTATTCTTGGTTATTTAGAATATCTAATCACACTCGAGTTCCCCATGAGGTAAACTCTTAAACATGCATTTTTAAATTGCAATTTAAAATGTACATAGCATTACACCTTTGTATCATGTACAGTAGGTAGGTTATATATATATATTACAGAATTCGAATGTATGATAATGATGATAATGATCAGTAATATAGTTTGCATTTGAATGATGTATGTAATTCAAGTTGTGTTGTCCCTTTTTGGACTAAATCATGTGTGTACTCACAACAACCAAATCCTTTCCAGTGTCAAATAAGGTTCTATTTCATCTGGGAGGGGAAGACAAGGTGAGATGTTGTGATGCTACATACTAATGCAGACAATTTAAAGTTACCGGGCAGGATTTTATCTAAACTTTATGAACTGAGTAGTGAGATTTATCCTACAAAAATGATTGAATCTTTGGGACATATAATCAATCTTTTGGGCTTAATCATAACCTGACGTGCCAAATGATTTCCTTCGCATAACCATCTGGGAACTCTCTGTTGGAAAGGCAGGCACTTTAAAAAAAATACTTAGCAGGTGATTGAATGAACCATCTGTCTGTAATCGTCTATCATGCGCGAACTTCAACCACTCCTTGCTGTCATGAACCCACCCAGCATGGTTGTATTTAAAATTCCTCAGAACCAATGCTGATTGGCAAGATTGTTTTCTGATATGGCACAAATGGATCTCTATGTATCCAGACTGATTTGCATGAGAAACAGAATGTGAGCTTGTGAAATCAGGATGGTCTAAATATATATATATATATATATATATTTATATATATATATATATATATATATTTACTTGTCTTTTTCTTCCAGTAAACCGCCACCATGAGTACGGACGCGGAGATGGCCCAGTACGGCCCAGCCGCCATCTACCTTCGTAAGGGTGAGAGGGAGAGGATTGAGGCTCAGAGCAGGCCATTTGATGCTAAGAATGCCTGCTTTGTGACTGACAAGGTAGAGCTGTACCTCAAGGCAACTATTGTCAAAAGGGACGCTGGGAAGTGTGATGTGGAAATGGAACTGACTCAGGAGGTAAGTCTATAAACTGACATGTGTTCAGTTGGTTTGCAATTGTACAGAATCAACATGTTTAGTGGATTGTTGCCTTTAAACATTCCTACATACATCTAGGCCTCATTTCTGGTTAATACTTAATTCAGTTTTACCATTAAAGAATATTTAGTCACAACCTGTAGCATTTATTCAAATCTAGTTGAAACTAGTTTTGGCTTTACCCATATTTCTTAATTTAAGGTGAAAACCTTCAAAGATGAGGAGGTCTTCGAAATGAACCCTCCAAAGTTTGACAAGATTGAGGACATGGCCATGATGACCTACCTCAATGAAGCTTCTGTCCTGTATAACCTCAAAGAGCGTTATGCAGCATGGATGATCTACGTAAGAAAGACACAGACATACACCTGCACAAATATATCCCATAATTGCATTCTTATATCTATACTGCATGTTGCCTGTTATATATCTTTTGATATCTGTAGACCATGCATGCACCATAATGTGTCTAATGTCCTGTCTCAATCCCTTCTGATGCAGACCTACTCTGGGCTCTTCTGTGCCACGGTGAACCCCTACAAGTGGCTCCCTGTGTACGACATGGTAGTGGTCAACGCCTACAGAGGGAAGAAGCGTATGGAGGCTCCACCCCACATCTTCTCTGTCTCTGACAACGCCTTCCAGAACATGTTGACTGGTACGAACAATCATTGATGGATGTATGAAAGGATGGATATACAGTATGGAGGGATGGGTTAATGAATGGGCTGATGGATAGGGGGTGGATAGATGGATGGATGGATGGATGGATGTGTGGGTGGATAGATGGATGTATGGATAGATGGATGGCTGGATGAAAGGATTGATGGATGGATGGGAGGAGAGGTTGATAAATGGTATGATGAATGTACTTCATGATGATGCTATTCTTGACACTTCATACATGTCTTTGCAGACAGGGAGAACCAGTCTATCCTGATTACGTAAGTTTAAAATCTCATTAAATTGATTATATTACTTTGTTAGAACTAACTAAGAGTTTGTAGTCAGAATCAATTGTTTCACTGCAGCACTTTAATTATATAACAATACCTATATTTGATTTGAAACTGTCTTCCCTGTAAACTAAAATTAACCAATTTTATTTTCCATAAACCAGTGGAGAATCTGGTGCTGGAAAGACTGTCAACACCAAGCGTGTCATCCAGTACTTTGCCACCATCGCTGTATCTGGGGGTGAAAAGAAGAAGGAGACTGGCAAAATTAAGGCAAGTCCTTAGAATTTCTGGGGTGGCAGTCGCCCTGCAGTTATAAAAGAGAGACAGCTACCAAAAGGTCATTCGTTTTTTCAGGGAACATTGTGGGTTATTTTCTGGCTGCTAGACTGTTGCTGGTTTCAGTAGCCCATTGTGCCCTTGAGCAAAGCACCTAACCCCTACACTGCTTCATTTGAATGTTACTGTGGTAGTATTATGCTGTGCACAAATGTGTCCCCCATCTACCCGTGCAACTCCCTCCCAGAATGTAAGCCTGTCCTTGGCCTGTCTAGTTACTGACAGTGTTTTTCTCTCTCAGGGTTCCCTTGAGGATCAGATCATTGCAGCTAACCCTCTGCTGGAGGCTTACGGTAATGCCAAGACAGTGAGGAACGACAACTCGTCTCGCTTTGTAAGTTTGGGGGGACAAGTTTATAAATTGTGGCATATGCTCTTTCTAATACACTGCCTATTATTATGATGTATACTGTAGTACAACATACTACCAGCGGTACCGTAGTATTACTGTAATTGCCAAAATGTAAATCAAAGTGTAAATACTGTGTGCTACTGTGGCAATTGTATTTATTTTCTGACCCTCTGGTATTTCCTCATGCTGTACATTAGGGTAAATTCATCAGGATTCACTTCCAAAATACCGGCAAACTGGCCAGTGCTGACATTGAAACTTGTAAGTTGGCTTGGATTGCTTCTCAGTTCTTCACTAAATACACAAGGATATTACACCAGAGATTGTTGGCCTAAATGTAAACAAAAACATTAATGTATTCTTATGATGTAATGGCCATGACTGTTGGTTTCCTACTTCAGATTCAAATTGCTCTTGCTCTCTATCCCTCCATTTCTCTCTCTGTCTCAGACCTGCTGGAGAAGTCCAGAGTGAGCTTCCAGCTGCCCGATGAGAGAGGCTACCACATCTTCTACCAGATGATGACCAACCACAAGCCTGAGATTGTTGGTAAGATAAAGCAGAGTGCAAAGAACCAGTGCCAACTAGTGTGTCTTATGGAAATTGTAAGGTAGAGCTTTAGTAAGTAAGATCTTTAAATCACGCCTGAAGAGGCTAATTACTGTCTAGTGTGTAGAGATCACAGTTTTAGACTATTTTGCAACATTTTGGACCCTCTAGTTTTGCCTCGGCTTTTCCTTCGGGGTTATACACAGAACCTTTTGTCACCTTTCAGCTGGTTCACTCAAACACATTAGTATGGGGATGTACCTATACGAGATGCACATGCAATCATAAATGAAAGCCTGTGTAAACAAGACTATCATCCAGCACTTGAGCCAAAAGTCAAAATGTTGAGTACACAAATGAATGCTTTGACAAAAGTGTGCAGTGATGTCCAGCTGCATAGATCTCCTCTATTGCCACACCCCTTTAACAGAGCCCATGATGTTATGATAATATGTTTTGTAGAGAGCTTGTATTCCCGCCATGTTCTCCAGACCCGTGTTGTATACAAACAAAATCAGAAATCCAATGAGAAAGGTGCTCCATTGACAAAGCCCGACCTCAAGCCCGGTGGATCAGCACACAAACACATGATCACTCTGGCACATATCCAGCAAGGAACAATGCAACGTTGTCTTATAAAAGCTGAGTGATTAATGATTTTCATTCTTGTTTCTCCACAGAAATGTCACTCATCACCACCAACCCCTATGACTACCCCATGATCAGCCAGGGTCAGATCACTGTGGCCAGTATCGATGACAACGTGGAGCTGGATGCCACAGATGTGAGTCACTGAAAGTGTTACAAATAAAACAATTGAAAATAAAATGGGTAGCATAAATGCAGAGTAATGAAGTCCATCCACCTGGTACATTTAAATGTATCTTACTTGTTTACATCAAACATTAACTTCCCCCTCCAGGATGCTATTGACATCTTGGGCTTCACCCTTGAAGACAAGCATGGCATCTACAAGCTGACTGGTGCTGTCATGCAACATGGCAACATGCACTTCAAGCAGAAGCAGCGTGAGGAGCAGGCTGAGCCAGACGGCACAGAGGGTGAGTCCCACTTCCAGTCCCAAAATCCTCAAAAATCTCTAGCAAATTCTTTCTTGTTGTACTTGATACAGTACTTAATTATTAAATTGTGATCATTGGATCCCTCTAGTGGCTGATAAAATCAGCTACCTTCTGGGGCTGAACTCAGCTGACTTGCTGAAAGCCATTTGCTACCCCAGAGTGAAGGTCGGCAATGAGTATGTGACCAAGGGTCAGACAGTGCCTCAGGTAAGGCTTATGTCAAGCTTGAAAGCTACACATTTGCTGGAATAACATTATGTAGTGCTTATTTCTTTATACTCAAGATATGCTGTTACAAAGTACTGTAACTGGAATTATCCTTTTCCCATAGCTCTTCTAGAATCAATACAGGGCAAAAAGCAGACTATAAGATAAAGTACATTAGTGTAAGAAAGTGGAACCAACTCATGGCATTGTCATTACACAGGTGAATAATTCAGTGAGCGCTCTGGCCAAGTCCGTCTATGAGAGGATGTTCTTGTGGATGGTCATCCGCATCAACACGATGTTGGACACCAAGCAAGCAAGGAACTACTTCATCGGTGTGCTCGACATTGCTGGTTTTGAGATCTTTAACGTGAGTTCGGTATTGCCATGGGAAATATCAGGGTTTTTGACGATATTTAGGAAAACAAATCCTGTTCTAATATGAATAGATCTAGATTTTGGTTTTGTTTGTTATACATGTATACAGAAAGTGCCTAATCTACCCTAATTAATTACAATTTCCAGTAAATTTAAAGAACCAATATGTGGAGCGATATCTAACCACAAATATTCTCTCTCAAACTCTGTGAAACTACAGTTCAACAGCATGGAACAGCTGTGCATCAACTTCACCAATGAGAAACTGCAACAGTTCTTCAACCACACCATGTTCGTCCTGGAGCAAGAGGAGTACAAGAAGGAGGGCATCGTCTGGGCATTCATTGACTTTGGCATGGACTTGGCTGCCTGCATCGAGCTTATTGAGAAGGTGAAAACTACATGGTTTTGTCTTTGCAAGTAGTGGGTGCATTTTGTGGCTCTGTGCACGGCAAAATTGAATGGGTTCTAAATTGGCCCATGATACACCCCTCCACCGAGTTTCATGAAAGTCACTCTGGGGGTTTTAGTTTAAACCTGGTCTAAGGAATGAATGGAGGTGAATGGCCGGCTCGTGGATCCACCCCATAATTCGGATCCCCTCCAAAATTGAATGGGTTCTATGTTGGTCCATTCTACACCCTTGCACAGAGTTTAAAATTGGTGCAGTAGTTTTTGCGTAATCCTGCTGACAGACGTACTGTACTGTATAGTATGTACACAAAGTAAATCTACTGTATGATCTCTAGCTGGATTTGAAGTTTGATATGTCCATGATTTGTTTGGTTGTAGATTAAATTATCCACAACCATGTGAAGCACCATTTAGGTAATGCTCTACTGGTTCTAAGGCTATCACTACACATCAGCTAAAAAGCGATGAATTTAATTCCCAAGGAGTCATTAGTTAGTATTAGTGAATGTGGTAATAGTTTCTTGTATGTTAACAGACACATGATTGATCAAAATGTGTTTCTTACACAGCCAATGGGCATTTTCTCCATCCTTGAAGAGGAGTGCATGTTCCCCAAGGCTTCAGACACTACCTTCAAGAACAAGCTGTACGATCAGCATCTTGGCAAGAACAAGGCCTTTGAGAAGCCTAAACCTTCAAAGACCAAAGCCGAGGCCCACTTCTCCCTGGTCCACTACGCAGGTACAGTGGACTACAACATCAATGGCTGGCTGGACAAGAACAAGGACCCCCTGAACGACTCTGTGCTTCAGCTGTACCAGAAGTCCTCAGTAAAACTGATGACCGTTCTCTACGTTGCTGCTCCACCTGAAGGTTTGTACATTTTCAATCCCCTTAATGCAAAATGTATGAGTTTTTTCCTCATGGCCATTTTGAGGCTAGTGAGATAAATGATTCAAGTGTTCTGAGTGAAAATGTGTATAGAAACACAAACACAAAAAAAATCTCTAAACATGGTGGATGTGATTACACCAGCATTTTTAAATAGGTTAATCCATTGCACACAATTAATTGATTGTTTATGAATTTACAGTGAAGTTAACATTACTTAACTCGAAATATTTTATCACATTATCATGTATTACTCTTTAACTCTTGATACTCATAGACACCTCAAAGAAAGGAGGCAAGAAGAAGGGAGGTTCCATGCAGACTGTGTCCTCTCAGTTCAGAGTGAGTGAGCTTTTCTATCTCATCTCTTAGGTACATTTGTGATGTTTCATGCCATGATTTTGTCTAATGGTTATTTCTAACAAGCTACTAAACTTGCCATACTTATTAAAATGTATTTACAGAAAGAATAGTTTTACAACAATGATAAACTCACATAAATGCAAATTTGGTCTAGTTGCAATCAAGCTTGTCAAATACATTATGAATGTTATCTGATTGTCTTTGGAACACCCTTACAGGAGAACTTGGGCAAGCTGATGACCAACTTGAGGAGCACCCATCCTCATTTTGTGCGTTGCCTGATCCCCAATGAGTCTAAGACTCCAGGTATAATATAAATCACATTTTACAAATCATTTTACTTCTAAACTGTCACTTAAATATAATCTTAATTTCTAAAAACAAATGAGAAAAAAAAAAATCACCATTATCGTTTCCAGGTCTGATGGAGAACTTCCTGGTTATCCACCAGCTGAGGTGTAACGGTGTGCTGGAGGGTATTAGGATCTGCAGAAAGGGCTTCCCCAGCAGAATCCTCTATGCTGACTTCAAGCAGAGGTACAGATACACAAATGTGTACACGAAAGCACACACACAAACACAGAGTTTTGCATTTGGACATGAATACACACACTAACATACACATGTGCACTCCACCCCCCCCCCCCAACACACACACAGTTTCATCCTCACTCAAAACCAATCTGACTGATGTTCTATATTTTTCCTACACAGATACAAAGTATTGAATGCCAGTGTCATCCCCGAAGGCCAGTTCATTGACAACAAGAAGGCTTCTGAGAAGCTGCTTGGGTCCATTGATGTGAATCATGAGGAATACAAGTTTGGACACACCAAGGTAAGATTCCAGAAACACAAACTCAACTTTACTATCATACTTTTACCTTGTTTACTTCAGCTATGTATTCTACCTGTGCCTCAGGTGTTCTTCAAAGCTGGTCTGCTGGGTGTCCTTGAGGAGATGAGAGATGAGAAGCTTGCTAGTCTGGTAACCATGACACAGGCTCTCGCCCGCGGTTACCTGATGAGGAGGGAGTTTGTGAAGATGATGGCGAGGAGGTGAGAGGGAGCTTATGTCTTTTTAACCTTTGTTTTACCACAAACCTAAATTATTTGTGCAATTTCTCCCCTCAGGGATCAATAAAGTACTACTACTCCTACTACTACTTAGGCCAACAGAAAATATGTTGTACTAGAATATTATAATGTTTTGAATTATACAAATATTATCATCCCTGGTGGACCTAAACTCTGATGGTCATTTTGCTAGAAATATTTTACATATCTACACATTGTATATACATACCTGCATCAGAGGATAGATTGTATTAATCACATCAGATCCATTGCTTATTGACCTTAACATTCACTATGCCGCTCTTTCTTGTGATCAGAGAGTCCGTCTACTCCATCCAGTACAATATCCGCTCATTCATGAATGTTAAGCACTGGCCATGGATGAAGGTGTACTACAAGATCAAGCCTCTTCTGCAGAGTGCTGAGACAGAGAAGGAGCTGGCCAACATGAAGGAGGACTATGAGAAATGCAAAGTCGCCCTTGCCAAGGCTGAAGCTCGCAAGAAGGAGCTGGAGGAGAAAATGGTGTCCATGCTGCAGGAGAAGAACGATCTGGCTCTTGCAGTTGCATCTGTGAGTGAGCTACAGTACACAAGCACATGCATTCAAAAATAATCACCAATATCGAACAGAATTGAACACTGATCTTTTCTCCACTGTGTTTGCCTCCCAGGAAGCAGAGAATCTGACCGATGCTGAGGAGAGATGCGAGGGTCTGATCAAGAGCAAGATCCAGCTGGAGGCCAAAGTCAAAGAGACAACCGAGAGGCTGGAGGATGAAGAGGAGATGAACGCAGAGCTGACGGCCAAGAAGAGGAAGCTGGAAGATGAGTGCTCTGAGCTGAAGAAAGACATTGATGATCTGGAGCTTACCTTGGCCAAAGTGGAGAAGGAGAAACACGCCACTGAGAACAAGGTCTCAAAATCTCAAAATCTGTAATGAAGTTAAGCTCTTCCATTCCCAAATTCTGAACTAACCATCATCTCCTTTCGTTCTTGTCTTGTCCAGGTTAAAAACCTGACAGAGGAGATGGCCGCCCAAGACGAGAGCGTTGCCAAGTTGACCAAGGAGAAGAAAGCCCTGCAAGAGGCCCACCAGCAGACACTGGATGACCTGCAGGCAGAGGAGGACAAAGTCAACACTTTGACCAAGGCCAAGACCAAGCTGGAACAGCAAGTTGACGATGTGAGTCATCTTATAGGATGTCTTGCACATTAGGGGCAGTCCTTCTAACTATGCCTCTTCATGAATCGCTCATTGTTATCCTCATGAATGTTATCAATATTCACCTGTTATAACCAAAGGTGAGTGAAAATCATGTGTTTTGTTCTCCAGCTGGAAGGTTCTCTAGAGCAAGAGAAGAAGCTCCGTATGGAACTAGAGAGAAGCAAGAGAAAGCTGGAGGGAGACCTGAAACTGGCCCAGGAATCCATCATGGACCTGGAGAATGACAAGCAACAGTCTGATGAGAAGATCAAGAAGTAAGTACAAATACTTTTCAGAGATCATTTGAGATATTTGTGACTGATTGAATTATCTTGAATTCCAAGCATCATTACAATGAATGTGGCTTTAGTATTGAATACAAGACTCTAAAAACGTAAATGTGTGCAACCAAAATGTACTGCAGCAATCAATTTGGTCAACATGTTCTTTGACAAGCTGCCCTATCGTGATGATATTTTTTGTCCCTTGGCCCTTATTAAATGTTGTCATAAATTATATCACACAGGACACAGGCAACTAGCACGTCACATTAAAATGGTTGTAGACCCCTGGTGTAGTGAATGGTTTGACTCTGCCCTCACAATAACAGAGTAAATGTTATTGATTCCTTTGTGCTCCATAGGAAGGACTTTGAGACCAGCCAGCTCCTCAGCAAGATTGAGGATGAGCAGTCTCTGGGAGCCCAGCTGCAGAAGAAGATCAAGGAACTTCAGGTACCGTGTAGTTACTGAGCCCTAGTACAGTCATGATCATTATGATTCCTGAAAAAATGATCATACATTTGATAGCGCTGTCCTTGCTTCTGAGACGTTCAGCCGGTTTGACTTTGGGTTGACTTCATCCTTATTTGCCCCCTGTCTTCTACTGAAGACCCGAATTAAAAAGTAAGGACTTTCTTTAACAGCCATGAATACTTAAGAGTATTTAATCTCTACTTTAGGCTCGTATTGAGGAGCTGGAGGAGGAGATCGAGGCTGAGCGTGCTGCCAGGGCCAAGGTGGAGAAGCAGAGGGCTGATCTGTCCAGGGAACTTGAGGAGATCAGCGAGAGGCTGGAGGAAGCAGGAGGCGCCACTGCTTCTCAGATGGAGATGAACAAGAAGCGTGAGGCTGAGTTCCAGAAACTGAGACGTGATCTGGAGGAGTCCACCCTGCAACACGAGTCCACGGCTTCTGCCCTGAGGAAGAAGCAGGCTGACAGTGTGGCAGAGCTGGGTGAGCAGATCGACAACCTGCAGCGTGTCAAGCAGAAGCTGGAGAAAGAGAAGAGCGAGTACAAGATGGAGATTGACGACCTCTCCTCCAACATGGAAGCAGTTGCAAAGGCTAAGGTCAGTGATAATTCATTATTTAGATTTATTACATGCAGTCTCTCCACCAAGCTGAAATAATAGGCACATCTGCATTGTTCCCACAGAGAAGAGAATAGTAGGGTGCCAAAGGAGGCTTGTGAAAGCAAATGTTATTGTAGCTCAACTGATTATTATCAATGCAAACCAGACTCCTTATTCATAGCCAATGCAGTATGTGTGCATTTAATTACATAACATGAGAAACTGGTGTATTCCAAATACATGTTAGGGAATCAATGTCCTTTTCCTTTTTTCCTACATTAATTCATGTAATTACTTGTGTTAAAATGAAAGTGACAGGACTGCACAGTGTAAATAAAGCATAACCCTTTACCGTGTCTGTAAACATGGTGTTTGACCCACAGGGCAATCTAGAGAAGATGGCGCGCACCCTTGAGGATCAGCTCAGCGAGTTCAAGACTAAGAATGATGAGAATAATCGCCAGATCACTGACATCAGCGCACAGAGAGCCAGACTCCTGACTGAGAACGGTAAAATCAAAGAACCAAGAACAAAGATGTATTGCATCTAATTACCAATTTTCAATTCAAACCTTTATTTAGCCGGGGGGCTAAACCAGGGTCTCATTCACAATGTTGCACTGGTTACAACAATCAGTGAACAGTTACACAAACAAGTATAAAAAACCTAAACAAATACACTCATAACAACACAAAACAATAATAATGAATTGAGATAAAATATTTATAATTTTACTAAAGCAAACACGCATCTAATCCAATTTTGTTCATCATTTTTTTTAATTCACCCATTGAGAGGTACGGTATCTAGTTTAAGAGTGTCTTGCAGCTCATTCCACGCTCAGTATCTAAAAGCAGTCTTCCCTAGCTCAGTTTTGACTTGAGATACCTCAAGAACCAATCAGTCCTGGGACCTTGTCTGGCAATGTTCAGAGCACCATGTGATGAGTGATGTCAGATAACTAGGTTGTTTTAGTAAGATCGCTTTGTAAACATACAGGTACAAATGCCGCCTTATCCTAGCGGACAAGGATGGACACCCCACTGACTGATACAGGTTACAATGGTGTGTTCTAAAATGATGACCTGTAATAAAACTAAGTGCTGAGTGATAAACCATGTTAAGCTCATAGTCTAGAACTGACAGGAACGTTGATTTTACTAAAAGCTTTTTTAATTGTCACACAGTTTTACTGTAATTTTCACTCAGCTTTTTTGTCACTCTCAGCTTTTTTGTAATTTCGTCAACATGCATTTTAAAATAATTTTTTTTATCAATCCACTAATAATAGATACTAATAGCAGATAATAGAATTACTTTCCTTAAAGGAGCGTTGTATATAAGCTATATATTTAGTTTAAGCTGCATTTAAAAACGGTTTAAGCTATAGGAGTGAGCCCTGAATGGAGTCAAAGGTTGTAAAATAGACAATTCTCCTTCCATTGACCATGTAGCTGAGTAAAGCACTGTGTCGTCCGCATAAAAGTGCACCCTGCAACCATCTTTAAAAGAGACAATGTTATTAGTTATACACATGTTTAAATTAAAACACACCTTTGATGATTCATGAAATCCATATACTGTACAGATGCATGGTCCACATGATTCAGTTTAATGTATCAGAAGGGGGAAAATCATAAATATAGAAAACACCTGCAAAGTTCTTTGCCTGACGAGAGCTCCATTCATTCCCTGCAGGTGAGTTTGGACGCCAGGTGGAGGAGAAGGAAGCCTTGGTGTCCCAGTTGACCAGAGGCAAGCAGGCCTACACCCAGCAGATTGAGGAGCTCAAGAGGCTTGTTGAGGAGGAGGTCAAGGTGAGGCTCTAAAACAAGTTGAACTATGGAGTCAGGTTCACCAACTATGTCAGTAACTTAATGTGACTATTAGACACAGTTTCTCTCTTATTGAGTCCTTTTTTCGTAGTGTCTTGTTTAGTTTGTCATGGTTCCTCCTATTCTATATGTATGTTACTTATTTCATGTAGTTTTTGATGACTCAATGAAATATGAACTTGAAAGTATACATTTGTGTAGTTATCAGTAAATAGAACTAGAACGCTCTCTTGTTTTCTTCTCCTCCCAGGCTAAGAACGCTCTGGCGCACGGTGTCCAATCTTCTCGCCATGACTGTGACCTGCTGAGGGAGCAGTTTGAGGAGGAGCAGGAGGCCAAGGCAGAGCTGCAACGCGGCATGTCCAAGGCTAACTCTGAGGTGGCTCAGTGGAGATCCAAGTATGAGACTGATGCCATCCAGAGGACAGAGGAGCTGGAGGAGGCCAAGTAAGTCCATGGAACCAGAAGGCCTTCCCCAAGAGACATTATATTGAGTTCCTGTTGGGGAAGTAGGTTGCTAAGAACCCCGATTTCAGGCTCCTTATGGACCTTCTAAACTTTCCAAACTGTCCATCAGGACAGAGCACCTTTACAATGCCTCTTTTGTCCCAAACAGGAAGAAACTGGCTCAGCGTCTCCAGGAGGCTGAGGAGACCATCGAGGCCACCAACTCCAAGTGTGCCTCTCTGGAGAAGACCAAGCAGAGGCTGCAGGGAGAGGTGGAAGACCTCATGATTGATGTTGAGAGGGCCAACGCATTGGCCGCCAACCTGGACAAGAAGCAGAGGAACTTTGACAAGGTGAGAAAGATTATACCACAACTATGTTTGATGTGTGAAAGGATAGTTAATTGGCAATCATTGGTTCAAATGCGTTACCGTATGGCATGGAAGAGGGACCTGAATCAGCAGTTGGAGGGGTTTAGAACAATTTTGACACATCCTACTATTGTGTTGTTGGGTCATACTGTAACTACCTCAATGGCAACCGTAGGCATTATCATTTTCTAACTGTAATTCTAACATTGGCATCAGTGGTAAAGGCTGCTTTGATACATGCTTCCTCCTATTGTAGGTTCTGGCAGAGTGGAAGCAGAAGTTTGAGGAGGGTCAGGCTGAGTTGGAGGGAGCTCAGAAGGAGGCTCGTTCTCTCAGCACAGAACTCTTCAAGATGAAGAACTCCTACGAGGAGGCTCTTGACCAGCTGGAGACTCTGAAGAGAGAGAACAAGAACTTGCAACGTGAGCTAAATGCAGTGCATGATGCAGCATTGAGTATTCTACAGTATTTTTCACAGAACAACTCAAAGTAGTGGAAGGAACTGTTTCTCATTTATTTAGTCAATTGTGCTGTGGATTGGTTATGTTCATGTAAAATGTTTCTGTTTCAAATCACAGAGGAGATCTCTGACCTGACCGAGCAGATCGGAGAGACTGGCAAGAGCATCCATGAACTGGAGAAGGCCAAGAAGACAGTGGAGACAGAGAAGGCTGAGATCCAGACTGCGTTGGAGGAGGCTGAGGTACTTCCAAAATTTGACAAGAAAAGAAGGATACAGTTTTATTTGGAAATAATGAATATTGTCAGGGTTCTTATATAACAAAGAGATTACTTCCATTTATTCAGGGAACACTGGAGCACGAGGAGTCCAAGATCCTGCGTGTGCAGCTGGAGCTGAACCAGATCAAGGGTGAGGTGGACAGGAAGCTGGCAGAGAAGGATGAGGAGATGGAGCAGATCAAGAGAAACAGCCAGAGGGTGATTGAGTCCATGCAGAGCACCCTGGATTCTGAGGTCCGCAGCAGGAACGACGCCCTGAGAGTGAAGAAGAAGATGGAGGGAGACCTGAACGAGATGGAGGTCCAGCTGAGCCACGCTAACCGCCAAGCAGCAGAGGCCCAGAAGCAGCTGAGGAATGTGCAGGGGCAGCTCAAGGTACTGAAAATGTTAGAGAGGAACATAAACCTCTTTCAGGCTAGTACTGCACATCTAGATTGGGTCATCCCCTAGATTTGAAGCTACAGTATGTAACTTGTACACTATGAGCCTGATACAACCTATCTGAGTACGCCCACATTCCCATAAGAAAGATAGAAGAATGCCCTTTGTTGGTGATTGGATCTTGTTCAAGCATGCACACTTAAAACCAGGTGTGGCCACACCTCTCCAAACGTTTTTTCCCCATAGATACACCGATATACAGACAGAGCTGCTAGAGTATTAGACAACAAAGATTGTGTTTAGTAAATAAGATATCATATCTGTGTTTCTAGGATGCCCAGTTGCACCTGGATGATGCCGTCCGTGCCGCAGAGGACATGAAGGAGCAGGCAGCCATGGTGGACCGCAGAAACGGTCTGATGGTGGCTGAGATTGAGGAGCTGAGAGCGGCTCTTGAGCAGACAGAGAGAGGCCGCAAAGTGGCTGAGCAGGAGCTGGTGGACGCCAGTGAGAGAGTGGGACTGCTGCATTCCCAGGTGCTAACACACATACACAGATAAAACCAAGGAATATTTATAATGGAACATATTTTTGAACTTATCATTGTTTCATCCTTCCAGAACACCAGCCTGTTGAACAGCAAGAAGAAGCTTGAGTCCGACCTGGTGCACGTGCAAGGAGAGGTGGATGACACCATCCAGGAGGCCAGGAATGCTGAGGAGAAGGCTAAGAAGGCCATCACTGATGTGAGTCTGGATAAGTTTAATCTGTATGTCTCTTTCACCCTCATCACACTGTACTGTTTGCTAACCTATCTACTTTTACCAGCCATAACAGCTATGCTGATTTACCTAGCAGTACTTCTCCACCTCACCCAAGCTGTGTTCTGTGGTTGCAGGCAGCCATGATGGCTGAAGAGCTGAAGAAGGAGCAGGACACCAGCTCTCACCTTGAAAGGATGAAGAAGAATCTTGAGGTGACAGTCAAGGACCTTCAGCATCGTCTGGATGAGGCTGAGAACCTGGCCATGAAGGGTGGCAAGAAGCAGCTCCAGAAACTCGAGACCAGGGTGAGTTCATAGCAGCGGTAGAATTACCATTTTTATTAGAGTTGCCTTGAATGGGGTAAAATGTTTTTATAGCATGTAATTTATAAAATCTTCTCAATAACCTCATGTTCTCCATGCAGGTGCGTGAGCTGGAGGGAGAGATTGATGCTGAACAGAGGAGAGGTGCAGACGCAATCAAGGGAGTCCGCAAGTACGAGCGCAGAGTCAAGGAGCTGACATACCAGGTAACAACACTCACTCCAATACACTCCGTCATACATATAGCATTTCTCTGTGTGTGTGTGTGTGTGTGTGTGTGTGAACATTATATGTTTTAATTTCCTATCTGCTTCAGACTGAGGAGGACAAGAAGAACATGAGCAGACTCCAGGACCTTGTGGACAAGCTGCAACTTAAAGTGAAGGCCTACAAGAGACAGGCTGAGGAGGCTGTAAGTCATACACTAAAGAGTTCCACCTGGATTGCAGGATTTTAAACTGAAATCACAATGTTTGAGTTCCATTGAAACCTTTAACTAGGGGTTCCGTCCGTGTCAAACACTTGAACTTGATTGAGTTTGCCATTTATAAAGGAAAAAGTGCAGTAGTCAAATGTAAGCCCACCCTCAAATCAAGTAGTTATCATTTTAAATGAAATGTTGTGCACCTTACTACCAAGTAAAATGCAAATTCACTGAGGAGTTATCCTCCTATAAACTTGATGGCCATTCTGCAACAATCTTCAAACTTTGGATGCTGATGTGTCCCTCTCAATATCTCCCAGGAGGAGCAAGCCAACTCCCACATGTCCAAGTTCAGGAAGGTTCAGCATGAGCTGGAGGAGGCTGAGGAGCGTGCTGACATTGCCGAGTCTCAGGTCAACAAACTCAGAGTCAAGAGCCGTGACTCTGGAAAGGTAAAGACCTGATGTTCCATCAAGGCCTGAATCATGTCCTACTGGAACTTCAAACACTACTTCCAAGTCATAGTTAAGGAAAAGTGTACAGTATTTTGTCTAGACCTTTTCAGACATCAACCATACTTTTCTGTCAAAATTAGTTAAAACTCAAAATGTATGTTTCATACAAGCTGGTAAATAATAATGGTATTTTTTTTTTTTTTACTTTCCTTCTTGCAGGCAAAGGAAGCTGAATAAACCTGGCACCTGTGTCAACACATTGCTATGGCTCATAAAATATGATTGTCATGGTGAACATTTGAACATCTTCTGAAATAAAACAAGCAGGCCTGCACCTAATGAATGTGTGGATTTGTGACAAGAACAGCTCAATAGTGTACACAAATATGTAGGCTGGCTATTCAAGCACCATTATTGCAGCTTCTTTATAGCTTCACAAAACACCGCCAGTTACAAAAAAGCAACTCTTTTCAACATTCAACTACAAACACAGAATACTCCCCTGGAAATGGATGATCAATATCACCAACAGTTTTGCAATGACTGTCATGCCATTTTGGCTTGGTGAGGTTGCATTTTCGGTTCTCAAATCATCATTAGCTGTGACTCGTGAACCAATTACTCTGAGAAACTGGCATACTGAGATGTTGGGAGGAAATTAGCCAATCAGCATTATAGTGGGGTGTATTAAGGGCGGTTGTGACAGTTTTAGAATTTCTGCCTCATGTAATCTTTCTTGACATAAAAAAACATTGCCCAGCACATGATACACATCTATAATCCTCAATCAATCAAATCTATCAAAGCTTTATTTGTATAGCGCATTTCATACCCAGAGGCAACACAATGCGCTTTACAGAGAACAAGGGAGGTGGGCATACGACCCACCCCTACATATTCCAAAGGGAAGCAAAAAAACTATCACCCGGGGGCCAGATAAGTGAGCTGTAAAAATTCTTCCCTGACCCCTCTCAACAAGGCAATCGAGCAAGCTCCTGGAGTATGTTTGTCTACCGGCTAAGAACATTTATAAAGCAATAAATTACATTTGAGTAAGAGAGGTTAAAACCATCATAGGAGAGACCTGGCAAATACTGGTGTGTGTTTGCTATGGCCCAGGCCTAAAGCCAGAAGTGGGCTGGTGTACGTGTGTGTTAACACTAGCAGCGCCAAGCATTTGAAACTTACCAGCTTCGCCGGGGAGTGGGTCAAATGCCCCCTCAGTCTTTAGAATGGGAGGCTGTTACTGACGCACAATGGCCGCTAGATGGCGCTCGTGTGTGTGTTTGCGACACCAAATGCGGCTGTATCGGCTTGGGCTACAAATAGATACACCTGTGTAGAAAGAAGAGGGTCGTGTCTGGGACTACATTTTCCCAAGCCCTATTATCAAATAGAAAACACTTGAAAAATAAGAACACATTGGCGCAGTATGATGTAGGCATATTCACCTATTGAGCAATTTATGGATGAATTCTATATTTACTCAGGCCCGGTCGGATTTCTGGCTAAGCAGCTGGGGTAGGCTTGTGTTGCAGTTTTACCACATTAGTTATTATTTTCGGAATTTGAGCTGAAGGCATTTTTTTAGCAAGCGAGCAGTATAGCCCGTCATGCAGCCAGCACCAGCCAGCGAACTCACGAAACAATGGAGGGGAGGACTTTGATGAACTGATTATATATCGAGAATCCACACAGGCACGTTCACGCCCAAAACTGCAAACATTTCAATGGTGAATAGCACCCGGCGTACATTACGACAGTGATGAGTAATGAGTAATTGCGGCAGATAGGCATGGACAACCCGCGACATCAGCGGCTCATGAATGAAACCCAGTTGCTGGCGGCGGAGGCAACGCTTCAAATGGACTTCCCAACTCCCAACGCAAGCTATGCGAGCAACGCGACGCAACTGAACCATACGCAATTATGGCACAACGGTGCTACAGAGGGACGTGCTCCTCGGCCTCGGAAGCCGACGCTCCACGTCGCCACTAAACGGAGGACCGGAGAGGACGACGCGGGCAGCAGGTAGCAAAAAACGCACCAACACGGACATGAGCACGGAACGCAAGAGCAGAGAACTCGGAAGCAGCGAGGACATCGCGGGCAGCAGGTAGCAAAAGCACCAAAACACAAACATGAGCACGGAACGCAAGAGCAGAGAACGCGGAAGCAGCGAGCGCGCAGATACGAGCGATCAGCAGTAATGGCAAGAGCGAACAATGACGTGTTTTGACAGCTTAAATACATGCGCTCTAGGGAGCTGAACCAATGCTATGACAGCTGACAGTCAGCAGGTGGGTTGCGTCATACGGGGTGTGACTGATTAGCCTCTGCCGTTGACATTTCGTGCCTCACCTGAACGGGGGCTCACACGCTTGCGTTTGATGCGTCAACTTTGACGGATGCCATTCACTTTCAATGGCTGCAGCCGAATGGCATTCTGGTTCCGTTGTTGTCCCGGTGCGTTGCGTTGCCTGCGTTGCTAGCGTCGAAAGTTAAAACATGTTCAACTTTCAGATGCGTTGCCGGAGCTGCCGACCAATCAGATGTCTTGACGGAGAAAGACGTCATCGCAAGGCGGGATTTTCACATTTTTCGATACCAAGATGGAGGACAATCGCTGTTTGAATTGTTTGTTTTCAGGATAGGATGTACCCAATACCTGCGGGCACCACGTTCACGTTGCCTCAACCACAATGCATAAACGATCGCCACACGTTCGACCAGATTAGCATCCATGACAGCACTAAACGAAAAGCCGGGTGGGTTTTCAAAATAGTTCGCGCTAGCAGGATCGGAGAATATACTCGGCTGTTGCGAGCGCAGTTTTGGACAATGTGATTGGTTGTTGTTGCGTGCGGCAGCGAAAGTGAATGGCATCCGTCAAAGTTGACGCATCAAACGCAAGCGTGTGAGCCGGGCGTAAGTAGGCCTACGTCGGAGACTTCATTTTTTGATCTATATCTACAATGTCATGAAAATTGTCTTTTTTTTTCATGAACATTGGAGATTTATTAAGCGAGTATTTGCAGTAGTACTGTTTACAGTAAAACTTTTTGATGCACGGTGGGCTAAATTTTTTATATTTCAAAAATCTGTGAAGATCTTTTGTGGAGGACAGTCTGAAGATGTAGTGTAGCAATTGGGGTGTCAATTGAACAAAAAGTGTGGGAGGAGTAGAGTTTGATAAGTTTTCCAGTTTTTGAGAAACAGTGATGGACTTCATAATTCCTGCCAGGTCAACGCATATGGAAGTTTCTGCTCACTTGGGCCTACATTTTGGTGGTGGCTGCAAAGTGATAACATGTACGACAGATTTGTTATGACCATCTAAAGTTTTCAACTTTAGACGGTTGCTGTAGCGCCACCATCAGGACTATTAGCCCAATGTCAGTTGAGGACTTCTAGCATAGGACTGGACCATGTGCAAAGTTTGGTGATTTGTCATGCATGGGAAGTCAGACTTCCTGCAGTAGGAAGAAGAAGATTCAGATTATAGCTGCTGCTCAGCACTGGGTCGGGGCCGGGCGGAGGAAGAGGAAGAAGGAGGAGACAAATGACAAATATATGAGGGTCTAAGTGTGCACATATACAAATTGGAACAGGCATGTTTTCCTGGAGATGGAACAAGGTTTGAGGTTGTGACATGGTCACAGCTCTTTTCTGTCCTGGCCACACAGTGAACTGCCCACCAACATCAGGACTGCTCATATTTCGCCATAGGCTCAAAACTCACCTCTTCAAGAAATACTATCAGGATTGTCCTTCTTAAGCACCTATTGTTTTTTTTAGTTATTTACTTTTGCACTTTAACTTCAGCACTAGATTATACTCTTACTCACTTGTTTAGAAAGGAGATACACTTGTGAGTTCTGCTGAATAGTAGCACACTAACTTCCTATGTTAAATGCAATTATTGTAAGTCAGTTTGGATAAAAGTGACAGCTAAATTACTAATGTAATTCAAACACCCAAAGACAACATGCCATGCTGTTGCTAACTAGCCAAATAATGAATCTTAGCTGTGTGTTTTTGAAAGTTGAAGATTGAGGGTGGATGTCGTATTATTGGTTGAATTTGGTTCAGTCAAACTACAGTACTGTAACCAAGCACACATTTTGTTTTACATGAAAACATGATTGGATTTTGATAGAATACTGTGGCAACTCGGGGCCCTCACAGCCCAAAATGGCTGCCTGTGCACAATGTGGCCGATAGCTGTGGGACTACAGCTCCCAGAACCCCACAGGCTGTGGGTTAGAGAGCTAAATGACTACCTGGGCTGATTGTCCATACCTGCCTCAGATCAGCAATCAGCCTCATCCCCTCACCAAAAACTGGAAAACCAGACAGAAGAAGCTTCTGAGAAGAGGGGTGAGGCAAACAGCATGATGCCTCGTGTGGATTTAGTTTCATTTGTAACACTAAGTTTATTAAAGAGACAACCTCTGGCTATTTTCTGCAACTTGCTTCCCTTGTCTCTGTGTGCCACTGCCATTTGTGGTCTTTCCAGTCGCCTCGGTTGCCACAATACAAAGAAACTATCAATTCTACAGCTTCTCATCATGGAGCACATGGAGGTAAAAACAGAACTCTCTCTCAAACATGAGAAAGAGAAGAACCAAGTTCTTAGCAGATCTCCTCAGCTGAGGTGACAGATGTTGCTCTGTACTACTGTGATCTGCAGCCCACAGTGACAGGAAACAGAAACACTATGCATAAGGCTTTCCCATTCAAGAGCGTTCATATCTTCAAATCATACAATACATTTCTCATCAACTTGAGGTGTCAGAGAAGGATATCTGCCCACGCCTCTGTTGTTTGCATTTATTATGAAATTCTAATTGATCAATCGTGTCTATGTAGGCATTTACTTTAGCTCCAGGAAATGGTAATTGAAATGACATTCACTAATCATAATGTAAGATGTACTATACAGTAACATACTGTAATATTCTATTCTAATATATAAAAGGGAAGATTAAATGCAATTCTGAATCACACAGTAGCAGCTACTCTTTTTTGGGGTGAGGTACAGTAAACCCTTTTTCTCAGTCGACAAACATAACATCTAACTCTGTTACAAAGGCAGAACTCTATTTGCATGTCACTTGTTCTTATTATGACCTCGGGTAGCATTTTAGTCATTTCTCATTTATTTAAACATTACACATCTTTACATATATTTCATTGGCATATTATGGTTATGGTCTGGAACAACTTACCTCAGGGATTCAAGGATCTTTTCTTGTCATATGAACAAGATAAAATGCCCTAAAACTTTAAATGCTTATCTGACATTCTATTCTGCTCCATTGCAGAACGGAACCCATTTTGCAATAAATAATTAGATCCCCATTAAAAGGAAGAATTCTCTTTAAAACCACATTTCAATATCTCAATATCAATGGCAGATTTGTACATGTACTAGCTTAACATAATCATGCAGCATTTCCCATACACCATCAGACAATAAGAAATATGACTCTAAAAGAGCTCAAGAATAAATATACAGTAACAGCATGATAATGGCATTTTTGTCACTGCATGAATATTCATGAAGCAACTTTACTTATGGGGAGGAGCTAAACAGATGGGCAGGACATAGATGTTCCTCTGAAAGTTAGATTTCAGTATTCAGCATCCGTATTCAGTTTATTCTTCAACTTTAACCATGTTAGTCTTCTGGTCTATTGTTTTATTTTCAGCTCTGAAAGGTAATCAATAGTATTTATTTATGCACACCTTTGTATTTGTTATACAATAACAATACAGTTGCATTGTTGTAATTACTTCAATAAATGCAACTCACACTTTATAAAAACATTAGACTCAGCATTCATATTTACATTTGCAGGTGACACTTATGGGCAGACCATCCAGCCAAACCAACATGAAATCTATGGACAGGAGGGTCAAAACGTGACTCTGTCCTGCAACTACTCCTCAGCCAACAGTCTACTATGGTATAAGCAGTATCCAGGATCAGCTCCCCAGTACCTCCTGCTCATCATTCAGGCCAATGGGATAGAAATTAATAGAGATGAGCTCCTGGACTCTCGCTTCTCTGCTAAGCGGAACCAAGAGAAGACCCGTTTAGATCTGGAGATCTCCTCTGCTAAAGTGACAGACTCTGCTCTGTACTACTGTGCTCTGAAGCCCACAGTGACAGGAAACCCAGAAACACTGTACAAAAACCTGACAGGTGCCTGAGAGAGTACTTCTGGTCTAGTTCCCACAAGTGTTTGGAGATGTCAAGAGGAGTCTTGAGTACAGTACACAGTGTCAAATGGTTGATTATAAAACTTTTTCAAGCTTTGGGCATGCTACAGGTATAAATCCAATTCACCTGAGAATCTCTCAATGTTTTTGTAGGTCTGAGTGTTGAAGATACAATCACGCCAGATAGAGATGTAATGGAAGTTGTGAAGGGTACTACTGTTAACATCACCTGCAGATACAGCAGCTCTCTCATCAACGGTCTGTTCTGGTACCGTCAATATCCTGGATCAGCACCCCAGTTCCTCATTCTGGACTATGCAGGGACAAAAACAAACCCAATACCAGGACTGGACATTTATAATGTCAACGAACAGAAACGTGTGGATCTGATCATCTCCTCTGCTAAAGTGACCGACTCTGCTCTGTAGTTCTGTGAACTGCAGCCTACAGTGACAGGAAATCCACAGTCATTGTACAAAAGCCTTCCATTCCCCAGCGTTTCTTGATATCTCCCAAGCTGTGATACCAAGACCAACACAGTACTGTGTCAATGGGAGGAGCTAGAGGAAGTACTTTGTTGAAATACTTATATGAGTCTATGACCATTTGTCAGTCTTTCATACATCAGTAACAATGCTACTCTGTTTAATCTGGCTGCTCTCTACATTGAACATTGGTAAGTAACCCGCATTAATAAAACAATTAAGTATTTTATAACCATTTTGGGCATTTCAATACATGTGTGTAAATTGAGAACATTTTCAGAACTAAGACCTAGTTTAATATATTTCATAGCAGCAGCAGCAATAGTAGTAGTAGTAGTAGTAGTAGTAGTAGTAGTAGTAGTAGCAGTAGTAGTAGTAGTGGTAGCAGTAGTAGTAGTAGTAGTAGTAGTAGTAGTAGTAGTGGTAGTAGTAGTAGTGGAAGCAGTAGTAGTAGTAGTAGTAGTAGTAGTAGTAGTGGTAGTAGTAGTAACCCAGAAGTAGTAGTAGTAGTAGTAGTAGTAGAAGTAGTACTAGTAGTAGTGGTGGTAGTAGTAGTAGTAGTAGCAGCAGGAGTAGTAGTAGCAGTAGTAGTAGTAGTAGTAGTAGTAGTAGTAGTAGTAGTAGTAAAAGTAGTAGCTTTATTGATCCACATGGGAAAATTGCACTATTTCAGCATCAAAACACAATCAGATACAATTTTTCAACAACACATCTTCCAAAAATAGAACAAACTAACCTCCATTTCTAGAATGTTCTGATGATCTGATCACACCATTCACTGATGCAACAATGGCTTTGGAGGGAGACAACATCACTCTATCCTGCAACTACTCTGGCTCGGTAAACGTTGTCCAGTGGTATTGCCAATATCCCAGATCAGCTCCACAGTTCCTCATCATGGAGCACATGGACAATAAACCAGGATTCTCTTTCAAACATGCCTTGTCTGCAGTGTGTATTTTTATTGCACAGGGGTGGATTTGAACCCAGGTCTTCCGCGGGAATAACATTGTTCTAACCAGCTACGCCACCAAAAGGAGCTAAGAAGATACCTTTATGGGCTAATCAGATTCTCTGACACATTCCATGCTTACACTTTCTAGGTGTATACAGTGTGTGTGGTGTTAGTATGTCTTCCTTAGTCCTCTTGTTGGACATGATGGGCTCAATCTGTGCTCAGTGTCGTAGCCGAGCGTATTTCTTGAATACAGTATCTTCATGGGCTGATCCGTTTTCTCTGATGTCTGCCTGTACTTTCTCTGTGCATACAGTGTGTGTGGTGTTAGTCGCTTGTCTTGGCCATCGTGTTGGATTCCAAGGCCTTTACCCTGACCGTTATGCACTTAGGACATAGATAATGTACAGATGGGAGAGGTTTGCCTGGTAATAAAAATTACAATAACACTATTATATCCTTAAGGACCTTTCTTGCAGTAACTGAGTGAAATTCAGGACGAGCTCTAGCCAACCCTGCTTCCAGGGCCTTGACTGTAGAACTGGCCCATTGAGAAAAGTGCATAAGAGGTGGGCATTAGGGAGTGCATATACTGTAGATTCATGACTGCCATTGACTTGCATCTTTATGAGGCACGGTACTGGAATGTAACAGCAATGAAAAAGCGACAACGACTTGGCTTAGTTGGAATCGAACAAATTAAAAAGTGCAGAGAAACTTGAGGTTTTTCATCAGTGTTATTACAAAACATACAAGTGTGTGTGTTTTTTGTAGCACATTACAGTAACACAATCTCTTGGCATTATGATGCTACCCACAGTAGATACTGTATTTACTGTCAGAGTGGTAGTATTTGCATACTAGTTGTAGTATTGTTACAAACTAATCTATGATGGGCAGTAGCACAATTATACCCCACCCACCTACATGCTCATCTTCCACAAAATAAAACCGTGCTCTTACAGTACAGATTGCTTACACATATAGTATTAGTCCTAAAATCTGACATTAATATCATTTCAATTCATCCGATCCAGAACCATACAGAATGAATGTATCTTCAATGATTCCCAATGACATCCAGGAGAGGGAGACAAATAGCTTACAATACCACTTCAACATATTGACATTCTGATCAAGTTCTTACTGTGTGTAAACATATTGTTTACCTTTTATTTATATTTTACATTTTCAGGAGACTTTCAACTAAATATAGCCTATAGGTCTTACACAATTACTGTTTTATATGGGAGAGAATGACAGGATATATTCATACTTAAAAAAAAACATGATAACTCAATAAAATAAATGTGTTTAATGCCCAACCTTTTTTGGGGTGGGGCTTACAATGTCACAGATAAGAAAATGTGTTCATTTAACACTAGAAGAAGTGTTCAAGATTGAAGTACTCTGTATACAACTGACTCCCAAATTTAGCCATGATACAAATTCAGACATTTATTTTGCTTTCGGCACTTGCATGTAAGAAATCTACACAACATTACCAGAGTGATTTAATTTTCAGTTGCATCTTTTCCATTTATAATACACAGAAGCAGTCTTTCATACTGTAATTCTTGTCACCATTGAACTCTGAATAGTTCTAAAACAATAATTACATGTTGTATTTTGTAAGTGGTCTTTTGAAATTGAAATAATCACAACTAATTGAAATAATCACAACTAATCAATCTTTTTTTTTCCAGATGGGAGTAAAGGACAGGACATTAAACCAACCAAGGAGGTAGTATATGGGCTGACGGGTGAAAATATTACATTATCATGCAACTACTCATCTGCGGTCTCTCTCCAATGGTATCACCAAACCCCTGGATCAGCTCCACGCTTTCTCTTGTCAATCCTACACAGTTCTGGGTCAGACAGCAGGGCTGACGGAGTGGATCCTCGGCTGAAAATCAAACAGAATGTAGACAAAAGCCGTGTGGATCTGGATATCTCCTCTGCCAAAGTGAAAGACAGTGGCAAATGACAGTCACACTCAAAGCAATACAATATTCTGTGTTGTCTCTGTCTGGCAGATTGTTTCCTAGCAGGCTTAAGCCTACAGTGCTGTACATACCCATAGATCAATATGGGAACTGTCAAGATCACATCTGACACTTTCTCAAGTCAACCTGCTGATGATTTCAATCTTTCTAAGCTGCAAGGCTACAACCCCCCACAACATACTGTAGCTCAAATCATGCTCCAACCTCATTTATTTAGAAATGATGTACTGTATATATATAGGCTTTATCACTGACACTCAGACAGCTGAAATGTCTGCTCACTGAAACTGACAGTCAGACAGCCCAAATATCAGCTCAAGAGTTTTATTAATTTTTAGTATATCGTGAAGGGTCATAAAGTGAACCCTGCACCATGGCATTTTATGACCCTTCAACATGAATCGTTGCTGCATTTAATTCTGCTCCATGTAAATCTAGCTTCTCTCTCCAAAGGTCACATTTGAGCTTGCAAATACATCTTTGAATTTTTCTTGTTTTGAATAATTGTTTTAAATACTTCAGCTATTTGTAGCATTTATAGCATATTGCTGAATTTCCAAACATTAGTTTGTACAAATATTAAACATAAGGATTTCATGGCTCTGTAATATACACCAATGCACATATAGAAACTCGCATACATTAACTCTGCACACTCACTGTATATGCACTGACTAGGCAAGGCAAGGCAAGGCAAGTTTATTTATATAGCACATTTCAGCCACAGGGCAATTCAAGGTGCTTTACATGAGACATTAAAAGCATTAAAACAAAAAGCAAGACATTATAGACATTTAAAACAAAAGGCAGGACAAATTAAAAGCATTAAAACAAAAAGCAGGACAAATAGAATACAGGAATGAAAGTTACAGTGCAGTATACTGATAAACATAACTCCTCTTAGAAAGCAGTGGCAAAAAGAAAAGTCTTCAGGCTTGTTTTAAAAGAACCAAGAGTTGCAGCAGACCTGCAGTTTTCTGGAAGTTTGTTCCAGATATGTGGGGCATAAAAACTGAACGCTGCTTCTCCATGTTTTGTTTTAACTCTGGGGACAGAAAGCAGACCTGTGCCAGACGACCTGAGGGGTCTGGATGGTTCATAGCATATGAGCAGATCAGAAATATATTTTGGCCCTAGACCATCCAGTGCTTTATAAACCAACAGCAGTATTTTAAAGTCAATTCTTTGACAGACAGGAAGCCAGTGTAAAGACCTTAGAACTGGTGTGATATGCTCCACTTTCTTAGTCTTAGTGAGGACTCGAGCAGCAGCAGCGTTCTGAATCAGCTGCAGCTGTCTGATCGAATTTTTAGAGAGACCTGTATACATGCCGTTACAGTAGTCGATTCTACTGAAGATAAACGCATGGACAAGTTTTTCCAAATCCTTCTGGGACATAAATCCTTTGATCCTTGATATATTCTTCAGGTGATAGTAGGCTGACTTTGTAATTGACTTAATGTGACTGTTGAAATTCAGGTCTGAATCCATGGCTACACCAAGATTTCTGGCTTCGTTTGTGGTTTTTAGCATTACTGATTGAAGTTGAGCACTGACTTTTAATCATTCTTCTTTGGCTCCAAAAACAATTACTTCAGTTTTATTTTTGTTTAGTTGGAGAAAGTTCTGGCACATCCAATCATTGATTTGTTGAATGCACTTACTCAGCGCTTGTATGGGATTATAGTCTCCTGGTGATATGGTGATATACATTTGTGTGTCATCTGCATAGCTATGGTAACATATTTTTTTGTTTTCCATAATTTGAGTTAGTGGGAGCATGTACATGTTGAACAGAAGAGGCCCCAGGATGGAGCCTTGGGGAACTCCACAGGTCATTTTTGTCAGCTCAGATTTGTAATTGCCTATAGACACAAAATAGTCCCTGTCCTTTAAGTAGGATTCAAACCAATCTAACACTGTACCAGAAATTCCCAGCCAATTTTCCAGTCGGCCTAGTAGTATGTTGTGGTCTACCGTGTCGAACGCAGCGCTGAGATCCAGTAATACTAAGACTGAGATTTTGCCATTATCTGTGTTTAAATGGATGTCATTATATACCTTAATTAGAGCAGTCTCGGTGCTGTGGTGTGGTCGAAATCCTGACTGGAAGACATCAAAGCCATTACTTAGTGCCAGGAAGTTATTCAGTTGTTGGAAAACAACCTTTTCAATTATTTTGCTTAGAAATGGGAGGTTTGATATGGGCCTATAATTGTTCATTTGTGAGCTGTCTAGATTATTCTTTTTTAAGAGTGGCTTGATGACTGCAGTTTTCAGGGTTTGTGGGAACACACCTGAAAGAAGAGATATGTTTACTATTTGTAATAAATCAGAGGCCGTGCAGTTGGATACAGTTTTGAAGAAGTCTGTAGGTAGAACATCAAGGCAACAGGTGGAGGATTTCAGATATTGTACACTACACTACACTACTTTTTGTATATTGTTTTTTTATTATGTTGTACTTTGTTTATCCTATTTAGCACTAATGTATATAAGAATTTGTAAACACAGAGCACGATCTACAAATAGTTAAAATCCACAAACAAACTCTTCATGATCCACAAATATATAGACGATTTACAAATAGGTTTGAAATCAGCAAACAAACTCATCATGATTCACAAATAGAATTCAGTGACTTAACAGAATTTGAATGAGTGCAATTAGATTTTTCTCATTTGTTTTCAGACTTTTGACACTATTGTCCCACTCTTTTATGGTGTAAAAAATCTACAAATGCCCTCTTCACTAACAAACAAAGACAGTCTAACTTGTATTTTCAAGCCACTTATTCAAGAAACATGTACAAATTGTGTGCAATACTCAGCATTCAAGTGTCAAATCTGTGTTTGCGGATCACAGTGTATTCGTGGACCGCCTTGCGCAAGTTTTAAAGTGTCAAATCTGTGTTTCTGGATCACAGTGTAATCATGGATCGGCATGCATTTGTCTACGGCTGTGTCCCAAACGGCTAGGGAGGCATCAAGTCATGTCCCAATCGAATATTTACAACTATGCTACCTCCTGCGGTGCCTCCGACTGGGCAGATTTTGAAGTCAGCACAGATGTATCCTTCGTTGGTCAAGATATCCCACAAACCCATGCTCCCACTCCACAGCTCCGATCAAAAGAGCAATTTTGGAGAGCAATTTTGTGACTGCGACTGTTAATATGTCACTTAATAAAATGTGAATGTTTTCAGACGAGAAAGTAAAATTTGGCCAGTTCATCAAAATAACCCGTTTATATATCTGATCTGACGTTTGTTTTCCTCTTCTGTAGGCTACCGTTAAGTTACAGCAGTTGGCTAGGCTACGTTAGTTACATAGACAGTAACGTCAGAACAAATAGTTGTAAACAAGTTGTAAAATTATTTGGGGACCAATATCTTTGGCTAGCTACGTAGCTAAAGTAACTAGCTTACTATATTGTTGTCTTAGAAGTTGTAAAAGGGGAAATCTCTGGGTTTCTTTTGAGTATTTAAAAATATTTTCGAATCTCCAAACAGGTTAAACAACGCCCCCTCCCCAATCAGGAATGGCTCCATAGCCACGCCCCCAAAACGTATGAACGCGCGCCGGCTGACTAGCGAAGCGAATTCATTGACATCAAATTCGCCGCAAAGTATGAATCCTGTAGGGTTTATTGATCATTTTATGAAATCCATTGACTTGTATTGAAGCGACCGTTGTAGATGTGTAGATCAATCCGCAGAGGGGATTCAGGAAGCGGAACTACTTACGGTAGCTATTGTTATTGTTTGTGTTGCTAGGCTACCTAATTTGCGGAGGTTTACACACGTATGTGCTGCGACTAAATAGTTCTATGCTAAATATTTTAAAAAGCCTTTCCAGATGAACTAGAATTTTACTTTATGGCGAATTATATGTCAGAACGCCAACTAACACCTTGGTGAGTTTCTTGTCTTTGAAATTGAGAGTTTAACATGTTTTTTGAATGATTTTTCACTGTGTCCACTAGGGATGTGCACGGTTAACCGAGTACTTGAGTAGGCGATCTGCTAGTCGGAAAATAAACACTACTCGGTTAATCTAAAGACTATACAATATGGCATTTTTGGCCGTGAAAGCACGCATTTCTGAGCGCCTGTGCCCTTTTTCAATTGTTACCAAAGAGGTAACAGAGGTAAAGAGTCTTTATTCGAGCGCTCCGGCTTTTTGAAAACATTGCCATCTCAACTTTTCAGAAAGCCGCTGCCAACATCACTGCGGCTCTTTCAGGCAACCAATGATCAGATATTAGATAGGGCATGACTCGTCAGCTGTCTGGGGATCCCGGGGGACCCCCATGCCTGGCTATTAAACGGAATATCTGAAAGTGCACCAATCGTAAAAATAATAAATGCAGCCAGCTGTCAGGGGCAATGATGACTGATTACTAGTTGACTACTGTCTAGCCAGCTAACTGGTTACGTTTAAAAGCTATATTTATTTACATGGACACAGTTCTTGGGTGCAAAGTTACGTGGTCACGAAAACTAGCAATAATTAGGCCATGGGCTTGCTAATGCTAGCCATGGATCGGTTTTCCGTACTGTTAAGCATTTTCGGATCAAACTACACCGTGGTTTTGCATAGTGTTAAAGCATTTGATCGAGCCTCAGACTTTCAAACCTGTTACAGCGTAGGTAGCCTATGAGAGAACTAGCGAGTATAGCCTATATATATGCCACTTCATTTGTTTTGTTTTGACAATGGTACCGGGTCTCTGATTTTGTTTATCTGCATACTGTGCATAGTAGGCAGTGGTGTGAGTGGACTTTGTACTCTGGCTCCACGCAGCACTCCCATCATTTTGCAGTAGGCTAATCCTGTTGGTAATGAGCCCTGAGGTGGTGCTGAAAAAGACAGCGAGTACCAGCACAGATCCATGTGCGTATTATGGATGCGCATCGAAAACCGATTCTTGTTGAGAACCGGTTCCCAGTGAATCGATTCCTTGGAATCGTTGGCCAAAATCCTTAACGATTCCGCCATCAATTCCTGTCGTTGCTGCGCATGTGCGATGGCGTCGCACGCATGATGCCTTGTTTTGTTTTATTAGACCGCGGTAGAAGAAGCCAGCAACATGTCGTCTAGGCATAAATGTTCGGAAGTGTAGTTACATTTCACGCGACAAGATGACAACACGGCCACTTGCAATGCTTGCAAAAAACGTATATCATCAAAGGGGGAAAATACTCCAAATATGCAAAAACATTTGGCCCAGGCCCCCAGGATTCGAAATCTAAAGTGAAGCCCTATTGAACCGCGCCATCTTGGCAAATTTGTAGTCATTTGGCTATTTCCAGTGACTTTTGTACTTGCGCAGTTGTGCTTTTCTGTCCTACGCGAGTCCACAAACAAGTTCACGTTTATGTGAAATGCAATGAAATGAAAACCGTCTTGCATATTAACCTGTTGTTGTCAAATATATCCATTGGAGACATTATTTTTTTATCCAGGTATCTTAGTTTTAACAGGTTAATTATAGCTGAACATGTTTTGTTTGCTAGTAGATGGTATTCATTCTGTTTGCGATAACGTTATTGCAGCCAGGCTAAATTCCTCCAGGGAGCCAGTGACAGGCGAGTTGAAAAGCTTCACTCCCCGCCAGCAGGAGCTTTGGCTGCTGCTACCGCATCTCGGATAACCCGCTGAGTTTGTGGCTGCTATTTCACATTCGATCACTCCAGTTTATCACCTTATCCCACTACCATTTCAACTATGCACCGGAACCCAACCTATATCTGAACGATTGATTCATTATTTGCTTGGGAGAGTGTGTATGTTGTATTTGACTGTGAAGACCGGTGGTAAGGCTGTGTGAGTGTCTCACATACGCATGGAAATGTGCCAGTGAAAGTCAGGCGGGTGCAGCTCTGCCCCTTACCCTGTCCTTGTCGGCTGAGGCCTGCGTGGCCGACTGCAACATTTTCAGCAGGAGCACGTCCGACAACTCCTCCTGGAAGTCCACTCCCACACACTCCCTGAGGGGGAGGGAAGGAGGGAGAAAGAGAGTGGGAGAGAATAGCAGAGAGAAAAAGAGGGAGACAGACAGAGGAAGGGGCACAGGTTCAGTGTATGACATAGAGAAACATCAGCTGAACAGAGAGCGTGACAGATACAGTAAACAGGGAAATAGCGTTCTCACTTGTTGACTTGAGGGGAGTATTCTGTACTGGGGGGGACGGGGGGGGGGACGAAAGAGGCCACATTCTGCCTATTACAAGGCAATCTACCATCAAAATTATTTTGAAGCTTTAAGGTTTAAAAAAAAAAAAAAACGACATTGAGCTGCTTTAATGGTAAAATATGCAAGCTGCTGGTAGACTTGCTTCCCTCATTGATAATGGTAATCTATTTGAACATTATATTCAGTCACTTGGTTGACTAGCTTAGACTTTACCTCATTTAATTAATACTAAAATTATAAATTGAGTCCTGTGTCAACCTGCCTAAAGCTACTGTCTGGTTGAAATTAGCCTGTTACTGTCTCTGATCTGGATCTATCTTGTGTATTGCTGTGTTGTTCTATGTTGTTCTGTGCCGTGAGCTACTGGATACAATAGATAGAATTTCCCCAAGGTGATTAATGAAGTATCTATCTATCTATCTATCTATCTATCTATCTATCTATCTATCTATCTATCTATCTATCTATCTATCTATCTTAAGTATCTATCTATCTTAAGTATCTATCTATCTATCTATCTATCTATCTATCTATCTATCTATCTATCTATCTATCTATCAGGTGCTCTAGCACTGTTTTCAATAGGTAGGTAAACTTAGGTATGGCTGCCACTTTGCACACATTACCTTTCTCATGTTTGTGATGTTGTTCTTGCATATGCAAATAAAACATAAATCAACGTGAAAAGAAATGCATGGAGATTCAAGCTTAGCTTATCTTAAACGGTTTATTGCCAGATATGGTTTTTACATACTATGAATTTGCTACGGTCTTGTTGGTGCATAACAATAAAAATAACAAGATTCATATTCAGATCAGTTTATTGCCATGGCAGTTTACATATACTAAGAATTTGTTTAGGTCGATGGTGCATACACTGATGGAGAACATTAGACATGGTGCAGGACAGGACATTGCAAAGACAGGACAGGGCAAATACAAAATACAATAATATAATGTATAAGAATGTATAATAATATATCCACAAAAGAAAAAGTACAAATGCAGAATACACAATATACACAGAACACATGAGTGTGGTGTGAGTATACATGCAGTGATAAGACAGAATAGTGCAAAATACAAGTGGCAAAAACAATTAAATACAATACATTACCGTCGTTTACGCTTGTAGTAGCAGCAGACGTTTTTATCCAAAGCGACTAACAATAATTGCATTTAACGTAGGAAAAGGCAATGTACTACTACTTGCCAGAACTCACAAGTGTGTCTCCTTTCTAAAACAAGTGACTAAGAGCATAATCTAGTGCTGAAGGCAAAGTGCAAGAATAGCAATCTAAAATACAATAGGTGCTTACGAGGGAGGATCGTTGTAGTACTTCTTGAAGAGATGAGTTTTGAGCCTGCGACTCTGCTGTCCTGACGTCAGTGGGCAGTTCATTCCACCACTGCGGGGCCAGGACAGAGAAGAGCCGTGACCATGTCGATCGACCGCAGGAGCCTCGGAGTGACGGGGCAACCAGTAGCCCCGAGGTAGCAGAGCGTAGGGGTCAGGAGGGGGTATAGGGTTTGACCATTGCCTGGAGGTAGGAGGGGGATGTTCTTTCCTTGCCCTGTAGGCTAGTGCCAGAGTTTTAAACTGTATGCGAGCTGCTGCAGGGAGCCAGTGTAGGGAATGGAGAAGGGAAGTTGTGTGGGAGAACTTTGGGGTGGTTGAATAGCAGGCGAGCAGCAGCTTTCAAGCTCCAGGACTTTAATGGCTGATGCCATTAAATACTATATATACAGTGCAATTAACAATATGTACAAAATAATGTTCAAAATACAACTGTGTCAGAGGGAGTCCCAGGGCCTTGTTGATGAGGCCTACTGCAGCTGAGAAGAAAGTGTTTTTGTGCTTAGAGGTTTTGATCCTGATGGACCGCATCCTCCAGCCAGAGGGGAGTGGTTCAAAGAGTTTGTGAGCAGGGTGGGAAGGGTTGCCACAATCCTTCTTGCCTGCTTCAACCGTCTGGGGATTTGAAGGTCCCTGGTTCGTTTGCAGCTCCTCCTAACAGTGTGTCAAAGTGTCCTTGAGCAAGACACTGAACCCTAAAATTGCTCCTCGAACACGGCTGAAAAGTCTGCCCATTGCTTCTAGCCTGGATGGGTCAAATGCAAAGGACAATACCACCAGTGACTACACTGATGTAACATGATGTAGGGACATCATGCAACAGTGTGGACACAATGAATTAGGGATAATGACATAACATATATTTCACTTGGGCCTAGATTTTTCCAGCATGCCAATATTTTTAATGGATAGCTTGCCCAATATTAATTTAGTGTATTGGAAGTTTAGTGAGCAGGCCGATTCTTGAGACCTGGGCATCAAGCTATGTCTTATGACATACAGAAGACCTTGGTGTGACCTTCAGTCACAGGAGGTCAGCAAGAGAATATGTTAGATACCTTGTTTTACCTTTAATTGTGTTTTTACTGCTTGCTTTTGACTTGTAAATGGTCTGCACTTATATAGCGCTTGTATCCAAAGCGCTTTACAATGAAGGCCTCTCATTCACCCATTCACACACACATTACACCAATGGCGGCAGCTGCCATGCAATGTGCTAGCCTGCTCATTGGGAGCAATTTGGGGTTCAGTGTCTTGCCCAAGGACACTTCGACATGTCGTCAGGAGGAGCCGGGATTCTAACCGGCGACCCTACGATCATTGGACAACCCGCTCTACCATCTGAGCTACAGCCTGCCCCTGTACAGCACTTTGGTGCTGGTAACGTGAGTTGTTTTTCAATATCAATCAATCAATATCCTTTATTTAACAAGGTAAAAAACTCGTTGCGATTAAAAACCTCTTTTCCAAGAGCGACCTGGCCAAAAATGGCAGCATAAAAACATGGTTACAACAAAACACACAAACAGGTAAACTACAGTCAAGCACACAATAGTAAGATTACACGACAGGGCAATCACAGGAGCCAAGAGAGCTCATTTCTCTTTCCTTTAAAACCGACTTGAATTCCCCCAAAGTTATGAGATCTGATAATTTTAAGTCTCTGCACATCGTTCCAGGTAGCGAGGGCAGAAAATTTAAAGGCCTTTTTACCCAGTTCAGTTCTGACTCTTGGGACCTGCATCAGAATGATATCCTGAGAGCGCAGGACATACTGACTAAGGTTCCCACACATATGTGAATGCAAATATGTAGGGAGAAGCCCAAGAATGAATTTATAAATAAAAGTGAGCCAATGAGAGAGTCTACGGACAGATAGAGATGGATATTTCGCAACAGCATACAAAGTACAGTGATGTACACAATAGCTGCAATCAGTAATAAAACGCAAAGAACAGTGATACAAAGTATCACATTTTTTCAAATACTGAGCAGGAGCATTCATAAAAAGTAGATCTCCATAATCTAACAGGGGTAAAAAGGTTGAAGTGATCAAGTGCTTCCTGACTTGGTGTGAAAAACACATTTGTTTCTAAAAAAGAAACCTAATTTAAGTTTCAGCTTAGAGACAAGTTTATCAATATGAGATTTAAAAGACAGTTTTTGAATGTGCTTTAGAAATAAATTTGACTTGACCTGACTTGACTTGTAACTGTCCATGTCAGTCACAAGTAAGCCTTGCACACCTACAAGCCAATACAACTTTCTTCTCTTCGGATAAACAGTTAGGCTGAAAGAGAAACAGGAGCAAACTGTATAGAGCTGGATGTGATTGAGTGAACTCATCTAGTTTATTCTAAGTATCATCGTCTAGGGGGATCTCATTCATCTAAATCCCTTGACCCAAAAGCTTATGCTGGGCTGCTTTGGATGATATTGCGGTCAAAACAGTTGTATGACTACTTAATGGCTGTCAGATACCGAGTCAGCATTTCATGGTAACTTGATTTGAGCTATTACAAAGGTCCCCAGGGTTAAAGTCTAATTTGGGAAATTATGTCACTCCCTACTTGGCCTTACAGTACTTCTAATGACTTTATAGAGGGGCTGAGGCTGGCATTGGCATTCTGTGGTTTAAATACCTGTTATAAATCTATTACAGCACCAATGTGAGACTTAGGGGTGAGTGACTACAGACGCAGGGGTGACTTATATGGCCATATAACTGTGCTTGACAAACAGCCTGCAAGTCAAAAGTGGATTCACTCATTCAGCAGTGCTGACATTTGCTTTTGCTTCAGTAGCCTCTTAACTTCTTAAAATAAAATGTCCATTAATCGCCTAAAGATTGTCAAGATAAAATGAGAGTGTTCACTTTCTTGGTAATATAAGAATTAAATTGATATTATGGAACTTTTCCATTTAGACACATTCCAGTCTATTCCAGTCAGTCCATTCTAGTTTATTGTATAATATAAAACATATATAAATAAAGATTTAGAAAACACTTCAAAATATTAATAAAAAAATAAAAAAAACACTTTCAAATGATAAAAGTGGCTCTTAGCCTTGACTACTAATATAGTAGACAATTTGCACAATGTAGCCTAGTAGTCATCGCTACTGGCGGGCACCCAAGGCTGATGGATGAATTGAGCCCAACAGAACAGTTTCAGGTTCCCGAAGCCAGAAAGCGCTAGCCAGCTCTCCGGGACTACAGATATAACTCTCTGACCATGCACAGTCACTTTCAAGCCATTACCAGGCTAAAACAGGGCATTTATCAACTCACATTAAGCAGGTACACAGAACTACATGTAATAAAACTCAGGTTGTTGTAAATGCATGCATACATCAGAATTGAACACAGAACATCAGGGACTTCCTACAATCGCTATGAAGATGGGTGCGCTGCCTGGTCAAAACTAACAGTAGGCCAATTGGAGGAATTACCTGCACTGACAGCCAAGACCTGGATGTGCTACCAACTCCACAGACTGTCACAATGGTTTTGAACAATACACTTTATTTAAAAAGCGGGACGAAAAAAACGAACAAATGTTAGCCAAACTCAACTGCTAAATACTGACCTTATTTTCTATTCTGTTTAATTATTTCATTGAGAAATCGCTGAGGAAATCATTCCAACTTTCAGGCTAGTCTGTCAGAGCACTAGTAGAGGTAGTTTTCTGCGCTCGCTAGCTCTCCCAAAGTGTATTGTTTTATCCAGTTTTCCCACTTGTATACCATATCTCCGCGTCTAAAATCGCACACTAACATTGGTGGTATCCAACAATTCGACTTTTGGATCCGACGCTTGGACCTCGAGCCCCAAGTCTAGATCGAACAGCTATGTTGCCGCTGCTAGCCAGCCCTAGCCAGCTCCCGACTGGGATAGCCTATTAGCCAACAGGGGACAGCCGTCCCCTGCCTCTCCAGTACCAATCCAACACACCGGAGGCAGTGCTTTGCTCCCAGTAGATTGTGTGAGTATTGCCAGCACTACTAGGTAAGTAGCCCCCACTCTCCCTGCTAGCACTGCTAAGTAAGCAGCCCCCACTCCCCCCCGCTAGCACTGATAGGTAAGTAGCCCCTATCTCCCTGTTAGCATTACTACGTAATTAGCACCCTCTCTCCCCGCTAGCATCGCAGGTTCATTGTGCTTTTCCAGTTATCCACTTGCATACCATACCTCCGTGATCAAAGTCGCGCACAAACATTGGTGGTATCTGAGAGTCCGACGTTTGGATCTCGAGGTTTGTTGTCTTTGGTTTTCGTTTGTTTTACAGTTTGCTGAGCAGGATTTACAAGCCAGCAGCTGAGCCTTGCTTTTAGCAAGTAGACTTAGTTTGTTATCATCTGGTCCTCGTTTATTTTACAGTTTGCTGAGCGGGATTTACAAGCCAGCAGCTGAGCCTTGCTTTTAGCATGTAGATTGGGTTGGTTGTCTTCTGGTTTCGTTTGTTTTACAGCCCCCCAGCTATCCTAAGTGGACAAGTTGACAACTCTCAGGGGACAAGATGGCATCATACCACATCTTCTCGGACTGCTCTGGATGTTGCCAGCTCAGCCAGAAGATTATAGAACTACAAGAGCAGATCACTCTCCATCAGACACAGCAGTCTTCGAAAAGGATCCTGGAGGAGTCCTGGCCACCCCTTGGACCAGCGTCTACGCAGGTATGCTCCACTCCTGTGCAAAATTCATGGACCACCGTACCGGCCCGCAAGAGACGAGGAGAGCCATCCTCCCACACTACCCCCCCACCTCTCAGGGGCATCCAGCAGAGGAACAGCTTTGAGGCGCTTCAGGATATAGGCCAGCACCTCACCACACCCTGGCCCAACACACGATACCGAGTGCCCGCCTCCTCCATCTCCTTCTCTCCTCATCCTACACATTCTCCCTCTGGTCACCCCCTGTTGAACCATCTCTCCGCGCCCACCCCCTCCTACTCCTGTGGCTCCAGAGAAACCACCCTCGAAAGGGTGCCAGGACAAGACGCCCAACTCAGTGCCCTCCACGTCTGGTCAACACCCCCGCCCCTCGGTGCTCGTCGTAGGCTCCACCATGGTGCGCCATGTTGTAGTCCCGAAGGCCAAGACCTACTGCTTCCAAGGAGCCAAGGTCCGGGACATAAATTCCGTTGTCACTTCGCTGACCAGAGATCATCCCCAGGCCTCATCAGTCATCATCCACGTTGGTGCCAATGATAACAAGCTCCAGCAATCAGAGCGGCTGAAAGATGACTTAAAAACGCTCATCCGCACTGTATCAAGGATGGGAAAGACCTGTGTCATCTCAGGACCCTTTTCCTCTCCTCGATATGGTGATGTTAAGTACAGCCGGATGTGCAGCCTCCACATCTGCCTAAAGGGATACTGCTGCCGCATGAACATCCTGTTTCCGGCCCGTCCAATCTAGCATCAACCTAGAGTATTTCAGGTATAAGGAGCATCATGGACAAAAGCAGATCTACCGAGTTCAGGATGCACACAAGGAACCCTGAAAACAAGCCGATCGTTTGATCGGGTCTGGTAGGTACCGACGCTCCAGTCCAACAGAGATGGGATATATGGTGGAAGTTTACCAAATAATGGCTTTGAAAATAAACAAATACCAGTGATAGTTACACCTTACAGAGAGAGGAGACCAGCCTACCTTGATTGCATTTCATGGCAAGTAATTGCTGCTGAATATATAGGTGCTAGTAAAGCATAATTTTGTAATATACCAATGTTGTTGTTTTTCCAGAAATGAGTGGTCAGTAGAGCCGGAAGAAGTTTGTTAATGCTGTACATAGCATCATGTTGAAGAAGATGGTCGGAGAGGAGGATTGGCAACTGACAACCAAATCTAAAGGGGCTAACACCCCAAACCGACATCAAAGAAATAGCGCAGACGAGGACAACTGCTGTGTCGCCTTGCGTCGCGGCCGACAAGTTTCACTTGAACGCACCAAGCGGACAACAGCCAGCAGCCGACGAGCGTGTACGTTTCTGCGCTTGCGTGAGATCAAATAACTCCACACCACCAGGTGGTAGTAGTCTGTATCTTCAAGGGGAAACGGAAGAGAGCTCTACTACAAAGAGCTACAAATCCAAAATCAACCCGCTGATCTCCACTGCACAAGTAGAGTAGTGGTCAGAGCATTGGACTCCCACCCGGGAGACCGGGTTTCAAGACCCAGTGGGGATGACTTTACGGGACTATACCCCAAATAAACCTCCACATGTTCATCCTTTCACTCTAATCTTTACCCCTTGCCTTATAGGTCAGATCCTGAGATCAGATCAGAGACGGGGGTTCAAGACCCAGTGGGGCTTTCACTCCAACCTTTTTACCCCTTACCTAAATTCCACAAGTAGAGTAGTGGTCAGAGCATTGGACTCCCATGCGGGACATTCTCAAAGATTGCTGTCTATGCTGAGCGAAATTCCTCTAGTCTATATGTAGCAGGGCTGGACTGGGACAAAAAATCGTTCCTGGCATTTTTTGCCCAGACCGGCCCACCACAATTGGTCGGACACCCACCAGTACAAAATCCTTGTGGTCTCTTTAAATATGCAATACCAATTCCCCAAACCACTACAAAGATGAGTAAGTTCTGTGGACAAGTGTACCATATTAAATGGACGAGTGTACTCACTCGCTCTTGACTCCCTGGTGGTCAGACCTGGCCGTGGAGTACACAATCTCCATACTCAAGTAACAGTTACAGTAGAAGTACAAGAAATTTTCAAAGAAAAAGCTCTGATAGAAGTCAAAGTATAATTTCTAATTATTTATTCAATTATTATTATCTAAAGGCTAACCACAGTGACTATACTTTTGGTCAGAATTGAGTTCCAACTTAAAATGAACTCTGGTCAAATCAGCCATCATGGTTTTTGGGCATATAAATTACCCCATGAATAGGTTACATATTAGAGATGCGCGGATGGAGTTTGACAAACCCCCCGAATCTGCGTGCATTCATCAATCATCCACCCGCCACCCAACCGACGTAATTACACCCAGTTACACCCACCCACCCACACCCAACCCGCCAAACATTAAGTTATTGTATTTACATTTAAATTATGTCCAGCCGCTCGTGCTTATTCGCTTTTCATATAGGCGCATTTTCTTGACTTAAACAATTTAAAGATTATAGGCTCGCTTTCGCAGGATCTTGGTTGACAAAGTGGTCGAGGGTATTTGAGTGAGCTGCTGGCAGCTCTCACGCTTTCTTGCAGTTGTTTTAATATAATATATATAATTATAGTAGGTATTAAATATGAATATAACTGACAAATCCACCCGCAATCCACCCGAAATTAATCACAATGTTGATTTTTATTGGCCCACCCACCCGCGGATGCAGATATCGGCAATATTCGCATCTCTACTACATATACAATTAGTGCATTATCACATATACTATATATAGCCCATTTGGCTAGCCAGTTAAACTGTCAGGCTGCAGGTACTAATAACTGTAGCCTAGTTATTGCAGTTAGCCTTTATAGAGCAGAACAGGTTGTTTCTCCCAAAAGCATTGCTATGAACATTGATAAATAACACACATGGTCCAAAGCCTAGATTTTTTACCAGCCCAAAATAATACATAGCTTTTTATTGTTGCAATTTGCTCTTATTATTATTTTGCATGTTATCTTGGTCTCGCATGCGATTCTCAATCAGTATTATTGTAGTGTGTGCATAATAGTTGTAATGTACTAGTAGGGTCAACAACTTTTTGGCTTCCCTAGTCCCTTAGTAACAGTTCCGAAAGGACCTAGGCTTACGAGTCAACTGGCTGGTAAATTACCAGACAATCTGAGTTTTTTTTAGTAGCCAGCCATTGGCTAGTAAATAGAGTAGCTAGAGTTAATTTTGGGCCATGGTCACACAGCTTCAGCCTGATCCTCATGTTCTGAGAAGATATAACAGTAGCCCAGCAGCAGCAACTCTGCTAGGCTAGACCAGAATAGATAAAGTTAGTAATAGTGCTAGTGCTTATTGCCAAGCTAATGTCCTAACGTTAGCGCTACTAGTACTGACGTTATCTGGCTGGTCTAGACAAACAGTGTTAGCGCTAGCTTGCTCACAAACGTAGATAGACAGCATGACCCGATTTGCTTGGCGGGGAGGTGGTTAGCTAGATAATGCTAGCTAGCTGGCGCTAGCCAGCAGACGGCCATCACCCATATTCATATTTAACGCTTTTAGCTATATTTTCCTTACCGTTTCAACTATACAGTCCTCCTGCTCTAGGTCCGGCCCACCTTGTATTTGCCCGGTATGCCAGATTGCCAGTCGAGCCTTGATATGTCGCTAAACAAACGCTGTTGTTTACATTTTGGAACTGATGTGTCCAGGCGGTAATACCTATCTTAATTTATCAGACATTATTTCATGTAATTTCAATTCACAGCTATTTCAGAGGCATGACTAGCTTCCGTCCTGCCAGTCCTGAACATAAACAACCCAGCCATGCACATAAGCCAGGCTGGACCTGGCCTGGTTTATAAGAGCTCTATTTGATCCTTTTTTACTAACCTTTCTTATTGTATGTTGTAAGTTGTTGCAGAGTGGCTTATTGTAACATAAGATGGGCATAGGTCCTGTAATGTTTGTCAGTGTGTTTACTGTTATGTGTTGGGACTGGGTAATTATACAGTAAGAATGGAAGAACAGCACATATTGTACCTTATTTGTATTTACCAAGTAAGTAATAGCACAGCAATCATAGACCAGCCCACACCACTGTAGTACCTGTACCTACCTGTAATTACAAAAAGCTATGCTCCCGTGCACTCACTTGTTCCTTATTCTAACCCCAACCCACACTAGGGACTGGAAGAAGGACACCAAAACCAACCCGCCGATCTCCGTTGCACAAGTAGAGTAGTGGTGAGAGCATAGGACTCCCACCCGGGAGACGGGTGTTCAAGGCCCCGGTGGGGATAACTTTATGGGACTATACCCCAAACCTCCACACATTCATTCTTTCACTCCCATCTTTTTATCCCTTACCTTTGTCCAGAAACAGAAGTTGAACCAATTGCAGCAAAATAGCTAACATTCTTTAGCCACTGACCGCTACCATTAATGTTACGGAAGCTGCTGATAATTGTTGTGAGCTCATGAGCTAACTGGCTATCCCGCTCTTATTGTGCTGGATTAGAATTGGAACCATTGGAACTGATGTGTCCAGGCGACAAGACCTATCTTAATTTATTAGACATTTCATGTCATTTCAATTCACAGCTATTTCAGTGGCGTGACTAGCTTCCGTTCAACCAGTGCTGAACAGAAACAAGCCAGCCACACACATAAGCCAGGCTGGACCTGGCCTGGTTCTACATTTATAGCGTGAAGACCTGGAGTATTACAGGGCAAGTATTGTACTTGCAGAGAATTAATGGACAACATACCACTATGGTAGGATTGGGTATAAGGATGAAACTACATTTAAGTACCAGTAAGAACAGGTAATTACTATTAATTAAACCACAAAGTGCAAACTGGGATTAGGCCTTAGTAGGTAAGCACATACAAGTATTCAATTATGTTCTGGGGAAAGAATGGAGATGTATCCCTTAGTCCCGGTAAGAACGGGAAAACAATTGGATTTAAATCGTAATTTCTGGGAAATAACTGAGGGTTTAAAAATACACATACTGTACAGTAAGTACCAGTAAGAACTGGTAATTATTAGGAAATGACATGGTAATGATCCCTTAATATCGGTAAGAACAAGAACGGCTGAATTATAACCGTTAAGTTTAGTTCATTAGACAGTAGTTAAAATACATGATAGAGCAAGTCATGCATCATAAAATCAATGGCACAAATCAATAACACAAAAAAGTCAAAGACTTATTTCCATTGTGGTCCTTGGTCTCAGAACAAAACACTACAGTATACAGTACATAGACATGAATAACATTACCTACAACATAAAAGCAGAATCAACATAAATACAACATAGCAGGATACAAAATGTACACATCTTACACATCCTCCACTGCCAATCTCCTGAGTTTTACTCTTGGACTGTTGCTAGGAGCCATTTCCTAATGTTTCTCTTTAAACTACAGTATGTGGGTTCAAGCTCTGTTTGATGGTCAAATGCAACCGATTCCACTCCTGAGCTCCTGTGTGAGCAAATGAGCATTGCCCCATCTTTGTTCTATACCTTAGGGGATGCAGGTTGGCTATACTGGACCTTGTCCTATGGCAATGTGATTCTCTAACATTAGAAACATAGCTGTTAAGGTATGCAGGGGCCCTGTGATTGACTATGTTTACATGGATACCAATATTCCGATATTAACCTGATTAAAACAGTACTATGAAGACACTGCTAAGTAAACAGCATTTTCTGATTAACTTACTCCGAATAAGGTCGTAGTTGGAGTAAGCAATAGTCAAATTAAGATATGTTGAGTATTCCGGTTTCAGTTATTGTACGTATGAATGTACAGTATACACCTTAATCACAATATGATGCCCTATTGGAGTTTTCACAGCATTTTGTCACACAAAGCCTATAAAGATACACGCCCTAGCTTCCAGTGAGTTTACAGCTAGCTCCATGGTTTACAACATTATTAGAAAATAAAAACTCAAAAGAGGATATGGTAGCTACATCTTCGAGACTTCATGTTTCAGATCAAATTCCATGGGAATGTTGAACGATGTAGGGAACATAATGTGAGCCTGCATCTAGTGAGCCATTAATCAGACTATGCTCTGTAAAATGTAAACAGGAATATGAATGGAATATTCTATAAGCAACTAATGTCAACACATTAATTGAAATGAGACCTTATTTAGAATAAGGTCAATAATCAGATTATTGCAGCCCATGTAAACATTGTCATTGCAAGAGCATATTTTTGACTTGAGCTTTGGTGGGGACATTAAATGCGAGCATGCACAGCGTGCAAGCTCACATATTTTGCACTATATTTAACAACAACAACAAAAAAAGCATACATTGGAGCTACAGTCAGACTTCCTGATGGCTGTTTTTTTAACCTCCTGAACTGATGATCATGCATTTGGCCCACATGTGCACTTGCTGCATACAAATTGATAACAACTGATAGGGAAGAAAAAAAACAAAAAAAAACGTAACTAAACATTACCTGGTTTGTTTATGTAACGTTTATGCAATTCAGTTGGAGTGAGCCTTGTCGTGTTTGTAATGGTAGGCAAGTCGCCGTTAATACGGGATGGTCTTGTATTGAAAAATAAAATGCTTTCAATACTGAATCTATACGTGAGGATTTTCCCGTATATATGTGCACAGAACTGTAGTGTTAACTGAGGCTCTGAGCTTATTGTAGCCACGCAACCAAATTCAACCACATACGACAGCCAGCCTCTCGCGTTAGCAAGAACTGGCAAGCAATAGCGATATTGGGCTATAGGCGGGACTAGTAGGGAAAGAGATCTGTTAAGCGCTTGTGTACCAAATAATTGCTGGTGACAATTCAGTAGTCTCTGAATATTGATGGAGACATGTCCCCAGCATCCCCCCTAAACTATATGCCCATGAGTAATTTTCTATCTTGTGCACCAAGTCATCCCCACCCGCACATATACCCCCACATTTCAGACATTGGTGCTACTGTAAGATATTTGGCCTGGAACATAACCCCCGAGCCAGGCTTCGTCTTGGCCTTTCATAGTCATTATAAGTGAGGCCTGGAATGGTGTTACTTCAAATCCCAAATTAGATTTTAGCACTGCTCATGACTAAATCCATTTTTGATTAGTAGACTGTTTTGAAACTTAGAGACACTCAGTGGTGTGAAAGTACAGTCATTTAGCCTTATGATCACCACAAGGTCACTCCACAGATATCCCCACACTTCGGACACTGGTGCTGAGATATCTGGCATGGGACATAAACCCTGTAAGATGTTCAGCCTTGGCTTTCGTTCATTCTTTGGTTTACAGAGAAAGTTCATTAACTTGAGTAGAGAAACCGAAAATACGCTGTTGGAATCTTGTTAGGTGGAAACCAGTAGAAATGTGACACAAGTAACTATGGCATTTTAATATGTTGTCTCTAAGAAATAGCTGAACAGCAAGCCAGGATTGATGTCAGACCTAAGTCATTACTCAAGCAGTAAAGTCACCCAATAACATATATTGTGATAAGAAGTATGTCTTAATCCAAACTCTTGAATGAAACAAATGAATCAACATACACAAAACTACTGTAAATAGTAACTCTAGCACACTGACAACGATTCTTAGTGAAGAGGCAGAGTAGTTTTTTTTCACCAGTCTTTCTATCATATCTTCTTTTTCTATTTTTCTTTACTGTATAGATTCTTATTTGCATCTTCTCATTGTGTGTGTCTGCTAGTGTATTGTTTTATGCTACTGGGTGCTTAAATTGCTTTCAGGATGAATTAAGTACTGTATTTATCTACAGTATCATAAAAGAAAAACAACATGAAACCCACAATCCAGAGTTGGTGAAGCAGCCACTCTGCCACCTTACTAACTTTGAGTTAGCTCTGTTTACTATAATATCATTCATTCTGTTTTATTAACCATTTAGATATCACAGCCCTTTTTGTACATAGTCCCCCTATTTTAGGGCATGGAAGATCAGCCTTGTGAAACCATCCTGATATTGTGAGATCACATTCGGTTCTATCTAGCACATCAGGTTACCACCAGATGGATGGTGGTAAATCGCCTTTTACCTTGGGTAGACATAAACATTTTACCAAGTTTCATTATGATACAATAGGACACGCTGTCTCTGATTTATAATTTAGGCCGCCCCCATTTAAAAGTGAATTAATAGTGGTCATGTTTGAGGTATAAAGAAATCTTTATATGTTCGTTGAGGATCACAGTCTGTAGATGTCGTGTAGATTGGTTCAGAGGTTTAGGAGGAAATGTTTAATATGCACTCATTTACTTTATCTGTATTGCTGAAAAAGGCTTGCTGACAAATTGGCATAGTGAGGAAAAAGATGATTAAAGATGGTAAAAAAAAAAAAGTTTCCCTTGTTACTTTAACTTGTACTAACCTTTTCCACATTAGGTTTTTTATATGACCTTATAAATGTATTTCTGAAAGGAAAAAAAAAGTCACATGAAAGCACTGTAGAAAATGTGCAATTTCTATCATCAAAGAAAATATAGGGATGGAGAGCGGGAGGGAAGGAGAAGGAGGGAGGGAATCTAGTCGAACCCTAGACTCTTGTCTCCACTTGCACTTCCTTGAGGAGAGTGGTCCACAATTAGCTCCTGCTTGCTTGGCAATCTGCAGCAGATATAAGGAGATCCAGAGACCAGCATCCATGGACAGATAGCTTCAGCCTCTGTGGTAAGACCCTCTAACTCTTTGCACTCTTCATTTACACAGTGTTATTAATGGTATCTTGACTCATGTATACAATATATCTCTTTACACTTAACATAAGTGTACTAAATATGTTGAGTTTAATTTTATATGACATGTCCCAGTACACAAGTATGTAAATATATACATACACAATGCATATCAACTCAATTATTCATTTTAAGATCATACAGTAATGCTTATAGATGTGGTGGTGTGCACCGTTTTTTTTTATATATACAGTATTCTTGGTTATTTAGAATATCTAATCACACTCTAGTTCCCCATGAGGTAAACTCTTAAACATGCATTTTTAAATTGCAATTTAATCAGTAATATAGTTTGCATTTGAATGATGTATGTAATTCAAGTTGTGTTGTCCCTTTTTGGACTAAATCATGTGTGTACTCACAACAACCAAATCCTTTCCAGTGTCAAATAAGGTTCTATTTCATCTGGGAGGGGAAGACAAGGTGAGATGTTGTGATGCTACATACTAATGAAAACAATTTAAAGTTAACGGGCAGGATTTTATCTAAACTATATGAACTGAGTAGTGAGATTTATCCTACAAAAATGATTGAATCTTTGAGACATATAATCAATCTTTTGGGCTTAATCATAACCTGACGTGCCAAATGATTTCCTTCGCATAACCATCTGGGAACTCTCTGTTGGAAAGGCAGGCACTTTAAAAAAAACACTTAGCAGGTGATTGAATGAACCATCTGTCTGTCATCGTCTATCATGCGCGAACTTCAACTACTCCTTGCTGTCATGAACCCACCCAGCATGGTTGTATTTAAAATTCCTCAGAACCAATGCTGATTGGCAAGATTGTTTTCTGATATGGCACAAATGGATCTCTATGTATCCAGACTGATTTGCATGAGAAACAGAATGTGCTTGTGAAATCAGGATGGTCTAAATATATATATATATATATATATTTATATATATATATATATATATATATATATTAACTTGTCTTTTTCTTCCAGTAAACCGCCACCATGAGTACGGACGCGGAGATGGCCCAGTACGGCCCAGCCGCCATCTACCTTCGTAAGGGTGAGAGGGAGAGGATTGAGGCTCAGAGCAGGCCATTTGATGCTAAGAATGCCTGCTTTGTGACTGACAAGGTAGAGCTGTACCTCAAGGCAAATGTTATCAAAAGGGACGCTGGGAAGTGTGATGTGGAAATGGAACTGACTCAGGAGGTAAGTCTATAAACTGACATGTGTTCAGTTGGTTTGCAATTGTACAGAATCAACATGTTTAGTGGATTGTTGCCTTTAAACATTCCTACATACATCTAGGCCTCATTTCTGGTTAATACTTAATTCAGTTTTACCATTAAAGAATATTTAGTCACAACCTGTAGCATTTATTCAAATCTAGTTGAAACTAGTTTTGGCTTTACCCATATTTCTTAATTTAAGGTGAAAACCTTCAAAGATGAGGAGGTCTTCGAAATGAACCCTCCAAAGTTTGACAAGATTGAGGACATGGCCATGATGACCTACCTCAATGAAGCTTCTGTCCTGTATAACCTCAAAGAGCGTTATGCAGCATGGATGATCTACGTAAGAAAGACACAGACATACACCTGCACAAATATATCCCATAATTGCATTCTTATATCTATACTGCATGTTGCCTGTTATATATCTTTTGATATCTGTAGACCATGCATGCACCATAATGTGTCTAATGTCCTGTCTCAATCCCTTCTGATGCAGACCTACTCTGGGCTCTTCTGTGCCACGGTGAACCCCTACAAGTGGCTCCCTGTGTACGACATGGTAGTGGTCAACGCCTACAGAGGGAAGAAGCGTATGGAGGCTCCACCCCACATCTTCTCTGTCTCTGACAACGCCTTCCAGAACATGTTGACTGGTACGAACAATCATTGATGGATGTATGAAAGGATGGATATACAGTATGGAGGGATGGGTTAATGAATGGGCTGATGGATAGGGGGTGGATAGATGGATGGATGGATGGTTGGATAGATGGATGGATGGATGGATGTGTGGGTGGATAGATGGATGGATGGCTGGATGAAACGATTGATGGATGGATGGATGGGAGGAGAGGTTGATAAATGGTATGATGAATGTATTTCATGATGATGCTATTCTTGACACTTCATACATGTCTTTGCAGACAGGGAGAACCAGTCTATCCTGATTACGTAAGTTTAAAATCTCATTTTAAATTGATTATATTACTTTGTTAGAACTAACTAAGAGTTTGTAGTCAGAATCACTTGTTTCACTGCAGCACTTTAATTATATAACAATACCTATATTTGATTTTAAACTGTCTTCCCTGTAAACTAAAATTAACCAATTTTATTTTCCATAAACCAGTGGAGAATCCGGTGCTGGAAAGACTGTCAACACCAAGCGTGTCATCCAGTACTTTGCCACCATCGCTGTATCTGGGGGTGAAAAGAAGAAGGAGACTGGCAAAATTAAGGCAAGTCCTTAGAATTTCTGGGGTGGCAGTCGCCCTGCAGTTATAAAAGAGAGACAGCTACCAAAAGGTCATTCGTTTTTTCAGGGAACATTGTGGGTTATTTTCTGGCTGCTAGACTGTTGCTGGTTTCAGTAGCCCATTGTGCCCTTGAGCAAAGCACCTAACCCCTACACTGCTTCATTTGAATGTTACTGTGGTAGTATTATGCTGTGCACAAATGTGTCCCCCATCTACCCGTGCAACTCCCTCCCAGAATGTAAGCCTGTCCTTGGCCTGTCTAGTTACTGACAGTGTTTTTCTCTCTCAGGGTTCCCTTGAGGATCAGATCATTGCAGCTAACCCTCTGCTGGAGGCTTACGGTAATGCCAAGACAGTGAGGAACGACAACTCGTCTCGCTTTGTAAGTTTGGGGGGACAAGTTTATAAATTGTGGCATATGCTCTTTCTAATACACTGCCTATTATTATGATGTGTACTGTAGTACAACATACTACCAGCGGTACCGTAGTATTACTGTAATTGCCAAAATGTAAATCAAAGTGTAAATACTGTGTGCTACCGTGGCAATTGTATTTATTTTCTGACCCTCTGGTATTTCCCCATGCTGTACATTAGGGTAAATTCATCAGGATTCACTTCCAAAATACCGGCAAACTGGCCAGTGCTGACATTGAAACTTGTAAGTTGGCTTGGATTGCTTCTCAGTTCTTCACTAAATACACAAGGATATTACACCAGAGATTGTTGGCCTAAATGTAAACAAAAACATTAATGTATTCTTATGATGTAATGGCCATGACTGTTGGTTTCCTACTTCAGATTCAAATTGCTCTTGCTCTCTATCCCTCCATTTCTCTCTCTGTCTCAGACCTGCTGGAGAAGTCCAGAGTGAGCTTCCAGCTGCCCGATGAGAGAGGCTACCACATCTTCTACCAGATGATGACCAACCACAAGCCTGAGATTGTTGGTAAGATAAAGCAGAGTGCAAAGAACCAGTGCCAACTAGTGTGTCCTATGGAAATTGTAAGGTAGAGCTTTAGTAAGTAAGATCTTTAAATCACGCCTGAAGAGGCTAATTACTGTCTAGTGTGTAGAGATCACAGTTTTAGACTATTTTGCAACATTTTGGACCCTCTAGTTTTGCCTCGGCTTTTCCTTCGGGGTTATACACAGAACCTTTTGTCACCTTTCAGCTGGTTCACTCAAACACATTAGTATGGGGATGTACCTATACGAGATGCACATGCAATCATAAATGAAAGCCTGTGTAAACAAGACTATCATCCAGCACTTGAGCCAAAAGTCAAAATGTTGAGTACACAAATGAATGCTTTGACAAAAGTGTGCAGTGATGTCCAGCTGCATAGATCTCCTCTATTGCCACACCCCTTTAACAGAGCCCATGATGTTATGATAATATGTTTTGTAGAGAGCTTGTATTCCCGCCATGTTCTCCAGACCCGTGTTGTATACAAACAAAATCAGAAATCCAATGAGAAAGGTGCTCCATTGACAAAGCCCGACCTCAAGCCCGGTGGATCAGCACACAAACACATGATCACTCTGGCACATATCCAGCAAGGAACAATGCAACGTTGTCTTATAAAAGCTGAGTGATTAATGATTTTCATTCTTGTTTCTCCACAGAAATGTCACTCATCACCACCAACCCCTATGACTACCCCATGATCAGCCAGGGTCAGATCACTGTGGCCAGTATCGATGACAACGTGGAGCTGGATGCCACAGATGTGAGTCACTGAAAGTGTTACAAATAAAACAATTGAAAATAAAATGGGTAGCATAAATGCAGAGTAATGAAGTCCATCCACCTGGTACATTTAAATGTATCTTACTTGTTTACATCAAACATTAACTTCCCCCTCCAGGATGCTATTGACATCTTGGGCTTCACCATTGAAGACAAGCATGGCATCTACAAGCTGACTGGTGCTGTCATGCAACATGGCAACATGCACTTCAAGCAGAAGCAGCGTGAGGAGCAGGCTGAGCCAGACGGCACAGAGGGTGAGTCCCACTTCCAGTCCCAAAATCCTCAAAAATCTCTAGCAAATTCTTTCTTGTTGTACTTGATACAGTACTTAATTATTAAATTGTGATCATTGGATCCCTCTAGTGGCTGATAAAATCAGCTACCTTCTGGGGCTGAACTCAGCTGACTTGCTGAAAGCCCTGTGCTACCCCAGAGTGAAGGTCGGCAATGAGTATGTGACCAAGGGTCAGACAGTGCCTCAGGTAAGGCTTATGTCAAGCTTGAAAGCTACACATTTGCTGGAATAACATTATGTAGTGCTTATTTCTTTATACTCAAGATATGCTGTTACAAAGTACTGTAACTGGAATTATCCTTTTCCCATAGCTCTTCTAGAATCAATACAGGGCAAAAAGCAGACTATAAGATAAAGTACATTAGTGTAAGAAAGTGGAACCAACTCATGGCATTGTCATTACACAGGTGAAAAATTCAGTGAGCGCTCTGGCCAAGTCCGTCTATGAGAGGATGTTCTTGTGGATGGTCATCCGCATCAACACGATGTTGGACACCAAGCAAGCAAGGAACTACTTCATCGGTGTGCTCGACATTGCTGGTTTTGAGATCTTTAACGTGAGTTTGGTATTGCCATGGGAAATATCAGGGTTTTTGACGATATTTAGGAAAACAAATCCTGTTCTAATATGAATAGATCTAGATTTTGGTTTTGTTTGTTATACATGTATACAGAAAGTGCCTAATCTACCCTAATTAATTACAATTTCAAGTAAATTTAAAGAACCAATATGTGGAGCGATATCTAACCACAAAAATTCTCTCTCAAACTCTGTGAAACTACAGTTCAACAGCATGGAACAGCTGTGCATCAACTTCACCAATGAGAAACTGCAACAGTTCTTCAACCACACCATGTTCGTCCTGGAGCAAGAGGAGTACAAGAAGGAGGGCATCGTCTGGGCATTCATTGACTTTGGCATGGACTTGGCTGCCTGCATCGAGCTTATTGAGAAGGTGAAAACTACATGGTTTTGTCTTTGCAAGTACAGTGGTTGCATTTTGTGGCTCTGTGCACGGCAAAATTGAATGGGTTCTAAATTGGCCCATGATACACCCCTCCACCGAGTTTCATGAAAGTCACTCTGGGGGTTTTAGTTTAAACCTGGTCTAAGGAATGAATGGAGGTGAATGGCCGGCTCGTGGATCCGCCCCATAATTCGGATCCCCTCCAAAATTGAATGGGTTCTATGTTGGCCCATTCTACACCCTTGCACAGAGTTTAAAATTGGTGCAGTAGTTTTTGCGTAATCCTGCTGACAGACGTACTGTACTGTATAGTATGTACACAAAGTAAATCTACTGTATGATCTCTAGCTGGATTTGAAGTTTGATATGTCCATGATTTGTTTGGTTGTAGATTAAATTATCCACAACCATGTGAAGCACCATTTAGGTAATGCTCTACTGGTTCTAAGGCTATCACTACACATCAGCTAAAAAGCGATGAATTTAATTCCCAAGGAGTCATTAGTTAGTATTAGTGAATGTGGTAATAGTTTCTTGTATGTTAACAGACACATGATTGATCAAAATGTGTTTCTTACACAGCCAATGGGCATTTTCTCCATCCTTGAAGAGGAGTGCATGTTCCCCAAGGCTTCAGACACTACCTTCAAGAACAAGCTGTACGATCAGCATCTTGGCAAGAACAAGGCCTTTGAGAAGCCTAAACCTTCAAAGACCAAAGCCGAGGCCCACTTCTCCCTGGTCCACTACGCAGGTACAGTGGACTACAACATCAATGGCTGGCTGGACAAGAACAAGGACCCCCTGAACGACTCTGTGCTTCAGCTGTACCAGAAGTCCTCAGTAAAACTGATGACCGTTCTCTACGTTGCTGCTCCACCTGAAGGTTTGTACATTTTCAATCCCCTTAATGCAAAATGTATGAGTTTTTTCCTCATGGCCATTTTGAGGCTAGTGAGATAAATGATTCAAGTGTTCTGAGTGAAAATGTGTATAGAAACACAAACACAAAAAAAATCTCTAAACATGGTGGATGTGATTACACCAGCATTTTTAAATAGGTTAATCCATTGCACACAATTAATTGATTGTTTATGAATTTACAGTGAAGTTAACATTACTTAACTCGAAATATTTTATCACATTATCATGTATTACTCTTTAACTCTTGATACTCATAGACACCTCAAAGAAAGGAGGCAAGAAGAAGGGAGGTTCCATGCAGACTGTGTCCTCTCAGTTCAGAGTGAGTGAGCTTTTCTATCTCATCTCTTAGGTACATTTGTGATGTTTCATGCCATGATTTTGTCTAATGGTTATTTCTAACAAGCTACTAAACTTGCCATACTTATTAAAATGTATTTACAGAAAGAATAGTTTTACAACAATGATAAACTCACATAAATGCAAATTTGGTCTAGTTGCAATCAAGCTTGTCAAATACATTATGAATGTTATCTGATTGTCTTTGAAACACCCTTACAGGAGAACTTGGGCAAGCTGATGACCAACTTGAGGAGCACCCATCCTCATTTTGTGCGTTGCCTGATCCCCAATGAGTCTAAGACTCCAGGTATAATATAAATCACATTTTACAAATAATTTTACTTCTAAACTGTCACTTAAATATAATCTTAATTTCTAAAAACAAATGAGAAAAAAAAAAAATCACCATTATCGTTTCCAGGTCTGATGGAGAACTTCCTGGTTATCCACCAGCTGAGGTGTAACGGTGTGCTGGAGGGTATTAGGATCTGCAGAAAGGGCTTCCCCAGCAGAATCCTCTATGCTGACTTCAAGCAGAGGTACAGATACACAAATGTGTACACGAAAGCACACACACAAACACAGAGTTGTGCATTTGGACATGAATACACACACTAACATACACATGTGCACTCCACCCCCCCCCCCCCCCCCAACACACACACAGTTTCATCCTCACTCAAAACCAATCTGACTGATGTTCTATATTTTTCCTACACAGATACAAAGTATTGAATGCCAGTGTCATCCCCGAAGGCCAGTTCATTGACAACAAGAAGGCTTCTGAGAAGCTGCTTGGGTCCATTGATGTGGATCATGAGGAATACAAGTTTGGACACACCAAGGTAAGATTCCAGAAACACAAACTCAACTTTACTATCATACTTTTACCTTGTTTACTTCATCTGTGTATTCAACCTGTGCCTCAGGTGTTCTTCAAAGCTGGTCTGCTGGGTGTCCTTGAGGAGATGAGAGATGAGAAGCTTGCTTCTCTGGTAACCATGACACAGGCTCTCGCCCGCGGTTACCTGATGAGGAGGGAGTTTGTGAAGATGATGGCGAGGAGGTGAGAGGGAGCTTATAATGTCTTTTTAACCTTTGTTTTACCACAAACCTAAATTATTTGTGCAATTTCTCCCCTCAGGGATCAATAAAGTACTACTACTCCTACTACTACTTAGGCCAACAGAAAATATGTTGTACTAGAATATTATAATGTTTTGAATTATCCAAATATTATCATCCCTGGTGGACTTAAACTCTGATGGTCATTTTGCTAGAACTATTTTACATATCTACACATTGTATATACATACCTGCATCAGAGGATAGATTGTATTCATCACATCAGATCCATTGCGTATTGACCTTAACATTCACTATGCCGCTCTTTCTTGTGATCAGAGAGTCCGTCTACTCCATCCAGTACAATATCCGCTCATTCATGAATGTTAAGCACTGGCCATGGATGAAGGTGTACTACAAGGTCAAGCCTCTTCTGCAGAGTGCTGAGACAGAGAAGGAGCTGGCCAACATGAAGGAGGACTATGAGAAATGCAAAGTCAACCTTGCCAAAGCTGAAGCTCGCAAGAAGGAGCTGGAGGAGAAAATGGTGTCCATGCTGCAGGAGAAGAACGATCTGGCTCTTGCAGTTGCATCTGTGAGTGAGCTACAGTACACAAACACACCCATTCAAAAACCCACACCAATATTGTACAGAAAGGAACACATCCTTTCACCACTGTTTTTGCCTCCCAGGAAGCAGAGAATCTGACCGATGCTGAGGAGAGATGCGAGGGTCTGATCAAGAGCAAGATCCAGCTGGAGGCCAAAGTCAAAGAGACAACCGAGAGGCTGGAGGATGAAGAGGAGATGAACGCAGAGCTGACGGCCAAGAAGAGGAAGCTGGAAGATGAGTGCTCTGAGCTGAAGAAAGACATTGATGATCTGGAGCTTACCTTGGCCAAAGTGGAGAAGGAGAAACACGCCACTGAGAACAAGGTCTCAAAATCTCAAAATCTGTAATGAAGTTAAGCTCTTCCATTCCCAAATTTTGAACTGACCATCATCTCCTTTCGTTCTTGTCTTGTCCAGGTTAAAAACCTGACAGAGGAGATGGCCGCCCAAGACGAGAGCGTTGCCAAGTTGACCAAGGAGAAGAAAGCCCTGCAAGAGGCCCACCAGCAGACACTGGATGACCTGCAGGCAGAGGAGGACAAAGTCAACACTCTGACCAAGGCCAAGACCAAGCTGGAACAGCAAGTCGACGATGTGAGTCATCTTATAGGATGTCTTGCACATTATGGGCAGTCCGAACTATGCCTCTTCATGAATCGCTCATTGTTATCCTCATGAATGTTATCAATATTAACCTGTTATCACCAAAGGTGAGTGAAAATCATGTGTTTGGTTCTCTAGCTGGAAGGTTCTCTGGAGCAAGAGAAGAAGCTCCGTATGGAACTAGAGAGAAGCAAGAGAAAGCTGGAGGGAGACCTGAAACTGGCCCAGGAATCCATCATGGACCTGGAGAATGACAAGCAGCAGTCTGATGAGAAGATCAAGAAGTAAGCACAAATACTTTTCAAAGATCATTTGAGATATTTGTGACTGATTGAATTATCTTGAATTCCAAGCATCATTACAATGAATGTGGCTTTAGTTTTGAATACAAGACTCTAAAAACGTAAATGTGTGCAACCAAAATGTACTGCAGCAGTCAATTTGGTCAATATGTTCTTTGACAAGCTGCCCTATCGTGATGATATTTTTTGTCCTTTGGCCCTTACTAAATGTTGTCAGAAATTATATCACCCAGGACACAGGCAACTAACACGTCACATTAAAATGGTTGTAGACCCCTGGTGTAGTGAATGGTTTGACTCTGCCCTCACAATAGCACAGTAACTGTCATTGATTCCTTTGTGCTCCATAGGAAGGACTTTGAGACCAGCCAGCTCCTCAGCAAGATTGAGGATGAGCAGTCTCTGGGAGCCCAGCTGCAGAAGAAGATCAAGGAACTTCAGGTACCTTGTAGTTACTGAGCCCTAGTACAGTCATGATCATTATGATTCCTGAAAAAATGATCATACATTTGATAGCGCTGTCCTTGCTTCTGAGACATTCAACCGGTTTAACTTCACCCATATCTGCCCCTGTCTCCTACTGAAGGCCAGAATTAAAGAGTTAAATTACTTTCTTTGACAGCCATGAATACTTAAGAGTATTTAATGTCTACTTTAGGCTCGTATTGAGGAGCTGGAGGAGGAGATCGAGGCTGAGCGTGCTGCCAGGGCCAAGGTGGAGAAGCAGAGGGCTGATCTGTCCAGGGAACTTGAGGAGATCAGCGAGAGGCTGGAGGAAGCAGGAGGCGCCACTGCTTCTCAGATTGAGATGAACAAGAAGCGTGAGGCTGAGTTCCAGAAACTGAGACGTGATCTGGAGGAGTCCACCCTCCAACACGAGTCCACGGCTTCTGCCCTGAGGAAGAAGCAGGCTGACAGTGTGGCAGAGCTGGGTGAGCAGATCGACAACCTGCAGCGCGTCAAGCAGAAGCTGGAGAAAGAGAAGAGCGAGTACAAGATGGAGGTTGACGACCTCTCCTCCAACATGGAAGCAGTTGCCAAGGCTAAGGTCAGTGATAATTCAATATTTAGATTTATTACATGCAGTCTCTGCACCAAGCAGAAATAATAGGTAAAGCTGTAGTGTTCCCACATAGAAGATAATTGTAGGGTGCCAAGAGGAGGCTTGTGAAAAGCAAATGTTATTGTAGCTCAACTGATTTTTATCAATGCAAACCAGATTCATCCTTCATAGCAAATACAGTATGTGTGTATTTAATTACATAACATGAGAAACTGGTGTATTCCAAATACATGTTAGGGAATCAATGTCCTCTTCCTTCTCAAAATTTTTTTTTTTTAATTCATGTAATTACTTGTGTTAAAATGAAAGTGACAGGACTGCACAGTGTAAATAAAGCATAACCCTTTACCATGTCTGTAAACATGGTGTTTGACCCACAGGGCAATCTAGAGAAGTTGGCGCGCACCCTTGAGGATCAGCTCAGCGAGATCAAGACTAAGAATGATGAGAATCTTCGCCAGATCAATGACATCAGCGCACAGAGAGCCAGACTCCTGACTGAGAACGGTAAAATCAATGAACCAAGAACAAAGATGTATTGCATCTCATTACCAATTTTCAATTCAAACCTTTATTTAAGTATAAAAAAGCTAAACAAATACACTCATAACAACACAAAAACAATATACAATAATGCATAGATATAAAACATTTATAATTGAACTAAAACCAACAAGTATCTAATCCAATTTTGTTCATCCTTTTTTTAAATTCACCCATTGAGAGGTACGGTATCTAGTTTAAGAGTGTCTTGCAGCTCATTCCACGCTCAGTATCTAAAAGCAGTCTTCCCTAGCTCAGTTTTGACTTGAGATACCTCAAGAACCAATCAGTCTTGGGACCTTGTCTGGCAATGTTCAGAGCACCATGTGATGAGTGATGTCAGATAACTAGGTTGTTTTAGTAAGATCGCTTTGTAAACATACAGGTACAAATGCCGCCTTATCCTAGCGGACAAGGATGGACACCCCACTGACTGATACAGGTTACAATGGTGTGTTCTAAAATGATGACCTGTATTAAAACTAAGTGCTGAGTGATAAACCATGTTAAGCTCATAGTCTAGAATTGACAGGAACGTTGATTTTACTAAAAGCTTTTTTAATTGCCACACAGCTTTAATTTTCACTCTCAGCTTTTTTGTCACTCTCAGCTTTTTTGTAATTTCGTCTACATGCATTTTAAAATACCTTTTTTCATCAATACACTAATAATAGATTCTTATAGCAGATAATAGAATTGCTTTCCTTAAAGGAGCGTTATATATAAGCTATATATTAAGTTTAAACTGCATTTAAAACCGGTTTAAGCTACAGGAGTGAGCCCTGAATGGAGTCAAAGGCTGTCTGAGTAAAGCACTGTGTCGTCCGCATAAAAGTGCACCCTGCAACCATTTTTAAAAGAGACAATGTTATTAGTTATACACGTTTAAATTAAAACACACCTTTGATGATTCATGAAATCCATATACTGTACAGATGCATGGTCCACATGATTCAGTTTAATGTATCAGAGGGGGAAAATCATAAATATAGAAAACACCTGCAAAGTTCTTTGCCTGACGAGAGCTCCATTCATTCCCTGCAGGTGAGTTTGGACGCCAGCTGGAGGAGAAGGAAGCCTTGGTGTCCCAGTTGACCAGAGGCAAGCAGGCCTACACCCAGCAGATTGAGGAGCTCAAGAGGCTTGTTGAGGAGGAGGTCAAGGTGAGGCTCTAAAACAAGTTGAACTATGGAGTCAGGTTCACCAACTATGTCAGTAACTTAATGTGACTATTAGACACAGTTTCTCTCTTATTGAGTCCTTTTTCGTAGTGTCTTGTTTAGTTTGTCATGGTTCCTCCTATTCTATATGTATGTGACTTATTTCATGTAGTTTTTGATGACTCAATGAAATATGAACGTGAAAGTATACATTTGTGTAGTTATCAGTAAATAGAACTAGAACGCTCTCTTGTTTTCTTCTCCTCCCAGGCTAAGAACGCTCTGGCCCACGGTGTCCAATCTGCTCGCCATGACTGTGACCTGCTGAGGGAGCAGTTTGAGGAGGAGCAGGAGGCCAAGGTAGAGCTGCAACGCGGCATGTCCAAGGCTAACTCTGAGGTGGCTCAGTGGAGATCCAAGTATGAGACTGATGCCATCCAGAGGACAGAGGAGCTGGAGGAGGCCAAGTAAGTACATGGAACCAGAAGGCCTTCCCCAAGAAACATTATATTGAGTTCCTGTTGGGGAAGTAGGTTGCTAAGAACCCCGATTTCAGGCTCCTTATGGACCTTCTTAACTTTCCAAACTGTCCATCAGGACAGAGCACCTTTACAATGCCTCTTTTGTCCCAAACAGGAAGAAACTGGCTCAGCGTCTCCAGGAGGCTGAGGAGACCATCGAGGCCACCAACTCCAAGTGTGCCTCTCTGGAGAAGACCAAGCAGAGGCTGCAGGGAGAGGTGGAAGACCTCATGATTGACGTTGAGAGGGCCAACGCATTGGCCGCCAACCTGGACAAGAAGCAGAGGAACTTTGACAAGGTGAGAAAGATTATACCACAACTAAGTTTCAATAAGGTGAAAGGTTAGTTTATTGGCAGTCATTGGTTCAAATGTGTTGCTGGATGGCATGGAAGAGCGACCTGAATCAGCAGTTGGAGGGTTCAGAGGTTTAGAACAATATTGACATATCCTACTATTGTGCTGTTGGGTCATACTGTAATTACCTCAATGGCAACTGTAGGCATTATAATTTTCTAACTGTAATTCTAACATTGGCATCAATTGTTTAAGGCTGCTTTGATACATGCTTCCTCCTACTGTAGGTTCTGGCAGAGTGGAAGCAGAAGTTTGAGGAGGGTCAGGCTGAGCTGGAGGGAGCTCAGAAGGAGGCTCGCTCTCTCAGCACAGAACTCTTCAAGATGAAGAACTCCTACGAGGAGGCTCTTGACCAGCTGGAGACTCTGAAGAGAGAGAACAAGAACTTGCAACGTGAGCTAAATGCAGTGCATGATGCAGTATTGAGTATTGTACAGTATTTTTCACAGAACAACTCAAAAGTAGTGGAAGGAACTGTTTCTCATTTAATGACTCAATTGTGCTGTGGATTGTTTATGTTCATGTAAAATGTTTCTGTTTCAAATCACAGAGGAGATCTCTGACCTGACCGAGCAGATCGGAGAGACTGGCAAGAGCATCCATGAACTGGAGAAGGCCAAGAAGACGGTGGAGACAGAGAAGGCTGAGATCCAGACTGCGTTGGATGAGGCTGAGGTACTTCCAACATTTGACAAGAAAAGAAGGATACAGTTTCATTTGGAAATAATGAATATTGTCAGGGTTCTTATATAACAAAGTGATTACTTCCATTTATTCAGGGAACACTGGAGCACGAGGAGTCCAAGATCCTGCGTGTGCAGCTGGAGCTGAACCAGATCAAGGGTGAGGTGGACAGGAAGCTGGCAGAGAAGGATGAGGAGATGGAGCAGATCAAGAGAAACAGCCAGAGGGTAATTGAATCCATGCAGAGCACCCTGGATTCTGAGGTCCGCAGCAGGAACGACGCCCTGAGAGTGAAGAAGAAGATGGAGGGAGACCTGAACGAGATGGAGGTCCAGCTGAGCCACGCTAACCGCCAAGCAGCCGAGGCCCAGAAGCAGCTGAGGAATGTGCAGGGGCAGCTCAAGGTACTGAAAATGTTAACAATAATGATAACACTGCAGAGAGGAACATAAAACCTCTTTCAGGCTAGTACTGCACATCTAGATTGGGTCATCCCCTAGATTTGAAGCTACAGTATGTAACTTGTACACTATGAGCCTGATACAACCTATCTGAGTACGCCCACATTCCCATAAGAAAGATAGAAGAATGCCCTTTGTTGGTGATTGGATCTTGTTCAAGCATGCACACTTAAAACCAGGTGTGCCACACCTCTCCAAACGTTTTTTCCCCATAGATACACCGATATACAGACAGAGCTGCTAGAGTATTAGACAACATAGATTGTGTTTAGTAAATAAGATATCATATGTGTTTCTAGGATGCCCAGTTGCACCTGGATGATGCCGTCCGTGCCGCAGAGGACATGAAGGAGCAGGCAGCCATGGTGGACCGCAGAAACGGTCTGATGGTGGCTGAGATTGAGGAGCTGAGAGCGGCTCTTGAGCAGACAGAGAGAGGCCGCAAAGTTGCTGAGCAGGAGCTGGTGGACGCCAGTGAGAGAGTGGGACTGCTGCATTCCCAGGTGCTAACACACATACACAGATAAAACCAAGGAATATTTATAATGGAACATATTTTTGAACTTATCATTGTTTCATCCTTCCAGAACACCAGCCTGTTGAACAGCAAGAAGAAGCTTGAGTCCGACCTGGTGCACGTGCAAGGAGAGGTGGATGACACCATCCAGGAGGCCAGGAATGCTGAGGAGAAGGCTAAGAAGGCCATCACTGATGTGAGTCTGGATAAGTTTAATCTGTATGCATCTTTCACCCTCATCACACTGTACTGTTTGCTAACCTATCTACGTTTACCAGCCATAACAGCTATGCTGATTTACCTAGCAGTACTTCTCCACCTCACCCAAGCTGTGTTCTGTGGTTGCAGGCAGCCATGATGGCTGAAGAGCTGAAGAAGGAGCAGGACACCAGCTCTCACCTTGAGAGGATGAAGAAGAATCTTGAGGTGACAGTCAAGGACCTTCAGCACCGTCTGGATGAGGCTGAGAACCTGGCCATGAAGGGTGGCAAGAAGCAGCTCCAGAAACTGGAGACCAGGGTGAGTTCATAGCAGCGGTAGAATTACCTGAGTTGCCTTGAATGGGGTAAAATGTTTTTGTAGCATGTAATTGATAAAATCTTCTCAATGAGCTCATGTTCTCCATACAGGTGCGTGAGCTGGAGGGAGAGGTTGATGCTGAACAGAGGAGAGGTGCAGACGCAATCAAGGGAGTCCGCAAGTACGAGCGCAGAGTCAAGGAGCTGACATACCAGGTAACAACACTCACTCCAATACACTCATATAGCATGTCTGTGTGTGTGTGTGTGTGTGTGTGTGTGTGTGTGTGTGTGTGAACATTATATGTTTTAATCTCCTATCTGCTTCAGACTGAGGAGGACAAGAAGAACATGGCCAGACTCCAGGACCTTGTGGACAAGCTGCAGCTTAAAGTGAAGGCCTACAAGAGACAGGCTGAGGAGGCTGTAAGTCATACACTAAAGAGTTCCACCTGGATTGCAGGATTTTAATCTAAAATCACAATGTTTGAGTTCCATTGAAACCTTTAACTAGGGGTTCCGTCTGTGTCAAATACTTGAGCTTGATTGAGTTTGCCATTCATAAAGGAAAGAGTGCTATAGTTAAGTTGAAGTCCACCCTCAAATCAAGCAGTTATCATTTGTGCATCGTACCTAAGTAAAATGCAAACTCACTGAGGAGTTATACTCCTATAAACTTGATGGCCATTCTGCAACAATCTTCAAACTTTGGATGCTGATGTTTTCCTCTCGATATCTCCCAGGAGGAGCAAGCCAACGGCCACATGTCCAAGTTCAGGAAGGTTCAGCATGAGCTGGAGGAGGCTGAGGAGCGTGCTGACATCGCTGAGTCTCAGGTCAACAAGCTCAGAGTCAAGAGCCGTGACTCTGGAAAGGTAAAGATCTGATGTTCAACCTAGGCCCGAATCATGCCCTACTGGAACTTCAAACACTACTTCCAAGTCATAGTTAAGGAAAAATGTGTACAGTATTTTATCTGGACCTTTTCAGACATCAACCATACTTGTCTTTCAAAATTAGTTCAAACTCAAATGTATGTTTCATACAAGCTGATAAATAATAATGATTTTTTTTCTTTCTCGTAGGCAAAGGAAGCTGAATAAACATGGCAAGAACCTGTGTCAACATATTGCTATGGCTCATAAAATATGATTGTCATGGTGAACGTTTGAACATTTTCTGAAATAAAACAAGCAAGCCTGCACCTAATGAATGTGTGGATTTGTGACAAGAACAGCTCAATAGTGTACACAAATCCTTAGGCTGGCTATTCAAGCAACATTGCAGCTTCTTTATAGCTTCACGAAACACCGCCAGCTACAAATAAGCAACTCTTTTCAACATTCAACTACAAACACAGAATACTCCCCTGGAAATGGATGATCAATATATCACCAATAGTTTTGCAATGACTGTCATGCCATTTTGGCTTGGTGAGGTTGCATTTTCGGCTCTCAAATTATCATTAGCTGTGACTCGTGAACCAATTACTCTGAGAAACTGGCATACTGGGATGTTGGGAGGAAATGAGCCAATAGGCTCTTTGCACAAGCTCCACTACTTCCTGAAATTCTACAGGCATCTTTATTTCCTGTCCTATACTATTGGATGGAAGTGATTAATCAGGTGTGCGGCACACCTGATCACACGTGATTAATCACTTCCATCCAATAGTATAGGACAGGAAATAAATATGCCTGTGGAGTAGTAGTGGAGCTTGTGCAAAGAGCTCATCAGCATTATAGTGGGGTGAATTAGGGGCGATTGTGACAGTTTTAGAATTTCTGCCTCATGTAAACTTTCTTGACATAAATAAACATTGCCCAGCACATGATACATATCTAGAATCCTGAAGATGTTATCTATCCATTTGATAAGAAAATAATAATAATAAATAAATTAAACTGTATTTGTACAGCACCTTTCATAGAAATAAATGCAGCTCAAAGTGGCTTAAAACAGTGTACATAAAAAAGACATAAAATAATAATAATAATAAATAATAATAATAATAAATAAACAAAAAGCAGGAAAATAGGATGGAAGACACAATAAAAGATAAATATAAGAAATCAAGTAAAATACAGTGTAAAAATGACATGCATGCCTGCCCTGATAATTGAGTATCATACGAAGATACAGAACTACGGTCACCAGGTGTAATCAAAGTCGGCGACCTCGCCCGTGAGACCTCACACCGAGCCCATGAACTGTTGATGTCCTTTCACTGATTTATAGGAATATGCTCAGTGAAGATTTACCTCAGACTGCATCTGAAAGAATGCAGGTGAATGACCAGGGGTGTGTTTCCCAGAGGCATCGTAGCGCTACGTTCATCGTAAGAACGTTGTTAGGTCCCCCTCTAGGTGGCGATGCGTTTCCCAGAGCCTTCTTAGGCCAAGGTATACCTTGGCTACGAGGGCTCTGGGAAACAGCTCCACCCAAGGTACATCGTAAATCGCCTTTACGATGTACCTTCCGAAGATACATCGTAAGGCCGGAGACACACTGGCAGCTTGCACACGTCTTCGACACGTTTTCGACACGTCTTCGAATCCCAGTTTTTTTCGATGCCGTGTAATCCAACGGGGCTGTTCACAGTGCCTTCGTACGAAGGACGTTTCTGAAGTCTTCGTACATCCCCAGCTCGATCTTTTCATATGGAATTGGTTCTGATCGTTTTCTTCTCGTTTCGTATGCCCGTGAACCAAGCGAAATTAATAGAAAATGCATTCATGTTTTCAATAATAAATCACAATCATGATACAAAATCAATGATTAGGCTACTGCATTGACTTTTCAAGTCTGTACTTTTCATGGCTGGCTGAGTTGCCAACTGTAAATTCAAGCGCAATTAATAAGAAATGCATTGCTTTCAGTAATAAATCACAGTCATGATACAAAATCAATGATGATTGCATTGACTTTTCAAGTAGGCTATGTTCTGTGACAAACTACTTTTCATGGCTTTGGCTGAGTTTACAACTCTGATTGGTAGTTTAAGCGGTTGTAGCCTACGATGCATCATCCCTGATTACCTCAACACTCAGAAAATATGGGCATATCGCAGAAATTGTGGGATTAGAGTGTAAGTTATCGGTCATTGTCTATACTTTAGGCCAACTGTCTATATTGACTTTTATGCATATTTCCCCCCTTCCATAGGTATTACATTACATTACAGTCATTTAGCAGACGCTTTTATCCAAAGCGACTAACAATAATTGCATTTAACGTAGGAAGAGCCAATGTACTACTACTTGCCAGAACTCACAAGTGCATCTTCTTTCTAAAACAAGTGACTAAGAGCATAATCTAGTGCTGAAGGAAAAGTGCAAGAATCACAATCTAAAATATAGTGCAATATAATATAATAAGTGCTTAGGTGGGAGGATTGTTGTAGTACTTCTTGAAGAGATGAGTTTTGAGCCTGCGACGAAAGATGGGCAGCGACTCTGCTGTCCTGACATCAGTGGGCAGCTCATTCCACCACTGCGGGGCCAGGACAGAGAAGAGCCGTGACCGTGTCGATCGACCGCAGGAGCCTCGGAGTGACGGGGCAACCAGTCGCCCTGAGGTAGCAGAGCGTAGTGGTCGGGAGGGGATGTAGGGTTTGACCATGGCCTGGAGGTAGGAGGGGGCTGTTCCTTCCATTGCCCTGTAGGTTAGCGCCAGAGTTTTAAACTGGATGCGAGCCGCTACAGGGAGCCAATGTAGGGAACGGAGGAGGGAAGTTGTGTGGGAGAATTTGGGGTGGTTGAACACCAGGCGAGCAGCAGCTTTCTGGACAAGTTCCAGAGGTTTAATGGCTGACGCCGGTGCCCCCGCGAGGAGGGAGTTGCAGTAGTCCAGGCGGGAGATGACCAGGGCCTGGATGAGTACCTGCGCCGTTTCATTAGTGAGGAAAGGGCGAATCCTCCTGATGTTGTAGAGCATGAATCTGCAGGAACGTGTGACGGATGTGACATGTGAGGAAAATGACAGTTGGTCATCCAGGGTCACACCCAGATTCCTCGCAGTCCGAGTCGGGGTCACCACTGTGTCTTCAATGGTGATGGCCAGGTCCCGGTGCGGACAGCCCTTCCCCGGGAGGAACAGCAGCTCAGTCTTGTCCAGATTGAGCTTGAGGTGATGTGTCGTCATCCACTCCGAAATGTCAGCCAAGCACCCAGCTATGCGTGTCTCCACTTCTGTATCAGAAGGGGGAAATGACAGAACCAGTTAGGTGTCATCGGCATAGTCGGCACGACTCAAAAGAACTAATGTGTCTCCGGCGTAAGCCCTCCCTGGAGCCGAAGCGCTGTTTCCCAGAGCCTTCTTAGCCAAGGTATACCATAGCCAAGGGATACTTTATGAAGCGCGGTCTGAACCCATCGTAAGCTGTCCCTTGGCGATGCGCTCCGTTCATCCCGTTATAATTTTCGCACGATCAGAGCAAATTATACTTTTAAAAAGGAGAGTTGCAATAAAGCGCATATATATCTACCCTACCTGCGCGAACTACATCATTAGTGTACAATAAAAGGAGAGTCGCAATATAGCGCACATCTATCTACCCTACCTGCGCATAGCCTATAACACATCATGGGAATGTTGTCGTTAAACATTTTATTGAGCCAAATAAAATATAGGGACTATCCATAATATAGATTCAACACTTTCTTATGTAAAGGAGCAATATTTTCTCATGGAGCAATTTGATGGCATATGACTTTTCTGGCTGTCTGTAGGCTACCCCACCACTATATAGGATACCGACAGATATTAGGCGAATTGATTAATCCATCGAGGCCTAGACAGTTCTGTTCTTGCTGCAGCTTGTCTTCACCATGCAGGTATTTTTTGTGAGGGTATTCTTCCGTGGACACTGCGGGGTGCCGCCGGTAGCTGTTTGGACACCAGAGCGCGCAGCTCTTCAGCCAACTAGAGGATGAAGTCGCGTCTGGGGAGGCTCTGTAGACTATGCGTCTCTCCACCCGTCCCCAGTGAGTCTAAGCTCCCCCAATGAATAATACTTATTTATAATAGCCTACATAGCGCGAAACTGTGCATATAATAGTCTATACGCGAAACTGCGCATTTCCTATAGCCGTTCATTGAACGGCTGGCGGCCGATATAGGTATATATAAAAAAATAACATACACATACAATACCATACAATTTTTTTTTTATTTGAATGTTCTTTAAAATATTTTTGCTTTTGTATCATAGGTGACGGCAGGTATCATCTTCCGCCATGGATGATGACTCCCGTGCGTAATCCTCCAACGTTGGAGAGGCGGTGTACAACCGGGCTCACATCAGGACGCGCGGTGTGATTGAGTGCACATTTGGAATCCTGAAAAGCCGTTTAGATGCCTAGATCGTATCGGTGGGGCAATGTTATACACTCCCCCAATAGTATGCCAGATCATCGTAGCGTGCTGCATCTTGCATAACATAAAATGAAAATGTTTCCTTTGTTCGTCTTTTCAAATCATTTCACCTCCGTTTGCAGTCTTCCGCGTTTACACACACCAATGTCACTGACAATGATAAGACTGCCGCTACAGTGGTAAACCACATGGGGTCCCTCAAGGGAAATGTGAGGCCCTCTGTTAGAAACCTGGGTGTCTTCTTTGATCAGGCTATGCACTTGGACAAACATGTCAAATCCCTAACGCGTTCCTGTTTTTTCCACCTCAGAAATATTGCCAAACTCCGGTCCATTGTATCACATGCTGAATTAGAAATGTCTGTCCATGCATTTATTTCATCACGACTTGACTACTGTAATTCACTGTTTACCTGCCTCAACAAATCCTCTGTGGGACAACTTCAGCTAGTCCAAAACGCTGCTGCAAGACTACTCACCAGGTCAAAGAAGACATGCCACATCACCCCCATCCTGGCCTCCCTGCACTGGCTCCCAGTTCACCTCCGGATCGAGTTCAAAGTCCTGGTGTTTACCCACCGAGCTCTCCACGGACGGACCCCGGCCTACATCTCAGAACTTTTACACCCTCACTCTCTGAGTCGGTCTCTGAGGTCATCCGACCAGGGTCTCCTGGCGGTGCCCCGGACCAGACTAAAAACTCAGGGTGACAGAGCATTTGAGGCGGTGGCGCCAAGACTCTGGAACGCTCTTCCCCAGGCCCTGAGAGAGCCATCCACTGAACTCATGTTCAAAAAACTTCTTAAGACACACATGTTCAGGCAGGCCTTCGGCCATCTATAACGCCTTGCTGCTCGCAATGTTGTTGTTTTATCTGTTCTGTGTCGTTTTAATCTTGTCTCGTGTTGTATTGCCATTTTAATTTATTACTGTAAAGCACTCTGTGCATCCGTGCTGTGAAGAGCGCTATATAAATAAAGCTTACTTACTTACTTACTTACTTACTTACTGACTGATAAATTAAATTAAACCCCAAATATGATTTTTTGCTGCAGCCGTGATATTTTTTGCGGAAAGCTGTGAGACATGTTTTTGAACCTCGTCCGTGAGGACTTCAAGTTCGCTCTCAGAAAATCGTATCTTTCTTTTTCTGTCTGCCATCGTCCAATGATATCCATACGAGTTGTATGCGCTGTATGTACAGTATTTATAGTCATTTCCTATATCAGCAGCAAATTGCACTCAGTCGCAAACACCGAATGGGCAAGTTTGCGCTGGGATATTAGCTCAATGTCTTTAGTGAATAGGTTTTTACAACGGAGCACATAGCTGGAGCAACTGACGCGCAATGTAATGGTGCAATTAATGGCCGCAATTCCGCTTTAGTGAATTCGCCCCTATGTCTCGCCCTGCACTGTTGCGGTGGCGGATGTAATGAATACCATGGTTTTTCGTGGCTCAGAAAGAGGCCATGGTGGTACTGTGAGTGGGGGTTTGGGGGTCCTCCCCCAGGACATTTCGGCATCAAAAGTTTCATTTCCTGCATTCTGGGGAATTTTCTATTCACTAACGTGTGCTTTATTAGCTTGTCTGTCTGATGTTAGAGCCAGTGGTCTGGCTATGTCTTGTTTGTTGTGTGTGTTTTGTCTCCCTTTCTGGCTTCTCCCTCTCACTCCATTCAGGTGCCGTGGGCGTTCCTTTCCCCTGGTTGTCTGCTCGTCATTCAGGATTCTGTGCAGCTGTGACGGGCCAATCAGCATCCACGCCACCCACTTTATAACTGCTTAAATGGGTCACAGAATGAAGTCATCCAGCTGCTGACTAACCCCAAGTTTAGCGCTGTAACGGTTCCCACTTCTGGACATATTGGTACCAGTGCCTTCTACACTGAGTTGTAAACCATTTTTGTATCCCTGTCTTGTATTTATATTGTTGTATGTGTTTTTTATATGGACCAGTGTCCGATTAATAAAGGTGATTGATTGATTGATTGGTCTGTCTATGGCCAATGGTCATAACATTTCAGCTAACCCATTCGAGTTGTAAAATAGATATAATACACAATCTATTGAGATAACAAAACAATATATTAATTAAGAGACGCTATACATTATATATACATATACATATTTTTTCTAAATCTTGTACTTCAATACAACTCTTATATTTGCATTTCTTGTATTGTTGCCTATTTTTGAATTGTTGATGCTTTCTTGTTGACTAGGCATGCTAACTGGACTCTGCTTGATGTTTTCCAGACACGCAAAAGAACTAATCACCCTCTGCAGACCAGGCTGAGCCTTCATATACTCTCAAACACAAACGTAACTCTTTCCCACCTTCACAGACTATTCACAGCCAACTACATGCCTTCTTGACTACATTGAAAGAAATAACTCAAGAACACCTGTTGGTTTCAAATGTGTTTATTATAGCTGTAACCCAGTTGAATTGATTCAACTCACTCATTACAAATACCACCCACCCACACCATCAAACCTTTTCAGTGGCATAGCTGACTGAAGCCGTGTTTATGAGAAGTGGTGACGTGTGTTGGCGACTGAGAGGAAGCAACATCAAACTCGAATTGAATTAGTTAAACTCACTCCTCAGTATAAACACTTGTCTTGGCAAGTCAGAGGAGCAAAGATCGAACCCAGCATGGGCAAGTGAGCGTAAAGGCAATACTGCCAAGCAACACAGTGACACCTGTTATATAGACTAGTGTTTCAACTTGCATTTAAACGATAATGTAAACTTCAAGCATTCAAAGCAAACTGCAGACACTATCAGGTGGATGAAAATAAAGTGTCTACACATTAAAATGATTGACTTCATAGAAAACTATAATTCGCCTATAGCCTATAGGTTTCTTATTTCATTGACTGTATAACTTCCATCTCAAATGTACATCTTGTAAACTACTGTCTGCAGACTATGAACCAGGGTTAAAATAGTTTTGCTTTTTTCATTAGTTTTTATTTTTATATCGTTTTAACTTTTTGTGTTCAATTTCAGTTCAGTTTTAATTAGTTTTTAAAGCAGATTTGCTAGTTTAGTTTAGTTTTTTTTTTTTGATAATGCTTAGTTTTAGTTTAGTTTTTATTAGTTTCAGTATTAGTTTTAGTTTTTTTTTTCTGCGCTAGCCTCGTGAGACCATCCTGATCTCGTGAGCTCATGTTGTTTCACTCTGTGCAAAACAAACCATCTGGCGCACGTCAGGTTACTTCTGCGCAGGGCCACAGCTAAAGAAATAATGGAGGATAGATTTAATATCCACCCAAAATACTAGGCTTATGTATGAAATGAAAAAGACTAAAACTAAGGACATTTTCTCTACAATTTTAGTTTATTTTAGTTAGTTTTGTAAACACACAATACAGTTTTAGTTAGTTATCGTTTTTTTGTAAAGCCTAGTTTTTATTTTTATTTCAGTTAACTAAAATGTTTTTTCACACCTAGTTTTCGTTTTTTAGTTAGTTTTCGTTAACTATAATAACCTTGCTATGAACCAGCCCACTCCTCCCTCCACTACTGCTCTGCTTGGCTGTTAATGAATGTGAATGGGAAGTTGTCAAGCAGAAAGAGGAAACTACAGGTGGTGCTACAGTAACCAATTCAAAAAGCCAGTAGGAGAGCACAGCACATGAGAGGTGGTGGTGGGAGGTGGGGGGGGGGGCGTGAAAGGGGGAGAGCAGTTGAGGGGGGGGGGGCGGGGGCGGAGGTCTGCAAGCCCCTCTCGTTTCCTCTTTTATGTGTACCTTGAGAGCAAATGGTAACACAATTAGAAACTCCTCTATCAGCTAGGAAATCTTTATTTGTGTTTTAATCACTGATGTGAGAATGTCTCCCTCACAATTAATTAATTTACAGGTCTTTGTGAAGCAGTGTAAGAACAGCACTGATGGGGGCAGCATTGTAAAGCACATACTGCAATTACTTCCCCAAATCAGATGCTGCCAAAAGGTGCCTCCCAGTTTTCTGCAGGTGCAGATATTCATATAACTTGCATTTCATGAACATTAGTGCAAGGAAACTGTGAAAAAACAGAAATACAGTATACTGTATCTGTGTTTCTGTTTGACTATTACACATTTAACAGTTTAGTCATGATACGTTGGCTGATCTTAAATCTTCTGGCAGCATGCGTATTTGGTAAAGTGTAATATTGCGGGTGTCTGTCATTAGTTTGGTTAATTTACATTCAGTGCACTGTATGATTTTCAGATAGATTAATGTGGGACTGAGTTTTAGGATGATTTAGGAAACGGGGACATTTCCTTTGAAGAGGGGGAGAAGTGTGGGACTGAGTTTTGTTGTTATATTGGATGACAATTCCTGTTAGTATTGAATGGTAATTTTGGGGGATGACTTGTGCGCATATGCGGGGGAAAGGAAAAAAAGGAGAGAAAAATGTGAGATGGACATGTGGATACGAGTGCCCGGCTTTACAGTAAAGAAACATAACTGCATTCAAGTCCAGTTATCCGCCTACCTTTATTAAACCCACACGAAGAGACATTTGGGATAATCTCCTCTTACATTAAGAGAAATGATCTCTCCCTCCACAGGGAACAGAGCTGAAGACAGTGTGACCCAGCCGACCGCACAAACTGCTTTGGAGAGAGAGAGAACTTAACGCTCATCTGTAGACATGACAGTGATCTATCACCGTACCTCTTCTGGTATAGACAGCAATCTTAGGATTTTCCCAAGTTTATGCTAATGAGAAATTATTTCAGATCTCTTAATGCCACTAAGTTCAAGGAGATATTTGATGCCCATCTCAACTCTACTGTGAAATCAGTTCCTTTGAGCATCCAGAGGCTGCAGCTGTCTGACTCTGCTGTGTACTACTGTGCTCTGAGGCCCACAGTGATAACAGGATATACAACTCCTGTACAAAAACTGCTACATACCACTGGACATGTATTTTCAACTGATACATGTTACAGGCATCGTTTAGATTTGGTTTTAGGTCAGGGTTTAAAACAGAAACTGTATGTAATATGGGCTAGGGCTACCGTACTGTACTGTATCAGTCCATCAATTTCACATTGTCTCATCTTCTTTAAAGGATGACAGTGGATATTGTCTTTATGAAGATATATTGACTAATGGATTTTCACAAAATCTTGATATCATTCAGTGCACAAGCTCCTCCTTCAAATCTGTCAGCTCTAGCTAAAGATGTCAGTGAGACGATCTCTGCTCCACTTTATGTGGCTCACCTGTGTAATACAAACATGCAACTTACTCTGAATATTTTATATCTTATTCTGGCAGCAACTGTCTTTGGTATAACATACATCCTCTTAATTGTTTTATGAAACCTTTCATCTTTTTAGTTGTGACTTTTGACAAGGTCTACATTTCCTTTCTTTTTTTACAGAGTGCAGTGGACAACAAGATAATGTGCGACAGGCAACAGGAGATGTGATTGCTGTAGAAGGAAATTCTGCAACACTGAGTTGTGAATATACTGTACTAGTTCTACAAATGTATATATATTCTGGTACAAACAGGAGGCAAATGGCATTCCAAAGTTTGTACTGAGAAGCTTATCTTTTGAAACTGGTGACGGTGCCACAGAGTTCAAGCGAAGAGTTGATGCCAGTCTCAATATCACCTTAAAGTCATTTCCCCTGAGGATCTCCAGGCTGCAGCTGTCTGACTCTGCTGTGTACTACTGTGCCCTGCAGCCCACAGTGACAGGAAACCCAGACACACCATACAAAAACCTTCAAGATTCCCTTACTGTGCCTTGATGGTAGTTGAATACTTTGGCCCTGGCTGTTTCTGGATAAATACTTGATACTATGATACATTTTTGATTTACTTTCCCATAGGGTCAAATTTAATACACCTACACGAGGTGTACTTCAAGTTTCTTTAATAGTACGGTTATGGTTTCATTGGGGATAGTGAGTGGAACATTTGTTGACAGTTATGTGGTGCATGTGTAAAACATGTGAAATAACATACAATTGATTGATTTTGATGTCTGTATTACTGAATGTCTCCCGACTTCGACAATGAACTGCAAGAGGTCAAAATTGGTAAAGTTGGTGAAAATCAACAGACAAGGCAAGCATATGAATGAAATACACTGGCTTCCTGCAAAACAACCACAGGTTTGTTTGTTTTTGCACAAGAACAGTACCTCAATGAGTTACAACACTTTCTTCAGTCTTTTAGAAATTGCCTACAGTTTTAGGCCATACTGTTTTATTGGATTAAAGAGAGATGGAAGTACCATAAACTGAACAGACATAATCATACAAACTATACCAGACATAATCATACAAACTATACCAGACATAATCATACAAACTATACCATATGTGTGATATATTGGATTCCAGTCTGTGATGAACAACCTAAAACAAATACAGAAAAGTTTTAAATAACCAAATGGAGCAGACAGGTCTGGATTGCTTTCCATCTGAATTCTTTGGACCTTCTGAGACAGATACTACGTATCCTTGAGCATGAAACAAGTACAATTCACAGATGGAAAATATAACAATTATCAAAATACACACACCATGTATTATTCAGTCTCATGTCATTACAACTTAATTTCACAAATGTAAGAATTATCACAATAGATTCTATTTAATCAGAATTTGCACAGTTGCACAGATTCAGTGTATTTGTCAAAGTCAGCATCACCTCCCTGGATCAGCTCCAGTTTCTCTTGTCAATCCTACACAGTTCTGGGTCAGACAGCAGGGCTGACGGAGTGGAACCTCGGCTGACAAATAGAATGTAGACAAAAGCCGTGTGGATCTGGAGATCTCCTCTGCCAAAGTGAAAGACTCTGGGCTGTACTACTGTGCACTGACGCACACAGTGAAAGGAAATCCTGTGGTTGTGTGCAAAAACCTCCCCAGTGCCTGAAATGTGGGCCAAGTTATGTAAAAACCTGTCTGCTTGTTGAGACATATGAGTGAACAGTGACAAATGACAGTCACACTCAAAAGCAATACAATATTCTGTCTTGTCTCTGTCTAGCATATTATTGTCTAGCAGGCTTAAGCGTACAGTGCTGTACATACCCATAGATCAATATGGGAACTGTCAAGATCACATCTGACACTTTCTGAAGTTATATGATACATGGTGTTGAAAATTATACACAATGTTATTTAAAATTAAGTTTGTAGTCAAAATGGTAAATGGTACAGTATGTAAATGGAGTGCGCCTATAACGTTTTTTTCTAAAACGCCTTACAATGGCTCTCTCATTCATTCATTCATTCATTCATTCATTCATCCATCCATACATTTACACATCAATGACTGCTAGCCTGCTCATTTGCATCAATTTGGCATTGTATCTTGCTCAAGGACACTTCGATTCCAGCTACAGATGAGGTAGCTGGAATCAAACCAGGAACCTTCTGATTCCCAGACGGCTACTCTACTTTCAGAGCTACTGCCGCCCCAAAATAATAAGAACAGTAATAATAAATAATAATAGTCAAAATAACTGATATTCCCACATTTACTATTTTTCCTTACACCTGACCTGCTTGCTTTCTTTCCGAGCTGCAAGGCTACAACCTCTCACATCATACTGTACTGTAGCTCAAATCACGCTCCAACCTTATTATTTGATGCTATATCCCTCAACAAAATTGCAATGTTGATTTCACTTTGCTAGATATACATTCATCAAGCTACAGTGTAACTGCACAGTGGAGGAGGATAGTGGCTTTACAAACTGGAACGTGTATTTCTGAAGGCTTGTGAGAGTCACACATCATCATGTCTCCTCTCGGGTTCTTCCTTGTACTTATTGGTCCTACGTTGACAGAAAACTCAGAGACACTGTACAAAAACTTCTCAGACAAAGTCTTTGGATAATAACAACATTGACTTGACACACTGACAAATGGTACCATGAGAATATCTTGAACTGAGTTTAAACGTGATGCCTACAGCTCTTTATCTATGAAAATTGGAACTCTTCAGCGACTCATGATCTCCACACTTGGCTAGGATGGCAATCGTCTTCATAGTCGGTTTTCTCTTTACATGAACAGGTACATGTAGGTAGACTATTTAATTTGTTTCTGTAAGGACTTGAATGATGAGGAAAATATTATCTGATTATTTTTGTGGTATTGGACATAATTACACAAACATACCCTACCTCGACCTCAGATCTAAAATGACAGAATATGTAGAATATATGATAGGTGGGATATATGACAATATCTACATGTGTCTGTGAAGGCGTTTCAACCATCCCAATTCATCACATAACATCACTATGCTTAATCTTGCTAGATAAAATATTACAAACACTTCAATATGAGGACATAAATCACAGAGCCATTAGGCTTAACATTACATTACATTACAGTCATTTAGCAGACGCTTTTATCCAAAGCGACTAACAATAATTGTATTTAACGTAGGAAAAGCCAATGTACTACTACTTGCCAGAACTCACAAGTGCATCTTCCTTCTAAAACAAGTGACTAAGAGCATAATCTAGTGCTGAAGGCAAAGTGCAAGAATAGCAATCTAAAATACAGTGCAATACAATACAATACAATAAAATAAAATACAATAAGTGCTTAGGAGGGAGGATTGTTTGTGCTTATAGTACTTCTTGAAGACATGAGTTTTGAGCCTGCGATGAAAGATGGGCAGCGACTCTGCTGTCCTGACATCAGTGGGAAGTTCGTTCCACCACTGCGGGGCCAGGACAGAGAAGAGCCGTGACCATGTCGATCGACCGCAGGGGCCTCGGAGCGACTAGGTAACCAGTCGCCCCGAGGTAGCAGAGCGTAGTGGTCAGGAGGGGGTGTAGGGTTTGACCATGGCATGGAGGTAGGAGGGGGCTGTTTCTTTCATTGCCCTGCAGGCTAGCACCAGAGTTTTAAACTGGATGCGAGCCGCTACAGGGAGCCAGTGTAGGGAACGGAGGAGGGAAGTTGTGTGGGAGAACTTGGGGTGGTTGAACACCAGGCGAGCAGCAACTTTCTGGACAAGTTCCAGAGGTTTAATGGCTGACGCCGGTGCCCCAGCCAGGAGGGAGTTGCACTAGTCCAAGTGGGAGATGACCAGGGCCTGGATGAGCACCTGCGCCGTTTCATCAGTGAGGAAAGGGCGAATCCTCCTGATGTTGTAGAGCATGAATCTGCAGGAGCGTGTGACGGATGTGATATGTGTGGAAAACGACAGTTGCCAGGGTCACACCCAGATTCCTCGCAGTCCAAGTTGGGGCCACCACTGTGTCTTCAATGGTGATGGCCAGGTCCCGGTGTGGGCAGCCCTTCCTCGGGAGGAACAGCAGCTCAGTCTTGTCCAGATTGAGCTTGAGGTGATGTGTCGTCATCCACTCCAAGATGTCAGCCAAGCACCCAGCTATGCGTGTCTCCACTTGTGTATCAGAAGGGGGAAAGGACAGGACCAGTTGGGTGTCATCGGCATAGCAGTGATACTGTAGGAGAAGCCATGCGAGCGAATAACAGAGGCCAGAGATGTAGTGTAGAGGGAAAACAGTATGAATGTACACTACTTCCAGACCTCTCAACAACATCCAGTAAAGGGAGATACAAACAAATAATAAATATGATTCACATAGATTTCTCTCGTTTACCTTCTACAGTACCTTTGCCACAGTCTGCCAATGGGTTGTTGTAGAGTTGCAATGCATTTGGATTTAGCAACATAAAACAACTGCATCAGCTGTGTCTGCACTGGACCACCAAGAAACCAGTCCTGTGAATTTTGGACAGCTCATCCAACAACTTGAGATTCCTTGGACCCTGAGCAATACACCTGCTGCATATGAACTTCATACAGTGCCGGGTTCAGAAAGACAAATAGACAGAGAGACAGACAGACAGAGAGAGATTCCTCCCTTGAGTTAGATATGCCCAGAGCAGATGTAGGAATGAAATTGGAGGAGTATGGAGTGGTCAGAGCAAACTGTTGAATGACATCCTAACCTCAAGTGTCTGGGAGTCAGCTTGCTGTGAGGGCTCCCCTGACACAGTGTATTAATGGCCTACCATTGTGTGTGTGTGTGTGTGTGTGTGTGTGTGTGTGTGTGTGTGTGTGTGTGTGTGTGTGTGTGTGTGTGTGGTGTGAATGTGTGTGTGTGTGTGTGTGTGTGTGTGTGTGTGTGTGTGTGTGTGTGTGTGTGTGCGTGCGTGTGTGCGTGTGTGTGTGTGTGTGTGTGTGTGTATGTGTGTGAAAGGATGCAGTCCCCTGAGGCCTGCGAGATCAAACCTGAGGCTTGTGTAGGTAGACGGATGCAGTCTCTTGAGGCCTGTGAGGTCAGACCCAGGAGATAGGCTCGGAGGAATTCACAAACCAGGGTCACGAGAGAAGGCTGGGTAAGATACCCCGGGGTTTACAATACATCACGTCTAAACACATTAGGTTAGAAGCGAGCGGGTGTCACCCATCCTTTTTGTAGCAGATAGGTTAGGTTCCGGGTAGATTAGTTTGCTAGCGTTGTGAATCTCTAGGTAGGCTAGGCTAGAGGTGTAGGGAAGCACAGGGCTGTGTTTTTGTTTGACACCGTTTGCACAGCCTTCTCCTTCCCTTCTCTTGCCCGCTGTTAGTCCCCGGTTTAGTGTTGTAGTATTCCCCCGTTTTGTGTTATGTCCGTTGATGTATTCTTGTAAATAGCACTTTATTATTTGCATTCAATCCTTTTCTTTAAAAGGTACACTGGTTGTCAGCCTGGCTGTGTTTGAGCACCACACTTGTAGTGCAACTGGTTTTCTAGTGTGTGTACAGGCTGTGTTGCACTCCTCCCTCCCTCCCTAGTCTACCATCTGAGGGAGGATGTAACAATCTGAACAACATATTCCAATACATCCATGGATTTGCAGCCTCTTGATGCCGACTTGTAGCTTTATTGGAGGATATGCTGAAGGAATGCTTCCATTTAGCCCTTGTCTTCTACCATAGCAATTGACCTGCAGTCCTAGCTAATCATTGCTAGTCTTGCATCCAACATCCCATTCATATCTATCAACTATGCTTGATCTCTCCCACTTATCTTGTCAGCTTGTGCTTATCTTTAGGGGAGGTGAGAAGTGTGCGCAGTGGAGGGATTCTTTATTGGGAATAAGCCGTTGGATTGTATTCAAACATAACGTAGGCTAATGTCAAGGACCGACTGCTGCACCCTCCACTCCTGCGACGGAGGGTTATCAGCCGAGCTCACGTTCCGTCTCATCGCTAACCAGCAGTTGAGTCAACTTGGGCTAGTGGTAGTTAACTAGCTACATAGTAAATTTGTCAAACTGAATACATACCACACACAACACAAAACTGCCTATTGCTAGTTCAATCTTCATTAAACTAATATCTTCTAAAACAGACAATCTGACAGATTTAGCTATGTCCGCAAACTTAAGAGGCTGCCAAATTACTGTCACAACGTCCACCATCTTTGTTGATTAATTATTGAACAGAGACGTCGCAAAGAATTATGGGAGCAAAGGGAACAAAAGTGACCATTGCTTGTTCACTTCGAAAGTTACCGTTACAAAGGGCCCTTTGAAGGGGGCACTTTTGCACGCTTCGGATTGGAACGCCCTTCAATATTGTGGCTGTGGCCCTGACGTTCCCTTCGAAGGAGCCCTACCGTTTAATACAGTCAAATACTTCGTTACAACTACACCACTAATGGTATATCGGTAGACTGACTGACTAATGTCATTGACCCAAAACAAAAACGCATGTGTTAAGAAATGTCTTAACTTTTTCTTAACTGCGTTCAGGAATGAGGTCCATTGTTCTGTCAACTATGGTCTCTTTTCGGGACTCCACAGGTGGATTTGTTCACATCGAGAGAGAACACCAAGTGTCCTCTGTAGTTCTCTCTCTGTGAGTCGGATCACCGTTGTTCCAGCCACAGTTCAATCATCGCTTGGTTAAACGTTTTCTCTCAGGCTCTCGGTGTGTATGCCCTGTGTCACACACGATAGATCCCTCTTGGGATCTACACGTGGTGTTTGATGCCCTCTGCAAGGCATCCTTTGAAACTGTATCTGAAATCCCTCTCAAGACCCTGTCTCTGAAGACAGCCTAGCTTTTGGCTTTAACGGCAGCCAAGTGAGTGAGTGACCTGAACGCTGTCAGTGCGCCCTGCCTGCTTGGTCTTCAATGGTGATCTCAGGGAGGCAATTCTGCATCCCAATCTGGACTTTATGCCCAAGGTTCTGACAAGTATTATCACACTCGGGGAACGTGTGCATGGGTTAGCCTAAGCTTGGATGTTCTGTCTTTCATTCGGAGCAGTTGACACTCACTCTGTGGCCTACCTAACCTACACAAACGAAGAAGAAGAAGTTCACAGCTATTTCAATGGCATGTCTAGCTGGTTCCGTCCTACCAGTTCTGAAGAGAAACAAGCCGGCCCCAGCCCATAACCAGGCTTGACCTGGCCTAGTTCACCTCCACTCTTGTCAAAATGTCCGGATTACTGATGCAACAGTGTATCTGCTGAGGCTCGGCTGAACTCTGTCCAGCCTCTCTCAACATTCACCCATGGTTGACAACATGGTCAGTGAAAATTAGAAAAAGTCTGCACACTGTAGTATTAGCTCCCAATAGTGATACTTTATTAAGGCACAACGTTTCGGCCGTATGGCCTTCGTCAGGTGCAATGACGAAGGCTATACGGCCGAAACGTTGTGCCTTAATAAAGTATCACTATTGGGAGCTACAGTAATACTACAGTCCTTTTTCTCATTTTCACTAGTGCTTCTTTTTGGTCCAGCACCTGTGACAACTTTTGGATGTGCGTGCCTTCCCTTGGCTCCACTTGACAACATGGTCAACCAATGTTGCTCGAATGTCATTTGATACATTTTGTACTAGTCTTCTTTGTTCACATCCTCCTCCAGGTCTACCTTTATCTCCTCCTCCCCCCCTAACCCCTCTTCCTCCATGGGCTCCCCCTCTCATCCTTACTCTCCCTCCTTCTCTACCTCTTGCAACAACTTCCTCTACCTCTTCCATTTTTGTTGCCTTTTATATTGCTGACTTCTGATTATCGAGTTTACAATTATGCACCAAAGTGTCTGCACACCTGACGGTCATGTTCGATTGTCATGGTCAATTGGTTCATTATATATGTGATTTTGAAAGGCAGTGCTTTCAAAGCAAAGCTTGAATAGACATCATGTTAGATGTATGTGTCTGATGAAGAGAACTGAGTTTAGTGTTTTGCAAAACACTGTGTGTAGTGTTTTGCAAAAAGTGTGACTGAGAATATGTTTATAGTTGTACAGATCTGGCCTGAGGTTTTGCTCCTTCGAGTGTCAGGTTTCACTAAGTGTGTTACTTTTAATTTGAGTGTTTAACCAAGTGTAATCTAATATCACCTTGGACACATACAATATGATCACCTTTTGCAGTGTGCTGTGTTTTTGCTCTGTGTGTGTAGTATTCATAGAATTCACACCTGAGACTTCTAGGAAGCTAGTATCCGCCTCTACAGCCAGCTGCCCTGCCCTGCTCTCATTGTCTACATACAGTATGTCATCAAGGACCCCACACTTATCAGAAACTGTATTCAAACACACAAAACTCTGTTTGGTTCAAATCCAATTCAGTTTTATGAAACGTGGACGCTCAGGGCAAATTTAGGAACTGTTGAATAACCTCCTAACCTCAGACGTCTGGGAGTCAGCTACAGTAGCTGTGAGGGCTCCCCCGGCAGACTGTATTATGGCCAAACATCTGTGTGTGTGTGTGTTTGTGTGTGTGTGTGTGTGTGTGTGTATGTGTACAGTGGGGGAAATTTGATAACTTTTCGGATAAAGAGATTATAACAAGCCTTCTTACCTTCTCACACACCTACCTTCTTACAGATTTGTGGTAGATGAGAAATACAGTGGTAATATACAATAAGAAAGGACTTACACAGACTGATACAGCGTAAATGGTAGCTGATGAGTTGATTCATTTATCTGGTCATAAAGTTCACCATAAAATGTGTCTGCATCTATTAATGACAACCAGCCTCTCTATCTGTAACCATATAAAGTCGGCCTTCTTGTTAGTTTTTCCAAATATTAAATGATATACATTAGGGAGGAAAGAGATCAAATTCATTATTATTTACCATGACAGTGAGCACATTTTCATTCATATTGACAAATGTTAGAAGAGTTTAAGGGAGATTAAAGGAGTTGAATGAGTGAAGTGGAGACCACTGAAGCAAATTGGTGAGCACCTCCCATAGATCTCAACTCTGCTGAATAAATGATTTCCTTCTTCACTTGTAGGCTGTCTTGCAACCTTGAAGGCCCCCAGTGCTGTGCAAGCACAGTTATTTGGCCTTTTAAGGCAATAAATACCCCTGCCCTCCCCTCACATTTTTGACATTGGTGCTATAATAGAATTACCACGGAGATATTTGGCCTGAAATATAAACCCTGGAGGAGCCTTGGCCTTTCATTAAGTCTTGAAAGTGAGGCCAGGAGGGTGTTATGTGGAGGAGTTCTTCCATTGCATGTGACATTTCACTTCCCAAATTAGACATTAACTCAGGGGACTTTTTTAATAGCTAAAATCAAGTTACCAAATCAAGTCATCCAACAATTGCTAAAGGCTAAAGTATCAGATGAACTGCCAGCAGATATAAAACTGTTTGTGACAGCAATATCCAAAGCAGTCCAAGCATCATGTTTTGGATCAAAAGATTCCGTTTGATGAGTTTCTTTTTTTTCTCTCTTGCTGACCTTTTGTAACAGAAGTTCAAGCCACGGTCTTCTGCACAATCTAAGACTCACAATGCATGCCGCTCACTAAGCCACCTCTAATACCCCAAACGAATATTTGGAAAACTATCCCTTTACAATCAGTTATGAGCAGGTTAGATGTCCCTACAAACATGCTATATACAACATTGTTTGGTATCCAGCTGCTAAAGCAAGAATATATTTTTTTACATGAATCAGTGTGACGGTAGTGAGTAACTATTAACAGTACAGCCATCCCTGTGAAATATCTATCAATTATAATCGAGCCAGCTGAGCAGCAACAATGTTCAACCTTGGCTTCCGTTCATGTTACAAAAGCTTTGGGAGGAAGATAATTAACTTGAGCCACATGAGTAGAGAAACTTCAAAAAAAGCTATTGGAAACTAGTTAGGTGGCAGCCAGTGGAAATGTGACACATTTAACCATGGTATCTTTAATAATGTAGTCTCTAAGTTATAGCTGACCAGCAAGCCGGGATTTATATTTTAAGGTCCAAACCATTACTCAAGCAGTAAAGCCACCCAATAACTTTTGGGATTGTGATAAGGAGTATGCCTTACATGTCAAACTCGTAAATGGAACAACAGAATGAACATAACAGGACAAAATGTTTTAATTCAAGCTCTTGCATAAGGACATTGACAAAAAGGGACAACACAGAATCAGAAAAATCTAAATCAAAATTTGGTTCATTTGCCAAGAATATTTTCATACACTGAAAATACACTGTACAACAAAACAAGAGAGCGAGTTACATAATAAAAAATATTATAAAATATACAAAATAGAAGTGAAGTAATAAGGCTATTGTGAGGCTGTACTGTACAGTAGCTCAGGGATAGTAAATTCGATTCAAAGGGTCACCAATCGTGACAGGGTGGGCAGTCAGAAATATTAGTTCTTCATTAGCCATTTTGTAAATGTAACTGTATGGTAACCGTAATGGTGCCGTCATATAGCTAAACAGTGCTCTTCCTTATTTAAATGCACTAGGCTATATATTGTGAATCACTTGTTCATCTTTATTATTTTCAACCAGTGGTGGCTGGCTGGTAATAGACATTTTTAGGTGGGGATTCTGGGGGACCTCCCCCAGAAAATGAAAATTCATAATGAATTTCCTGATATTTCTGTATGAATATTAAGGGAGCAGCTTTCTTTTTTATGTTGCCCACTGGGAGGGTATTGAATGCTATATTGACTAGTCAAAGTTAGACGTGCACCTTTCATAAAATAAATATGACTCTCACATTATCCTTGTGTTCTGTCCTGTAACTCTGAGTGTTCTCATCATCACTTACCTGTAAGCTTCACACTGCCCTGCAACACTCTCCTCCGATCTGCCCTTGTAAATGAAAAAAGTCAAATTTCTCGTTTGTGATTCTGTTCTTGCACATTGCAAATAAAACATTCAATAATGTGAAAAAAAATGCATGGAGGAATGAGTTTAGCTGGTAGTTAGCTAGTTCCAAGTAATACAGATCGCTCCAAAAGTATTGGGACGTGTTGTTTTTGTTATTTTGACTGACTCTTCCACATTGGATTCTAAATGATACACATATGGGGTTGACGTGCAGACTAACAGCTTTTATTTGAGGGTATAGTCATGGGGTTAACCATTAACCATTGTCATGGGGTTAACCCTTTTTAAGCAGAGACACTATACAGGTGAATAATGTTTTTCCCCTTAAGGATATCCTCATGAATTTCCACAGTTTAATCTTCACATTAAGTGAAATATTTGTTGTATTACACTTTGTCTTAAAAAAAAGTTTCAACATGCAAATTAGGCAATATCTTGTTAAATATGCCTACATTTGCATATCTTTCAGTATTAAATATCTAAACGATGGATACACTGTTAGAGGCTAATATGACCCTAAGGAACAACTTTGGATGCGTGCCCTCTTTCCGGGATGAACAACCTGAAAATAACCACGCCCTTTTTTAAATGAACACACCCATTTTCATTTTAAGTGCTATTTCCGACATAGGCTAGTAGAGGAGTTTAGGCGCAAAAATGACCTTAAGCCATGATGCAAATGTCTCCTTTGATATGGAAGTATCCTAGGGCCATAAAAAATTAACAACAACAAAAAAAAAGTATCCAAATACAAGTTCATGTTCAGATCATGCTTCGTATCTGAAATACATTCTGTATATGGTATTGTCATTTTTGGGCTCAAGAAATCCAATTAAATAGGTTTCAAGGCTAACAAAACAATTAGTTTCCTTACCATGATTATTGGGGGTAAAATATGCAAATGTATTCATTAAGTGTAATTAGAGGGTCCACTGTGGTGTAGTGGTCTAATGCACCGTGTTTCAGTGCAGCTTCCCACCGGGGACTGGGGTTCGCACCCTGGTCTCTAGTGATGGGCAGTCCGACTCTTTTCAAAGATTCGGTTCCTTCAAGTTGATACATCTAATTGTATACTGTAGAACCTTTTGAACCTTTCGAGTTTTGATACTTTTTTGCCAGCGTCAGCCCACTACACGCACCTTTGAGAGCTGACCCTACAAAACGTCTTTCCAGTGCAAAGAATGCATGCATTACAAGTCAACATGTATTTACATTAATGAAGATTAAATGTTTGTCACTTTACCTCGATTTGCAGTGTGTTCTATTATGTTTACACAGCTAGCAATAATCAAGCTTGACACAGGAGATAGTTCAACCGTTTACTCTGCCACACAACCTGAAAACACTTACACACGCACCACACACTACACAGCAGCTGATTCCATAGCCACCTACACTATTGTTTGTGCCAATTCTGTTTAAGGTGCAACTGGTGTGTGCATAGCATGTATGTCTCAATTGTCAAGGGAGGAAGGGGGGTGGGATAGCCTGGTAAACCAGACTCATCGCGAAACATAATTTTTTTCATGATGAGTCTGGTTTACCAGGCTACGGGTGGGCAGTAGACTCAGTTCGACAGACTGTTCGCTATGTATTGGACACTAAAAAGAGTCGTTCAAAAAGATTTGTTAGTTCATTTTCGCCCATCACTACTGGTCTCACCAGATCTGAGTATGGCCGCATCCCTGACGGGAGTGGCACATTGGCTGCTGATGGTGGTTAGTTTAATCTCGGCTAGAGGAGTTGTTGCGTCACATTGACCTCATCTGGTGTCGGAGTCGCCGTGGCAAGCTGAGAGAGTCAGGTAGCTGTCTCTCTCCTTCGGATCACCGATCGCAGGGTTATGTGGCGAATACTCTATAGCGACAAGGGGAATATGTTGGGTACAGTTGCCTACCAATTGGCAAGGCAGAACTGCTCAACGTCTCACCAGCCAGTCCCCTCCTCCAGTAGAACCTTTATTGCAGCTGTCGCAGAGTCTTGGTGATGCCAAAGTGTCCAACTCCTGATGGCCCATGTACTCTGTGAAGCACTTGTTACTGTTGTGCCCTGGGGACTAGTTGCCAGGTACTGCCTCCCTTCTTGGCCCTTTCCACCTCCGATAAAGGAACCCATAATGAAGCATGAGGGAGTCCCATTGTCCCAGGAGTCCCTTGGTGGTGTTCGAATGGGGAACTCCCCCCTCTCTGCTTGTAGAATCTTTTTGTGTTAACCAGTGGATCACGGACCCAAGGTGGTCATCCATGCATTGGAGTTTCCCTGTCTTGGCTAATACACTAAGCTAGCTAGCTGGCTGCCTACAGAGATCCATTACAGTAGATAGCTTTCCTCTGTGCACATAGTCAGTCAGTTAGCACCTATAGCTAGCTAACCAGCCAGCTACTGTAGCCTAGGTAGCTAACTTCCTCATTAACTTAGTATTGTTGTTGAAATAATCTATATAGGATGTCTGGATGGACCAAGCTCTCTGAAGTCACTTCGCGTCTAGAATAACGGTCCAGAGGAACTACACGGCTAAGCTAACCAGAATCACTGCCAGCCAAGCAGACGATAGCTAAATTAATTAATGAACACCATTGTGAAAGTACTTAAAAGTTTAGTACTAAGTAGAAAAACTAAAGTGAAACTTTCAGGTTGCGATCACACTAGAAAGTCCGAACCAAGGACCAGACCAAATGAGTGAAGTTGCAACATTGTTGCAGAAATGGCCGTTTCAAAACCACGCCCCATCGGGCCCCGACCATTTCTCTAATTATAGTATAGATTTTAGTATCAATAAATAGATGTACAGTAGAGTAGTCACAATACTGACTGAAGCTCAAGTACCATGAACATCAGCAACTGCTGATTCTGATGCTCTGCTAACCCTAAGATGAACTGAATTGAATCTCAGGGTTAGCAAATTCAGTTTTCACTTAACATGCTTTCTGGAATCTGTAGTGCTGCCACTGACATCTGTATTACCACCACTGAGTTGTTGCATGATGAAGTGTCATTCAGTGATTTTGGAGACATTACATCTGAGTAGACAAAATATTGCTGTATGCTTCAGAATTCATCCTGCTGGTTACATAAGATAAGGCGGGATGAAACTGGTAGCACCCAAGTCCAAGCCATACTGTCCATAACATAATTTCTACTGTTTGTCATGGAATCATGGGGTTTAAATGAATCATGGGCAGTTCCAGTTTTTTATAAAATTGTGTGTTGCTTTTTTATAACACTACAGGATCATCTTCGTCTCCTATCTTCACTATATCATTTAATTTCAATTTTTATTTATACTCGTAAATCACTGAGGTTTCCCTCATTTACAGTGTTGACAAGTTCACACAGATACACAAATAACAACAAAACAAATACAATATACAATAAAAATAACAATAATAATAATAATAATAAAAGGTAATTAAATAATAAAACAGTTACAGGTCGAAGTACAAATGCCAAGAGCCATGGATTTAAACTCTGCGACTGAAGGAAGTACCTCAAGCTTTAGAGTCTGTTGTAGAGTATTCCAGGTATAAGGAGCATCATGGACAAAAGCAGATCTACCGAGTTCAGAATGCACACGATGAACCCTGAAAACAAGCCAATCGTTTGATCAGGTCTGGTAGGTACCAAAGCTCCAGTCCAACAGAGACAAGATATATGGTGGAAGTTTACCAATAATGGCTATGAAAATAATCAAATACCAGTGATAGTTAAGCCCAGTGATAGTTAAGTCTTACAGAGAGAGGAGAACAGCCTACCTTATCATAAAGAACACAGTGGTGGGTGTCATAACTATCACCTGTAATATCTTAGGCTGGAATGGTAGACAGAGTCTAGGGGTTTCAGGGTAGTAAAATAAGCATGTCTATAGATTGTCTCACCATAGTCTAATACAGTTAAGAAGACAGTTTGAACAATTATCTTCCTGCTGAACATAGGAAACCTAGAACGGTTTCTGTACAGGAAGCCAACTTTCTGCCGCAGCTTAGAGGCTAGAAAGTCTACATAAAACTTGAATGAGAGTTTATCATCCAGCCACAGACCAAGATATTTGTACTCAGGGATTCTCTCACTATGCAAGCCATTAGCCATTAATAAATGAAGCCCATCATACAGTAATATGTAATCCTGGCTCTAGAAAACAACATACATTTAGTTTTGCTAGGATTAAGGACTAGTTTCAGATTGGTAAAAGCTTCTTGTAGCATATTAAAAGAAAGCTGCAGGTTCTCAATGGCTTCCTGAACAGTCTCCGCAATACAGTTAATAAAATGTACAATTCATTTAATATAATTTATATTTTCTTGGCCTCTTCACTCATGACCACTTTGACTCTAAAAAGTAATATTATTATTTTTCCAACAACCTAAAACGCTTTGAAAAGACATCCTACAATCCTTGTAGTGGTGTTGCAAGTTTATCATAGAAAACAGGGACAGGGAGCAGGGGGAGGGAGAGAGATGAATCAGACCTTATATATTCTTGCCTCTGATGCACTTTGTTGAGGAGTCCACAATTAGATTCTGCTTGCTAGACACTCCCCACCAAATATAAAGGGAGCCAGAGACCCAGCATCCATGGACAGATAGCTTCAACCTCTGTGGTAAGACCCTTTAATTCTGCATTCTTCATTCACAGTCTAATTACTGTATTTATACATCGACTTGAAAACATTTCTATTTAACACTTAAAGTGAGGTGCATTAAATGTTTTAGTTTTGCTATTGTTTGTTAATGGCAAGACTTTTACAATGTCCCAGTACACTTAAGATGTGAGATGTGTTCACTGTGAATGCATACAATGTAATACAATTAATTTCTACTTCATCAATTATATACTGTACAAAGCATGACATTGAATAATGTATGTAATTCAAGATGTGTTATCCCTTTTTGGGCTAAAAGATTGGCATGTGTGTACTCACAACACCCAAATCCCTTCCAGTGTCATCTACATAGGACACTTTCATCTGGGAGGGGAGGATCAGGTGAGGCATGGTTTGATGCTACATACAGTACTATACAGTACCGGTGCAGACTATCTAAAGCCAATGGACAGGATTGTATGTTAACTATATAAGTATATATTATGTTAATTCCAGGTCTAGTTTACTCCAGGTCTAGTCAAATTTATTACAACCTGGCATCTTCATGGCCTCTGTGATTTTGTTGTGTGCCATATTATCCTTCGAGTTTAATAATAATATTATTTGGCTTTTGACTTAAAAAAAAAAGAAACATCTCTACACAGTTTGAAAAGCCAACATTAAATCATTTTGAATGTGACAAATGTGTCAACTTGTCTGTAACATGTGCCATTAAAGGCAAAATATGAACCTCCAAAAATATATGTTTCTACATCCAGTAAACCGCCACCATGAGTACGGACGCCGAGATGGCCCAGTATGGGAAGGCCGCCATTTTCCTTCGTAAGAGTGAGAGGGAGAGGATTGAGGCTCAGAGCAGGCCATTTGATGCTAAGAATGCCTGCTATGTGACCGACAAGGTAGAGCTGTTCCTCAAGGCTCTCATTATTAAGAGGGATGCTGGGAAGTGTGATGTGGAAATGGAACTCAGTAAGCAGGTAAGTCTTTAAACTGAGGAATGTTCAGTTGGTTTGCAGTTGTACAGAATGAACATGTTTAGTGGATGTGGCCAAGTGTGTCTGTATAGCAGCATTCATGTAGCCATAGGCGATTTTACCCTCTGAGATTAGGGGGGGCAACATTTTGACGTGAGAAAAAAACAAAACAGTTCTGCCGTCTCGTCCCATCTATTTACAAAGAATACCAGTTGTGAACAGTATGCTAATAAGAAATCCGTATGACAATTCAATATGTACAACGCATCAAACTTCATCTAGACACCACAAGCATGTCAATATGACTTTATGACCGAGCACTAGGCCATACCCAACATCACAACATCACACTGACACTGCCTGCTGGTGCTAGCTTCCTCGCCGATGGTGATGTTGCTAGTGCTAGTGCTAGCTCCGATAGCCTCTGGAGCACTTCTGCATTCGATTGCACCTGCTGCGGTGTCATTTCGAGTGGTAGCTTCTTCATTAGCATTGCCAGATTTTATTTTATTTTAAGAAGAAGTGGTAAATTGTTTTTATAGCTCTTTTTTGCCATTGTGAGCAGGTTGGCTAGTTGTAGCTTGTTGAGCACTGAGCAGTACAGTCAGATCTCATTTGAGTTGTGCCATTAGTGGATTATGAATATATATATATTTTTAAAGGTAGCCTAGTTTAAGTAATAAATACACTTTTAAAATTAATGATGATCTAACACAAACTGGTACAAACCACAATTATGTATTTAATAATTGTGTTAATTAGTAAAAAAAAAAAAAAGAAAAAAAAAGTTTTTTTTTGCCCCCCCTGCCCCCCCTATAAAATCGCCAATGCATGTAGCAGTACACTTGACTGTACATAACACTCTAAAGAGCACCAGTTACCTGTAGGCTACTATCACAGTTGAACCAGTTCAAATAAATATAACATTCTGAAACAACATTGAGTTTTACCAATAAATAATATTTAGTCACAACCTGTAGCATTTATTCATATAGAGGCTTTACGCATACTTCTCAATTCAAGGTAAAAACCGTCAAAGATGAGGAGATCTTCGAAATGAACCCCCCTAAGTTTGACAAGATTGAGGACATGGCCATGATGACCTACCTCAATGAAGCTTCTGTCCTGTATAACCTCAAAGAGCGTTATGCAGCATGGATGATCTACGTAAGAAAGACACATGACATACACCTGCACAAATATATCCCATAATTGCATTCTTATATCTATACTGTATGCTGCCTATATATCTTTTCATATATTATACTGCATGCTCCATATGTGTCTAATACTGTATGTTGTTTCAATCCCTTCTGATGCAGACCTACTCTGGGCTCTTCTGTGCCACGGTGAACCCCTACAAGTGGCTCCCTGTGTACGACATGGAAGTGGTCAACGCCTACAGAGGGAAGAAGCGTATGGAGGCTCCACCCCACATCTTCTCTGTCTCTGACAACGCCTTCCAGAACATGTTGACTGGTACGAACAATTATTGATGGATGGATTGATGGGTGGATGGATGGATATAGATGGATGGAGGTTGATAGATGGTATGATGTATATACCTTATGATGCGCTTTATGACTTCTTGCATTTTTCTTTACTTGCAGACAAGGAGAACCAGTCTATCCTGATCACGTACGTTTAACATTAAATTTTCAATCGACAATAATTTAGTTCGTTAGAACTTAGGCTACTAACAGTTTGTAGAACAGAATCAAATGCACTTACAATTCCTATATTGAGTTGATTGTCAATACTTTGATTTGAAAACCAGTCTACCGTGTAGACTAAAATAAACCACATTTCTATTCCATAAACCAGTGGAGAATCCGGTGCTGGAAAGACTGTCAACACCAAGCGTGTCATCCAGTACTTTGCCACCATCGCTGTATCTGGGGGTGAAAAGAAGAAGGAGACTGGCAAATTTAAGGCAAGTCCTTAGAATTTCTGGGGTGGCAGTCGCCCTGCAGTTATAAAAGAGAGGCAGCTACTAAAAGGCCATTCGTTTGTCAGAGAATACTGTGGGTCATTTTATGGCTGCTGGAAAGTTCATGGTGTCACTAGCCCATTGTGCCCTTGAGCACATCACCTAATCCCTTAATTTGAATGTTACTGTGGTACAGTAGTATTATGCTGTGCACAAATGTGTCCCCCATCTACCCGTGCAACTCCCTCCCAGAATGTAAGCCTGTCCTTGGCCTGTCTAGTTACTGACAGTGTTTTTCTCTCTCAGGGTTCCCTTGAGGATCAGATCATTGCAGCTAACCCTCTGCTGGAGGCTTACGGTAATGCCAAGACAGTGAGGAACGACAACTCGTCTCGCTTTGTAAGTTTAATGGGACAAGTTTATAAATTGTGACATGTGCTCTTTCTAATACACTCCCTATTATTATGCTACAGTATACTGTATAATGTAGTATAACATACTACCAGCAGTACCATAGTATTACTGTAATTGCCAAAATGTTGTATATTAAAGTGTAAATATTGTGTGCTATTGTGGCAATTGTATTTATTTTCTTGACCCGCTGGTATTTCCCCATGCTGTACATTAGGGTAAATTCATCAGGATTCACTTCCAAAATACCGGCAAACTGGCCAGTGCTGACATTGAAACTTGTAAGTTGGCTTGGATTGCTTCTCAGTTCTTCACTAAATACACAAGGATATTAGAGCAGATTGTTGGCCTAAATGTAAACAAAAACATTAATGTATTCTTATGATGTTATGGCCATGACTGTTGGTTTTCTACTTCAGATTCAAATTGCTCTTGCTCTCTATCCCTCCATTTCTCTCTCTGTCTCAGACCTGCTGGAGAAGTCCAGAGTGAGCTTCCAGCTGCCCGATGAGAGAGGCTACCACATCTTCTACCAGATGATGACCAACCACAAGCCTGAGATTGTTGGTAAGATAAAGCAGAGTGCAAAGAACCAGTGCCAACTAGTGTGTCTTATGGAAATTGTAAGGTAGAGCTTTAGTAAGTAAGATCTTTGAATCACGCCTGAAGAGGCTAATTACTGTCTAGTGTGTAGAGATCACAGTTTTAGTCTATTTTGCAACATTTGGGACCCTCTAGTTTTGCCTCGGCTTTTCCTTCGGGGTTATACACAGAACCTTTTGTCACCTTTCAGCTGGTTCACTCAAACACATTAGTATGGGGATGTACCTATACGAGATGCACATGCAATCATAAATGAAAGCCTGTGTAAACAAGACTATCATCCAGCACTTGAGCCAAAAGTCAAAATGATGAGTACACAAATGAATGCTTTGACAAAAGTGTGCAGTGATGTCCAGCTGCATAGATCTCCTCTATTGCCACACCCCTTTAACAGAGCCCATGATGTTATGATAATATGTTTTGTAGAGAGCTTGTATTCCCGCCATGTTCTCCAGACCCGTGTTGTATACAAACAAAATCAGAAATCCAATGAGAAAGATGCTCCATTGACAAAGCCCGACCTCAAGCCCGGTGGATCAGCACACAAACACATGATCACTCTGGCACATATCCAGCAAGGAACAATGCAACGTTGTCTTATAAAAGCTGAGTGATTAATGATTTTCATTCTTGTTTCTCCACAGAAATGTCACTCATCACCACCAACCCCTATGACTACCCCATGATCAGCCAGGGTCAGATCACTGTGGCCAGTATCGATGACAACGTGGAGCTGGATGCCACAGATGTGAGTCACTGAAAGTGTTACAAATAATACAATTGAAAATAAAATGGGTAGCATAAATGCAGAGTAATGAAGTCCATCCACCTGGTACATTTAAATGTATCTTACTTGTTTACATCAAACATTAACTTCCCCCTCCAGGATGCTATTGACATCTTGGGCTTCACCCTTGACGAAAAGCATGGCATCTACAAGCTGACTGGTGCTGTCATGCAACATGGCAACATGCACTTCAAGCAGAAGCAGCGTGAGGAGCAGGCTGAGCCAGATGGCACAGAGGGTGAGTCCCACTTCCAGTCCCAAAATCCTCAAAAATCTCAAAAATTGTTGTACTTGATACAGTACTTAATTATTGAATTGTGATCATTTGGATCCCTCTAGTGGCTGATAAAATCAGCTACCTTCTGGGTCTGAACTCAGCTGACTTGCTGAAAGCCCTGTGCTACCCCAGAGTGAAGGTCGGCAATGAGTATGTGACCAAGGGTCAGACAGTGCCTCAGGTAAGGCTTATGTCAAGCTTGAAAGCTACACATTTGCTGGAATAACATTATGTAGTGCTTATTTCTTTATACTCAAGATATGCTTTTACAAAGTACTGTAACTGGAATTATCCTTTTCCCATAGCTCTTCTAGAATCAATACAGGGCAAAAAGCAGACTATAAGATAAAGTACATTAGTGTAAGAAAGTGGAACCAACTCATGGCATTGTCATTACACAGGTGAATAATTCAGTGAGCGCTCTGGCCAAGTCCGTCTATGAGAGGATGTTCTTGTGGATGGTCATCCGCATCAACCAGATGTTGGACACCAAGCAAGCAAGGAACTACTTCATCGGTGTGCTCGACATTGCTGGTTTTGAGATCTTTAACGTGAGTTTGGTATTGCCATGGGAAATATCAGGGTTTTTGACGATATTTAGGAAAACAAATCCTGTTCTAATATGAATAGATCTAGATTTTGGTTTTGTTTGTTATACATGTATACAGAAAGTGCCTAATCTACCCTAATTAATTACAATTTCCAGTAAATTTAAAGAACCAATATGTGGAGCGATATCTAACCACAAATATTCTCTCTCAAACTCTGTGAAACAACAGTTCAACAGCATGGAACAGCTGTGCATCAACTTCACCAATGAGAAACTGCAACAGTTCTTCAACCACACCATGTTCGTCCTGGAGCAAGAGGAGTACAAGAAGGAGGGCATCGTCTGGGCATTCATTGACTTTGGCATGGACTTGGCTGCCTGCATCGAGCTTATTGAGAAGGTGAAAACTACATGGTTTTGTCTTTGCAAGTACAGTGGGTGCATTTTGTGGCTCTGTGCACGGCAAAATTGAATGGGTTCTAAATTGGCCCATGATACACCCCTCCACCGAGTTTCATGAAAGTCACTCTGGAAGTTTTAGTTTAAACCTGGTCTAAGGAATGAATGGAGGTGAATGGCCGGCTCGTGGATCCGCCCCATAATTCGGATCCCCTCCAAAATTGAATGGGTTCTATGTTGGCCCATTCTACACCCTTGCACAGAGTTTAAAATTGGTGCAGTAGTTTTGCATAATCCTGCTGACAGACGTACTGTACTGTATAGTATGTACGCAAAGTAAATCTACTGTATGATCTCTAGCTGGATTTGAAGTTTGATATGTCCATGATTTGTTTGGTTGTAGATTAAATTATCCACAACCATGTGAAGCACCATTTAGGTAATGCTCTACTGGTTCTAAGGCTATCACTACACATCAGCTAAAAAGCGATGAATTTAATAGAATTCCCAAGGAGTCATTAGTTAGTATTAGTGAATGTGGTAATAGTTTCTTGTATGTTAACAGACACATGATTGATCAAAATGTGTTTCTTACACAGCCAATGGGCATTTTCTCCATCCTTGAAGAGGAGTGCATGTTCCCCAAGGCTTCAGACACTACCTTCAAGAACAAGCTGTACGATCAGCATCTTGGCAAATCTAAGGCCTTTGAGAAGCCTAAACCTTCAAAGACCAAAGCCGAGGCCCACTTCTCCCTGGTCCACTACGCCGGTATAGTGGACTACAACATCAATGGCTGGCTGGACAAGAACAAGGACCCCCTGAACGACTCTGCGGTTCAGCTGTACCAGAAGTCCTCAGTAAAACTGATGACCGTTCTCTACGTTGCTCCTCCACCTGAAGGTTTGTACATTTTCAATCCCCTTAATGCAAAATGTACAGTATGTATGAGCTTTTTTCCCCAAGGGTCATTTTGAGGTGAGAGATAGATGATTCAACTGTTCTGAGTGAAAATGTCGTGTATGATTTTTTTTTTTACGCTGTGTAAACATGGCCATGGTGAATGTGATAACATCATTTTAGTGTTAATATATTATTCACATAATTGATTGTTTCAAATATAAATAATTTATCATATCATGTACTTTAGACACCACAAAGAAAGGAGGCAAGAAGAAGGGAGGTTCCATGCAGACTGTGTCCTCTCAGTTCAGAGTGAGTGAGCTTTTCTATCTAATTTCAAGGTACATTTGTGATGCTTCATGCCATGATTGTGTCGAATGGTTATTTCTAATGAACTACTAAACTTTCCATACTTCCATACTTAATACAGAATGAATACTTTCACACCAATGGTAAAATTGCTAATTAGGTCTAGTTACAGTCTAGCTTGTCAATGCCATTATAAATGGTATCTGAATGTCTTTGGAACACCCTTACAGGAGAACTTGGGCAAGCTGATGACCAACTTGAGGAGCACCCACCCTCATTTTGTGCGTTGCCTGATCCCCAACGAGTCTAAGACTCCAGGTAAAACATTATGAATACATTTTACAAGTTATTTAAATTCTAAACTGTCATTTAAATGTAATCTTAATTCCTAATTAGAAATGGTGCTCAGAGAGCACAGCCCTCCGCCCATGAATGCATATAAACAATGGATAGGGGGAATTTTTCGCTCCCTACAGTAAATCCAAAAAATGAATGTATGTGAATGGCCAGCCATGTTTGGGTGGCTTGTAGACTCACCCTGTGATTCGGGCCACTCCAAAATTGAATGGGTTCTAAATCGGCCCATGCTACACCCCTCCACTGGGATTCATGAAAAGCGGTCTGGTAGTTTTTGCGTAAACCTTGTCCAAAAAATGAATGGAAGTCAATGGCTTGCCCAGCAGTGTTTAGGCGGTTCGGGGACCCGCTCCGTGATTCGGATCAGCTCCATAATTTAGCAGCTTCTAAATTGGTCCATGGTTCACCCTTTCACAGAGTTTCATGAAAATCGGTATGGTAGTTTTTGAGTAATCCTGCTAACAAACAAACAAACCAAGAAATGGTTCATGGACCAGCCTCGTGATTCAGATCTGCTCTAAACTGTAATGGGTGAAGTTGGTCCATGCTACACCCCTCCACCGAATGAAAAAAGGTTTAGTAGAATCCTAGTCGAAAAAATGAATGGAGGTGAATAGACAACCCAGGAAACAGCTTGTGGACCCGCCTCATGATTCATATGGGCTCCATAATTTAATGGGTTATATGTTGGTCCATGCTACACCCCTCCACCAAGTTTCATGAAAATCAGTCTGGTAGCTTTTGCGAAATGCTGGTCCAAAAAAATTAATGCTGATGAATGGCCGGCGGTGTTTGGGCGGCTAATGGACCTGCCTCATTTTTCAGATGCGCTCCAAATTTGATTGAGTTCTAAGGTGGCCCATTCTACACCCTTCCACTGAGACTCATTAAAATTGGTCTGGTAGTTTTTACGTAATCCTGCAAAAAGACGGACAGACACATACGCCACCAAAAACATTACCTCTCACCCTGCACTGTCACTGGGGCGGAGGTAAAAATAATTTAGAAAAAATCACCATTATCTTTTGTTTCCAGGTCTGATGGAGAACTTCCTGGTTATCCACCAGCTGAGGTGTAACGGTGTGCTGGAGGGTATTAGGATCTGCAGAAAGGGCTTCCCCAGCAGAATCCTATATGGTGACTTCAAGCAGAGGTACACACACATGCACACACAATTACAGTATATAAACATATGAACATTTAGAAATGGAGAAACACTCAAACATACATGTTTGCATTCACACACACACACACACACACACACACACACACACACACACACACACACACAAACACACACACACGTACACCATATCCTTGAATGATATCCTGGCGTTTTAGTTGTGTATGCAATGCAATTTTTAAATGCAAGTTTTAAAAATGTAGGTCAGAGTATCTTTAGATTATTTAATCCAAAAGTACCTTTATTTGTTACAGTAGCTGGTGTGGATAGCTACTGAGTTTAGCATTAACAAGTTCGTATAGCCAATGTTGCCAATTTGTCAAAGATACAGCCAGATGAGAACTGAGCTAGTTGAGGTCCCAACTATAGGCAAAAATAATGATACTTTTTTTTGCTAAACCTCTAATGGCTTTTTAAAAAAGGAAATCAAAACAACTTCCAGAGGCATTACCATTCAAAACCAACTTGACCGATGTTCAATATTTCTTCCTATGCAGATACAAAGTACTTAATGCCAGTGTCATCCCTGAAGGCCAGTTCATTGACAACAAGAAGGCTTCTGAGAAGTTGCTTGGGTCAATTGATGTGGACCATGAGCAGTACAAGTTTGGACACACCAAGGTAAGATGCTAGATTGATGTCCAATTTTACTCAAAGACATAAACAGCACACACTTGTGTGTCTTTGGTAAATTCTCATGTTCAGCCTGCAGTTCATCCATTCAAATAAATAATCAAAAAAACAGATACATAAATAAACAATTACAATTCCACTGCATTGTCTCATTACATTACATTACAGTCATTTAGCTGACACTTTTATCCAAAGCGTCTCTGCAGGATACATATATGGTTCGGTGAATTATGGGTCTCAAAGGACACTCTTAGGTAGCTCTAGAATGTTATTTAAATGTTCATCCATTTCATTGTATCTTTTAACCTTGTTTACTTCAGCTGTATATTCTACCTGTGCCTCAGGTGTTCTTCAAAGCTGGTCTGCTGGGTATGCTTGAGGAGATGAGAGATGAGAAGCTTGCTACTCTGGTAACCATGACACAGGCTCTCGCCCGCGGTTACCTGATGAGGAGGGAGTTTGTGAAGATGATGCAGAGGAGGTGAGAGAACTAATGCCTTTTTAACCTTTGTTTTACCACAAACCCTAATTATTTGTGCAATTTCTCCCCTATGGGATGAAGTACAACTACTACTACTACTACTACTACTACTACTACTTGTGCCAATATAAGTTGTAATATGCTCAGGTTATGTTATGATATCATCCTGGGTGTTATGACCTAACTTTGATGGTAATTTTTATGGAAATATTTTACATATCTAAAGACACATTATATGTACATAACGGTATCAGAGGATAGATTGTATTCATCACATCAGATCCATTGCGTATTGACCTTAAAATTCACGCTCTCTTTCTTGTGATCAGAGAGTCCGTCTACTCCATCCAGTACAATATCCGCTCATTCATGAATGTTAAGCACTGGCCATGGATGAAAGTGTACTACAAGGTCAAGCCTCTCCTGAAGAGTGCTGAGACAGAGAAGGAGCTGGCCAACATGAAGGAGGACTATGAGAAATGCAAAGTCAACCTTGCCAAAGCTGAAGCTCGCAAGAAGGAGCTGGAGGAGAAAATGGTGTCCATGCTGCAGGAGAAGAACGATCTGGCTCTTGCAGTTGCATCTGTGAGTGAGCTACAGTACACAAACACACCCCTTCAAAAATCTACACCAATATTGTACAGAAAAGAACACATCCTTTCTCCACTCTTTTTGCCTCCCAGGAAGCAGAGAATCTGACTGATGCTGAGGAGAGATGTGAAGGTCTGATCAAGAGCAAGATCCAGCTGGAGGCCAAAGTCAAAGAGATAACCGAGAGGCTGGAGGATGAAGAGGAGATTAACGCAGAGCTGACGGCCAAGAAGAGGAAGCTGGAGGATGAGTGCTCTGAGCTGAAGAAGGACATCGATGATCTGGAGCTCACCTTGGCCAAAGTGGAGAAGGAAAAACACGCCACTGAGAACAAGGTTTCAACATCTCAAAATCTCTTCTATAGCAAAGCAGTAGTTCGTTCAAAAACAGACAAAGAGTAATGAAGTTAAGCTCTTCCATTCCCAAATCATGAACTGACCATCATTTCCTTTCGTTCTTGTCTTGTCCAGGTTAAAAACCTGACTGAGGAGATGGCTGCCCAAGACGAGAGCGTTGCCAAGTTGAGCAAGGAGAAGAAAGCCCTGCAAGAGGCCCACCAGCAGACACTGGATGACCTGCAGGCAGAGGAGGACAAAGTCAACACTCTGACCAAGGCCAAGACCAAGCTGGAACAGCAAGTCGACGATGTGAGTCATGTTATACGATGTCTTGCACATTATGGGCAGTTCAAGTATGCCTCTTTTGTTGAATAGATTATTGTTATCCTCATGAATGTTATCAATATTAACTTGTTATCACCAAAGGTGAGTGAAAATCATGTCTTTTTTTCTCCAGCTGGAAGGTTCTCTGGAGCAAGAGAAGAAGCTCCGTATGGAACTAGAGAGAAGCAAGAGAAAGCTGGAGGGAGACCTGAAACTGGCCCAGGAATCCATCATGGACCTGGAGAATGACAAGCAGCAGTCTGATGAGAAGATCAAGAAGTAAGTACAAATACTTTTCAGAGATCATTTGAGATATTTGTGACTGATTGAATTAACTTGAATTCTAACCATCATTACAATGAATGTGGCTTTAGTTTTGGATTACAAGACTCTTAAAAACATCAATGTGTGCAACCAAAATAAAGGTACTGCAGCAGTCAACATGTTCTTTAGAGCTGTCAACGTTAACACGTTAAAACTCGCGATTATCTGGAAACTTTAACACGTTAAAAACAATTCACGCAAATTAATCATATTACCAAAATTGACCATCACTTCCTCTCGTAATTACAGTTTACCTGGCTGAATTAATGAAAGCCATGTGAAACGCGGACAAATCTGCATTTCACATGCAGTAGGCTAATCAGCCAGGTAAACACTCGTGTAAACCCTCGCTGAGCAAGTTGTGCTAAGATAACATGACGGTCCGAGGTAACGTGGATTTCATATTGGACATTCAACAGATGTTCACATTCAGCATGGTGATTTTTGCTTCATGAGGCTTCCAGATGGAAGTTTCGATAAAACCAGTTGTTTGCACATATTGCAGTGATGTCTTTCCTCCGAAGCAACTCTGATTCCTCTAACAAGCTGGGCTCCAGCCCCTGAATCTGAATGTCAGGCTACTAATTTGTCATGTATTTCTTTATTCTAACACCACACATGTAGGCTATTTCACCCCCACCCCCAAATACAAGTAAACACTAGTATTAGTAAATGCTAGTATTTTAAACTTGTGATTAATCATGATTAATCACAGCCTGTTATAATGATTAACTTGATTAATCGATTAAAGGAGTAGTAAAGGGAAAATGCATGTTTAGCCCTGTTTTAAGGTTACTTATGATCAAATACAATGGTTCAGATCAAAAAGTTGACAAAACTAGCACTTTTGAGAAAGTCTGATAATTGCTCTACCACCGTTTAGGTCATACAATGGATGTGGGGGGGCACCGTGAAAAACCATTCAAAAACATGTTAAACTCTCGATTTCAAAGACAAGAAGCTCACCGAGGGGGTAATTGGTGTCCGTTGGTGTTCTGACATCAAATTCGCCGCAAAGTATGAATCCTGTAGGGTTTTATTGATCATTTTATGAAATCCATTGACTTGTATTGAAGCGACCATTGTAGATATGTAGATCAATCCGCAGAGGGGATTCAGGAAGCGGAACTACTTCAAGGCATTGCGCAAATCGGAATCAGTTCAAGCGGACGTTTACACACGTATGTGCTGCGACTAAATAGTTCTATGCTAAATATTTAAAAAAGCCTTTCCAGATGAAGTAGAATCTTACTTTATGGCGAATTATATGTCAGAACGCCAACTAACATCTCTGTGAGTTTCTTGTCTTTAAAATTGAGAGTTAAACATGTTTTTTGAATGATTCTTCAAGGTGCCCACCCACATCCATTGTATGACCAAAACGGTGGTAGAGCAATTATCAGACTTTCTCAAAAGTGCTAGTTTTGTCAACGTTTTGATCTGAACCATTGTATATGATCATAAGTAACCTTAAAACAGGGCTAAACATGCATTTTCCCTTTACTACTCCTTTAATAGCCCTAGTTCTTTGGCAATCTGCCCTATTGTGATCATATTTTTGTCCCTTGGCCTTTACTATATGTTTTCAGAAATTATATCACAATGTGGCATCAAAATGATTGTAGAACCCTAGTTGTGAAAAGTCGTACCCTGCCCTCACAATAACAAAATGTTTGTCATTGATTCCTTTGTGCTCCATAGGAAGGACTTTGAGATCAGCCAGTTCCTCAGTCAAATTGAGGATGAGCAGTCTATGGGAGCCCAGTTGCAGAAAAAGATCAAGGAACTTCAGGTGCAGTGTAGTTACAATATTGATCCCTAGTACAGTCATTATCATTGATTCCTAAAAAAATAATCATACATTTGATAGCGCTGTCCTTGCTTCTGAGACGTTCAGACGGTTTGACTTTGGGTTGACTTCACCCTTATTTGCCCCCTGTCTCCTACTGAAGACCAGAATGAAAGTGTTAAAGGACTTTTTGTGATAGCCATGATTCGTTAGAAGAGTACTTATGAGTATTTAATCTCTACTTTAGGCTCGTATTGAGGAGCTGGAGGAGGAGATCGAGGCTGAGCGTGCTGCCAGGGCCAAGGTGGAGAAGCAGAGGGCTGATCTGTCCAGGGAACTTGAGGAGATCAGCGAGAGGCTGGAGGAAGCAGGAGGCGCCACTGCTACTCAGATTGAGATGAACAAGAAGCGTGAGGCTGAGTTCCAGAAACTGAGACGTGATCTGGAGGAGTCCACCCTGCAACACGAGTCCACGGCTGCTGCCCTGAGGAAGAAGCAGGCTGACAGTGTGGCAGAGCTGGGTGAGCATATCGACAACCTGCAGCGCGTCAAGCAGAAGCTGGAGAAAGAGAAGAGCGAGTACAAGATGGAGATTGACGACCTCTCCTCCAACATGGAAGCAGTTGCCAAAGCTAAGGTCAGTGATAATACAATATTTAGATTTATTACATGCAGTCTCTGCACCAAGCCGAAATAATAGGCACATCTGCAGTGTTCTCCCACATAGAAGATAATAGTAGGGTGCCAAGAGGAGGCTTGTGAAAAGCAAATGTTATTGTAGCTCAAATGATTATTATCAATGCAAACCAGACTCCTTATTCATAGCAAATACAGTATATGTGTATTTAATTACATAACATGACAAACTGGTGTATTCCAAATACATGGTAGGGAATCAATGTCCACATCATCCTCAGTAAGAGACCTTAATTTATGTAATTACCTATGTTAAAATGAAAGTGACAGGACTGAACTGCACATTGAAGCATGCCCTTCATCATGTCTCTAAACATGGTGTTTGACCCACAGGGCAATCTAGAGAAGATGGCGCGCACCCTTGAGGATCAACTCAGCGAGATCAAGACAAAGAATGATGAGAATCTTCGCCAGATCAATGACATCAGCGCACAGAGAGCCAGACTCCTGACTGAGAATGGTAAAATCAATAAATCAAGAACAAAGATGAATTGCATCTCATTACAAATTTTCAATTCAAACCTTTATTTAGCAAGGGGAAACCCATTGAGACCAGGTTCTCATTCAATGTTGCCCTGGTTATAACAATCAGTGAACAGTTACACAAACAAGTATAAAAAAGCTAAACAAATACACTCATAAAAACAACACAAAAACAATATACAATAATGCATAGGGATAAAACATGTATAATTAAACTAAAACAAACTCAAGCATCTAATCCAATTTTGTTTATCGGTTTAAAATCAACAATTTAGAGGTACAGCATCTACTTTATCATTATTATTATCATTATTATTATTGATAATAATAATAATAATAATAATAATGAGTGAGCCCTGGATAGAGTCAAAGGCTGTCTGCAAAATAGACAATTCTCCTTCCATTGAACAGGTAACTGAGTAAAGCACTGTGTTGTCCACATAAAAGTGCACCTTGTAACCATTTCTAAAAGAGACAATGTATTATTAATACATTTAAATTATAATACATCTTTGATGATTCATATAATCCATATACAGATGCATGGTCCACTTTTAGAAAACACCTGCGATGTGCTTTGCCTGACGAGAGCTCCATTCATTCCCTGCAGGTGAGTTTGGACGCCAGCTGGAGGAGAAGGAAGCCTTGGTGTCCCAGTTGACCAGAGGCAAGCAGGCCTACACCCAGCAGATTGAGGAGTTCAAGAGGCATGTTGAGGAGGAGGTCAAGGTAAGGCTCCAAAACAAGTTGAACTATGGAGTCAGGTTCACCAACTATGTCAATGACTTAATGTGACTATTAGACACGTTTCTCTTTTACTGAGTCCACGTCTTTTTCTTGTTGTCTTGTTTTGTTTGTCATAATTCCTCCGCTTCTATATGTCTGTGACTTTGTCATGTAAGATCTGATGACTCAATGAAATATAAAGTTGAAAGTATACATGTATGTAGTTTTCAGTAAATAGAACTAGAACGCTCTCTTGTTTTGTTTCCCTCCCAGGCCAAGAATGCTCTGGCCCACGGTGTCCAATCTGCACGCCATGACTGTGACCTGCTGAGGGAGCAGTTTGAGGAGGAGCAGGAGGCCAAGGCAGAGCTGCAACGCGGCATGTCCAAGGCTAACTCTGAGGTGGCTCAGTGGAGATCCAAGTATGAGACTGATGCCATCCAGAGGACAGAGGAGCTGGAGGAGGCCAAGTAAGTCCATGGAACCAGAAGGTCTTCCCCTTGGGAAAGTATGTTGCTAAGAACCCCAATGCCAGGCTACTTATGAACCTTCTCAACTTTCCATCAGGATAGAGCACCTTTATAATGCATCTTTTGTTCCAAACAGGAAGAAGCTGGCTCAGCGTCTCCAGGACGCTGAGGAGACCATCGAGGCCACCAACTCCAAGTGTGCCTCTTTGGAGAAGACCAAGCAGAGGCTGCAGGGAGAGGTGGAAGACCTCATGATTGACGTTGAGAGGGCCAACGCCTTGGCCGCCAACCTGGACAAGAAGCAAAGGAACTTTGACAAGGTGAAAAAGATTATACCACAACTAATTTGCAATAAAGTGAAAGGATAGTTTATTGGCAATCATTGGTTCGAATGCCTTATTGGATGGCATGGAAGAGGGACCTGAATTAGCAGTTGGAGGGTTGAGGGGTTTAGAATGATTTTGACACATCCTACTATTGTGCTGTTGGTTCATACCTACCTCAATGGCAACTGTAGTCAGTAGCATTTTCTAACTGTAATTCTTACATTGGCATCAGTGTTAAAGGCTGCTTTACATGCTTCCTCCTACTGTAGGTTCTGTCAGAGTGGAAGCAGAAGTTTGAGGAGGGTCAGGCTGAGCTGGAGGGAGCTCAGAAGGAGGCTCGTTCTCTCAGCACAGAACTCTTCAAGATGAAGAACTCCTACGAGGAGGCTCTTGACCAGCTGGAGACTCTGAAGAGAGAGAACAAGAACTTGCAACGTGAGCTAAATGTAGTGCATGATGCTTTTAGTACAGGGTTTTCCACCGAACAACCCAAAGTAATGGAAAGAACTGTTTCTCATTTAATTACTCAAATGTTCTGTGGATTAGTTATGTTCATGTAAAATGTTCCTGTTTCAAATCACAGAGGAGATCTCTGACCTGACCGAGCAGATCGGAGAGACTGGCAAGAGCATCCATGAACTGGAGAAGGCCAAGAAGACGGTGGAGACGGAGAAGGCTGAGATCCAGACTGCGTTGGAGGAGGCTGAGGTACAACTAAAATTTGACAAGAAAAATAGGATACAGTTTCATTTGGAAATTCTTATATAACAAAATGATTACTTCCATTTATTCAGGGAACACTGGAGCACGAGGAGTCCAAGATCCTGCGTGTGCAGCTGGAGCTGAACCAGGTCAAGGGTGAGGTGGACAGGAAGCTGGCAGAGAAGGATGAGGAGATGGAGCAGATCAAGAGGAACAGCCAGAGGGTGATTGAGTCCATGCAGAGCACCCTGGATTCTGAGGTTCGCAGCAGGAACGACGCCCTGAGAATGAAGAAGAAGATGGAGGGAGACCTGAACGAGATGGAGATCCAGCTGAGCCACGCTAACCGCCAAGCAGCAGAGGCCCAGAAGCAGCTGAGGAACGTGCAGGCGCAGCTCAAGGTACTGAACATGTTAACAATAAGGATTATACTGCAGAGAGGAGCATAAAATCTCATTCAGGCTAGTACTGCACATCTAGATTGGGTCATCCCCTAGATTTAAAGCTACAGTATGTAACTTGTACACTATGATACAAGCTATCTACAAGCTAGCAGGGAGGGAAAATTCCATCTGCCAGGAAAAATTCAGTCTTCTCCAACCCTCATGGTTTGCGGGCTTGGGTACAACAACATTACCATAAGGCCATAGAAGAATGCCCTTTGTTGGTGATTGGATCTTGTGCAAACATGCACACTTCGAACCAGGTGTGGCCATAGATCCCATAGATCCACAGATATACAGACAGCTGCTAGAGTATTAGACAACATAGATTATGTTTAGTAAATAAGATATCATATCTGTGTTTCTAGGATGCCCAGTTGCACCTGGATGATGCCGTCCGTGCTGCAGAGGACATGAAGGAGCAGGCAGCCATGGTGGACCGCAGAAACGGTCTCATGCTGGCTGAGATTGAGGAGCTGAGAGTGGCTCTTGAGCAGACAGAGAGAGGCCGCAAAGTGGCTGAGCAGGAGCTGCTGGACGCCAGTGAGAGAGTGGGACTGCTGCATTCCCAGGTGCTAACACACAGACACAGATAAAGCCAAGGAACATTCATAATGGAAGATTTTTTTTTGTTTTACTTCTCATTGATTAATCCTTCCAGAACACCAGCCTGTTGAACTCCAAGAAGAAGCTTGAGGCCGACTTGGTGCAGGTGCAAGGAGAGGTGGATGACACCGTCCAGGAGGCCAGGAATGCTGAGGAGAAGGCTAAGAAGGCCATCACTGATGTGAGTCTGGTTTAATCTGTATGCATATTTCACCCTGATCACACTGTACTGTTTACTAACCGATCAACTTTTACCAGCCATAACAGCTATGCTGACTTACCTAGCAGTACTTCTCCACCTCACCCAAGCTGTGTTCTGTGGTTGCAGGCAGCCATGATGGCTGAAGAGCTGAAGAAGGAGCAGGACACCAGCTCTCACCTTGAGAGGATGAAGAAGAATCTTGAGGTGACAGTCAAGGACCTTCAGCACCGTCTGGATGAGGCTGAGAACCTGGCCATGAAGGGTGGCAAGAAGCAGCTCCAGAAACTGGAGAGCAGGGTGAGTTAATAGCAGTTGTACAGTGACCCGAGGTGCCTTGAATGGGGTAAAATGTTTTTTCTAGCATGTTATTGATAAAATCTTCTCAATGAGCTCATGTTCTCCATACAGGTGCGTGAGCTGGAGGGAGAGATTGATGCTGAACAGAGGAGAGGTGCAGACGCAATCAAGGGAGTCCGCAAGTACGAGCGCAGAGTCAAGGAGCTGACATACCAGGTAACAACTCACACTCCAATACACTCATTATACAGACATCATATGTGAGCATAATACTGTATATATGTGTGCATAAATGTGTCTATATATATATATATACACACACATAGATTACAATTTATCAATTTCCTATCTGCTTTAGACTGAGGAGGATAAGAAGAACATGGCCAGACTTCAGGACCTTGTGGACAAGCTGCAGCTTAAAGTGAAGGCCTACAAGAGACAGGCTGAGGAGGCTGTAAGTCACACACTAAAGAGTTCCACCTGGATTGCAGGATTTTAACCTTAAATCACAATGTTTTAGAGTTCCATCGAAACCTTTAACTAGGGGCTCCATTCATGTCAAATACTTGAGCTTTTGAGTGAGTTTGCCCTTCATAAAGGAAAAAGTACAGTAGTCACAAAAGTGTAAGCCCACCCTCAAATCAAGCAGTTATCATTTTAAATGAAACATTAGGCATTTGAACTTACTCCAACTTAGAATGCAAATTCACTAAGTTACACAACTTGATGGCCATTCTGCAACAACCTTTGGATGCTGATGTTTTCCTCTCAATATCTCCCAGGAGGAGCAAGCCAACGGCCACATGTCCAAGTGCAGGAAGGTTCAGCATGAGCTGGAGGAGGCTGAGGAGCGTGCTGACATTGCTGAGTCTCAGGTCAACAAGCTCAGAGTCAAGAGCCGTGACTCTGGAAAGGTAAGGGTTAGTTTGCTGTTCCATCAAGGCTGGATCCACTACTTCAAGTTATAGTTAACAAAAAAGCATTTTTTATGGACCCTTTCTGCAAAAAGAAGCTGATAACTAATGCCCTCTTGTTTTTTTTCCTTCTCTCAGGCAAAGGAAGCTGAATAAACATGACAAGAACCTGTCACACATTACTATGGCTGATAAAATATGAGTTTCATGGTGAATGTTGGAGCATTTTATGAAATAAAGCAAGCAGGAATGCACTTGATGAATGTGTGGATTTGTTACAAGAACAGCTCAGAAGTACACAAAGACATGGGGTTACTCACCTTTACTGCAGCTTCTTTATTGATTTATTAGAATCAGAATCCTTTTATTGCCATTGTACTTGACATACATAGGATTTTTTGCGACATTGTGGAGCCAACCACAACACAACAATGCACCAGTGCAAAAACAGGACAGGACAGTGCAAAATACAAACATAGTGCAAAACTAGCAATGCATTTGGCCTACAAAAGAGAAAGTAGTCAGTATAGTCCAAAAATGCAGGGGGCAGGGGAGAGAGTCAGAGGGGAGCCTTGTTGATAAGGCTTTTGGCCGAGGGGAAAAAGCTGTTCCTGTGTCGAACAGCTTTAGTTTTTGACGACCGCAGCCTCCTGCCAGAGGGGAGCGGAGTGAAGAGGCCATAGCCCGGGTGGGAGGGGTCGGCCATGATCTTCAGCGCCCTGGAGTCGTGCAGGGCCTGGAGGGAGGGCACGGCTCAGCCGATCATCCTCTCCCCCGAGCGTATCACCCGCCGCAGCTAATTAGGCCTACTCTGAGAAACATGGAGTTATTAGAGAAATCTGCTCCCAACATGTCAGGACGTTGGGAGGAAATCAGCCAATCAGCATACAGTGGAGTTTTCATTCAGGAGAAGGGGGAGCGGTCAGAAGTTCAAGACAATGCGAATAAAGATGGTACTGCTGCTTCATTTTAAACATACTGTATCTGGCCAACTTGTAGAATAATGATCAGCATTTTCATTGTTGATAGCCATGGCATTGAGAGGTTCTACTGAACATGGAGATTAAGCCTTTCCTTTTTTGTCATTAAGAATTGTACTGATTTTCACCATTATACAAAACACCCATTAGAGATTCAAAGGACAACACTGCATAACAGAACAACACAAATACATATGAGTATAAATTTATTCATCTCTTAAAGCAAGAGTCAAAGCTGAAATGTGAAAATGCAGAATTGGAAGCTGAACTGGAAGGTAAGAACTTAAAGGAGTATTTTGCAGCTGGGAATCTGAAGGTCAATTAAAATTGGGTCACTGTAGTAGAAATGTGCAGTTATTTGTGAAATTTGTGCTTTATGGCCAGAGAAAAGACAGAAAATGTATTTTTTGCTCAAACGGAAGAAACCTAGGCCTATAACTACCAAAATGCACTGAGCTCGCTCAGTCTTGCCAACTTGGCGACTTTGTCACTATATCTGGCGACTTTCCAGCCCCCCTTGGTAACTTAATTAGTCAAAAGCGACCAGCGACCACTCTAGCGTGTTTTTCTGGTCTTTTGGTCAATTATTGTGTTGACAAAGCTCTGCAAAAGCATCCAACATACAGTATCTCGTTCCGCGGTTCACGTTACAACTGAACTCACGAGAGGCGAGTACAGTGAGGGCTGCCGTCTCCTCCTCATCAGTCACACAGCAGCACTCACACAGCCAGTCTGACTAAATAGCAGCTCCACAGTCCCAGCCAGCTGCAACAGTCAGTGACCGCTCTGAGCAAGAGCTGCACAGACAATGATTTTGTACAGTTACACTGTACAGTATAATGGTGCGTTCAAGACAACACGGGACTCGGGAATTCCCGACCTCTAACTTGTGAAAAACGAATTGAACGCTCGTCCAACTCGGGATAACGAGTCGGGAATCGGGTATCATTTTGAGCCCCGAGTTGACGTCACAACATGGCAGCATATAACGCTGACTATAAGAATTTAATTATTATTAAGTGTTTGTTGACGTTTTAACATGTAATTTGATGTGTAATTGTGCAATATATGTTTGTATGATTATAGTCGAACCTCAGATCGAAGAGGAACAATGCGGATTTCGTCCTGGTCGTGGAACCACCGACCAGCTCTTCACTCTCGCAAGGATCTTGGAGGGGGCTTGGGAGTTTGCCCAACCTGTCTATGTCATGTGTTTTGTGGACTTGGAGAAAGCTTACGACCGGGTCCCTCGAGAGGTCTTGTGGAGGGTTATACGGGAGTATGGGGTGAGGGGATCCCTACTTAGGGCCATCCAATCCCTGTACACCCAGACCGAGAGCTGTGTCCGTGTCCTCTTCGTCTTCGTCTTCCTTTCCGGTGGGGGTTGGCCTCCGTCAGGGCTGCGCTTTGTCACCAATCCTGTTTGTGATTTTCATTGACAGGATATCGAGGCATAGCCGGTGGGGTTGCAGTTCGGTGAGCTGGGGATGACGTCGCTGCTATTTGCAGATGATGTGGTCCTCATAGCATCATCTGCCTGCGACCTCCAGCACTCTCTGGATAGGTTTGCAACTGAGTGTGAAGCGGCTGGGATGAGAATCAGCACCTCTAAGTCTGAGGCCATGGTTCTCAGCAGGAAACCGGTGGCCTGTCCGCTCCGAGTAGGAAATGAGTTCTTACCCCAAGTGAAGGAGTTCAAGTATCTGGGGGTCTTGTTCACGAGTGAGGGAACCATGGAGAGGGTGCTTGGCCAGAGAATCGGAGCAGCTGGTGCGGTTCTGCAGTCGCTTTGTCCGCACTGTTGTGACGAAAAGAGAGCTGAGCCAAAAGGCAAAGCTCTCGATGTACCGGTCTATCTTCGTCCCCACCCTCACCTATGGTCATGAAGGATGGGTCATGACCGAAAGAACGAGATCATGGATACAAGCGGCCAAAATTAGTTTTCTCCGGAGGGTGGCTGGGGTCTCCCTGAGCGATCGGGTGAGAAGTTCAGTCATCCGGGAGAGACTCGGAGTAGAGCCGCTGCTCCTTTGCGTCGAAAGGAGCCAGTTGAGGTGGTTCGGGCATCTAGTGAGGATGCCTCCTGGGCACCTCCCTAGGGAGGTGTTCCAGGCGTGTCCGGCTGGGAGGAGGCCGCGGGGTAGACCCAGAACTAGGTGGCGGGATTACATCTCCGCACTTGCCTGGGAGCGGCTAAAGATTCCCCAGGCAGAGCTGGTTGATGCTGCCAGGGAAAGGGATGTCTGGGGCCCCCTGCTGGAACTGCTGCCTCCGCGATCCGACCCCGGATAAGCGGATGAATATGGATAGATGGATGGATGATTATAGCAATGTGTGGACTTAAACAGCTATTTTACCGGTGAAATTAGCTAGCCATCTGTTTTGCTAACTAACATTAGCTAATGTAGCTAACGTTAGCTAGCTAGCTCAGAGCTAGCTGGTTGCATTGCTTACTCCCCCCCCCCCCCCCCCCCCCCGAGTTAAAATCGCCATTAATTCAATAACTTCGGGGGTCGGGATTCCTAGCTTGGGAATTCCCGAGTCAAGAGTTGTCTTGAACGTACCCTAATATTTGTAGATATGTTTGTCCATATTTGTAGATGTTATTGTTTAAAGGGGAACGCCGCTGTCATAGTAAGTTTAGCTCAAATGTCGCTTTGTCCTCAATGAAACCGATCCGTACACACCAACGTTTAACCAATCCGTGCAGTAGTAAGCTAGCTCCTTTTTCCTCTGTGTGCCCACCCCCTTTATAATGAAGGTATATGTGCCTCTGCTAAAAACTATGATAAACATGCATTTTCAAGGCAGGAAGCGCCAGGAAGCCCCTTACCGGTCTCAGTAGAATGTTGTCTTGTGAAATGAATCGCCATCCCCATGTGTTGACGTGTTAGGCATGGCTAGGAGGATGTACTGTAAACAATCGTCTATCTTTACCGCGCACGTGCATGCTCGCGCTCTCTATAACGTGCAAAGTTTACAGTGCGAAAGGTATGGTGTAGTACGTTCGGCAAAATAGTTCTGGCTCAAATGGAGCTTTTGTTTCAATATTCGGTTTGAGAATACGATATATTTCACAACAACATAATGACACCGGTAAGATCACACCCTGCACTTCCTGCCCTGAAAATGCATGTTTATCATAGTTTTAGCAGAGGCTCTTTTTGAGCTAAACTTGCTATGACAGCGGCGTACCCCTTTAAATATTCACTGTCTTTTTTAGTTTCACACTCAAAAATCCCTCATACAGTTCACTGTCTCAGTCAGTCTTACTCACATTGCATATCTGTAAAAAGGAAAATAAAAAAACGAACGTTTTACATTTAACAGACTAGTTATCGACATGGCAGTGTCAGAAATAGTTATTTACACACTAACAATAATCTGAATAAGTCAGGTGCTGAACTGAGGAAGTCATATGAGAAAGAATAACTTTGTACACTGTGGTGGCAATACATTGTCCTTCCACAGCGTGTGCTGGACCTGCAGAATGTGATAACGCCACCGATATCAGCACCTGTAAACAGAAGCCAGGAGAGTAACCAGGTCCTCATCGACACTGAGCTGGTCAGAGACAAGCACAACTATGCTAGAGAGACTTTTGGTGGAGCTGCCGGTGACCAGGTGGAGAGCCAATGGACCGGTCAGATACTGACAACCTGGGTGTTCATGGGAAGTTGTCTTTGGTACCGCTATACTTTTAGGGTACTTTAATGGAGAAGTTATTCAGATTTATTTTTACACCATACACTGTACAATATATGCATTATACAATAAATTATTCTATGTGTTTTACTTCCCATCAAGAAGAGCCAATGGACTGTTCTATCCCCGTCCCAAGTAAACCTGAGTGTGAATCTGGGTGGTCAGGGAGAGTGCTCAGCTACAGCCAGGACCAGCTATCCAGGATATCAGGTGAGAGGAGTGGCATGACTTGACAATTATGATTTAAGATTAGCACCTTGAGGATCCTCTACAGCAGGGCTTTTCAACTCAAGCCTTGCTGTTGGTGATATTGTTCAATTCACTGGTAATAGATTAATTTGTAATACTGTAGATGTAGCGATACGTTGAATTTTGACTTGTTTTGAAGATGTCCCAAGAGGCACTCATCTACATGGTCAAGTTATTGTTAAGCATCAGAATCCATCACATCCTGTGGGAGGAAAACCACCGGATCTGTCTGCCAAACCAGAAGAGAAACAAATATTTCTCAAAATAAGTCATCAGAAGAACAAACATTAGTGTACCTTTGTTGAGGAGAGAGAGCTGAGAATAATTGTTACCAGGTATTAAAGTGAGTGGACTGTTCCACTTCCTGCCCCTTCGTGATCGCAGGCTTGAAGGCCCTATGCTGCTCCCATCCTACCTCCCAGACACAGCTCCTTGGTATTACTGAAGATGCCTAGTCTAGCAAAGTTATAACTTGTAATGGGTGTGAACATGAAATTAAATTCAGTGAAAAAGAGAAAACCTTGTGTCAAGTTTTACATTTTGTAAACCTGTGTAAATGTAGCTGTATCCGTCTAAATAGAATGAGTAACTTGTATTTGTGCAGATTTAATTGTATATTTTTAATGAAGATAAAAATCAAACAAGAGTGAGATCGTAATAGAGGGAATTCCTGATGTAAACGCAAGTGTCAACATGAAAAAGTGAGTGCATGACACTGACAGCTAACAGTGCAGCACAGATTGCATAATCAATTTGATAGTCCAAAATGGCGGTGGCCCGGATCAGCCCCCGGGCGATTTGGTTCCATAGCAGAATGAATGGAGTGTCCCCTCTTGGCATTCCATACTCTTTGACTCGGGGTCAGTGCAAGTGGGACGAGTTCACGAGTCGAAACCAGACCAGGCCCAGCTCGGCTTATGTGCATGGCATGGCTTATGAAAATCTAATTCCTACATAATTTGCCTACACATTGACTCACTGGGGTATCCAACCTTCAATATGCTCTTTAACCTGGGAGCTGATACACGAAAATTAACTCAAATGTGTTTTAAAAAAGCAACACAACGCTGGGCAAGTAGGTTAATGCAATGGTGTATGGCCGGTGTAGGCTATGCCCCAACACCAAGACACCGGCAACAGCGGCAATCCTAGCACTCACCCAGCTCAACAGAGGCTGACAACCATGTTGGCTACTTCAATGGAAATGTATGTGATAGAGTAGATGAGAGCTCATAATGTAATTGAATGTCTATTGCCTAGATTATTGCATCACTTTATAGTTATGGGTAGTAGCAGAACTGTATTGAAGCACTTGCCTTGATAAAAGTGGAATATTGTGTTGCATGTAAAACACCGTATTCAGATCAATTAAAATGGAAAGAAACAGAATTTGGGAAAGACTAAAATGGAATTTGGGAAAGAATAAAACTGATTTCATAGGCTTGCCTCTTGGACCAGCCATCTATTTTTCTGTAGCCTATGGTTGTCTGTCATAATAGCTTTTTATTGCAATGTATTGTACATTTATTGGTTTGCTTAAGACTGTGTGAAGTAGCTAACGACTTAATAATGAAAAGCCCTACGGTCTCAATGTGGCAATTTGCACAGAGGAGAGTTGGAGGGTCCAACTCTGTTCATTTTGAAAGCCTAATTGCCCTGCAATTATGTTAACCCTATGTCACAATGTTTTCTCAACCATCATATTTGGCTAGCAATTGTCAGTCATGGACGGTGACATTGTTGATCAGCCCAACCCAATGGGGTCATCTTTCCAGGAAAACACTACCTATTTTGTCCAAAGGGGCCTCTAAAATAAACAAAAAGTGAAAAACTCCTTGTGGTTGCTTTGAGGCAGCATGGAAAAACGGAATCACAAAACCCCATTAGGAAGCTCGTTATAAATAAATAAAAACAAAAAAACACAAAACGTCATTAGGAAGTTCTTCATAAATAAGCCCAGAGGCAGACTCTATACTGTACATAGTGGAGCTTCGTCAGTCTGGTGTGTGTGCTTCCGTGCGTGTGTGCATGTGTGTGAGGTGAAAGGTCATTCGCTGAGCTGGCAGAGCAGGGCGGAGGCTTTCGAGATCCAGTAGTCACTGGGTCTGCGGGATGGCAGCATCACCGTCACTACAAAGTTGGTGGAGTGACCTGTGGGGAGGGCAGAGAACAGAGTGAGAGTGGAGAATGGACAGGGTGCTGGCCCTGGCGGGTTAGTGTACACTAGAGTACTATACTGTGTGTATAGTGTGTACTCTACCTGTAGTAGAGGTCTTGTACAGCAGAGTCTGACTAGGTAGTGTATACTATGTATATATTTTAAAACAGATGGCTCAAATCAAGCAATCTGATTGGTTCGTAGCTGTGGTACAGTATATTTACCATTAGCTGTGGTATATTTACCATATACCACGGCTATGATGTCTAATTCCTTTGCACAATAGTATCACTCCACGTCTGAATCCCCCCAAAAAAGTTGTCAAAAGCTGTTGCAATTTTGGCTTTGCAACTGTAAATATGCAACTTTATTAAGTTTTAAGACGTTTTCAGGCAACAAAATAACCATGGAGATTTCCAATATGTGGTCAGTTTAGTAAACAGACATTTGTCAGAGTTCACTGGCAGTCTGGGTGGAGGGGGGGGGGTTAGGTCTGTGTGGTCTGAGTGCGCTCTGGCATATCTGCATTGTTTTGCAGTTTCTGAAACACGTATAGTTATTCAGCGTTATTGTCACAGTGTTATTGTTTTTGGTGATTATTCTTTTTACAAGGATAGAGCTAGCAAAGCAGACTGGTACGTCTAGAAGCAATTCCTGGATTTGCATTCCTCACTTATCATGGCACATCCCGTCCTCGTAATTCAACAATGAATGTACTTGAAGCTACGACTGACAGTGAGACCATGCATATTTGACATGATGTGAAAGAAGTTATTGATTTGGGACAATGAGGTGTCTGGCTAACAGCTGGCTAGCATAAGTTTTGTTCCGAGCTGCGAGCTGGCAGCGGAGTGCCAAGCTGCATAGAGTGGAGGCTCAGAAAGAGGAGCAAGAAAAGAGAAAAGGAGAGAACCAACTTCTTCAGAGATCCATTCCAGTGGCGAAACTACCATGGTGGCAAGGGGTGGCAACTGCCACCCCTGTAAAAGGGCTTGCCACCCTACTTGCCACCACAGTTACAAAGACCAACTGATATAATTTGTTTTATTATTATTACTGGATTGGAAAAAAAATAAACAAACAAAATAGCAATCCGAATTCAGAGTAAAATCCCTTAATGTCAAGTTTGAAAAAGAAACTCATGTTTGTTCCACCCCCACATCCCTTAGATAAATGGTTGCACCCTATTTCAAGTCTTTGGATTCACATCTTTGGATGCAGTCAGTGCTGATGAGCCGTCTCATGCGGCTGAATGAAGTCTCTGAAGTAACGTTAATGTTAAATGCGGTTTTAATTAATGTGATTACGTTTAGAATGCATTACCTAATGGGTATGTTTAGTTAATGAATGTTTTGTTTTTCATTGATTTAATACTATTTACCGAGTTAAGGAGTGAAGACGTTTTGCAGCCGTTAGCCTAGCTAGCTAGCTAGATAAACTAGCTATTTAGCTAACTGTTAGCTACACGTAACGATAGCTAGCAAGTTAGCTGAGTGTCACACAGATACAGTAAGTGAAAACGTAGCTAGTGCTAGCTTAACTTAGCTTAAGTTAACTTATGTTAAGAATATGACTTGTTGCAGGTATTATAGCTAGGAAAAGCAATGAAGAGGAAGGGTGATATCAGAGGATTTTTTCCAAAGAGACAGCTTAGCAGGGATGAGAGAGAGATGAGGGAGCCAGAACATGGTCCAACTGCAGACAGCCAGAGTGAGGTAGAGGCTGACGAGCTAGAGAGTCAAGAAACCCCAGCTATTCCTAGTTCAGCCGGTCCTCATGGTATGGTTCTTTAGGGATTCCACTTCTTGTTTCAGTCCAGTGTACTTACATTTGAATCAAATCCATATACCACCACACAATTCACATTGTGTGGTGTTTTACATTACTGTTTCACTTCGCTCTGTGTTGTCATTTGTTGTCTATGGTTGTCATGGCTTTGCATCAGCAATGATGTTATAATCCAATCCCCCTCCCCCATGGAAATCGGTTAGAGTGGAAGTAATGTCAGACTGAAGTTCTCAATGGAGTGTAAGGAGTTGACAATTCTATCTGATATCAGGCTAATGAAAGTCAGCAGCAAAGCATAATATTTGTCTTTATTAGGGCTGTCAATCGATAGTAAAAAAAAAAAAAAAGATTGTAAAATAATCAAATTAATGACATGATCTGTAATTAATTTATCAAATGAATCGCAATTAGTTGCATGCATCTTTTTTTCTGGGAAAAGCCCCCAAATTAAGATATTTTATTTAAATACATTACATTATTATGGCAGACGAGTAAGGCATTGAATGGGCAATTCAATATATTGCTTTATTAAATAATTATTTGCTATATCTTATATGTAAGGCTATCAATCAATCTGGGCAGCATATTCAATTTACACCAATATGCCTGTGGATTTTTTAAACTATTGTTCCTCTTGATGACTGCTTGTACCTGCGTTGAATGACGTAATTTGCAAAGCTTCCATTAAGCCCTTGTCTTCTACCATAGCAATTGAAATGTCCATAGCAATTCAATTTGTGAACGTGGTTTTCCATTTGTCTGAGATAGACTTAGCCTACTCATTCTGTGCAGCCCATGAGGTCTGCTGGGCAAAATCGATTAATGTTACATTAATTTAATGAACACACTGCAATTTGTATAATTAATTGATCTAATTAGCGCATTAAATTAACATCCCTAGTCTTTATTAATACAAAATATTTGGGGGGTGTCTATTACTTTTGTATTGCCATGCTTGGTGACCATTTTATGAAAGCAATACTGTAGCTAACTTCAGGCCTGTGGTATGGTTATTATATCTCCCTTTCGCATTGGACCGAACAACGCCTTTAGCTGTGATATAATAACCATATACTGTACGGCGGCCTGTCGTGAGCTATTGCTGAAGTGTATACTAGGTAGTGTACACAGTACCTGTAGTTGACAGGGTGCCGGCCCTCGCCGAGGTCTTATATAGAGGAGCATGGTACAGTTGAGGATCCGGAACGTAGTTCCGCTGGGGCTCGAAGTGCACCACTGGCAGCATGGGGTTCATCACCCGTGGCAACGCGTCCTCGATTACCATGTTGACGTCGTCCCAGCGACTGGCGTCCATGAACAGACCATGCACCAGCACGCCATCCTTGGGCATCGGTAACTATGGAGACGGAGAGTGAGGTGGGTTGTAGTCTCGCGATACCAGTCTTTCAAGATCTCTGCATCTAAAAGATTAAAATCTTCGCTAGGACAGCACCAAATACCGATGCTACCAATCAGAACCACTCCCTTCATCTCCAATAGGGTGAAAGACCGGCCTTAACAGAAATGATGTCCTCCAAATAAACTGGAATCAAAACATAACATTCACCGCCCCATTAGGAAGGACCGCCCTGAAGATGTTGGATTGGTCCTGCAATGCAGGTTTTTCTCTCTCAAATTGTTTCCCACTTTTAGCAACAAAATCTCGATGAATATCTTCAGTCTTTAGTTGAGCACAGCGTTTAGAGGTTTGGAGCTCATTAGGAGGGCATGAGCACCAGGTGAAGACCCGCTGGGAGAAGAAAATTCAGTGAGACCAGATGCGATGCTGATTGTGGAGACATCATTGGGCACTAAGATATTTGAACCTCTGGAGTGGGTTGCACCAACTGGTCTTAAACTGGTCGTAAGTTAAGTCGGTCTTAACTTTCCTGGGCATAATTAAAGACCGTTGCACCAGCTGGTCGTAAGCTAAATTTTCACTATGACCGGGCGTAAATTCTACGCCTACCCAAGAGCAGGCTTAAGTCTAAGCTTAGAACGTTTATGATCACATTTCCATAGTAACGCTGACGGTAACGGTAGGTAGGTTTAGTGCAATGGCTCGTCTGATCCACCGCATTATTAATGACAGGGCATTTACACGTGAACGCGTCGTTAGGGATCGGAGCAACCCGTTGGATGTCTATGATGACATTGAATTAATAGAGAGGTTCCGATTTTGTAGGAGAGACCTGGAACATCTTTCAGACCGCAATGCAGCACTGCCACCGGCTCTGCAAGTGCTGATTGCTCTGCGTTTTTACGCAAACGGAGCCTTCCAAAACACAACGGGAGACATGATCAATGTCCACAAGTCAACAGCTTGCCGGGCCATTTGCAGAGTCTCACTGGCACTGAGTCGCCGAATCGGTCGGTATGTCCGCCTGCCCATTGAAGCGTTATAGGATGCGCAACACTGTAATCAATGACCGTTATAATAGCCTCCTCGCGGCCGGTAACATTGCTTAGCAACTGACGCTGTTTCATTCTTTCACATGGACGTGCAGTTCTAAGACCGGTCGTAGTTGCGCCTAGGCGTAACTTTGGTTGGTGCAACAGGCTTACATCCATTCTAAAAAATGGTCTTGGCTACGACCTGTTTAGCAGTTATGACCGTCTTAATTTAAGACCAGTTGGTGCAACCCACTCCTGGGCGCAGCTTTCAACACACACTCTTTAAGAACATTTGTACACCTGGATTTTAACTCGACTGAACTACACAGGGAGAGCTGGTCCAGCCACAAGAGGAATCATGCCACAAGGATGGATCCCTGCCGGAGCTGGCCAGGCCTCATCACAGCTGCCCACGAGTGAGTGCTTCTGGTCACTGTGCCCTAGTCAGGGTTGGCTGAATACACAATAGGGCTAGGTAGGAGGTAGGTTTCCACTTCCACGGCCTACCATCAGGATAACAGTTAGCAGTATTACCACTCCACTTGGCCAGAGTTAAGAGTAGAGTGAACTATAAGGGTAGCATAATATGAGTGTTGTCAGTTTTCAATGCATTGGAAGTCTCGACAGAAGCTTCTCTCTTACCAATCAATCAATCAATCAGTCAACCAATTAGCCAATCAGAAGACTGAGACTCTCAGTTGTACCTCAGCGTCCATGTTGAGCTCTGCCCCTGGTGCAACGGTCCTCATGGCCTCGCTGACGGCGTTCTGGTCGCGGTAGATGGGCACCATGTTGAAGCGGAAGTTGAGCTCATCGATGGGGAGGTTGTAGCGCCTGGCGTGATTCTGCAGTGTCCCTACAGGCGGGGAGGAAGAACAGCGGATGCATGTTTCGGCTGTACAGTTCCCAGGCAATCACTTTCACGGGGTTCTCAGCGCATACACATGACACATGGGATGTATACAACTGATCCCGAGAACTTCCACAGGATACAACCTCAAACAAAAACTAAGTGTGCAGCTTCAGAACAGAGGATCCCGGAGGCCTTCCAGAGCTCGTACCAGTGAGGAATCCTTGAGGGAAGAAGAGTCCGGAGATCCAGAAGGATTTGGGCTGACCTTGCGTGATCCAACTCTGAAGGGGGATAAATACAGGATTATTTGTTGAGGCGATGCATCTAATGTTACATTTTTAGGTGTTTCATTAACATTTGTTGATGTGCTATCAAATACTGTACCGCCACATATAAAGATATATGCATTCAGAAACTGTGCTAAGTCATCACATTACACCATTTGAAACAATTTTTAGTGTGGGTGTGTGTTTGTGAAAATGTGGGGATAGCATAACACATCCTCAGACCAGTATGCTCTGACTCTGGGGTAAACAACAGAGAGAGAGAGACAGACAGACAGACAGATAGAGATGGGCAGAGAGACAGCGGAGAAGTTGGATATGGAAGAGAAAGAGCACAATAAATATAGAAGGGGTGAGTGAGAGAAGAGAGAAGGAAAATAGGGAGGGAGAAGGCAGAGGGAACTGGAAAAAGAGAGCTTCAAGAAGGGTAACAGTTGCCTGCTCTCTTGTTCCTCTCTGGATGACATGATGATCCTTCAACATGAATCTCCCACTACATCACCCGATCCCACTACCCCTCGTAATTAATATGTGTGTGTGTGTGTGTGTGTGTGCGTGTGTGTGAGGAGCAGGTGAGATGGCCTCTGCCTCAGGGTAGCTCTTGAACAAACCATGCGTTAGAAGCATTTTCTCATCTGAGCTAATTAGCTATTACCACCCCCACCCCCCCCCCCCACACACACACATACATCTTTGTGTCTTTTGAGTCTGTTCTATGTAGGTGCGCTTTCAAGTTGTTTGATGACTATGTGTGTGTGTGTTTGTGTGTCTCACCTGGATGAAGGAGGCCCTGAGAGCCAGGTCTCTGACCCAGGAGCCCAGCGGTTTCAGAGAGGGGTAGGCCGAGTTGGCCCAGTAATCTGGCACCTGGTTGTTGAGGAAGCTGTTGTAGATCCTCTCCATCTCCTCCGACATCACCACCAAGCCTGCTATGGCATTCTGGAGAGTAGAGAGGGAGACCTGAGAGAGGGAGAGAAAAAGAGAGATATAAGAGTTGCAACAGAGACTTAAGGTATGAATGTAGGCTTGAGGATCCGTGGAGAACACTGGGCAAGGTGGACCGGTCTACTTGCTGTGGTGACCTCCACCCTCTGACCCCTGTAGTGTGTTGACGTCACACACAAGACCAGGGCCCTGTACTACGAAGCAGGGCTAGTGTGATAACTTCAGGTTTAACCCTGTGTTACGTTACTTCTGTTGTGTTGTCTGTGTTTTCTGTTCTCTCTGTTTTTTTGTAATCTCCCCCAGGATTGGTTCCCTGTCACTGTCAGTCATTGTTTGCGGTCCGGTCCATGATCCACCCACCTGGTTCCCGCGTGTTTTGTCCTCCAATGGCGTCGTCCTGCCTGCTCATCTGTTGCCCTATCAGAGGGGCGTGTGTGTTATTTAAACCCTCCCGCTCCCCCTCTTCGTGAGGTAGCGGCATTCCTTTGTTAGTCGGAGCACATTATTGTTGTATTGTATGTTGGTTTACTGTGTCCTGTTTAGTTTGATCACTCGTCCTGCTGTATCGTGTTTGTTTTCATACCTGTTCACAACTCCTAGTAGGTTCCCCCCCCAGGGGAGGGCAAGGTATGTAAGGTCAGATGCCCGGGGGCTTACACTTACACGTAGGTACAGTATATCTTTGTCTAAATATATTAGGCTAGTTTCCCCAGGCGGGTGCCACCTTTTGTATTTTTGGGATTAGACTAGGCGGGACCAATAGTACGCTTAGTTAGTGAGGACGTTGTTCTGATTTATAAGAGTAAGGTTGTGACAGGGAAGCGATAGGGACGTAGATCTAGGGCGGGAATTGTGTTTTGTTTATTCTTTTGGTCCCGTCTGTTTTGGCGTCCTCCCCTTAGTTTCTCCGAGGTTTGTCTTGCCTCAGTTGGGTTTGTTTGTCACTATTCTTTATTACTCTTGTTGTTATTATTATTAGTTGGCTGCAATAAACCCCACTTTTGGTTATTGCATTTTACCACGTTGTCTGTCGTCCCTGGGTTATAGTGTTGTCGTCTGTGCCGCTGCCTCCACACTGGCTCTTGGTAGCCTACACACGGGCACCGCTTGTTGCGTGGTCCCCTCCTCTCTATCCCTAGACCTACCATCTGGGAGGGGTCCGTAACACCCTGGCTGGTCAGTATCACAACCAGGGTGGGAATTACACGACGGCCACAGCCGTCGATGCCCCTCCCTCTGGCCGTGATGTCCTGAAAAGAATTATACCCCCTGCGGTCACCGTGGCTTTTGTGCCCCTGCCACCATCTAAATCTCGAAGTTGCTCTAAAAGGATCAGTGGTCTCCTGTTGTTTTCATGGTATTCTGAAATAAATTCAGTTGAGGCTACATTGATATCAATATAACGTTACACCAACAGTATACAGCTGTAGCCTGCTAGTGGCTTTGATGCGACGTGAAACTGGCACGCGCAGCCTGCTGCAAAGACTGCTGCTGCATTGTGGTTCATTGAGCGCAAGCAAGCAAACAAGGTCTGAATTTACTATATCTCTAGTTAGAAAAAGGGTTAAAATGCAAAATAAGCAGCTCAAAAGTTAGAGTGCGGCACCATACGTTTCAATGGGGAGCGCAGTTGCCGAACAAATCATACCGTGAAAACTATAAGTCACACAGCTTAGATACTTACATTGTACGAATCAGCACACATCACAAACATCAGTTGTGCGAATGTTTTGAAGTATAATATGTGTGAGCTTTAAAAACTGTAGGAGTGCCAGCAGTTTACAAAATGTGTGAATATTTTCAAAGCAACAGCTGCCACCACTCTTAAAACATAATGATACTGAACATTCCACCAGCAGTTTCAATGGCACAAAAATTACAATTAAAAGTTAAATTACAAAAAAACTATAAAAAATATCAAAAATCTGAATACATCCGGGAAACAGCTAAAGACGATGAACATTTTAAAGTTTGAATGAAGTTTCTAGCACAAATTATGAAGAAGTAGTTAAGGGCCAAAAACCTGAGGAGAATAATACATAAACTAGAAAGTACATTTCCTGGAGAAAATGTGAGGTGGGCTAGCTGCTGCAGCTGTATGTAACAGCTACTGCTAGAAATACTACGGACCAGGCAATCTCCATGCACCCACCGGCGAAGACCGTGCGTCTCTAGCCCACTCAGGGGCTGAGTTGTGGGGTCTGTGGCGTGGACAGTGGCATGGTGGTGAGACTCCGCCCCCTCAGGTCAGATCTGGTCGAGGACAGTGTACCCCTCTCCGGGCCACATACCCGCCCGCACCGGTGAAGACCATGTGTCTCTAGCCCAATCAGGGGCTGAGTTGTGGGGCCGTGGCGTGGATAGTGGCGTTCTGGTTAGGCCCCACCCCCTTGGGTCACAGCTAGTCGGGTACTTTCGGTGGTGTGGATAGTGGCGTGGTGGCGAGACTCCGCCCCCTCAGGTCAGAGGTTGTGGGGGGCAGGTCAGTGATTGCCAGGCCATCCCAATGCACCCTTCATTGGAGACCATGTGTCTATAGCCCACCCCGGGCGGACCAGGAGCTGTGGAGGTGTTGCAGTTGGTGTTTGTTATAAGTACTGCTAGTACTACACTCAAAAATAGATTAGACCACTCATCATAACTCATAGTTTTATTGAGTTCAATAGCTGAAAGAGGAGAAAATATATTAATATGAGTTTGCAGCCTGAAAAAGAGTGTCATTCTGAATATTTCTTTGAGGAAGAAAGAAAGAAAGAAAGAAAGAAAGAAAGGATGGAAGGAAGGAAGGAGAAAGAAGGAAGGGAAGGGAAGGGAAGGGAAGGGAAGGGAAGGGAAGGGAAGGGAAGGGAAGGGAAGGGAAGGGAAGGGAAGGGAAGGAAGGAAGGAAGGATGGAAGGAAGGAAGAAAGAAAGAAAGAAAGAAAGAAAGAAAGAAAGAAAGAAAGAAAGAAAGAAAGAAAGAAAGAAAGAAAGAAAGAAAGGAAGGAAGGAAGGAAGGAAGGGAAGGATGGATGGATGGATGGATGGAAGGAAGGAAGGAAGGAAGGAAGGAAGGAAAGAAAGAAAGCAGGAAGGATGGAAGTAAGGGAAGGAAGGAAGGAAGGATGGAAGGACGGATGGAAGGACGGATGGAAGGAAGGAAGGAAAGGAAGGAAGGAAAGAAAGAAGGAAAGGAAGGAAGGAAGGATGGAAGGAAGGAAAGGAAGGAAGGATGGAAGGAAAGAAAGAAGGAAGGGAAGGAAGGATGGAAGGATGGATGGAAGGAAGGAAGGAAAGAAAGGAGGAAGGAAGGATGGAAGGAAGGATGGAAGGAAGGAAGGAAAGAAGGAAGGAAGGAAGGGAAGGGAAGGGAAGGGAAGGAAAGGAAAGGAAGGAAGGAAGGAAGGAAGGAAGGAAGGAAGGAAGGAAAGAAAGAAAGAAAGGAAGGAAGGAAGGGAAGGATGGATGGATGGATGGATGGATGGATGGATGGATGGAAGGAAGGAAGGAAGGAAGGAAGGAAGGAAAGAAAGCAGGAAGGATGGAAGTAAGGGAAGGAAGGATGGAAGGACGGATGGAAGGAAGGAAAGGAAGGATGGATGGAAGGAAGGAAAGAAGGAAAGGAAGGAAGGAAGGAAAGGAAGGAAGGATGGAAGGAAAGAAAGAAGGAAGGGAAGGAAGCAAGGATGGAAGGATGGATGGAAGGAAGGAAGGAAAGAAAGGAGGAAGGAAGGATGGAAGGAAGGATGGAAAGAAGGAAGGAAGGGAAGGGAAGGGAAGGGAAGGGAAGGGAAGGGAAGGGAAGGGAAGGGAAGGGAAGGGAAGGAAAGGAAGGAAGGATGGAAGGAAGGAAGGAAGGAAGGAAGGAAAGAAAGAAAGAAAGAAAGAAAGAAAGAAAGAAAGAAAGAAAGAAAGAAAGAAAGAAAGAAGGATGGAAGGAAGGATGGAAGGAAAGAAGGAAGGAAAGGAAGGAAGGAAGGATGGAAGGAAGGAAAGGAATGAAGGATGGAAGGAAGAAAGGAAGGAAGGAAAGGAAGGATTGAAGGAAGGGAAGGAAGGATGGAAGGAAAGGAAGGATGGAAGGAAAGGAATGAAGGATGGAAGGAAGGAAGGAAGGAAAGGAAAGGAAAGGAAAGGAAGGAAGGATGGAAGGAAGGAAAGGAAGGAAAGGAAGGAAAGGAAGGATGGAAGGAAGGAAGGAAAGAAGGAAGGAAAGGAAGGAAGGAAGGAAGGATGGAAGGAAGGATGGAAGGAAGGAAAGGAAAGGAAGGAAAGGAAGGATGGAAGGAAGGAAGGAAAGAAGGAAGGAAAGGAAGGAAGGAAGGATGGAAGGAAAGAAGGAAGGAAGGAAAGGAAGGAAGGATGGAAGGAAGGAAGGAAGGAAAGGAATGAAGGATGGAAGGAAGGAAAGGAAGGATGGAAGGAAGGAAAGAAAGACGGAAGGAAGGATGGAAGTAAGGGAAGGAAGGATGGAAGGAAGGATGGAAGGAAAGGAAGGAAAGGAATGAAGGATGGAAGGAAGGAAGGAAGGAAGGAAGGAAGGAAGGAAAGGAAGGATGGAAGGAAGGAAAGAAAGAAAGAAGTAAGGATGGAAGTAAGGGAAGGAAGGATGGAAGGAAGGATGGAAGGAAGGATGGAAGGACGGATGGAAGGAAGGAAAGGAAGGAAGGAAAGGAAGGAAAGGAAAGGAAGGAAAGGAAAGATGGAAGGAAGGAAAGAAAGGAAGGATGGAAGGAAGGAAAGGAATGAAGGATGGAAGGAAGAAAGGAAGGAAGGAAGGAAAGGAAAGGAAAGGAAAGGAAAGGAAAGGAAAGGAAAGGAAAGGAAAGGAAAGGAATGGAAAGGAAAGGAAGGATGGATGGAAGGAAGGAAAGAAAGAAAGAAGGAAGGAAGGATGGAAGTAAGGGAAGGAAGGATGGAAGGAAGGATGGAAGGAAGGATGGAAGGAAAGGAAGGAAGGATGGAAGGAAGGAAAGGAATGAAGGATGGAAGGAAGAAAGGAAGGAAGGAAGGAAGGAAAGAAGGAAGGACAGAAGGAAGGAAGGGAAGGAAGGAAGGAAGGAAGGAAGGAAGAAATGAATATGAATTAGTCATTAAAGGGTGCCTCTACAGAGAGCCTGCACGTGTCCCCAAATTCAAATCCCAACTGACACTGTGAGCATCCTCTCATTCACTTCAATGGAAAGGCATGCCGGCTTCAGACAGCTCTCTCTCAAAAAGTATAAAGGTGCCAGCCTAGATATTGACACCGTAGGAATCCTGAGAAAATGCTGAACATTTTAGGCTATGATATGTCTGTGTAGCTTAAAAACTGTAGGCATGGCGACGAGTTAGAAAAAGGGTAAAAATGCAAAATTAGCAGCTCAAAAGGTAGAGTGTGGGCCCATACGTTTCAATGGAGAGCGCAGTTGCCAAACAAATCGTCATACAGCGAAAATTATAAGTCACACGGCTAAGATACTTACATTGTACGAATCAGCACAGTTGTGTGAAAGTTTTGATGTATAATATGTGTGTGAGCTTTCAAAACTGTAGGAGTGCCAGCAGTTTACAAAATGTGTAAATATTTTAAAAGAAACAGCTGCCACCACTCTAAAAACATAATGATACTGAACATTCCACCAGCAGTTTCAATGGCACAAAAATGACTATTAAAAGTTAAATTACTAAAAAACTATAAAAAATATCAAAAATCTGAATACATCCGTTAAAGAGCTAAACATCGTGAACATTTTAAAGTTTGAATGAAGTTTCTAGCACAAAGTATGAAGAACTAGTTAACGTCCAAAAAAGCAGGGAGAATAATAATAATAAAGAAAGAAAGAAAGAAATAGTGGGAATATCACAAGTTGGGCTAGCTTCTGCAAGCTAGCCCACCTAATAAAGAAATAGTGGGAATATCACAAATTGGGCTGGCTTTTACAAGCTAGCCCACCTAAATAAAGAAATAGTGGGAATATCACAAATTGGGCTGGCTTTTACAAGCTAGCCCACCTAAAAAATTATGACACGGTTCAAAATGCCTTAGCTATCTAGCCACTGCACAACTATTCTTCTTTTTCAATAAAATAATTTCCTCTTTCCCTCTCTTTGTGCCCGGTGTTGGCTAACATGATGGCTAGATAGCTAACTCCACAGACCACAGGCACAGCTTCAGTTAGCTAGCTAACGTTAGCTAATGTTACATTACTGACAGCCAGCATTGTTAGTGCTAAGTAGATAGCTGACTTATTGAGTGCTTAACTGACTCAAACCTTCCGTTTTTAATACCTGTGTAAGTTGACAGCCCTACTAGCTTGCCAGTTAGCTAGCTAGCTAGCATAGCTAGATGGAATCCGATTACACTGGCTACTGATAGCTAGCTACCCTTATTACAGTAATATTGCCAATATTGCATTTCTAGAATGATGCCGTGACTAAAGAGACTACATCAACTGAAACAGATTGTGCTGCTAAGTGCATGGATGATTGTCAGGCGGTTGCTTGGCTATACTATAGTGCTACATAGCATTTCCAGTGAAGGGGCATAATGCTTGCTCGGCTCCATATGATTCAACCTAGATTGCATGAATTATGAACATTATGGAGGCATCATTTGATACAAAAAGTGAATAAAGTAGGCTATTTATGTTTTTCATGTCATTCATATTCTTATTCATGTCAGACCATTCAGTTAAAGGGATCACTGAATTAATGCTTTTAAGTCATTTATTCATAGGCTTCAAATCCTCTTATTTCACTCAATGGCCTTCGTGCCTTCGCATGTGGCCTTTGTGCCCTAAAAAAATTAGTGACACCGATCGACGCCGACAGGGGCATGTCCTCTTTGAGTCTACCAAATGAGATACGACACCACTTCCTGTCTGGTGGCTTCAAAGGTGATTTCGATTAGCTATAATGGGCAAACTAGAGGTTGTTCCCACCGAGTTTCGTGCAGATTGGTGAAAATTCCTGGAAGGAGATACATTTTAAGTGTTTTTCACAAAATCCAAAATAGCGAAAAAATCCAATATGGCAGAAAATGACATCATAGGTACCTAGCTTTTGAAAATCTGGCTTACAGGTCAAAAGTTGCGTGCACAATCGCACTTCCAACTTTGATGGCGCTAGAGTGTTCAAGATGACGACATGAGACTTGGTGAGGAGGGTCATAGCACTGTCCGAATGTGTGTGCTAATTTTCTTTTCTTTTTTTTTACCATATGGTCCTATAGGCTAACAAGAGTCAAAGCTTATTAGACTAGCTGGCTAGCAAAGATAGAACGATATAAAGCCATGCTTAAAATGAGAAGTAGAACGATATAAAGCCATGCTTAAAATGAGAAGTAGCCTAGTCGTAATTTTCATGTTCTGTACACATTGTGTAAATGTGTATATGCAACACAAATAACATTACTCCCATAGGTCTTGCGCTAGCCTACTCAGATTGGCTGCGCTTCAAGTTGTGAGACAGGAACACAAGCACCCTGACCTCACCCCTCTACATCCCCATCTCACCCTGAGCACCCTCAGCAGGTTGTTGAAGCGGTCCACTTCCTGGCCCAGGACAGTGGTGAGAGAGTCCAGACGTCCATTGGCGTCCCGGATAAACAGGGCCTCCACACCTTCGTCCATGTCCAGCCGCTCTGCTCACACACACACACAAGGATGTTACGCTGGACTCACACATATGTGTTTCAGGCTTCAACGTTGGTGCTTCTCATTCACTTGGAGCGCCATCATGCGTTGCCGAACGGAATTGTGGGTTCCGATGCGTTGCTCGCGTAGCTTGCGCTAGGAGTTGAGAAAAGTTCAACTTTTTAAGCGTTAGCGCACCCACCAGCCAATGGGTTTCATTCATGAGCTGCTGATGTCAAAGGCTATTCATACCTATCATCCACTGCCATTACTAAACTGTTGTCGTTTTGCCTGTACGGTAAAAACGGGTACTGTCACTTATTAAAATTGTACAAGTTTTTCAGGCAAGAAAGTAACGATATATTCTGAAAATATAGTCAGTTTATCAAAATAACCCCCTCTTAACATGTTTTGAGAGATTGCTGGCTGGTGCTAGCTACATGACAGGCTATTGCTTGCTGGCTTGCTAGCTAGCGTTCGTCAGGGTTTCTTTATATTGCACATAGGCAAGTTTATTTTTATTTGTATAGCAAAAGGGGTAACGTTATATTTAGAATGCAAATACTAGCTGAATGATTCTCACGTTTCAATGATGTTGCAGCCAGGGGAAAAGTGCGTGAGTGCCACCACTCAGCTGGCATTAGCCGCATTAGCCATTCGATAATAGCTATTGCTAGCTAGCTCACATTAGCCGAGTGACTGTCAGCTCTGTCCAAACCTAGCTTTTTCAGAAATGGCAATGACGATGCACCTTGAGCAGTTATTGTAGTTTATTAACTTTCTAAATTATTTCGGGTCAGTGACATTAGGCTACCGATATACTAGTGGTGTAGTTTTGTATTTGTCGTATAGGAGGTATTGTCCTCTATGGTTTTCCAAAAAAGTTGTTTTGAACAATGTGATTGGTTGCTGCTGCGAGCGTCAGGCCCGCCCACAATCAAGTGTTGAAGCAAAGCCTAGCAACGCATACGTATGTGTCCAGGGTTACACTGTGAAATGTTTTTAGTGTTTAGGCTTGTCCTGTGTGTGTGTGTGTGTGTCTCCCCCTCTCTCTCACCAGGTATCTTAGCCAGTATGGAGTCGGCTAGCTCGTGGACGATCTCGTCGTTGCTCTTGGCTCCACCCCTGGCCGAGGAGCGAGGCTGCACCTCCAGGATGGTGTTGATCAGATTCATGGTCTCTTGCCGCTGGACACAAACACACACACACGATACAATACGAAACACAAACACACACACACACACACACACAGGCAATTCAGACTTGTTCCCATACCAGGCTGTTGCTGTTGATGAGGTGACTACTCTACCGGCTATAGAATATTAGTTTATTTTCGCAGGTTTATCACAGTTCAAAAAGTGCTTCATTCTAGCAGTTTCATGTGTGATCCTACAACAGAATATGTTAGGATTGGCTCCACTACCAGCACCAAAGACTGTATGAACCCAGTAAGCTAAAGCCCAGGCACACTAGGAGGAGCGGGGCTCACCTGGAAGGCGAGGTTGGCGTTCTCGTGCATGCCAAAGACCTCAGGGTCGTCTATGACGGGCAGGCCCTCGATGTAGCCCCTGTAGTCCTTCAGACTGTCTGCCTCGGGGGCAAAATAGATACCTAATACACACACGCACACACACACAGAAATGGGGGATAAAGGGTCATACAGGCCTTGAAAGAATGGGGGCTGGGCTAAAATGTCCTAGAGGCTTTGTGCGATTACACACACACACACACACACACACACACACACACACACACACACACACAGTGGTGGAGAAGGTGTTGACATAGACACGCACACATCCCTGCTAGGTACCTAAGGTGGAGATTGAGAAGGTGTAGGCGCGCGCACACACACACACACACACACACACACACACACACCCCTGCTAGGTACCTGAGGTGGAGAAGGTGTAGCCATCCTCCAGCGTGTTGGGGGAAAAGAAGCCTTTGAGGATGGTTCTCAGACAACGCTGGTCCCAGGCGTCCGTCACCCTGCCCCCGTACGTGATCTCACCTGGACACACAACACACACGTGACCCCACGGTTACCAGAGAAAGGCCAGGTAGCATGGACACAATAGGTGCCTGGCAGGCAGCCAGAGAGACAGCAGGGTGAAGAGACGAGAGGGGAAAGAGAGAGGTTCTGCACCAAAACACTCTGCCCCTTCTGGTAACACTAACCCTCACGTAACATGCCTACTCCCTACTGAACGAGTAGAACGAGAGAGGGAGAGAGAGAGAGTAAACGGTTCCTATTCATTATCACTCGGGGTTCAAGTGTAAATGATTTATTTAAAGAGGTGCTTTCAAGGGAGGAAGCGTCGGAGAACGAGGAATTAAACAGATATTGCCACAAGCACAAAATGATGGATATCAAATTAGTCTGGAGAGTGCGTGATTCCAAGAAGCAGAATTGAAGGCCTAGTCCTCCGAAGGTGCAATCGAAAAAGGATGGGAGAGCCAAGACAAAGATATGACAAAGCTTGCTCTTCAAAGCTGGGACGATTGCTATTTCCCTAGGCGTTAAGCATAACCCTGGTGGAAATGAAGCTTTAATAACTTTTGGGGAAGTCTGTGGTGCAGTGGAGATTTTAGTCACCAGTAATGTAGATGAGTGCATCCCAGGGGATGCTGCCTGCCTGGCAGTAGAGATTGAGGTTGAGCAGAGCACACTCTCTGTCACTGTCGTTGAACTCGTAACGGATGTTCCAGCCCAGAGGACCGAACTTCTTCCTCTCCTGCAACACAGACAGAAAACCTGTTATTAACAGTGTGTGTGTGTGTGTGTGTGTGTGTGTGTGTGTGTGTGTGTGTGTGTGTGTGTGAGAGAGAGATTGTGTGTGTGTGTGCGCGTGTGTGTGTGTGTGTGGGACCTGGATGATAGCGTGGAAGAAGCAGACTCCGAAGATGATCTTCCTCCACTGGCGTCCCAGGATGTGCTCCTCAAAGAAGTTGCTGGTGATCTCCGTAAACGCTCGCCGCACGTTGGCACGGAGACCCTTGGGAGGCTCGTTGGTCACCTGGCGAGAGAGAGAGGGGGAGGGGGAGAGAGTGAGCAGGGTATGACAGCATCTCTAATGGAGTGTGTGTGTGCGTGTGTGCGTGTGTGTGAGAGAGAAAGAGAGAGCGAGAGAGATTGAATGGGTGAGATTTGCTGTCTCTTGGGAGAGAAAATGAAAAACAATAAAAGAACGAGAAAAACATCATCATCAATTGTCATCAATCAAAAAATAACAAATTGTCATCAATTTGCAGGGACAAAACTAAACAAAATCCCTCTTCACTGATTATTCAACCATTCCGAAAACCCAGAGGCAACCAACAACAAATAGTGGCTGGATACTACAGGACGTTCAGGAAAAGCTCCGGCGCTTGCCGTGTGTGTCATCTGTAGACACTAGACAGATAAACAAGCACTTTAAAAGAGCCTCCTTCTTCAGTGAAAGGCGGTATGTCCTGTTTGCCTTTAAATACAAAGAAACATTACCAGGGGCGGACTGGGGAAATAATTCAGGTCGGGCAACGTAGCCCCAGCCGGCCCACTGAACGGGCTTTCCGATTTGTTGAGTGGGGGGGGGGGGTGCTGAGAGAGTTGTTGGGGGGGGGGGCGGCCCACACCGGCCCATCGGGATTCGTCCTGAACGTACAGTACAGTATATTAAGTGGCTTGCGCATGTGTTCAACGTCTCTATCATCGGGACATTCCGAGGACACGCCAGGGGTTATGTAATATACAGTATAAGTGTGTGTGTGTGTGTGAGTTACCTTGACAGAGTTCTGGAGCACGGTGACAGGGAACACTTTGGTGGGCATGGAGCTGAGAAACAGCCTGAAGTTCTCATGGATGGATGTGTCTGTGTGGGAGAAGGGAGAAGTTACACACACACACACACACACGCTTTTCAGGGTAAGTCGAGTCCATGCGTGTACAGTATCAGAGAAGACCTGGGAGGCGCAGTAGTAGCAGGTGTGTGTTAGTGTGAATACGCGTGTGTCTGTGCCATTCCATTACAATAACAATACCCCATGTAATGTCCTGATCAACAATGTTCTGTTCTGGCCCGATTTTACTCTGTCCTTACCTCAAGCCAACCCCTAACACAAACGCGCGCACACGCACGTACACACACACACACACACACACACACACACACACACACACAGCAACACACAGCTGCAACACACATACTGCATCATCATCATGCCAAATGTACCACTAACTTTCTCACTTTCTCTCTAGTTGAACTGGAATAGTGGTCTGTAGTAGTCACAAAGAATAGCATTGTGAACATGGTGTGTGTGTGTGTGTGTGTGTGTGTGTGTGTGTGTGTGTGTGTGTGTGTGTGTGTGCGTGCCACACCAGGTTCAGTGAAGGTCTTGATGAGCTCCTCCATAGCCAGCATCCAAGAGACGGCCAGATGACAGTTCTGGAGGAAGATCCAGTTCCCGGTCTTCAGGGCTGCCAGGATCATCTTCTCCGCTATGGGACCCTGGCCCTGACCCAGAGATATGGACTCCACCCTGGGGAGTGAGGAGGGAGAGAGAGTGGGAGGGGGGGTCACACCCTGGAGGAGAGAGGAGGGGTCTGAAGCTTTGGATGGGCCCCTGCCTCCTACCTCTCCCCTCCCTCTCATCTCTCCATCCCCTCTCCTTCTCTACCTCCTTGATGAAGGCCCCAGCGGGGTAGACGCCCGCCACCTCCCCCCTCCCTCACCTGTCCAGGCAGCCCCTCTCCTTGGCGAAGCGCTGGAAGGCCCCCATGGGGTCAGAGCCCGTGCTGAGGATGAAGACCAGCGGCGTGGAGGGGGACATGTCGCTGTAGAGGGTGGCCAGGTCCACGGGGGGGTTCTCCACAAACACCTTCCCCAGGCTGACGATCACAAACTCCGTCACTGCAAAGACCACCTGGAAGAGATGGGGCGGGGGGGACAGAGAGGGAGGGAGTGTTAAGCAACGTTGTGCTTAAACAACACAGTAGTAGCTAACTATTCCGGTGTCTATGGATATCATGCATGGCTGTATAATTAGAACATGCAATGATATCATGGTGGAGGTGAGAAAACCGAAGCGAAACATCACGGAGGAAGCCAGAAAAAGAAAAAGACAATCTGATAACTTTATGACAGTACGACAGTGCACTTACTCGCAGAGCCTGTGGGGGCGCAGTTCCGAGAAAACCGGAGAAAACGCTATGTATTGCTTTTACATGTACTACCACACACGTACTACCACACATGCACGCACACACACACACACACACACACACACACACACACACAGAGCCACCTCTACCCATGTCCTACCTTCTCCTCCATGAAGCTCTTGATGAGCACCAGTTTCTGGAAGGCCCCCAGCCTCTCGTTCCAGTGGCCCCGGACCCCCTTCACCTGCTCCTCTGCTAGTGGGGGCAGCTCGGCCACGTAGCCCTCCCAGCTCTCCGGGTTGATACGGGCGTCTAGGCGCCCTGGGAGGGACAACAGGTCGGGGTGATGCTAACTGTTTGTGGTTAGCCCCCAGGCTGTAACCATTTTGATACATGTGTGTTGAGGTCTTATCTCCATTAGCTCTTGTCTTGTTTTAGCATTTGTTACCTTTAAAGGACCATGCTGGTCTAAATATGATTTGATCTCCTTAAACTCAGCAAAACAAAGTCACCCAACATATATCACATTACCGCAATCAATTTTCCGAAGCAAAGCTCACCTTAAATTATGTATTTTCGAGTTTCACTTATATTTCAAAAGTTGAACGTGGTGGCTTTAAAACATGTTTAAATTGTTCCCTCGTTGCGCTGACAAACTCACCCCAGTTAGTTTCAAATAATTTTCTGTAGTTTTTAAAAATATTATTTTCCTTTGAATCCACTGAACTCCTGCGCTATATTCTCTAATCCACCTACGTTAGATTCTCTACCCAGTATTCCTAGCAATGGCTACTATGTAAACAGAAAGAAGACAGACCATTGGTGTAGGCTGTGCAAAGAGGTTAAAACGAAAATAATAACTACTGAAAATTATTTACTTCTGCCAGGTATACCATATGGTACAAATCAGATAAACACGGTATTAGGAAACATAAAATGTTCTTAGCCTAGATCCTGTGGTAGTCTATTACATATAAACTGAGGTCTGAGTTTAACCATTTCAACTCAGTTACACCAACAAAATGCATTCATGCTCGGAGGCCTGTGCTCTCTGAGCCCCATCTCTAGTTTGGACTAGGATTACGCAAAAACTACCAGACCGCTTTTCATGAAACCCGTTGGAGGGGTGTAGCGTGGGCCAAATTAGAGCCCTTTCAATTTTGGCGAGCACAGATTAAATTTCATTTCAAACCTTTATTTGAACTCGTAAGGCCCCTCATTTACTGTGACAATGAGCTTACATAAAAACAAAGACACACAAATCAACAAATACATTCAATAATAAACCACAAAAGTCAGTTAAGAAATGCATTCAGGGGCGGAGGTCTGTGTGCGTCCTGTGTGTTGTCCTACCTAGCTTGACGTGGATGGGGGTGGAGGTGATCTCCCTGGAGAGGCCACTGAAACCGGGCAGAGTGTCCTCCAGCTCACAGCACGTCTCCCAGGTGCAGTCAGACAGCCAGGGGACCTCTGGCTTAGCAGCGCGCTCCTGAGAGGGAGAGGGAGGGATGGAGGGATTGAGAAGGAAGGAGGGGACAAATGAAGAGAATATGAGGGAGGTGGCGGGGGGGGGCGGGGGTAAACACAGAGAGGGATAAGGGTTGGGGAAAAAAACAATTCTTAGATGCATCACAATTCACTCTTGAACGATGCATCGATCGATGCGGAAAACTCATAATCAGTTTTTTATTTTTATGGCCTGCACTTTACGCGTAAATTCCTTGCATCTTGATGGGAAAAAAGCTGGTGAATCGTAACTTACGTAACAGACGTGAAACAAACATGCGCGCCATGTTTACGGTTCAGTTTTGGTGATGATGACTGAGCACTAGACAGAAATCTGACCGGCACCCGCTGCTTTAAAAGCGAATGTATGGAAGCACTTTGGCTTTTCGTTTTAGAATCGATAGTCGTTTTATAAATCACATTGTTGCCCTCTGAATCAGAACCAAATTGAATGGTGAGTTGGCTAGAGATTCCCACCCCTAAAGAGGGATGGAGTCCGATAGATACCCCCGTGTCTGCTGTGGATGTCGTAGCATTTAGTTAACACACACACGTACACACAGACATACACCAGCCCACTTCCGGCTTTAGGCATGGGCCATAGCAAACCCACACCAGTATCTGCCATGTCTCTCCTATGATGCTTTTTTAGCCTCTCTTACTCTGAAATGTAATGTATTGCTTTATAAATGTTCTTAGCCGGTAGACAAACATACTCCAGGAGCTTGCTCAATCGCCTTGTTGAGAGGGGTCAGGGAAGAATTTTTACAGCTCACTTATCTGGCCCCCGGGTGATTACTGTTTTTTTGCTTCCCTCTGGAATATGTAGAGAGTGGGTCGTATGCCCACCTCCCTTGTTCTCTGTAAAGCGTATTGTGTTGCCTCTGGGTATGAAATGCGCTATACAAATAAAGCTTTGATTTGATTTGATTTGAGTGCAAAAGAGAAAGGAGGGATAAGAAGGACCCCGCAAATGAGAGAACAGGGCCAAAATGGAAAAGAGGCAGGGGGAGGTATGGAGAGATGAAGAGGAGGAGGGAGAGAAAGGGAAGAGAGATATGGAGAGCGTGCGAGTGGTGGTGATGGATAGAGTGACGATGGACGGATAGAAGGATGGGAGAGTAGAAGGGGAAGGAGGAGGAAGAGGGGGGGTCAACATCGGAATGAAGAGAGTGCTATGCGGTGATAGGCGGTGCGTTGTGTGAAATGAGAAGGGCTGCCCCCAAGAAACTGCTTCTTATTTCCGTTCATGGGGGGAGCAATTTCGATTAATTGCACCCATTGACGGCGGTGAAATTATAAAAGTGAAAACCACCGCCCCGCCCACCTGACTGTCGACCCCCACCCACCAACCGACCTTGTCAACGGGCGGAGCCCCCCGCAGGAAGTGCTGCCACTCGGCGTCGGAGACCTCGCCGCGCTGCCTCATGATGTCCACGCAGAGCATGAAGCTGTAAATGGCCTTGTGTTGCTCGAACAGGCCCCGGGACACGTTGGCGTAGGAGGTGAGCAGCGTCTGCTCCAGCAGGGTCTGGAGACGCACCTCCAGCACCTCGCTCCTCTCCGACGCCTCGATGGTGCTGTTGAAGAGCTAGGGGGAGGGGCCGGAGAAGGAGAGAGGTTCAGGGTTAACTTTTTGTTTTGACTGGGATGGGGTGCACTGTAACATTGTTGCTGCTTTCCAGCGGTGTCCTGGGAGGGAGGGAGGGAGAGAGAGAGAGAGAGAGAAGGGGAGGAGGGGGGTGGAGGATGTGGAGAAGGAGGAAGAAGCGAGAGACAGACCAGGATCAGGGGGTAACCATACAAGGATGAGCAGAATGCACAAGAATGCATGTGCATTCCGTCTTCCTTGTGTCCCTGTTTATTTATTTTACCCGCGTTTATGGAGCGGGAATAGTCGTGGTTGTGGTTGAGTCTGCCCCGGCCTCACCTGTTTGAAGTACTTAAGGGAGAACTGGTACATGGGGTCTATCTCGGAGAGGCTGGCGATGACAAAGTACATGACGGAGCCGCGCGTGGCTACGGGCCGGTAGCGCTCCCGGGCTGCGTTGATCATCAGCTCGGTGGCCTCCGCCTCCTCCAGGCGCTGCTTGATGGCCTCCGACGTAACCTGGGGAAGGGGTTCAATTCAATAAAATAGCTTATCGTTTTAAAGTTGCTTATCGTTTCATTTAGGCTACCCCCCACCCCCAGTAACAGCCTGACGACCCCGCCCTGGCCCCTGACCTTGGACTCCTGCAGGGTCTGGACCAGCTCCTCGTTGTCCAGGATGTTGCCCTCTGAGGTGAAGAGCAGCTTTAGGATGCGGTCCTCGATGGCCTTCAGCTGGTTGCGGTCAGTGTTGATGCGCACGATCAGCTGGTTCCTCTGCTCCTCCAGCTCCGGACGCTCCAGACGAACCACGTCACTGAGGAGGGAGAGCGGTCGGAATGAAGCCAGACACTTGCTTAGAGATTCCAAACCATTGAGAGACAGAGTGGCAGGGGCGGACTGGCCATCGGGATGTTCGGGACAAATCCCGACGGGCCGGTACTGAAGTGCCCCGAACTAGTGGTCAGTTAAAAAAAAAATGTAAGTAGGCAAAATGCTGTCTGTCAGTATCGCAATACGGCCCAGTGCCGCCATGGGCCTGCCCTCCCGTAGTGCTGTTTGCTGGTAGATGTTCAGAGTGAACTATTACGATAGGTCAGCTTTGTTGTCAATCAATGGTCTGATTTGTGATCATGCGAACCGTGTAGAATCAATCCCACAACTCTTGTTTTCTCCTGGCGAATAGAGTGCTAAAAATCCAATTTGGACTGGAGCAGAAGTCCGAAAGCGAATGTGAAACTTTGACACAGCTAAAACAGACAACGTAATAGTATACATATACATAGAGTCTCTATACGAAACATTTTATCATTCATTCAATGCAAGCTGGATCAACAAATGGAGATGGCTGCATTATATGGAGCATGGGGATCACGTCTGTTTTAACTGTGTCAAAGTGGTGGAGAAAGGTCTAATTAATGAAGATAATGTTCTCCATCCACAAACAAGGGCATTTCAAAAGTTGAAAACATATGCTGCCTAGCCTATGTGCCTCTTCGTCTGAGAGAACAAATACGCCATCTGAAGACATGGGCCTACATACAACAAAATAAGACTTGACACAGGCCTACAGTAGGCCTACAGTAGTACCTTTTTTTTGTTTCTCTCCGCACCCCTGTTCAAAACAAGCTTTGCAAATTGGTTTTTAAAAATCCACCAAAATGCAGGAAATGAAGTGTTTAATGCTCAACATTTTCCGGGGGAGTGTTTAATGCTCAACATGTTCCGGGGAAGTACCTCCAGACCCCTGCTTCATAGTATCCCCTGATTATGTGGTTCAATCTGGCGCGGCTGATCCACACTCCGCACATGGGCACCTGCACACACTCACAAACGCTTGTGGCCCGGTGCGTCTCAACGTCCCAGGACAAATTTGTGTCCCAGTCCCCCGCCGCAGAATGGTCTGTACACAAGTACCTGAGAAGTTGGTCTTCCAGGCCAGACTTGGTGACGGTGAAGTTGATGATGGTCACCTTGATGCACACCTGGAAGACAGAAAACAGAATACATTGACTATGAGTGACAGAAAACGCATATGAAGCGGACCCCCTCTTAACAACAGGTGACTGGTTCAAATGCACCCCGGTGGCCCCACTGTGACATTTGTCACCGAACTAGCCTTGTCACTGTGATTTCACACAGTAAAGTAATGACTGTCTGCACCTGACAGCTGTGGCTGTCATCTGTGCCTAAAGAGGAATAGCCTTGATCTTGTAACCGATGCCAGTTCTCTGTGGCGGTTAGTCATAGTGCTGCTGACAGCTGGCATGGTGAGAGGAAAGGGAGAGGGAGGGAGGGAGGGAGGGAGGGAGGGAGGGAGGGAGGGAGGGGGAGGTCATATGGGGGTTGTTTGAAGATATGTTGTTTCAGCATATATTTTTCAAACCAATAATTACTCCGATCACGTTTTCTTCTATTAAATGAACTGGCATGTAGTAGGGTCTAGAACCTCACTTTTGTGACCATCCTCCATGCCAAAAATCCCATGATGTATGATATGATCATGTTGTGACACTAAGTAGTTGTGATCAGTTTCATTCATTTCCCGAGTCCCGACAAGATCAGAATATACTGTAACTTCCGCCCCGCTGAGGACTGTGAGTGTGTCGTCTCTACAGGTACAACGTAAATAAAGTGGAAGTTTCAAAGATGGCCACCAACGTAAGTAGAGTGAACATGTAACTTTTATACAGGAAGGTAAGATGTGGTGTTTGGGGTCTGTTAAATTAAAGTGCACCTTAGGCCTACTCTATCTCTGTCTAACATGAACCTGACACATAGAAATTATGAATATATATAGAATATTATATGCCCTGATCGCCTCAGTATTGAGCTAGCTACAGTACAGCTGTTCTGCAGGCGCACCCTCGGCTACAATGGAAGTTAATGGGGCCAATGAGATGTTGGAAAAAGTCCCAGCTCAGATTGCTTTGTGTCAGCAAATAAAGGAACCATGCAAATAAACATACAGTGTGTGATGATGAGCGCTACTGTATCTACGAGCGCTGCGAGGGGAGTGAGCTAGGAGATGTACTCATGGCGGGAGGAGGTACTGCTCTGTCCATCATGCTCTGAAAGGCAAGCATGACAAGCGGAGGCTGCGGTTGCTTGACGCTCATGTATGAGGCGCTCATGAGTCAGCTGGTGAAGGGGAGGCTCATGCCCAGCCTGGCGGATGAGATGAGGGAGACCTGAGAGACACCAATCTCTGAGAGATACCCGTCTCTCTGAAGAATCCCGCGCTGCTGCTCATGCGGAGGATGATGCTGAGCTCTGGAGCCTCATCGCCAACTTCTTCCCAGGTGGAGGCCAGTGGCACGACAGACTACCGGAGGGACTTCCTGTTCATGACAGATGCGCTCATGCACTATGTGCACACAGTCCATATCTGCAGCTGGGATGAGTTTGTCAGCTCTCTCACACCATGCTGCCATGGATGGTATGGGAGGTGGCTGGACAATGCTGACTGCTCTACCTGATGATCAGATCACTTTCCTTCGTACCGACTTCACTCAGGCCATCACAGGCAACCCCTACTCCAACATGGCGTGGGATATGTGGATCAAGTGTACATGAACAAGGGTGGCAAAATGAAGTCTGGCTGGCTCTCCATCCTCCAGAATGAGAAACGGCTACTGGTGACTCCAGGAATGTGAACAATGTGGCCCAGGTCTGGGCGTCTCACAACACCTTGGCCAACCGAAAATAAACCAAGAGGAAACACATGGAATGTGTCCTGAAACGGATGTGAGAAGATGAGCAGTGCGTGGACCCGGATGCATGAGTTTGACTCCTTCCCGTTCGACCCAGCATCACCCACCCTTCACCTACACTCAGCCCCGCCTGCCTCTGTTGAACTCATTGCAGACATCAACTCAGCCTGGCTGTGGGAGAGGAAAAGCTGAACAGCTTTTTGCAAGACTGGGTGTTGCCGGGCTCACACTACAGGATTTCTGGGCCAATTTATCTCCGATTCAGCCCTCCCGACAATCGGAGGAGAAATCTGGTCTGGAACATTGGTCGGTACCAATGTTTGGCCCAGATGATCTTGTAATGTGAGGGGTTTACAGGTCCAATCTTATACCTCCCAATCAGCTCGCAGACCCATCGGGGCAGCCCCAATAATATCAAACATGTTTGATATTTAGGATTATTATGTCACTACTTTTCACGGAGAGACCAGTGGTTTGTTGCTCCCGCGGGCAGGATAAGATCCTGTAGTGTGTCATGAGCTGTTATTTTTAAATCTTGTTGTGAGTGCATATTGGAGATTCTCGAGAAGAACATCTCTTAAGATTCTCCTTACATGCGTGATGCAACCTGATTTCAAAATCGGTTAGGATTTTAAATATCCTTTAGTGTGAGCCCGGGTATAAGAATACCTCCGTCCATGCATCTATACCTCTGAGCAAACGCTTAAAGGACTGGTTTGGAATTTAGCATTATAAGCCTTATAAATAAAACCTGATCGTAAGCATAGGGAGGGAGTGTGTTGTTAACTGCTCTAGAGGGTGAAATGACCTTCAGCCTCCCAGTTGTCGGTTGTGATCCTAAGATAAACTGGGCCCTGAGAAACCTACTGTATTAATTCACACCAAGGTGATGACAGAAAGCAAACAGGATCCAGGTCACATTGAACTCAATATGGGCCACATTCCATGACTTGGCCCCCTTCCCTAGGGCCTTGGTGGTGACTGGTTCTCCTAGGGCTGAGGGGACCAAATAGGCATGTGACAACAAGGAAAGTTAAAGGTTAAAGTGATTGGCCTGACTGAAATACAGGGTAAGAACTACCCTGAAGCTACTCTTCTGTCACTGGACAGAGGAAGTACTTTAAGTGAATCATAACAACACTGAATTGTCCGTTTTTGAGGAGAAATGGTAGAAAAATAAGCGTGGTTCCATGTCATGGCGTGTCGGGTGACTGACCTCAGGCAGGTAGTGCGGGTTGGCCATCTTGGTGGTCATGTAGAACCGGAAGTTCTTGTCGTAGTCAATGTCGGAGTCTCCCAGGCGGATAAGTGTGCGTCCACCCGCCACAAACGTCTGCTTCAGCAAGATGGGCTCCAGCGCCGGGTCCAGGGTCTCCTTCAGCTGCTCACACGGAAATAACATATAAAATGGAGGTCAGAGCTCCGTTGGTCTCCATGATAACTCAAATGGAGGGCAGTTACTCCAGTGGTGTCTATCTACTGAGGTCACAAAATGACTGTCCTATGGATAGCACAGGGTCTAAAATAACTCTTGACAGAAAACGGCCATCTGCATTGGCCCCGCGGTCTCTCTGGTCTCCGCGCCATCTCTGGAAAAACAAGACAGCGGTCGGTGCTGACCTCCTCCAGCAGGACAGGCATGCCCAGGCGTATGGCGTTTTCCAGCGTCCGCAGGAAGTTAGAGTCAGTCAGCTTGATGACCTTCAGCCCGTTCTTGGTCTCCTTGGTGCGGATCCAGCGATTGGCCTGGAGGCGGGGACGAGAATAACGTCATGATTTCAAGTCACCTAAGCCATTCCAAAAGCCTATGAAAGTTTCACTGTCTATGAGCTGTGCTCACATTCACATCGATGTAATTAAAATGCTGAAGGAGATCAAGCTACGGAATGTAGAAGGTAGTATTCCAGACCCATTTATGATCCTCTGTGTGTGTTTGTGTGTGAGTGTAACATGCGGCTAGAGGGGTAATAGCCTGTCTCAGTGCTGTGTGTGTCTGGGTCTTTGTCTCAGACAAGATACAACGACCCACTGGCCTCCTGCTTTGTGACAGAGGGTGGTCTAAGACCCAGAGCCAGAGTCATAGGGATTATCTACAATATCTGAGACCACAACATTCATACCCTGGACTTAGTTCATCATCAAAACCATACAGAGGACACACACAACACAGCGAGATATATGTATATATATACAAACATATATTACATTGGCTGGAATCAAGAGTATCTATATGATTAATTCTGGGTTCATTGAACGATTCCAAACATATCTGACGAAATTGCATGACGGGCGATGATGCGCCGGGCGCTGATCACCTGATCCTGAGGGTCGATCATGAGCGGCCAGCGGCGCCCGCGGGTCACCAGGACGCCGTTCTCCGTGGAGACGGTGTCACGGGGCAGCCCCTCGGCGTTCCACTGGCGGATCTCGTAGGGGTCGCCCAGGACGCTGATGAGGCTGAAGCTGGCGCTGATGGGGATGTCAAGCTCCTGGCAGCGCGCTATCCACTGGCCAATCAGCTACAGGGTGGAGAGGGAGGGGGGGGGGGGGGGAGTAGGATGTACACACGCACACACACATACAAACGTGTACCAAATATACACCACCACACTACTGAACATACACTAGGTTTGTACTGACAGTCAAACATCATCTATGAGGCTGTGAGAGCGAGAGAGCCGGGGTGGAGCAGCTATCTGTCCAGCAGGCCGGTGTCGGGGGTTCTGTCTGGCACCAGGTCCAGCTCTCTGTCTCGACCGGTGTGTGTGTGTCTAAGCCTGTCGTGCACTCAGGAACAGGCAGACCTCACTGGGTAGCATAATCAAGCGTCCGCCACAAAGACTTGTTGTCCCTCAGGAGCTTCGGGCACGCTTGGTTTAACTCGCCAAACAACCCTGGCGGGTGAGGTTTGCACTTTGGTGGGTTTTGTTTTATGAGCTCTACTGTATGTCTTTGATAATGTGACGTAGGTCACACGCGACGGGTCGCACGCGTACCAGTTGTCTGTAGTGAGAGGTGAAGGCGCCGTAGTAGGCCACGCAGGCGGCGGCAATGAAGACGTTGCCGACCGCGTTGTGGATCTCCTGCTCGAACAGGGCGATGCTCTCCTGCCAGCGCACCTGCTCGTCGCCCAGCGCCAACGCCAGCTTCCCCGCCCGGCCCAGACGGGCCTCCGTCAGCGCCATGGTCTTAGCTGAGAGAGAGGGTGAGATAGAGGCGTAAATAAAGCGTAGAGTTAGAGCTTTCTACAAAAAACATGACCACTAGTACCCAGACGCTCCTCCTCCTCCTACCCACTAGTACCCAGACGCTCCTCCTCCTCCTACCCACTAGTACCCAGATCCTCTGCCTTCTCCTTCTCTTCCAATACCCAGACCCTCCTCCTCCTCCTCCTACCCACTAGTACCCAGACCCTCCTCCTCCTCCTACCCACTAGTACCCAGACCCTCATCCTCCTCCTCCTACCCACTAGTATACAGACCCTCCTCCTCCTCCTACCCACTAGTACCCAGACCCTCATCCTCCTCCTCCTACCCACTAGTATACAGACCCTCCTCCTCCTCCTACCCACTAGTACCCAGACCCTCATCCTCCTCCTCCTACCCACTAGTATACAGACCCTCCTCCTCCTCCTACCCACTAGTACCCAGACCCTCCTCCTCCTCCTCCTACCAACTAGTACCCAGACCGTCCTCCTCCTCCTACCCACTAGTACCCAGATCCTCTGCCTCCTCCTTCTCTTCCAATACCCAGACCCTCCTCCTCCTTCTGCTCCTAGTACCCAGGCCCTCCTCCTCCTCCTGCTCCTAGTACCCAGGCCCTCCTCCTCCTAGTATCCAGGCCATACTCCCTCACCCAGGCCCTCCTTCTCAGCCACGCTGCTGTCAAACTGGTCCTGGAGGATCTTGATCTGGTTCTCCACCTCCTGGAGCTGCTGCTGCTTCTCTCTCAGGGTGGCCATGGTGGCATCAAGCTCAGTCTGGAGAACACACACACACGCACACACACACACACACACACACACGCAGCTCAACCTTTTACCAATGTATTGATGACCATAAGAAAGTAGAAGGAACACAACATAATGCATGGCATGGCATAATGCATTCTCTGTGTGTGTGTGTGTGTGTGTGTGTGTGTGTGTGTGTGTGTGTGTGTGTATGTGTGTGTGTGTGTGTGTGTGTGTGTGTGTGTGGGCCACATGACTGACCTGCGCTGCGGCCAGTTTCTGTCTCTTGGGTCCGACCTCCTTGAGGATCCTGGAGTAGAGGTCCATAGCCCTGACCCACATGCACATGGACCTGCAGGCCTTGGACACCTTCTCCACCTGCTCTCCACAGCCAGCACAACATCACCATCACATTGTGTGTGTGTGTGTGTGTGTGTATGTGTGTGTGTGAGAGTGTGTGCGTGTGTGTGTGTGTGTGTGTGAGAGAGAGAGAGAGAGAGAGTGTGTGTGAGAGAGAGTGTGTGTGTGTGTGTGTGTGTGTGTGTGTGTGTGTGTGTGTGCGTCCTCATCTTCACGGTTAAAGCATGTCTCCAAGTGTTACCAACCGAACTCAATTTACCCATCTGGTGTCCCAAAATGCATAACTTTCTGTTTACACCATCAGGACAGCATCAGGTAATAGAGTCCATGTCCCACATATTAAACGGCTGACACTTCTACAAAGGTCTATTCTTAGCCAGATAAGATATATATGTATATATATATATATGTTTTCTCTTGTTTTGTACCTTTTTGACACATTTTCTTGCTTTTATTCTTAGTACTTTTTTAGCACACCTGTAGCACTTGAGATTTTACTGAAATGTAAAGTGCATTACAAATAAAATTGATTATTATTATTATTATTATTATATAGTTGACGTCATAACCAAGGATATGTATCATCTACCCTCCACCCGTCTGTTTCACTCCCCTGTGAAACCGCAAATGTTCCAACGCAGTGACCCCCATGTATCGGATTCACTGGATTAGCTGGATGTCATTGTGATTGATGAGGGCCACGGTGAGGTGTTCCTGAAGAAGCGTTTCTCTCTAAACAGCCACTGGTACAAGCCATTATACAGCTAGGCTACAAGTTTCAGCTAATTGTGTTTATATTTGGCCGCCTGGGCCATGTCCATAGGTTAGGCCTGAGGATTATGGGGTTGACCAAGTGTGAAGCGAAGCCGACTGCTTAATACTCTATTGCTCAATCTCCTCCATTATTGGCATTATTGAATTTGGAGATGTTTTCCATACCCATAACTCCCCTGGTGTAAGTGGTATTTTCTGTATGCTTACTGTACATCACTAAGTAGTACTATGTATATTATACCATCAAGATATATGCATGTGTGTGTATGTACAGTATGTAGTAGATCCTATAAACTTGCTTGTATCCATGAAATGTAACATATGTTAAACGACCCAATAACATGACAGCAATGGAATCACATTTAGGCCCCTGCAATGTAATTTGAATATGCAGACCTAAATAAAGAATTAAATGCGTATGTGTGTGTGTGTGTGTGTGTGTGTGTGCGTGCGTGTGCATGGCTGACCTTTTCGGGGATGAAGTCGGGGTTGTTGACATATTTCCGCAGCTCCTGCAGGATCTGGGGTCTGATGTGTTCCTTGTCGTAGTCCATCAGGCGCTTCAGGAAGTTGGAGTCCCCCAGCACCTGCTTGGCACTGGGCCAGTCTGGCCTGGGGGTGGGGGTGACAGAGAGAACAACAGGGGTGATGTGTGTGTGTGTGTGTGCCTGTGTGTGCATGCATTCCTGTGTGTGTGTGTGTGTGTGTGTCATTGTGCCTGTGTGTGCATGCATTCCTGTGTGTGTGTGTGTGTGTGTGTGTGTGTGTGTGTGTGTGTGTGTGCATGCACAGTCTGTTGTCAGCACACTGCCAGTGTTCTTGGCTCAATGGACCAGCGAGGTATGGGGTGTGCTGTCCGGCTGTTCTGCCGGATACGTCCCTGATACGTCCCTGATACGTCCCTGATACGCCCCTGGGGGGACTGGGAGCTCCATGACTCCCAGTAAGGAAAGATTGAATGGTTGGAGGGTCTGTGCCAAGGTATAATCAACACACACACACACACACACACTCTCTCTCTCTCTCACACACACACACACACACACACACAGAAATGCACACGCACACAGGCCTGGCATACACAGGGCTGCATTAAGCCTCTCCAGGGCCCAAGGCTATGTTAAGAGGGAAGGACACAGCATCCAGAATGGATTATTCTACTGACGAGCGCGCCGGCCTGTGGCGCAACTCTAGGTGTGTCATGCTGGGCAGAGAACTTTTAAAAAGTATGCTTGTCAGTAGAATAATTCATTCAGGATTTATTACTGTAGAGAAAACATGTGGGATTATAATCTGACATACAGTAGCTGGAAAGTATTTGACGATATGGGACTATTCAACCCGTCGTGGGTTGTCTGGGGCCTGGCATGTTGAAGAGAATGAAAATATAAAGTGACTTAGTCGGTGCGTTTTGAGGAACAGGGATAAATGTCTCATAAATGTCTTTACGACTGGCGTGACTATATGACACGAACGAAGCTGTAATGCAGGCCTCTATTGAGAAAAGAAAAGCTGTTTCAACCCGCCTCCCTGTTGGAATAAAGAAAGGACAAGTGATTAATACTGACTTGCTTCCCAAGAGGATGCAGACGGCCTCCATGACAGTCATGACCATGTCGGGGGGCTTGGTGAAGACCCTGATCTCCGAGATGTCCGCCTTGTCCAGGGCGTCCAGGGCCTTGTTGGCGCTATCCAGCGCCGGCAGCGCCTCGTCCAGGTCCCGCTGGGCATCGTCGGCGATGGCCTGGGTGTCCTCGGCCTTGACCTTGGCCAACGCCTCGTCCTCCTGCACCACTCTACGCACCTACACACACACACACACACACACACACACACACATATGCACACACAGTTGTAATGCATTCCCTAGTACACTGACCACTTGATAAACTACACACACAACCAGAAGAAACACATATACACAAACACACACACACAGGTTGAAACACATTGCCTGGTCGACTGATCAGCTAATTAACTACACACACACACACCTTGTCGGCACTCTCCTGGTCGACGGCCAGTTTCTCCATGAGGGCGTTGACGTCGATGGACTTCTGTTTGAGGACGGGCTCCAGGGCGGAGAGGTCCACCTTCATCTTCTCCACCAGCACGTTGGTCTCCAGCAGCTTGGTCAGGCCGTTCTTCACCCTGTCACGGGCCTGCGCACGCAACACACACGCACATTGATACGTCGGTAACTAATCAGTCTGACTGGTCGTCAATCAGAGTTACTGATCACTCATCCCGTCTATATTGATCTCTCACTGCCACCGACTGCTGGCTCTCTTCCCCCAGCATGGCCAGGTACAGGTCGATCGGAGGTATCGATAACTAATCAGTATGATTGATCGCTAAACAGTCTTTCCGTCTCTCTTACAGCCACGAGCTGCCGTCTCTTGTCCCCCAGCATGGCGAGGTAGAGGTTGATGAGCTCCAGGTAGGACGTGGGCGTGGTGTAGTAGCGGCGCCGCAGCTCCGAGTAGAAGCGCTCGGCCATGTCGGTGACGCTGACGTGGATCTCCACGCACATCTCCGAGAAGCTCTGCTTCAGCCGCTCGCTGCCGAACTCCACGCTCACGAAGAAGGTCTGGGAGACGGAGAGCAGGGCCTCGCGGGGCCACTGGAGGGAGGGGAGAGAGGGGGAGGGAGAGAGGGAGGAAGGAGAGAGACAGGGAGGAAGGAGAGAGGGGGATGGACACAGACTGACAAGACAGAGAGAGAGTGGGGGGAGTGTGAGAAAAAGAGACAAAGAGAGAGAAAGGGGTAGAGAGAGGGATGGGGTGGAGAGAGGGAGGGAGGAGAAAGACAGGGAGGAGGGAGAGAGAGGGATGGACACAGACAGACAGACAGACAGAGAGACAGAGAGAGTGGGGGGAGTGTGAGAAAAAGACAGACAGAGAGAGACAAAGGGGGAGAGAGTGAGAGAAAGACAGACGGAGGGCGAGAGAGAGAGACAAAGAGAGAGGGAAAGAGAGAGAGAGGTAGGGTGGTGGGGGAGGGATAGAGAAAAAGAGCGAGTTAAAAGCAGCATTTTAGTAGTGCAACTTTATTGCTCAGTCAGTGACAGGCACCCGTCGCCCCCGCGCCCAACGTCTTTCACAGAGACGGAGAGAGAGAGAAAGCGACGGGAAACGGAGGGTTGGGGTAAAGGCGTGGTTGCTGCTCCCCCTCAGCGTGGGTCACCTTGAGATGGGTGGATGGAGGGATGTGGGTGAAAGAGGGGAGCAAGGGATTATGAAAGTAAACAGACAGACTAAGAGGAAGAGGAGGAGGTGGGGTGAGCCCCCACATGGCTATCTATCTCTCTTTCTCTCTCTCTCTAACACACACACACGCACACACACACACACACACTGACCTGAACAAACCAGTCGATGGTGCAGCAGTTGACCAGGGAGGGGAACATTCGACAGCGGGACCGGAAGGCGTCGCCCACTGGACTCATACACAGAACTATGTGGAGCTTCTCACGCACGCGAGAGATGAAGAACTGGAACACCTGAAACGCACACACACACACACGCACGCACGCACACACACACACAAACACACACAGTTCAGTATTCCAACGCCCCATTACACATCACTGAGTCACATCACTCCCATCTGCTTGCTGCATTTTCTGTTGACTAGACATGTCACAGCTTTCTCTTAAAAGCACCTTCACAAACCTACCGGGCTCCGTTTCTGAGCCAATCCCAGGATTCAAATGAACAGATTAGCAGAATATTTAGCGTTCAGCGGATGGAGCGCTAACATTATCTGTGTGTGTGTGTGTGTGTGTTTGTGTGTGTGTGACTCCCCCTCAGAGGCGGCTCGAGGTCTCATCTGGGCTAGTTTGAGAGTTATTTAGCTGCCTCCTGCCTGTGTGTGTGCGTGTGTGTGTGTGCGAGCGTGTGTTACCTCGTCTCTGTTCCCCTCGTTGATGCCGGCCTCCTTGGCTTTGGGCCGGGTGGCGGCCAGCACCTGTTCCAGCTCGTCCTTCTCAAACAGGTTAGGCACCTCGCCAGAGTTCAACATGTTGTTGATGTCCTCCAGGAAGCCTTCCACTACGATCTAACACACACACACGCACACACACACACAACGTATAGCGTAACCCATAAAAACACAGGTTTTAAATCCACGCGGACTTAAACCCACCCAGACACACCCGCCCCGCCCCCGCTGACCTGCGTGTCCGTGAAGAGGAACACCATGTCCTTGCCGTCCACGCCGGCCATCTTGTAGAGCCTCCTCAGGTCCTCGTGGAAGCTGACGTAGTTGTACCCGCGGCTCAGCTCGATCTGGAAGCAGCGGTAGCCGCAGATGTGGGCCGCCAGCCGCGTCAGCGACTGCTTCCCCGTGCCGCCCACGCCCACCAGCAGGGCGTTGCCGCGCTCCTGGCGGATCATGCGCGCTATCCTGCGGGAGAGAGGAGGAGGGGAGGCGGGGTTTAGGGCGCGGAGGGCGGCCGAGGGGAAGGGCGGGTGTTGTACTGTAGCCACGCGGCCATAAAAAGGTTCCAGGATATTTTGGCGTCTACCAAAGAGAGCTCAGTCGGAGATGCTCATCTTATTGTAGCGTAAACTCACTGATAGTGTTTTAACCTCTCTACCTACTTACGGGCGTGTTCCGTTTGGATCGGACGAGTGGCGTGATGGTCTTTCGACAACTGACAGCAGTTTTGACAGGTTATGTGTTTCGAGTCTCGTACCTGTCACATCTGCTCTGTATAACCTCGATCTGACAAGTGAGGATCGTTTTTTCCCGGGCGATGTTTTTGAGACTGCTGGGTACCTGGAGACGTGCTCGACGGCGTCCTGGAAGAACACCAGCTTGGTCTCCTTGGAGAAGCTCATGTTGTAGTCATCAAGGTAATCCTGCAACACGCCTCTGATCTTGTCTGGGTCCGTCAGGTCCTCGTACAGGCGATCCTCCTTGTCTGCCCCCACCTGAAGATGGAGGGATGGAGAGAGAGGGGGGTGGGGGGTGGAGGGAGGGAACGAGGGAGGGATGGAGGCACAGTGCAGATGAATTGAAGTGGTAGGGTCATACTGTGCCCAACAAGCGCTCAAGTCTCACTGAAATACATTGTTACCTTGATGAAATCTCCAAATATGATAGGCTTGGTCACGAAGTAGGAAGGTTCCAGGTTGAAGCCAAAGTATTTGCCTAACAGAGAACAGAAACTGAGAGAAGAGCAGACCGGACAGACTCCACGTACAGTACGTTCTTCCTGGCTGTTTCTGAGTCGCCGACGTGGCGGCAGGTCACACTAAGAACCGTGGCTTACTCACTGGCCATCTCGGAGATGATGGTGTTGAAGTAGGTTTTGTCCTCGTTGTTGATGAGGCGGTCGTGGAACACCCTCTGACACTCGTGACAGAACAGACGGAAGATCTGGGTCTGGTCACGAACCGTCCCTGGGTCACACTGCAGCATTCCTGGGAGGGAGAGAGGGAGGGATGGAGGGATAGCTAGAGGAATTAATGGAGGGATGGATACAAAACGATACAGCAGGATACCGTATGTGGATGGACTGATGGATGGATGGATGGATGGATGGATGGATGGATGGATGGATGGATGGATGGATGGATGGATGGATGGATGGATGGATGGATGGATGGATGGATGGATGGATGGATGGATGGATGGAGGGAGGCGTGGACGGTTTGTCTTTCTCCTAGTTTTGACGGAGAGCCCAGCCGAGAGTGGTGACGAGAGGCAGAGGGAGAATTCTAAGGTTACGGACGCCAGGGGACACAGGTTAGGGGGGGCTTTGAACTCATCCGATCTCGAGAATAGTGTGTGTGTGTGTGTGTGTGTGTGTGTGCAGGGTGAAGGGCGAGAGAGAGGGACTGAGTGAGTTTGTGTGTCTCCTACCCTGGACACACTTGGACAGGTCTCTGAGGTTGAAGACGTAGTGGGACTTGGCCGGCGTGGGCAGCAGGTCCACGCTCATCCGGTGGTAGATCTCCACGGCGGCGTCGACCACGCTGCCCGCGCAGCTCCTCACCGCCTGGTTGAACTCCGCCAGGAACCCACTCAGGATGGCCTGGAGGACGGACAGACGGAGAGAGAGAGAGAGAGAGAGAGAGAGAGGTTTCAATCATCTTTTAGGTCTCTTTATCTTAATGGGCTGGAGGTGACCGCTCGGAGGTGGACGTCGCCCGACCTTGAAGATCTGCTTGAGGGATTGTTCGGAGGGGGTGGGCAGACACAGCACGCTGAAGTGCCGAATGAAGCGAGGGGTCACGGGGTTGCGCCCGCCCCCGGGGGGGGCGCACGCCGCCGCAATGGTCATGTCCTAAGGCAGAGAGAGACATGGAGGAGGGGGGCAGAGAGGGAAACATAGCAAAGAAAGGGGAGGGAGAAGAAAAGACAGAGAGAGGACCAATATGAGACTTCTTGACATTCTAAAGCATTCCTTTTCCACATTAAGACTGATCATTGATTTTGAGCCAATAATTCATTTGAGTTTTAACCTTCGGCTTCATGCTGCACTTTCAGCACCATGTACTGCATTCGTGATCTGAAGTGTGTGTGTGTTAATGCAGGATGTGCTTGTGTGTGTTTCTCTATGCCATTTCTGTGTGGCGGAATGTTTTCTCTCAAGAGAGTGTGTATTCCGTATGCTGTATTTGTATGCCGCACGTGTGTGTGTGTGTGTGTGTGTGTGTGTGTGTGTGTGTGTGTGTGTGTGTGTGTGTGTGTGTGAGTGTGTGTGTGAGAGTTACGAGGGGCGTCTACTCAGAGAGCACGTAAAAGAGGCTGTTGGAGAGAAGGTTTTGGATCCAAAGTTGCCCGCTGACAACGAGAACAACAGGTGTGACGTAGATCAACAGAGCTACAGTACCGTATTAAACAAGGGGTCAAGGCTGAGTATGCTGGAGTATGCTTGCTAGTGCAAAGGTAAATTTAAGAGTTCTGGTGCTCAATTGAATCCCCTGTGTGTGTGTGTGTGTGTGTGTGTGTGTGTGTTTGTGCACCTGAATCTCCTTCCAGAAGAACTTCTGGCGGTCGTAGAAGCCGTGGAAGTCCTGGAACTGTCGCAGCAGCTCGATGGGCGGCTGGGAGCCGTAGCTGTCCAGCTTGGGCATGTTCAGGTCGTCCACGAAGATCACCATCTTCTTGTTGCCAGGAGGACCTGGGAAGGAGGTAGGGGGGAAAGTGAGGAAGGAAGGAAGGAAGGAAGGAAGGAAGGAAGGAAGGAAGGAAGGAAGGAAGGAAGGAAGGAAGGAAGGAAGGAAGGAAGGAAGGAAGGAAGGAAGGAAGGAAGGATGGATGGATGGATGGAAGGAAGGAAGGAAGGAAGGAAGGAAGGAAGGAAGGAAGGAAGGAAGGAAGGAAGGAAGGAAGGAAGGAAGGAAGGAAGGAAGGAAGGAAGGAAGGAAGGAAGGAAGGAAGGAAGGAAGGAAGGAAGGAAGGAAGGATGAATGGATGGATGGAAGGAAGGAAGGAAGGAAGGAAGGATGGATGGATGGATGGATGGATGGATGGGCAGATTATATATTACATTCGGATCACATATTCAGTAATGTACTGAATATTTGTCTAACCGCTCTCTAAGTCATTTTCCCTATTCTAGTTGTGTGTGGTGACCCCCCTCCTACCCAGGACGTTCTTCCTCTTCTTCTCCAGTTTGGACTGGATGATCTCCTGGGTTCTGGCCGAGGACGTCTGGGCCGAGAAGTTGATGTAGACGGGGACGTAGCCTTCCTTCTCCTGGACGCTGTTCAGCAGGCCGCGGGCCACCACAGACTGACACACACACACACTTAAATGACCAACATCAGTATCGAACATCAACTGAAAGTCATCATGTGGGTTCTGTGTGCGCGTGTTCCTACCTTGCCCACGCCGGTGATGCCCGTGAAGAGGACGGAGTGTCGGACAGACAGCAGCTTCTCCATCAGGTATCCGTAGCGGACGGTGTCGGTCGTGGGCACCAGCGTCTCGAAGAAGGGCAGCTCTCTGTTGTACCTGAAGGACGGGATGATCCTTTCCCACAGCTCCAGACGCCTGTTGGTGAAGTCCATGTACACACTCCACAGGTCGCCCGCGCTGGGGAGCTACAGGCACGCGCGCACACACACACACGCAGACACACACATGCAGACACACACACACACACACACACACACACACACACACACACACGGAACACACATGTAAGCTCAGGATGTATGAACACATGCACACATTATGTGAGCACAAACACACCGACTCACGCACCGTGCACACACACACACACTCACACACACAAATCAAATCAAACATAACTTATATAGCACATTTCATACACAAAGGCAACACAAATACTGATCCTACCCCTAATTTTCCAGAGGGAAGCAAAAAAAACAGTTCACTCATTTAAGTCAATATAGAACTGAATCTTCCCTGAACTCTCAACGAGATGATTGAGCAAGCTCCTGTAAAATGGTTTACTATATTAGCTATATCATAGGAGTGGACCATACTTTTACTGAAACACCAAGCAGTTTTGTATGTATGTGTGCGTGTATGTGTGTGTGTGTGTGTGTGTGTCTTAGAGACGTTGATTGGATGCTCATGATGATAACAGTGACAATGATGGAAACGAGAGATAGAAATCCAGCGATGATGATGATGATGGTGATGACGAAGGTGCCCCACCTTGGCGTCGTTGTTGTCCTCAAACTGCTGTCTGACGAAGCTGTCGAAGGCGTCCCAGTGGGCGTCGGTCAGGTTACCGCCCACCGACCACAGGTAGCAGAACACGAATGTCTGGCACACCACACTGTTCAGGTGCTTGGCCTCCTGACATGCACACACACACACACACACACACACACAGGGAGACATGAGAACACACAGAGAGACAGCGTGTGAGACCCAGCACATGCGCCACTGTGTTTCTGAGCGACAGCGTGGCTGTGAGCGCGCATGTCTGTGTGTGTGTGCTGGGCTGATGTCGCTAGGGTTAGCATGCCCTGCGTACTGCAGACTGTGGGCATTTGTGAGAAATAACTAGCTTGTGACCAATACGGGTGTGCCGGTGTCCATGTGTGTGTGTGTGTGTCTGCGTGTGTGAGGTCTGGCGTACCATGTGGAGGTCGGGACCCCCCTTGCCGAGCAGCAGCGCCTCCAGCAGGCAGCAGAGGGTAGTGACCTTGCTGATGTCCACCTGAGACATGGCCTGGACGCAGCGCTTCACCACGAACTGGAGGCCCTTCTCCACGTACTGCTCAAACAGCTCCAGCAGGTAGGCCCGCACGCCGTCCGGGAGCTGGGGGAGGGACAGACAGAGGGATGCTGAAGGGTCAGTTCCAACGTTTTATCAACACACTCGATATCTTAACTTTACATTGAGGGAGAGAGAGAGAGAGAGAGAGAGGGAGAAAGAGAGAGGAAGAGAGAGATAAAGAGAAAGAGAAAGAGAGAGAAGGTGTAAGTAACGCGCCAGTCTTGTGTGTGAACTGAATATAGACCACTGAATATCTGTGTGCCACTTTGAGTAAAAGCTAGACGACCGTGTACTTAAGTTCAGACACTCAGCAGCAGGTGAACACAGTGTGGAATATCTGATGGGGTCTCACCACGAAACAACAACTTTGTAGCGGAAGGCACGCGTTACCGACGGAGAGAGAGAGAGAGAGAGAACGAGAAAGAGAGGGAGGGAAGGAAGAGAGAGACCAAGACGGAGAGTTCAAAGACACTTGTGGCTGTGATGCAAGATCAACCCGAGCAGCTTTGATGCTTCCGAATTTCGGCAGGTGTTCACGACTTGGTAATGCTGATTGTGATCAGTTTACAGCACGAAGACAACAAGCACGTCCATATTTGACAGAAACCTATGTGTTATGTGCTTTTTTTGTGTGTGTGTGGGGGGGGGGGGGGGGCAGGGGGTTGTACAGTACCTTATTGCCCAGCTGAGTGATCCATGTTTGGACGTATGGCATCCACTTGAGTTCGTCCGAGTCGATGTAGACCATCCCACAGCGACTCACTGTGGCTGGAGAAGCCACAGCCAGGTCCTGGACCTGGATCACACACACACACATGTACACGCACACGCACACACAACACACACACACGCACAGACACACACACACACAGACACAGAGTAAATTCAAATGAATGAAATAATCCTTTCCCAGCTCTTCTATGAAGTCTCTCTAATCTTTGCTTGCTTAATTCAAAGAAAAACTACACACACACACACATACACACACACACACACACACACACACACACACACACACACACACACACCACCCGCTGACCTCGAACACCATGTGTATGGAGGGCGTGAGCTTGATCCTCTCGCTGTTGGCCAGACAGAGCATCTTGTTGTCGTCCAGCACCGTGTTCATGTTCTCGATCCACAGCGCGTCCACCGGCCCGTCGCTGACGATCCACTTGTGGTCGTCGCTGGTGTCGTTGACCGCCGCGCGCACGCTCAGCGCCATCAGGCCGTCCCTCCACTCCAGGGTCAGCGTGTTCACCTGGAGGAGTGGGGGGTGGGGGGGTGAAAGACTTGAGGTTGAGGATTTCGGTTTCGACAGGTTAGGGGTCGGAGGTTAGGGGTTAGCCTACCTCTCCGTAGAGTTCTCCCATGGTGACCGACTTGGGGTTGAGGACGTAGGTTTTGACCGGCAGGTAGAAGGGGTTGGCGGCCCCGTGTCCCAGGCGGTGCAGGGTCTCCAGAGTGTCGGCCAGGACCCGGTAGACGGTGGTCTTCCCCCCGCCCGTAGGACCCACCAGCATCACGCCGTGACGCACGATCATGGTCTCGTACAGCTGGATGACCTGGAGGGAGAGAGGGAGAGAGAGAAGAGGGAGGCAGAGAGAGAGAGAGAGAGAGAGGGAGGGAGGAAGAGAGAGAGAGAGAGAGAGAGAGAGAGAGGGAGGTAGAGAGAGAGAGAGAGGGGGAGGGAGGTAGAGAGAGAGAGAGAGAGAGAGGGAGGGAGGCAGAGAGAGAGAGATAGAGGGAGGGAGGAAGAGAGAGAGAAAGAGGGAGGTAGAGAGATAGAGAGAGGGAGGGAGGTAGAGAGAGAGAGAGAGAGAGAGAGAGGGAGGTAGAGAGAGAGAGAGAGAGAGAGGGAGGGAGGTAGAGAGAGAGAGAGAGAGAGGAAGAAGGGAGGGAGAAAGGGGAGTTATCAACCACAGTTTTGAATGTCTTTTCAATTGAAAGAACGTATAAGCACGATCGCATTCGCAGTTAATTGGTACGGTTCTCCAGCTGTAATGATGATGTACACCCGCCCGGTAATCGAATACATCTCAGAATGAACACAGAGCAAAAGCGAAGGTTCTCATTGGCCCTGTGGCGGGGAGGAGGGAGGGGCGGCGGACCTTGTTGGTCATGCTGGCGAGAGGCTGCAGGCCGCGGTGGGCGAGCGACTCCAGGATGGTGGAGTGCAAGATTCCGTAGTCGTGCGCCGGGATACACACACCAGGGAACAGATCTGACAGGATACCACTGAGTGCACCACACACACACACACACACACACACACACACACACACACACACACAGATGTTATATATTACACATATACATCACGAAGACATACACGCACACACACAGGGCCTACGTAGCCGGCGCTGTCCTCCTCTTACCCAAACAGCACGGCGTCGTCTGTGAGGAACTTGGGCAGGTTGGAGTCCCTCAGCGCCCGGATCAGAACCACATCCTCGCTCAGGTGAGGGTTCTCTCTCTTCAGAGACCTGGAGAAACACACACACACACACACACACACACACACAAAAACGATACATCAATTATGCCTAATAAATAGGATTCGCCTAAAAAACACAGACGGGTGTCATGTGCACACACACGTGTGCACGCACACACACAGACGCAGGCAGGCTGTGATAATAAATGTGCTGGTCATCCTAAACATGCTCTAAGCCAGTGTAGTATGTGAGAAGACAGTAACAGTACGTGTGCGTGTCTCACCCGGCCATGACCAGGACAGACTTGACGGCCCTCATGCCGAAGTCGTAGTGGTCCTGCTGGGACAGCTGTTCAGAACACAGCTTGTACATCTGGGTCATCTTCCTGGCCAGCGTCTTACTGGACTCAAACCCTTCAGAATACAGAATCACCTGCAGGACACACACAGACACACACACACAATACATACAATAAAAATTGTGATACATTTCGATACTCAATACATACTCGATTCAATCCATAATTTACTGAACATTTTAAAATACAGCTGAAAATACAACTCCATTCCGTGGAGGTGAGCCTGAGAGCGGAGGGTATGTAAGGACATTTTAAATATCTTTAAAACTGAATAATGTATCGATGACTCTCTCTATCCATAATTTTCTAGATCTATTTCTATATATTCCCTGTCTTGCTCTGTATATTTTCCTTCGAAAATCGATACAGTATCACAGAGAAAAATATTGCGATGCATTGCTGTAGCGATTTTATTGCACAGTGTGACTCCTCCCGCTCTACCCACTGATTGGCCAGCCTGTTCCATCTGGGAGTATGGTAGTGGCTACTTGGTTTCACCTGGGGTGCTGGGCGAAGTGTATAAATATGATGGCTTGTTCTAATCTCAGTCTCTCTTCCATTCCCTGCCTACCAGCCTGGCTCTAGGTCTCCTGCTGCAGGGTTTGGCCATTTGGGTTCACCTTTTGTACCTTTGACACTGTCACACACACATCTCACTCATCCATGCAGTGCACACACCACTGATTCTTTCATATACTCACATACTGATATTTATTATTACCTTTAAATACATTTAGGTTTACTTTTGATTCAGCCCTAGTCTCAACAGGATTCTGAGGTGGCACACACACATATACGTACACACACACACACACACATGCACTGACCTCAGCAATGAGAGCGTAGTTGGGCACCATCATGGCGATGGGTCTGAACAGGGCTTTGAGGTTGTCTGGCAGTTCGGTCCTGCCGGCGTAGCCAGGGTTCATGGTGATGAACGCCGCGCACGTCATCTCCAGCTTGATCTCACGCCCCTCAAACATGAACCTGGACAGCTGGGGAGGAGAGGGCGTGGGCGTGCACACACACACACACACACACACACACGCACACACACACACACACACACAGTGCGCAGACTTTTCACTGAGGGTCAAAGCCAAACCTGAGACAACAGTATGTGTCTCCCTCCTCTTGTCATTCAGTCAGTGTTTCTTGCGTCATGGTGGCCAGTATAGAGGGTGTTTGAAGGGCGTACTACTCAATAAAGTATTCAATCATTAAATTTGTTGTACCTTGGCCATCTTGGCGTTCCGTATGGTGATAAGCTGCTGGGCGATGACAGACAGCACCTCGATGTCGATGCGGTTAAACTCATCAAAGCAGCACCAGGCCCCCGATTGGGCCAGACCGCTGAAGAACCGCCCCATCATCTGGGATGGAGAAAAGCCATTGGGTGAAACTGCAGATTGGCAAAGACTGGAGTGATATACAGTAGCATGCTGGATCATGAGGTCAAACTAGACATTTTTTATAGAGCAATTCCAAATCTCTCATCTATTAAAAGTAACGCCAGAAACATACTTCCAAAACAGACATTTGGATAGGTAGGGGATAGCAAGATTGCTGGCAGTAGAAAAGCTATGCAGGCCAGGAGCTGCCACAGAAGGTGGAAGGTTTGTGTGTGTGCATGTGCGTGCATGTGTGCGCGTGTGTGCGCGCACGCGTACGTGAGATTTAAACGTTAAGAGATCTGACCATTAGACACAGAGCAGTTCAGTTGAGTTCAGTAGAGCAGCTCACGCAGGCAGACGGCTGTGGTCACATAGTGTTTAAAACAGGGAAGCACAGTTAGAGTTGGGTTCAGAGAGAGAGAGAGAGAGAGAGAGAGAGAGAGAGAGAGGAGACAGGGGAAAAGAAAGAAAGGACGACAGGCCAGATGGAGAAAAAGAGAGAGCAGGGAGTCAGAGACGGAGAGAGACCTTGTAGTCCAGGCCGTCGGAGCAGTTGAAGACCACACACTGGATGGCCAGGGCCTTGGCCAGGTCCTTGGTGGTCTCTGTCTTCCCCGTCCCTGCCGGCCCCGCTGGAGCCCCGCCCAGGTCCAGCTGGAGGGCCCCCATCAGACACAGGTAGCAGCGGTCCTACACACACGCACACACACACACACACACACGCACACGCGCACACATACACACACACACACAAGCACGCAAGCACACACACACGGAGACATGCATGAAAACACATAACCATTGATACACACAGTGGTACATTACAATAACTTCATAGGCCTCAGAGTATTACATAATTTCCCCATATTGATGTTGGAATAAATTCAAACTCCTTTGTATATTATTGAATCTTTAATTGAATGAGCATGTGCGTGTGTGTGTGTGTGTGTGTGTGTGTGTGTGTGTGGGTGTTACCGTGAGAGGAGTGATGACCAGCCTGGGACAGGATCCCAGGTATTCGTATCCGTAGATGTACATAGAGAGGGCCATCCTGGCCACACAGTTGTCCAGGTCCAGATCCCAGTAGTAACGCAGCTGTCTCTGCCACTCAAAGTTAGAGCTGGAATCCACCTACACACACGCAAATATACACACACACATTGTCAGGTTACTGAAATCTCAAAAATGTTTCACAAGTGTCTAGGAAGCAGGGTTTGGGGCTTGGTCAAACTTACTTGCCCAAACACAAAATGCCCAACCCTAATCTGGTATCGTACCTGCTGGCGCACGAGGTCGGTGACGATGTCTCTGGCGTGGACATCGATGGTGATGAGGGCGGTGATGATGTTCCGGTGCAGGCTGGGGAGGTGGCCTCTGACCAGGGCTGCCAGGGCATTCAGCCTCTGGAACACACACACACGCACGCACACACACACACACACACACACACACACACACACACACACACACACACACAGACACAGACACACACACACACGCACGCACGCACGCACGCACACACGCACACACGCACACACACACACACACACACACACAAATACCATGAATGTATTAAAAGAAATGGATGAGGCATTGAAAGATGTCCGCCACTTCATTCCAATGAAAGTTGCTCACCAAGAGCATGAAGCAAATAGAACATGTTTCTTGGCCCCTATCCCTTTCTCCCGTAGACCAGGACGGCGCTGACACAGACATGCATGGGGACAGCTGTAAACTCCGGCTCTTGGTGGCTTCTAAAGAACCAGACCAGGTTGAGCCTGGCATAAGGCTGATGGGCTTAGTACTACATTCACCTGTTCTATTGATAGTTCTGTCCAAATTTCATTGCCTACCCTATGCACTTCCCTTTAAGCGGTAGCGTAAATAGACCAGGACACAGTGGCTTATCTGGACATCTACACATATTTGATGTAAAATAAAATTGGGAGAGTTCATTAAACATATTTGCGTTCACTAGTTGACTATACTATTGTGTCTAGCTAGCAAGTGATGAAGAATGTAATCACTTAAAGGAAAGAGCTAGGGCAGGCAATTAAATTTGGCCAGAACTATCAAAACAACAGCTGGATGTAATGTATATTTTCTATAGGATGTGTATTTTGTTTGCATGTTTATTTTCTTAAATACAGGTGCATCTGAATTAAATTACGGAAAATAATGAACTTTCCACAATATTCCAATTTTCTGAGATGCACCTGTAGATTAGCCTTGATTTCATTTTGAACAATGTGATATTTGATTGAGTGAGTCTGTTCTACTTTAATCTACTATTGTTGAGTAAGGCCTAAGAGGAGTGTATAGAGGTTGGCGTGAGAGTAGACAGAGGAGAGTGGGGTGATGATCTGTGCCCTTTTAAGACATCACTAAAGTTATATGAACAGACCCAGCAGTTTTCTTTGGTGGTTATTTCTGCAGAACAATTCACACTCACGCCTATTCCACCGGTGACAGCGGTACAAATATTACAGTAATACTGGAGCCCATCAGCCTTTATCCAGGCTGGCCTGGCCTGGTTTAGGCTCTGCTTAGCCTACATATTAATATTGTCCGGGGGTCAACCACAGATCATTACAAGAGTGTGCCAAATTTATTATCTACTGTAGGCTTAAAATAAAATAAAAATGTGTAAGAGATTGATGTAAGCTGATGTAGGCCTAACTCATAAAATACAGATTTTCTGTTGTATAGGGCTTACTTTTATTTTCATTCTTGACTCATATTTAATTCTTGACTCAAATCCTTAAAATGTCTGCAGAGTGAGTGAGAGGGACCAGCAGGCAGTGCGAGTGGGAGGGAACAGTCAACAAAGCCCTGTACCAACAAAGTATGTGACTAAGGGACAAACTAGGGCTGCACAATTAATCGTGAATTAATCAAAATTGCGATTATGACCTCCGCGATTAACTAATCGCAAAAGGCCACAATTAATGTGATTAATAATTTTGCTTTGAATTGAGTGTGCTAGGACTACACGGACGAATCACAGGCGCTTATGTTGTCTGACCAATCACTTGCGTTCCCGCTGAGTGCGCTGTGTGCTGCGATTTCACTGAGAAGACAGATAGCAGTAGGGCAAGACAAGTGTCACAAGAGTACCCGCAGCCGTGAGTAGTGAAAAAATGAGGGAAAACGAGGTCAGTGAGTTAGTAACAAGAAAGGGATCAACGTCTGTGATTTGGGATCATTTTGGTTATTATATATTCATATTATATATTAAATATTAATCACAATTATTAATCGCAATTACCATTTTGAAGCAAATAATCACAATTATTATTTTTTGTCATAATCGTGCAGCCCTAGGACAAACACATTCCTATGGCTGTCGGGCTCCGCCCATCAGCCAAAAACACACCCAATGATTTAAAACTTAATAATTCAAAGACTAGTTTTTGACTTTGAGTAATACCCAGAAAAATGTATGTTTCATTGCCCATGTATGTCTATGGGAAAAATATTTTTGCCCCCAAATGTGTCAGATGACTTGCAATACCAAGCTTGGCCAGTATACCCAAATGTTTCACAGCCCACAGCTGTTCCTGGGGGTTTGGTAAATACACACGCACAGCACACGCAAGGGTTGAAAAGCATATTCCTGTACTGTATCAGCCTCTACAACAGATAGTGTGGGGTGACCCCTATTGCCGTGTTTGGAAGACCATAATCCCCTGTGACATGGCCGTACATCAAAGTTGGTGAGCTCAAACTCCTGCAGGGCCTGGGAGTGGTCGTGGTCTCCCTCCAGACAGCCATCCAGGTCCCAACACCACATCAGCTGGGAGACGGTCAGCACCACCTAGCGGACAGAGTGGAGAGCTCAGAGCCTAGTGTGGTTTAAATAAACTTGTGTATTCATGTCACGGGCACACACTTACTGACAGGGAATGTGTTCTCAATTACGTTAAATAAAGAGTAGAGTTTGTGTGAGTAAGTGTGAGTGTGTGGACAGTTCAAGTCTGTGTGTGTGTGTGCGTGAGTGTGTGTACCTGTGAAGGGTGTCCGGCCACCACCCACTCCTCCCTGGGTTTGCTCTGGTAGTCGGCAATGGAGGCCTTACTGAGGCGTCTGAGAGAGGAGAACATGGCCTCCTCCACCTTCCCCAGCCAGTCCTCCACGTTGCCACGGGCCTTCAGGCCTTTAGCCAGGCCCACCTACACACACAGGGAAGGAGAGTTAAATAGTGAAATAGTGAGTTAGCAGGTGTTAGAGTCAGAGGAACCCACAGTAGTCACTGAGAGAGAAAGACAAGCAAAGACAAGAGAGAGAGAGACGAGAGAGAGAGAGAGAGGGGGGTCAGTCAGTCACCTTCTCCCCCTCTGGCGAGACCATGGCCAGGATGTCGTTGCTGTACACCTTCTCCCTCTCCTGCTCACCGCTGCCGTCCGCCGGCCCCGCCCCTTTGGCGTCGGGGGGCGGCAACAGGGCGAACTCCAGGCGGGAGATGGCATCGAAGCACTTCCTGAGGTGGGGCTGGACGGCCTGCGGGTTCCGGGTCTGGGCCAGGATCTCCAGCAGCTCGTCATTGGACAGGAAGTAGAATCTAGGAGGAGAGGAGCCGAGGCGGCAGCACCGGGGACATCGGGGTGAGGTCAAAACGTTGGATTCCGGGGAACGCAGTGGATTCAAAGCGATGGGTTAGACACATCAAGAGAAATCAGGAGAGAGTCATTGACACAATTTGCAAATGGATATGGACACGGGTTCCGTTGTAGAGCAGTACCTGGGGAAGATGACCCGCTTGGACTCCAGGTAGGCTTCCAGACACTTCTGGATCTGGTCCAGGAGAGCATTGTTGTTCTGGAAGATCTCCAGAAGACCTGCACAAACACAAACACACATGTTGGAGAGAAACACGTGTGTGTGTGTGTGTCTCTTCTCTCCCACTCTATCTCTCTGTAACTCTTGGTGCATGTCTGTGTGAGTGAGTGTGTGTGTGTGTGTGCGTCTGTGCGTGTGTACTGTACAGTATGTGTGTGTGTGTGTGCGCGTACCTGGCTGAGTGGCGGCCCTGAGGGTGTTGGGCAGCCTGTTGACCTTTCTCATGATCTCCTTCCAGGACTTGTCCACCTGCAGGAACATCTTGGCTTCGGCCGGCAGCTGCCTCTGGATGTCTGGAGCGCTGAAGATGCTCTCCAGATACAACCAGTTACGCTGGCATGTCAACCACTCATCCTGGAGAGGGAGAGGGAGAGAGGGAGAGAGGGAGAGAGAGAGAGAGCGAGAAGGAGGGAGGGAGGGAGTGGGGGGAGGGAGAGAAAGAGAGAGAGAAAAGGGGGGAGGGGAAAGGGAGAAAGAGACAGAGAGAGGAAGAGGGAGGGAGTGAGGGGCAAGAGAAAAGAGAGAGAGAAAGAGAGAGGGTGGAGGGGGAAGGAGAAGGAGAAGGAGAGGGTTTCTGTTTGTTGTACCCTCATTTCTGAAGGTTTATTTTATTTCCCGTACGTCTGTTTTTATGTAAGAGGGACGTCAGTTGTGAGGACAGGGGCGGCGCAGTGCTGGCCTCACCATGGTCTGGCTGAACAGGGCCAGCTGTCTCTGCCACTCGTCCACTCTGGTCTTGATGGGCGCCGCGTAGCGCGAGGACGCCACCGTGGCCACGTTGACGGTGCTGTCGTCCAGGAGCACCTGGAGAACACACACACACACACATTGGTACAGCGCGTAACAAAAACGCAAGATGGACACGTTCCGAAAAAAGACCGACGCGGGACCTGTATGTCGTCGGTCCCTCCGAGGATGAAGACGTCTTTGGACTCGCGGTGGGACAGGACCGTGAACTCGGTGGTCTTCCACGAGTCCTCCACCTGCACACGGGCGAGGTCACGGAGAGGCAGTTAAGACCAACAGGAACACACAGACACAGCAAACACTGACCAAAACCTTGACCTCGTCCCCCCTATCCCGGCCCCCCGGTCCCTCTCACCTTCTTCAGGATGGTCTCCAGGGAAGCCTCCCCTGACGCCTGGCCCGACACCTGGAGGAACCACACACATGTTTTCACAATGCGGAACAAGGGGTTCAGACCAGGAGGAAACCCCTGTGGACTGGTAGACTGATGTCAAAGTCCCAATGACTGTCACACACCTGAGTGTGTGAAATTTGCTCTCAGCATTTGGCCCATCCCCTGGGGGAGCGGTGAGCGGCAGCGGTGCCGCGCTCGGGAATCATTTGGTGATGTAGACCCCCAATTCCAACCCTTGATGCTGAGTGCCAAGTAGGGAAGCAATGGGTACCATTTTTATAGTCTATAGTCTTTGGTATGACTCAGCCGGGGATCGAACTCACAACCTCCCAGTCTCGGGGCGGACACTCTAACCACAAGGCCACTGTCATGTAGGTAGGGATTCCAGCATTGGAAAGGGTTTCTAAGTCCTAGATCTGTGTCTGGGAAATTGTGACCTGCTGTGACTATGGACTGTTCTGGATCATAATGGTCAATGGTAAATGGACTGCACTTATAGCGCTTTACAGTGAAGGCCTCTCATTCACCCATTCACACACACATACACACACCAATGGCGGCAGCTGCCATGCAAGGTGCTAGCCTGCTCATTGGGAGCAATTTGGGGTTCAGTGTCTTTGCCCAAGGACCGCCGAACCGCCGAGCCTACGATCAGATACGTGTGTATCTGTAATTGAGTGAGAGCCTGGGTGTGAGTGAGTGAGTGAGTGAGTGAGTGAGTGAGTGAGTGAGTGAGTGAGTGAGTGAGTGAGTGAGAAAGTGAGAAAGTGAGAAAGTGAGTGAATGAGAAAGTGAGTGAGTGAGTGAGTGAGTGAGTGAGTGAGTGAGTGAGTGAGTGAGTGAGTGAGTGAGTGACTGACTGACTGACTGACTGGATGTGTGTGTGTGGGTGGGTGTGTGTGTGTACCTCCTGGATCTCCAGGTCGTAGCTGAAGATGTGGAGCTCTTCCATTGAGGCCAGGGAGAGGGGCTGCTCCTGCAGGCTTGCCTCCACAATGGCCTCCAGCATCTCCCAGTGTCGGGCCTTCAGACACGGGTTCCGCAGGTCTGTGATCACTGGCAGCTAGGGAGAGAAGCACACGCACACACCTTATATGCACTGTATAGATGTCATATGTATGCACACACACTTAAAGAGATAGAGACTCACTCACTCACTCACTCACTCACTCGAACACTTATCCAGGCACTCACTTACACACACATGCATACACACGCACACACACACACACACACACACACACACACACACACACACACACACACACACACACATACACCCAGTCACTTCACTCACTCACTCACTCACTCACTCACTCACTCACTCACTCACTCACTCACTCACACACACCCAGGCTCTCATTCACTAACACACACATGCATGCACACATACACACACACACACACACACACACACACACACACACCCACTGATAACACAATTTTTCCATTCTCAAGGCTCTCTCTCCACACACACACACACACACACACACACACACACACACACACACACATACACACTCCACACACACACACACACACACCTTCTCCCTCATGCCCTCCACATTCTCTTTGAGGCGTGGCACCACGCTGTTGGGCGGCAGGCCCTTCTCCAGCTGGCTGACGTACTTGGAGTACTTGTTGACCTGGGTGCTGAGCTGCTCTGGGTCAAGCTCCTCAAACTTACACTGGAGAGCAGAGGAGAGACAGACAGATGTATCTCACGCACACACACACACACACACTCAGAGACATACACACGGACGTAGACGCACACACGCGTGATGCAGCTAGAGCTGCCTGATGTTCAATTATCCCCAGAGAGATTCAAACTAAGAATCTGATCAGAACATCATTAAATTACAATGAGATACGTTTTATATCAATATCAACGAGTATACTGTGTGTCTCACGGCAAGTTCTCCACCTCCCTCCTTAGCACCTCCATCCCTCTTTCCTCCCTCCCTCCCTCCCTCCCTCCCTCCCTCCCTCCCTCTTTCCTCCCTCCCTCCTCCCTACCTCCCTCCATCCAGCCTGCAGCGCGTCCCACTCCTCCAGAGAGTCCCACAGCAGCTTTTTGAGCTTCACTTCCGCGCTCAGCTCCTCCAAGGCCTCGTACTTGGTCACCTCCACCTGAAGGGTCAGAGGTCAAGGTTCAGATCCCAGGAAGGTCCATTCTGAAGTAAACGAGCTTAAGTCGAGAGCCCTGTTGTCATTTTCCACAAAGGCATCCCCCCCCCCCAGAAAAACAAGATAATCTCTGATCTAACATGATTGGATAGGTGAAATCGCCTGCTTCGACACACGCCTGCCACCGACGCAGTCATGTCAGATCAGAGGTTACCCCGGGGGTGGGACGGGAGGGAGTGTCTCCGTGGGCTTCAGTGAGAAGTAAGCTGTCGGCTGCCTCTGCTGGCAAAAGCGGAGCATTACCTTGAAGTTCTTCTGGTAAGACTTGTAGGTGAAGGCCTGGTCCTGCAGCTCATCTATGGAGATCTGGATCTCGCCCAGCAAGTCGCGCACCTTGGGACGCTCCGCGCCGATGTCCAGGATAAGGCGGTTCTGGAGGCGCAGACACGACAGTCACGTACGCGCTCTCATCGACCTTTCCATGTGCTCAGCGTGTCTTCAACCCGCTATCTACAGGTCAGTTTGGACCTCTGTGGGTCTGTGTGTGACGCTGTTATTTGAAATGCACACAAACACACACACAAACACACACACACACACACACACACACACACACACACACACACACACACATCTGTGTTACCTGCGCCTGCTGTTTGACCCTCTTGGCTTCCTTGTTGAGCTCAGTGATGTCTCTCTGCAGGTGGGTACAGAACTTGTCCACGTTGGCGTCACGCTCGCCCACTGACTTGTCGATGGCGTTCCGCACCGAGGTGACGGAGGGGCGGAGCGTGGCGTAGACGGCGAAGTCCTCGGGGGGCGTGGGGACGGAGTAGCTGTCGATGAGCTTATACATCTGGCACACCGTCTCCGTCTCCTCGTCCAGCTTCTCAATCTGGGGAGAAGGGAAGAGGAGGAGAGAGGATGAGACAGGAGAGGAGGAGAGGAGTCAGGGGAATAGGGGAGAGGAGAAGAGAGGAGGAGAGAGCAGCAGAGGATGGGAGGAGAGGGGAGGAGAGAATAAAGGAGAGGGCAGAAGAGGAGAGGAGAAGAGCAGAGGTGAGGAGGAGGAGGGGTGAGAAAGGATGAAAGGAGAGCATAGTAGATTAGAGTAGAGCAGAGTAGAGGAACACAAAAGCAGAGTACAGTATAGACTGTAATTGTTGTCCATGCAGAATTGAAAAGAAGTGCGACATCTTTCCATGATCAAGGCAGATAATTTATCTTAATGACCAACGACGGCGAAGACGGCGGTGTCTTACCCTCTCCTGGATCTCCTCCAGGAAGGTGAGGGAGTTGACGTACTCGGTGGTTGTCGAGGGGATAACCTCCAGTTTGAACTGGGCGTCCTGAGCCTCGGCAATCATGGCGTCCATCTTCCTCTTAGCCAGCAGGGGGAGCATGTCGTTGATGGCCTGGGGTGGGAGGAGGAGAAATGAGGACAGGGTTGAGATACACTCGCTAGTGCGTGTGTGTGAGTCTGTGCTTTTATTTGGCGTCTGTGCATTAATGTGCATGAGTGTGTGTCTGTGCTTTTATTTGGTGTCTGTGCATTAATGTGCATGAGTGTGTGTCTGTGCTTTTATTTGGTGTCTGTGCATTAATGTGCGTGTGTGTGTGTATGTGTGTGTGCGTGTGTGTGTGTACAAAGGGTATATTGAAAGGCATGATAGGATTGTTGACCTGTTAGTTAAGGGCATAATCACATATTATGTTCACTCTTCAGTCAAAACCTTTAAACACTCCTGTGTTTTAATGTTCCATGTTCAACCTGTGTAATAGTGAACACAATGTATTTTAAAATGTTACAGCTAATACACGAGATTCTGTTGTTGTCGACGAGGACAGTAGAGAAGTCACCATTTTGGAAGTACGTTTGACCATAGTCTGGAAAAGGCTTTCCTTACCAAGGTGTTAAAATATCAACTGCTCAAAGATGCGATCACGCAGCTTGGGTAAAAATGTAAACTGCTGGTGTTTATATTTGGTAGCCTAGGAAATGTCCACAGACTAGTCCTGCCTACAGATGACAGGAATGCCCAAGCCAAAAGCTAAAGCACTGGCAAAATTATGTTCATTGTCAGTGATAATTGGAAGTCGTCATATATGGAGGAGACGTTGCTTCCTGTATCCATGGACTGTCTGCCAAATGATGCAATGTATGGCAGTCAGTGAGTGTCCAATGCTTCCGCATCTATTATTGTTTGTGTTCAAGATTTTATTGATTGTGTGAACACAAATAAAGTCATTGAAATGTGTTGTGTCCTCACCTCCAGGCATCGTAGTGGTGAGGGGATGAGTTTCCCCTTCAGCCGGGTGGTGTCCACCAGCAGCATGCCCAGCTGTCTTTTCTGCTTGATGGCCAAAGCCTCCTTATGCTCCCTGTGGTACTTCTCCAGACTCTCTCCAAAGAACGACACATCTGACACACACACACACACACACGCACACACGCGCATACGCACACATACACACACACACACACACACACCCACACACCCACACAGATCTATATGTCTGTGTTCCTCTCAACTCTTCCTGACATTATATGTTTACACGATGATGATGATGATGGTGGTGGTGGTGGTGAAGAGCACCTTGATCCTGCTTTCGGAGTTTGTCCAGGTCTAGGCTCTCATTCTCACGGTAGAAGAGCCGGAATGGCTCAAAGGTACGTGCGTACACGCTGGCCGAGTCGAAGGCAAAATGGAGTGATTGCTGAGTGGGGCGAGAGAGAGAGAGAGAGAGAGAGAGAGAGAGAGAGAGAGAGAGAGAGAGAGAGAGAGAGAGAGGAGTTGTTATCCATCCAGGTCATGTCAGATCTGTGCTTTCTGAAAAGGATGGAGAGAGAGAGAGAGAGAAAGAGAGAGAGAGAAATAGATAGGAACTTTAATAATCCCTGTGGTGGGAAATCTGTGCGTTTCAGCAGAGGGAAAGTACGGCATAGAGGGGATGGGAGGGGTTTAGGATTAACTTGAGTTTGTCCCTCATCCTACTCCTCTCCACCACATCCTCCAGGCTGTCCAGTTGTTGCCCCATGACGGAGCTGGTCTTCCTCAACAGCTTGTTCAGTTAAGGAAGGAAGGAAGGAAGGAAGGAAGGAAGGAAGGAAGGAAGGAAGGAAGGAAGGAAGGAAGGAAGGAAGGAAGGAAGGAAGGAAGGAAGGAAGGAAGGAAGGAAGGAAGGAAGGAAGGATTTCTAGTCAGCTTGTACAGACCTTGATGTTGAGGACGATGGTCTGGAGATGTCTATCGTCTTTTAACATGGCCTCCAGACTGGGACCATCTCCACATGTCTTCTCCTCCACCTGGACACACACACACACACACAAAAATGCAAACACAACACAACACAAACACATTCAGTACCAACTGTAGAATCATTTAATGGACTGGTAGCAACTCATTAAGGTCTAGTAAGTAATGGTGTAATGTTGATTTGGTACCTTGTTGTTGATCATGGGCTGGGTGAAGGCATCGAAGTAGGAGTCTGGAACCAATGTGTCCAACGACAGAACGGTCTCCTGGAACCGGGAGATGATCTCTGACACACACTCCTGTCAGAGCAACATACCCACACCAGGGCACACACGTACACACACAGAAATACACACACACACACACACACACATACACAAACACACACAAAACAGATAATTCGCCAGAGTGTTACTTCATCATGGTGGCGCATAATGCCAACATCAGGGGAGAGGTACAGTACAGTAAGAGGTCAAGTACCTGGTATTGGTCGACCGAGGGTTCAAAGGTCAGCGCGTGGGTCTCCAGCATCAGCTCAGACAGGAACATGGGCTGGAGAGGAGGGGCCTCCGAACCCGAGTCTGACCCTGCCATCTGACACAAGTACACACAGGCAAAACCCAAAATACAACATAAACCAAAGCTCTTAAGGTCCTTACACACATAGCATGATTCATTTGAATGATTAATTCGCAAATAATAGAATTAACTCCCATGAATGAAGACGTACAGATAAAATGTGAAGTTTCACGGGGCGAAAAAGCGGAAGAAGTGTAATCGAAACAGTTTCGATTTTTGCGTTTATTCGCCAGTGACAAAATCAGTTTGAACAATGATATTGCTCATTGTACACAAAATCATATTGAAAACAATGGAAGTCATGACAAAAGAAATGGCAATTATAAAATTATGAAAACAATGATGCTCAGATATTGATATTTAATCCATTTAAAGCACTATATACTGTAAGCTACATGTTCAACCCGAGGTGGAGCATTAGTTAGTGAGAAGCAGGTGTGAATGAGAAGCACAAACAGTTGTGTCAATGCAATTGAGGGTGACTTGCATGCTCAAGTTGGACGTTTTTAAAACCTCATGTGTACCTTTTTCTCTGCGTCCTCGGAGGCTGCGACGGCGTCAGGGTCAGCCCAGCTGTGGATGACAGCGTGCTTTGGTGTGTGCTGGATCTGCTCCTGCAGCACAGTCAGCAGCCTGGCTACGGAGTTGACGGTCAGGATGTGCATGGTGTTCACTATCAGGTAGTCTGACAGCCGGATGAAACTACAAAACAAGACAGATACTGAAGGTACTGTAGGTAGGTAGGTGTATGGGTGGGTAGGTAGGTAGGTAGGTAGGAAGGATAGATACATAGGTAGATAGTGTTATTTCCCTATGCCCTCACTGCCCTCCAGGTGGAGCTAGGGATTCCACAGCAGTGATAGGCCAGATAGTTAGGATTATTAGCTCTAAATCCCCATTATAATATATTTGTTTATCAGTGGGAGTGAGTAGGGGTGTAACGGTACATGTATTCGTACCGTACGGTACGGGTTCTTCGGTATGGTACAGACATGTGCCGAGCGAACCGACAAATCATTCGAGCAGATCCCTTTCAGTAGACTGACGCAAAATATTTGTCACATTTGTGACAATGGGCTGTTTCTTAATCGACTCTTGTGAAATAGAGACACACTTTGAACCTTTCACTCTCTCTGCCATAGCTTCTGTCACTGTGAAAATGAGTCTCCTCGCATCGCAGGCGTGTGTGTGCCCCCCCCCTCCCTCCCTCAGTTCGGCTCGCTCACACAGCGAAATAGGCTATACATGGGGACCTTTGTAATCCATGTCCCATCTAATTGTACCGCAAGTTACTTAGGCCTACCATATTTTGCCGAGCACATAAGTCATTTGATATAGGCTACAGTCCCGTGCGACCTGTCTGTGATTTGGAAACGAGTAGCCTACGAGCAGTGTCATCATATCAGCGCACAACTCATTACCGTCCTCCTGGTAAAACTATTATTCTGTTCGTTTGCCTTAGCCTAATGCACCGTAATGAAACACAGGTAGGCTTAGGCAATAATTTATATATCACGGAGGTCCCAATGTAGGCTATAGTCCTTGCAATGAGAAATGAAACTCTGAAGCTGCACACAGCACGCGCTCGTTTGTACACGCACGTTTGCACACATAGTCTATATCTCTGTGGGAAAAAAGGCAGATTTATTTTTTTGTAAAGATTTTAATTTATTTAGTTTACATTTTTATTACATTTAATTCGTTTTAAAACATATTTTTAAGTAGGCTATTCGTTTTTATTTAATTTTCTACTGCTGGGGACATCGTCACTGCCAGCAGGTCTTCCCTGTCTGCTGACAGTGTTGACAAGTTGATTTTTCTGGGCAAAAATATGAAGGTTGAGTGAAGTGGGGTAAATGGGGTATGAATGAGGGGGAAACACTTAAAAGAAAAAGAAACAGCAAAGTTAATGACACAGCATTGTAGGCTATTCCACTGGTCAACATTGTTTTTTTGTTTTGTTATGTTTTTGTTGTTTTTTTGTGGAGGGTATTGATGCAGCCAAAGGTATTGCTGTTTGTAAATAAAACTATATTAAAAAGATTGATTCAAGTTAAAATTTCAAATTTCTATTCAAAGAATAGAAAAGGAATCAGAGTAGCGCCGGCGCGCCATTTGAACCGAACCGAACTGAGACGTCCGTACCGAGGTACGTACCGAACCGTGATGTTCTCGTACCGTTACACCCCTAGGAGTGAGAGTCTGTGACAGACCCCAGGTGGTTGGCAGCCACACCTCATCCTCCCTCACCTGTGTTTGTGTGTGTGTGTGTGTTTGTGTGTGTGTGGGTGTGCGTGTGTGTGTGTGTGTGTGTGTGTGTGTGTGTGAGTATGTATGATCTACCAGGTGAGACGTCCGCAGTGGTTTCTCTTGTTGGCCTGCTCTGCGTAGCTCATCTTCTCTGAAGCCTCCTCAAACAGCTTCATTTCAGGGGACTGCTTACTTTCTCTCCCCTCATCTACACACACAGACCCAAAAGCACAAACACTCATATATCCTTATTGTGTACAGCACTTTGAAAATGTTGTACAATAAAAAGTGCTTTTTAAATAAAATGAATTATTATTACTAGGGCTGTCAAACAATTAAAAAATAAAATATAGCGACCAAATGAAGATATTTCAATTGAAAGACACTGACCAACAACCAGTGATCCCGGTCAGAGCAACGTCCTGCGGCAGTAGATCTACTTTCATTCATGTAGTCTTTTCCTTGTCATACTGTACAACAGCTGGTGGATTTTTGTAACTACAGTGCCTCCTGAAAGCTGCTTGTAAGTTGCATCGGAGGAAGCAATTTGAAACGCCTCCATTAAGCTGCAACTTAATGCAACTTTGCGATGGAGTTGTCAATTGTTCAGAGGTAGACTTGCTCATTCGGAGCCTACTCTCAGTGAGTGTGGGTTGGCGAAGCTGGGCTGACAGCTGTTTACAGCTGTTTAGCATTGATATGATAAGTTAGGCTAGAACTGCTCTGATGGAATGCAAATTCTTTCTTGCAGATATTGCACACAACCACGCTCTTATTAACTGTCCCATCTTGGATTTTTTTTTTTAAGTAAACTTTCCGTTTAGAGGGCAAAGCAAAGTCTGATTATCCACGTCCTAGAGTTTGTTTGAAGGCAAAGATGCTTTTGCATGACATACTATGTAGCCTACAGGGTCATTCAGGTCCAAATTAAGTTTGTTGCTTCAATAATGTTAAATCATAGCCTGGCTTCGCCAGAACCAATTCGCAAAAATGCGAAGGGTCTGGAAACTAACAGTTGTTTTCCAATTCCCACGGGGCGTTACCAACGGGCGTAGATCAAAATGCCTCAGGACGCAATTGGATAGATGTACAACCAATCAGCGAAAATGCCTCTATGGCGCTCCTCTGTTCAGTCATCTTATTAAACCCGTCCCATACGAAGAAATTTCTGTTTGAGCGGATTCTGTTAGAATGGTTGGATATCCAGACTGATCTGCGGAGTGAAATCGAATGTGAGCTCACGAGATCAGGCTGGCGACGCCAGGCTAGTTTAATCAAGCAATGATGCGGCAACTGTGCCACCTACAGCTGGACACAATCGATGAATGCAATGAATTTGCATTAATTTTTATTAACGTGTTAATTTTTGCATAATTAATGAATCAATCTAATTAACACGGTAAATTGACAGCCCTAAGTATTACTTATTATTATTACTAAAAGTGATCGTGAGTGTTTGTTTGCCCGTACCTCCATCAAAGTGGCCGTAGTCAGGTGTGTATCCTGCCTCCAGCATGGCTGTTCGACAGGCACTCCTGGCCACCTCCTTCACCAGCTCTCTGAACTCTTCTAAACGAGCCGATACCTGCAGACAAAACACACACACACACACACACAGTGCAGTGCTTCACACACTCTCTGAATGTCTCAATACAAAGAGTACACCATTTCTCCGCAAATAAACAATGTTACTTTGTTTTGGGGGGCAAATGCACTTGTCAACAAGCAACCGGTGCACATACACATGCTTGCACACAAACATGCAAGCACACATCCTCCGTACCTCCACCAGCTGTTTATACTGTGCATCCCTGAACTCCTCCAGAGTGTAGGTGTGGTCTCTCTGGAAGCGACACAGGCCCATGTCACTGATCCTGTGGCACATTTCCCTGATGTCTAGCAGAGCAGGGCGCAGAGACTGGGGAACACAGTAGCATCACACGCTCAGTCTCAAGAGCTAGAGAAAACACCACTCACCACTGGGGGTGGAAAATAACAGAAAATAGAAAGCTAATAGAACATGCTCTTACAAGTAGTTATAGAAAATTACTAAACAAGTAGCCCAAATCAAGCAATCAATCTGATTGGTTCATAGCCGTGGTGTATTAACCATATATCACGGTTATGACGTCAAATTCCTTTGTACAATTCAGTATCACTCTGTGTCTGAGGAAAAAAAAAAAAGTCTGAGCAAACTCAGATAGCTACCGTAGCTAACAAAACAACAAATCATCAAACATCAAAGTCATTCTACTGATGCTGGACAGTTTTTCAATGGTCGCACAATAATGGCAACATACAAATTCATGTAAATAAATAGCCAGATAAGGAAATCAAAGTAACACTAGCCTGTGATGAAAAAAGAAATATGCTACTGTAGCTACTAGTGTGTGTGTGTACGTTACATAGCAACCGCTTCACACTATGTGCAGGCAGCCAGGAGGTTCTATTTTATTTTGAACACTATTATTTACTAATAAAAACAATTTAAATTAGTGTGTCTATTACTTTCATATTGTCATAGTTGGTGACCGTCTTATAAAAGCAATAGCTTACTTCAGGCCGCGGAGGGCCGACAGCCCCTTAGCTATGATATGTACTGTATATCACAGCCTGTCGTTACCTACTTAATTATAGATAACAGCTCTTTCTAATAGTTATAGTAAATGGTAGAAAATAGAGGAGTAATAGAAAATAACACTAACTGAAAGGTACCACACAAGTAACACACTAGTCTTACAATACCAGACTTTGGAGATCTCCGCCTCCAAAAGTCTGGAGACAACTCCATTGAAAATTGTTGCTAGAGCAGCTGCGAAGACCGACACTACCAGTCAGAGCCACTGCCTACATCTCCAATAGGGTGAAGGACTTGCCTTACCGGAAATTATGTCCTCCCCCTATCTTCGTCCTTAGTGAAACAAACTGGAGTGTAGAATCAAAACATGTAAAATGGATGTTCTGCCCTAAAGACTTTGGCTTGGTTCTGCACTGCAATGCATTTTTTTTTCAATCTCTCAAATTATTTCCACCCACTTTTAGCAACAAATTCCGAATGAACGTCCTGAGTCTCTAGTTGAGCGCAACGGTTAGAGACTGACTGGTGAGTCTGGTAACACACAAATAACTTTATATGCCAACCATGGTAAACAACAGTGAATAGCTGAGCAAACAAAGAGCCAATTCTCCAAAAGTGTCTGCTAAATGAGTGCAGCTTAAATGTAAATGTTAATGTAAAACCATACCACATACCTCGTTGACTATGAACAGGCACTCCTGGAGGGACTTCTTGCACTTGTTGATTTTCGCAGAGCGCACGTTGGTCCGCCACACGCGGAAGGCCTTCCACTTCCTGAAGAGGGCGAAGGCGGGGATGCGCCGCAGTTGGCGGTGACAGCGATGCTCGTGCTCCCAGCGATCAAGGGACAGGAAGTCCATCTCGTCGTCGCACATGGAGGTCACGCCGTGCTGGCTGATGGTGTAGTAGTCCTGCTTGTTTATGTTCTTGAACGTCACAATCCTGGAGAGAGTTAAGACTTTTACAGTGAGCAACCTGATGCGCATGTGTGTGTGTGTGTGTATTTCATGGTGTGTGTTTCACTTAAGGTTATATGCGCCATATGTGACAGAGTGTGTGTGTGTGTGTGTGTGTTTTGTGTCTCATTTAAGGTTTTAGGCATCATACTTGATGAATGTGTGTGTGTCTGTGTGTGCGCGCGCGCGTGTGTGGGTCTTACTTGAGATTATAGGCATCATAGTTGATGGATGTGTATGTGTGTGTGTGTGGTTGTGTGGGTCTTACTTGAGGTTGTAGGCGTCATAGTTGATGGATGTGTATGTGTGTGTGTGTGTGTGTGTGTGTGTGTGTGTGTTTGTGCGTGCGTGTGCCGGTGTGTGGGTCTTACTTGAGGTTGTAGGCGTCATAGTTGATGGAGGACTTGGGTGCGGCTGACATCATGTACAGGAAGCCCAGGTGGGGATTGTTCCTGATGACCCTGACAATGTCCGGGGGGGAACTTATTCTGGAACGGACCACTTCCTCTGCCGTGCCAAACAGGGGAAGGGAGGGGGAGGCAGCAGGGGAGGGCTTGGACTTGGAGGAGTGAGGCCGTTTGGGGGGAGAGGGGGAGTACACGGTGCTCTGAGTGAGCTGCACCTGGAAGGAAACACAGAGGTGAGATTTGGTATCTCTCTCTCTCTCTCTAGCTAGCCGTCCATCTATTCATATCTCTCTCTTTCCGTCTCACTGTCTTTATCTGTCTCTCCACCCATCCACTTATCCATCTAAGGTACTGTGCATATATTTGACCTGTTTCTCCTTGATGTGCTGGGGCAGCTCAGGGAGGTGCAGGGTGGAGCTCCGTCTCTCAGGGGCCATGTGCAGCCGCCCTATCCCAGAAGGAGAGGGCGAGGGGGGCTTCCAACCTGACTGGATCAGCCTCTCCCGGTTCTGCTTGTAGACGAACTCCGGCTGCTTCCGGTCCTGGAACCTCTTCAACACAGGCTGGATGGGTGATACGAGAGAGAGGATGTGTAGCTTGTTTAGGCTTTTGAAATTGCCTTAGAAATAATGACTGTATGATGTCTGCCATAGCAACCTTTTCCTCATATCTGATATGCATTCCAGGACTGTTTGGATACAATTGCTGTATCCAAACAGCAATCCAATCCAAAGTATCTGTGCTAAGTATAATCAAGCATTACAGTGTAATTCAGAAAATAACATAACGTATATACCATGATGGCATTACACAAATATTGAACACAGAATTAAAATATATTTAAAACGGTTAGTCATCAAACTCTATGTATGCTATGCATATCAAGCCTCTGGGCTGAAAATACGCTGTAACCAATAAATAATATTTTTCTCTCTGCCCCTCCTCTCTCTCTCTCTCTCTCTCACACACATACACACCAGTATCTCCAGAGGTACGGTCTTCTGGCCTGCCCTCCTGCGTTCCTGGGCCTTGGTGGTGTGCGTAAAGACCAGAGCGTCAGGGTTTTGTTGGATCCGCGCCGAGGCAGTTGATATCAGCCTAACCCTGAGCGCCTCCGCGTCCACCTGGCCCAGGGGTGTTGACCCTGGCACGGGCGTGTTTACCGCCACCCTGTGATGTTGCCTGACTGGGGCAGACACCCCGGCGACACTGCCTTCCTCCCTGACACCTGGGCTGGCCAGGCAGCGCGGGGAGCCCCGCTGGGACTGGGAGGACCACATCGTTGACCTCTCAGGAGTGATGGGTAGGGGATGGAGGAAGAGGAGGGGACAATTCATATTGATTTATAAAATATTTGATGGCTAATATAGCCCATTCATTCTAGCTGATGACTTCAGCGGGACAAGTGGGTTGTGTACAAATGAGGTGGCTATGACTGTTGAGGTTAGCCAAGGTTAGCTAGATCACGTTAGCTATTCTAGTGGTGAATTAAATACAGTTAACGTTACAGATTGAAAGATTAAGTAAACCCAAATGGACGTTAGATACTTACAAGTCAATGATAGGTCACGGATTAGAATTGTCCAAAACAATGGCGAAAAGGTTTTCTGTAACCGAGGGTTTCCAAAACAAGAGATGAAACTCAGAAGAGTTTACGGTTTCCTAGCAACAAGCACGGCACCACGCACCCGACCTAACCAATCACCAGCAGCTCCTCGTGCACTCAGCAGAAGCTCCTCCTCTTTCAACATCAACCGCAGTGCATGACAAATGGCAAATGAAGCATTAGCACTGTATGTCACTTTATTAAGTTGTGATATGTTTTCATGCTAGAAGGTAAACCAGCATATTCGAACTATGTGGTCAGTTTATCAAAAACAATGCCTGTTTCCATGTCTGCTCTATAGCCAGGCTGCTACACAACTGAGAAAGCTAGCTAATTTGCTTCCACTTGGAGTGCACACACTGGGTGGGGAGGTCTTATGCACCTAAACCAACGAGGCTGAAGTTAGAACCCCTTTCTCAGAACCCGTTTGGAATTATCCGGTCCACCTTAAAAAAAAAAAGGTTCAAATCGGGATTGAATCAAGATTAAAAGAAAACTACCCAAAAATGTCACGGGTTATATACTACACAGTGGTAGTAGACCCCCTCCCGGTCTGACTCGTGGAGTTTCACGAGATTCTGATGTGGCATTTCAAAATAAAAGCCTTCTAAAGTCTAAAGAACCTAAACACACCTCGAGGGCCCGAGCTATAACATCCAGGGGCCTCATTTATCATTGTGGATACACCCTTTTTCATGTACACCTGATTTTTGTAGGATACTTGCTTTTCTCCGCAAATAATGTGATGTATAATGCCAAAACTCAATGGGAAATATTGTGAGATATATACGCAATCTATTTGCGGAGAAAAGCAAGAACAACAATCAGGTGTAAATGAAAAAGGGTGTATCCACAATGATAAATGAGACCCCAGGGCTGCTAGCACCGATGCTCTGCTGACCCATCTTATTAGTCTGCTAGTTTACTTGAGATTTCCTTTCCTCATCCTCCAGGCACAACATTGCATCTATAGTACTACCTTCCTGAATCCACTTTGGAGCTATCTCACCTCTGCTTTCCAAAATATATTTCATTTACCAATATTTGATAGTTCCCAGGCCTGCTGGCATCCTTACCTGATTTTCTTATTGGGATAATAATCGCCTCCTTCCAGCTCCTCTGCATCCTTCCCTCTTCCCACACTTTATTATAGCCTACAAGTGCAATAGTTTCTCCTGGCTTCCTACGCATAACTGCTCATCCCACAAATGCTTATATTATAAATGGGGCACCTTTTAAAAAGGAAATAAACAGGCTTTCCAGTGGTAAACAATTTATTGCCAAGAAGCATTGTTACAACAGAGTAATCATCTACCAAACACACATTCCCAGACTCTGTTTTATGTTTACAATGAGGGGGAAGAAGAAAGGAAACAAAAGGAATCTATAAAATGACAATATAAGGTTGATGTAAGGTATAAGGTAGGTTGATATAATCAACCCAGTAACTCACAATGAATCCTTTCCAAGGGAAAGTAGTTGTTTGGTGGCCTCTAGTGGGTGTTGGGTTTTGTAGATGGAAGGCCCACTAGCGGCCACCAAATATATTATAACTAGTCCCAAACATTGCAAAAAGCCAGTCAAATCTTCCAACAAAAGGGAGGAGATAAAAATGTTTTTCATATCCCTACACAGTTGGGAATTCAAATAAGATTGTTCTGGGACTAGAACAAATGGGGGGGTTCTTGTAAAACAATGAAGGGTTTTCCCCAAATTGGGTCAGATTTTTCAGTTAGGAGTTCAGTTTGGATCCAATCCTAGTCTTCTGTGTGTACACACTCTTTAGTATCTCCACTGTGAGCTTACTCACTTGACCATGTTGTGAGGAGAGACCTCTTGTTTGGTTGTTTGTTTGTTTGTTTGTTTGTTTGTATGTTTGTCCCCAGTTGAAGAATCTTAGTTTGGTTCCAAATATCCAAAAAGGTAAAATGTGTAGAGACCCCAGACAAAAATGCATGCATTTAATCCATTCAATAAATCACTCTTGAGAATAAAAGAGAGAGAAGACCTGGGGTCATCAGAGGCAAAGGAAACAGGAAGCTTAAATGAAAGAGGGAGGCTGAACCATTCTTTCAGCTGATTGGCTCATGGGCTTTTCCATGCTAGTGTCATCATATATTTTCTGTTAAAGGTCTTAAGGATTTATTGTTCCAACCCAAAAAAAGAAAAAGAAATGAAATGAGACAAACCAAAAGACATTAATGGGAATCCATCCAGATGAAAGTATCTCATATTGTAGTTTACTGCAGCTTCCACTGTCCAGTAGATGCTGATAAAGATCAGTGCTTGAAGGATCCTTGATTAATATTTGTCATTGAGACCACTCTTTTATAACCCTGGCTAAAGTTTGTGATCCTGCATCACAATGGATAAGAGAACGGATGCCCATCAGACATTCGAGTAACTACTGTAACTCAGATCAATGATGGTGCGTCTGATGGTGGGTCAGGACTGCGATGTGTCCTGGGTTAGCTCTTCTTCTTCTGGGTCATCTGAGAGTGACCCAGAGCCACAGCGGAAAGTGAGATGGGCGGAGCCTCCACTTCAAGCCTGGTCAACGGCAGCACTGGCTACCAGCTCCCGGGGCCCAAGCACTATAGGAGGTATCACCCCCTTGCCAATGTGAGCACTAGCACCCTATCCAACGCGAGTTATCAACCCCTAGTGAAGTTATCAATAACCAGTTAAGTACAGTTGATCAATAACCAATTAATTAAGAATCATCAATAAATGGTCCAGAATTGATATTTGAGGTTTTTATTAGGCTATATTATGTTTTATATAACATACACACACATGCGCAGCCACACACGACCACACACAGACACAAATGCACAAGCACATGGCTATAGGCTAATTTGTTATTACACAATAATGATTACAACGATGATGGACAGGAGGGTCCAAGTCTCCAGGGTGAACAGAGGCAGGTAGCCCGTCCTCGCAATGGCTCCGGTCCTCCGCTATCGACAGTAACACCTCTTCGAGGCGATTCCATTAATTGGAGGTTTATAAAGCACTGAACGGTTTTGGGCCAAAATATATTTCTGATCTGCTGCTACATTATGAACCATCCAGACCTCTCAGTGGCACAGGCCTGCTTTCTGTCCCGAGTTAAAACAAAACATGGAGAAGCAGCGTTCAGTTTTTATGCTCCACATATTTGGAACAAACTTCCAGAAAACTGCAGGTCTGCTGCAACTCTCAGTTCTTTTACATCAAGACTGAAGACTTTTCTTTTTGCCACAGCTTTTTATTAAATCAAATAATTATTAATTCATACACTGCACTGTAACTCCTATTTTATTTTTCCTGCATTTTGTTTCAAATATCTTTTATTCTGCATTTCATTTTATACGGTATGACCTTTTATGTGTTTCTTGCACTTTGTTTTGATGCTTTTAATGTCTCATTGAATTGCCTTGTTGCTGAAATGTGCTATAAGGACTGAGAGTAAACCAGAAAGTAAAAGGCTACAGGGAAAGATACCGACTGGGCCTCAAACTCTGATTGTGGGTGACTTTACTGTAAAAGATGTGAGAAGCATGTGCAGTGAAAGCACCAAAATACTTTCCCAAGGATATGGTTGCTGACATGACAGAAAAAATCTTGCATATCGGGGTTACACATCCAACTGTGGAAAACATCATTGTGCACGTGGGGACAAATGACGTTGCGCAACAGCAGTCGGAAGTTCTTAAACGAGACTTTATTGATCTGCTGAACACAGTCAGTTCTCTGAAAGCGGAGGTGTTTATCAGCGGCCCTCTACCACCAGTCAGAAGAGGGGTTGAGAGATTCAGAAGACTGTTGGCACTGAACACATGGCTCTCAACTGCCTGTACCACTCACTCAGTGCGCTACATTGACAATTTTCCATTTTTTTGGGAACGATACCATCTTTTTCAGAGAAATGGACTCTGCCTTAACAGGTCAGGAGTAAAACTGTTTATCTCCAATCTGTTCTATTCTCTGCGTCATCCATCTGCTCCCTCTGCCATGGTCAAGGACAAGAGACAAGAAATGCCAAAACAGAAGGAAGACATATAACAACATGGCAGAAACCTTGAAGAGCTGTTGCTTCAACAAAGCTCTGATTATGGGAGACACCCGCGCCAGGAAGAAGAATCTTCACACCACACCCCACCTGCAACAACCCAACGATGCCCCTCCCCTCCTCCACCACGCTCACCAATCAAGGGCCTCATCAAAGCTGCCACAATGAAGCTCAGCCAAATTGATGAGCTACTGCAAGAGGGGAAGTCTCTCACTCCCCCCCTCCCACTAGCACTCACCAGCGAGGATCCACCCCCTCCACCCCCCCAAGAGGGGGAGTCTTTCACTCCCCCCCTCCCACTAGCACTCACCAGTGAGGATCCACCCCCTCCACCCCCCCAAGAGGGGGAGTCTCTCACTCCCCCCCTCCCACTAGCACTCACCAGTGAGGATCCACCTCCCCAAGAGGGGGAGTCTCTCACTTGCTTCCTCTCACCGGCATCCACCAGCAAGCACCTTCACGCGCTGTATTACGCGCTCCCAACCGCCCTTACCCCCTTCAATACCTCCATTTTCTCTTCCCCCAACTCCCATGAGAAACGCCGGGCCCAGCCTGATAAAGGCACAGCACATTCAGTTACTTGTTTACAAAATACAGCAAGCTCTAACTGATATGTACTGGGTCCAGGCTACAAGGCTAATGGCACTCATGACCCCTTCCAGGACAAGCCAGGACCCAACGTGATGGTATCTTCCTCAATTCCTGTCTTGATAGGTAATAGAAAAACAATGATGAATCTGCTAAGTAACAGGAAACACTCAACCTGCTCTACAAATGTATCAAATTTAGTATCTATTCCTCGTCAGCCACAAACTATCACAGAGAAATGTGCAGATAATACCCTCAGCACACTAAACTTAGCTTTATTAAATGTCAGATCTTTAGCAGGAAAGACATTTTTAATCAATGATTTTATCACCAACCACAATCTTGATTTTATGTTTTTAACTGAAACTTGGCTAGACCAAGGTAACAGTGCAGCTGTACTTATTGAGTCAACTCCTCCCAACTTCAGCTTTATGAGCGAGGCTAGAGTACATAAGAAAGGAGGTGGAGTAGCCATCTTGTTTAATGACTCCCTCCAATGTAAGCAGATGTGTTATGGAAATTTTGGTTCCTTTGAATATGTGGCTCTTCAGTTGAATTCCTCTTTTCGAGCCATATTTCTAAACATCTACAGGCCACCCAAATACTGTCCAAACTTCTTTGATGACTTTGCTGAACTGTTGTCTACTGTCTGCATTGACTTTGACTGTGTGGCTATTGTTGGTGATTTTAACATCCATGTTGACAACCCTCAGGGCAGAGGCACTAAAGAGCTAGGTTGTGTCCTTGATAACTATGGACTGACTCAGCATGTGACGGAGCCCACACACAACAAGGGGCACACTCTGGACTTAATCATCCCCAAAGGTCTGAATATTTCTTAAGGTTCAGGTGTCTGATGTTGCGCTCTGTGATCATTCCTGTGTTTTCGTTGAGAGTACTACTGTATCTCCATGCACACAAATTCTCAATCAGAGGTTATCTCAAAACGGCTGAAAACACCAGTGAGATATTTACTCAGGCTTTCTTGTCCACACCTGCCCTCTCTATGGCCTCAGTCAACGAGCTTGTAGATAATTTCAATGTTAAAATTACAAACATTATTGACGCCGTTGCGCCCACTAAGGTGAAAGTGGTCTCTGGTAAGAGACGATCTCCATGGAGAAACGCCATGCTGGTCAGAATAGAAAAGAGAGAGTGTCGAAAAATTGAACGCAGGTAGCGAAAAATAAATCTCCATGTTCATTATGACATCTATAAAGAGAGACTTCGCATTTATAATATGGAGCTGAGAAATGCACGGCAGACCTTCTTTTCTGACATCATCACCAAAAACCATAACAATGCGCGTGCTTTGTTTGCCACTGTTGATAGGCTGACAAACCCTCCTGTGTCAGTAGCCTCTGAACTTCTATCCACCAGGGCTGCAATGAATTTGCCTCATTCTTCACTGACAAAATTCAGAAAATTAGACAAGCAGTTAGTGCCTCCATTCCAGGTACAGGACATGTGTCGTCACAGTGTCCACTTAAAATCAATACCATGACACAATTTAATCCGATCAACCATAAAACCCTGGGGGACACTATACAATATCTGAAATCCTCCACCTGTTGCCTTGATGTTCTACCTACAGACTTCTTCAAAACTGTATCCAACTGCACGGCCTCTGATTTATTACAAATTGTAAACACATCTCTTCTTTCAGGTGTGTTCCCACAAACCCTGAAAACTGCAGTCATCAAGCCACTCTTAAAAAATAATAATCTAGACAGCTCACAAATGAACATTTATAGGCCCATATCAAACCTCCCATTTCTAAGCAAAATAATTGAAAATGTTGTTTTCCAACAACTGAATAACTTCCTGGTACTAAGTAATGGCTTTGATGTCTTCCAGTCAGGATTTCGACCACACCACAGCATCGAAACTGCTCTAATTAAGGTATTTAATGACATCCATTTAAACACAGATAATGGCAAAATCTCAGTCTTAGTATTACTGGATCTCAGCGCTGCGTTCGACACGGTAGACCACAACACTACTAGGCCGACTGGAAAATTGGTTGGGAATTTCTGGTACAGTGTTAGATTGGTTTGAATCCTACTTAAAGGACAGGGACTATTTTGTGTCTATAGGCAATTACAAATCTGAGCTGACAAAAATGACCTGTGGAGTTCCCCAAGGCTCCATCCTGGGGCCTCTTCTGTTCAACATTTACATGCTCCCACTAACTCAAATTATGGAAAACAACAAAATATGTTACCATAGCTATGCAGATGACACACAAATGTATATCACTATATCACCAGGAGACTATAATCCCATACAAGCGCTGAGTAAGTGCATTCAACAAATCAATGATTGGATGTGCCAGAACTTTCTCCAACTAAACAAAAATAAAACTGAAGTAATTGTCTTAGGAGCCAAAGAAGAACAATTAAAAGTCAGTGCTCAACTTCAATCAGTAATGCTAAAAACCACAAACGAAGCCAGAAATCTTGGTGTAGTCATGGACTCAGACCTGAATTTCAACAGCCACATTAAGTCAATTACAAAGTCAGCCTACTATCACCTGAAGAATATATCAAGGATCAAAGGATTTATGTCCCAGAAGGATTTGGAAAAACTTGTCCATGCGTTTATCTTCAGTAGACTCGACAACTGTAACGGCATGTATACAGGTCTCTCTAAAAAATCGATCAGACAGCTGCAGCTGATTCAGAACGCTGCTGCTCGAGTCCTCACTAAGACTAAGAAAGTGGAGCATATCACACCAGTTCTAAGGTCTTTACACTGGCTTCCTGTCTGTCAAAGAATTGACTTTAAAATACTGCTGTTGGTTTATAAAGCACTGAATGGTCTAGGGCCAAAATATATTTCTGATCTGCTCATATGCTATGAACCATCCAGACCCCTCAGGTCGTCTGGCACAGGTCTGCTTTCTGTCCCCAGAGTTAAAACAAAACATGGAGAAGCAGCGTTCAGTTTTTATGCCCCACATATCTGGAACAAACTTCCAGAAAACTGCAGGTCTGCTGCAACTCTTGGTTCTTTTAAACCTGCCTTGCCGTGCCTAGAGAATGAACCCATTTACCCATTGATTTAACCATGCTTTCGTCAGGTTCACCTTTGACACATCCACCCCTCCCATTTACATAAAATGCTTTCCTCAGGTTCACCTCTGGCACACTCCACCTCTCTCTCGGGGACGTATAAAACAATGATTTTGGCAGCGGCCAAATAAATCAGTGCACTCCTGGGAGAAGGAGAGAAGAGAAGGAGAAGAACAAGGAAAAGGGGGAAAAAAAGTTGGAACCGGTCCAGCGATGAGTTACCTGCTGTACTTCTCCGCTGAGACATGGACCCTGCTGGCCGCATTCATCACGCTCTTCATAGTGTAAGGTTCTTTTCTGCTGTGTGTGTGTGCTTTGATGCCTTAGTCAGTCAGGATACTCTTGATGATGCCGTGGTAGAAGTCCACAAGTGTTTGTGTGCTCACGCCCCATCTCTGCAGGCACCTCAGAAAGTAGAGGCGTTGTTGTGTCTTCTTTAGGATGGCCACTGTGTTGTGTGTCCAAGTGTGGTCATCAGAGATCTGCATCCCTAGGAATTTGAAGTGGCTCACCCTCTCCATTTCCTCCCCGTTGATGATGATGATTATGGAGCCAGGGGGTGGCTTTTTCCTCCTCTCCTGAAGACCACAATCATCGCCTTTGTCTTGCTAGTGTTCAGGGTTACAGTAGGTCGTTGTCTTGACACCATGTTACTAGGTCTGACACCTCATGGAGGAAAGCAGATTCAGATGAGTCAGGTGCAGTGTTGCCAGATTGGGCGGGTTCACGCCCAATTGGGCTTCTTTTGATCACGTTTGGCCGGAAAAAATAGCATTGGGCGGGTGGGCTGGAAAAAATAGCATTGGGCGGGCGTTTAAAAAAATATATATATATTTTAAAACTGGCGGGACAGACGTTTCAATTTTATCCAATGATATTAGTAATAGGGTGGGAGATGTGCACCTGTCCAATAGGGGTGAGGGAGCTCTCCCTGTTCAATGCATTTGATTCACACGGTCAAGGAGAAGGTCGAGGTCGAGGTCGGAGTCAAATCTAGCTAGCTACCCCCGAAGAAACCTAAAGATGCCAATTTGGGGATGTGGGATCAGCAGGTTTCTGTCATGATCACCGCATCGATGCCTTTTGGCTGGAGGTAGAGGCCTTTAAAGATGCCGGAGGAAATCTGTGCTTTCAGGATGTGGCACTTGGCGCAATCATATTGCTCACTCTGCCCATATCAAATGCTCATGTGGAGAGAGAATTTTCCCAAGTGACGCTAAAGATAATGCCAGAAATCGCATGGGATTACCGCTGCTTTCTGCTCTCATGGACGTGCGCTCGGTCTAACGGAGCGGTTTGACGGCTGCAACGTTCCACCCTCCCCGACAGTTGTTGGGGAGCTTTGACTCAACCATCTATTAATACTTGCTAATTAGCAAGTTCACCACATGTAGGCCTACATAGTTTTACATTTACGAGTTACGTTAGAAGTTGGAATGGACTCCTGGCCTGTTCGGCGTGAAGGTAAGACATTTTTACTTAATACTATACAGCAGGTGTTTCTGGATGTCGCATCATTGAGTGATGCATTACTTGTGTCTCTGCCTGCTTGCCTGCCTGAGTGTCACACTCCTGACTCGGTTATTGTAGGCGAGCAGGCAGGGTATTCATGGGTGGTTATACAGGTGGTTATATAGGCCTACCATTGGAAGTTGTGTAGCCTAGTCCACTTGTCACATTCTCTAGCGGTTTCTTGTCACCACTAAAGCTTGTTATCTAGCTTGTCATCTTGTCCTCTATTCATGATGTAGCCATGCTTCTCATGCGTTATTATAATTTGTTGCCTGCATTATCATTTCTTTGACTATTTGATGGGATTACGCATCTTTCTCTCTGTCGTAGGCTGTGTGTGACATGTGTAGGCGTGTGTTGCAGTTTACCACGAGTTATTATTATTTTCGGTATTTCAACTGAAAGGCATTTTTCTTAGCATGCACTGCTATATGTTATATACTATAATATGTGGGCGGTTTTTTATCACATTGGGCGGATTTTGAGCACTCATTGGGCTGGAAAACATCACACCAATCTGGCAACCCTGGTCAGGTGTGGGGGAGATCAGGTCTATCACAGTGGTGTTGTCCGCAAGCGTGATGATTCGATTGCTGCTGTGCTTGGCTGAGCAGTCGTGGGTGTACAGTGAATACAGCCTGGGGCTCAGGCAGCAGCCTTGCAGGACACCTGTGCTGATGGATGTTCAGTGTCAATGAGGTGTTGCCTTTTTCTCACCACCTTAAATCTGTCCATGAGGAGGTCCAGGGTCCAATTGTACAAGGAGCTGCTCAGGCCTACACCTCTCAGCTTCAGGACCAGGTTGATGGGGCGTACGGTGTTGAAGGCAGAACTGTAGGTAATGAATAGCATCCTGATGTAGAGGTTAGTGTTTTTTTTAATCCAGCGCAAAGAGTAGGGCCAGTGCAATGGCATCATCCACAGACCTGTTGGCTCTGTAAGCAAACTAGTGTGGGTCTAGTGAGTCTGGCATGATGGTGTCGATGTGTTTCATGACTAGTTTCTCCATTCACTTCATGACCACTGGAGTGAGTGCCGCTGGCCAGTAGTCATTCAGGCTGGTTACCTTGGTTTTCTTGTGTACTGCCACTATTGTAGTAATCTTGAAGCACATGGAGAAGACCCTTCTGTGAGTGATGCATTGAAGATGTCCGTGAAGACAGAAGCTAGCAGCAGCTTTGCAGGCATTCACCTTCCTGAAGGACCTCAGCCTCAGATAGTTGTAGGACCGTGTTTTCAGGTTCCAGGAGGTCCTTGGGCTGGTGTGCTCGTGTTCAGTGCGTTGGACCTCACATAGGTGTTGAGCTTGTCTGGGAGCTCTTTGTAGCTGTTCTTTCTTCTTGGTCTTCTGGTGCTGGAGAGGATCCTAGCACCTTGTGGGGTTAATTAGCAGCCAGAGATGAGTAGCAGCAGAGCTCAAATCCTCGGCTGAGCTTCTAGACTTCAGGCTAGAGTTGAACTGATGAATTGAATTGAATGAACTGGAGTGCTGCTACTGCTCTGTGGTCAGGGGATGGGGTCCTTGGTCAACAGGGGATGTTCTCAGGCCACAGATAAACTCTCCTGTCCCCTGCTTCCAGCAAGGCTCCACGTTCTGGCTTTTGACAAAACCAGCTGCATTCCTAGAGGAAAAATCCTTTCAAAAACAAGGTTAAGATTGCCGACAGCAATCATTATTTTCCTGTAGGCCGACTTTGCCCACAGATCTAAAATAACAGATGATAATTATTGTCCTTAGATGAGTCTGAGCTTGCAAGTGTCAAATGTCAGTGATGTTCTTCTTGAGATGTCATTTATTTTTAGGCAGTCCCTCAATTAAGTCCACATGCATCCATATACATAGATACATCCTACCCCCCTGTTGACACAGTGTCAATACCTGTGTCAAATCAAAACAACCACACAGAAACCAACCACACACCAACAACCACACAGACAATCTAGCAAAAGAATAACAGAATAAAAGATTAAAATTACAGATGCTGAGCAGCACTGGATCGGGGCCGGGCGTTTTGAGGAGGAAGAGGAATCATTTAAAATGTAAAGCCGTCAACACCCCTCGTTCTCTAGCCGACTTGCTTTTAGCTGAGCTCATTTGCATATGAAATCCGCTCAATCTGATCTCATGGTCAACGGAGGGGTATAGAGGCATGCTAGAAAACTTATTCTAAGTGGTATTTTCAGCAAAAATACTCAATTATATGAGTGGGACCCCAAAGACTTATATTAAATTGTTGAAGATTAGCATAATAGGACACCTTTAAAAATTAATGTCACGGCACAATGGAGTATGCATTAGCATTTTTATTCTGCATCCCCCTAGGCTGGAAGTCTTGTTGAGCTACCTGTCATATGAGAAGCCCTAGATGGTTTCACACTGACTTAAACAAGGGTTGCATGTAAATGTCACAGGTGCATTTAACATGGAGATTTCAGAGGTTTCCACAAAATGTTTGTTAAAATAAAGGCAACACGAGGGGCAAACACCAAAATAATACTAAACAACCAGACTAAACAATAAAACCAAGGTATACACTCAACAAGTGGAGAACAAAAGACAAAGCTTACAAGCTTGCAGACTTAAAAGTTGGCACAGGACAACACCAGGGACAACGCACAGCTACAGCATATAATGAACAAACAAAGAACAAGAAGGGAGCTACATGTAGGCTTTATATACACAGAGTAACAAGACAGGTGGAAACCAATCAAACAATCAGTGGCACAGCTGTCTTCTCAATCAGAGTCAATTTAGCCAGTTGTAGTCCTAAGCTCTGTTCAAAACCGTTCCCTATTCCCTACAGTATATAGTGCACTATATGGTGCGTCCGCCATTTTTTGTAGTGTTCGAATTCTCAACGGTTAATTTAATTCACTATATAGTCCACTACAAAATACCCACAATTCACGTTGATTTCTAGTGAACAGAAGATGTACTACCCTACAATTTCTCCAGTATACCACAATGCAACGCTGTCATGTTTTACCGAAGGAGAAGACGTTAAGAAGAAGACGGCAGCTATCGTTGGCTAAAGCAGTTAGCTAACATTACGATGATTCCTCTAGCTGTTTTGCTGGTAATGCGAGTTTGAGTTCGCCTCCGTTTATGCCCGAGAAACAGAAGTTGAACCGACATCATCGAAATAATAACAGGAATCGTTGTAATGTTGGCTAACTGCTTTAGCCACCGACAGCTAACGTTACCGTTAATGTTATGGAAGCTGCTGTCGTGAGCAAATTGGCTATCACAGTCTTGCAACCTTACAGCTTGCTATTAGCAGACAGCACCAGAGTTGACAAAACCACACTTGCACAGCATTAGAATTTCAACAATTTATTGGGGGTTTAACATTAAAAACTGAACATGGAAACTGAATACTACCTGAGTACATTTCAACCTGCTGCCATCAGTGCTCGGTTTGTTTACGTGATCCATGAATATCCGACCCAATCATGTTCCATGTATAGTATCCGAAAACCTTTTAATCGTTCCCTATGTAGTTCACTATATGGGGAACACGACATAGGGAATAGGGAATGAGTGAACAAGGGAATGACAGCTCTAGGATCTGCTATTGGGGCGGGGTAGTCAACACAGGTGGAGGCATTGCTGTTGCACTATAGGATTGTGGGTAGTTTATTTTTCCTGTATGAACAGCAGTAGTTTGAGGGGACACAATTAGGACATATTTCAAAATACTGTCAGAAATTCAATTTTTGATATAACATTCTCAAGATTTTCACACTACATCTACCATGTCATGAAAATGTTGTCATTTTTTTTCATGAACATTGGAGATTTATTGAGCAAGTATTTGCAGTAGCTGCATACAGTACTGTTTACAGTAAAACATTTTGATGCGCTGTGGGCTCAATTTGTGATATTTAAAAATCTGTGAAGATCATTTGTGGAGGACAGTCTGAAGATTAGGTGTAGCAATTGGGGTGTCAATCACAAAAAAATGTGTGAGGAGTAGGGCTTGATAGGTTTTGAGAAAGAGTGATGGACTTCATAATTCCTGCCAGCTCAAAGCATATGGAAGTTTCTACACACTTGGGCCTATTTTTTGGTGGTAGTTGCAAAGTGATACATAAGGCTGATTTGTTATGATTATTTTACATTTTAAAATTGACACTGTTGCTGTAGCGCCACCATCAGGACTATTGGCCCACAATGCCAGTTGAGGAATTTGGGCATAGGAAATAGGAAAAAGTACAATTCTATTGAAACTAGAGAAAGCCCATATGTCACAGAATAATAAATGGAGATTAACTCAAAGAAGTAAAAAAAAGAATATGATTAATCAAAAATACTTCTCACCAAAAGTAATATGTAGTCAAGTAAACTTTTAAAACTGAAGAACTGATTAAATGTGCCATACACATAAAAATATCAAAGGTGCACTGATACACCGTTATTTGTTTCTGCATCTATTCAACCAACAAAAATAGTATCTGTATTTAGATCTGAATCTGGAAGTGGGCATGGTTCACACTGAAAGTCATGTTAGATCGAGCAGACACTTTACATGGTGATGATACTGGGACTTGAGGCCATAGGTGAAAAGAAGCTTCCGGGCTTCATTGACTGACTTTACACTGCAGTTCTTAATATACATGAGTACAGTCCAGCGTTCAAGATGTCGCATGTGCACTGATTCCAGTGTGAGGCTCGTTGGGTCTTGGGTGATTACGATGAGGGTGTTGGTGAGTTCTGGAAAGGCTGCCCATGCATTCCATGCAGGTTTTTTTTTTCAATTCCATACATTTCTGATACAACGTCACATCCTGTGAATGCGTGGAAGAGGGGCAGTGCTTTGCATTTTTGAGATCCCAGCATTTCTGAGATGTGGTGGATTGGGATATCTTTATATGCCTTTCCTGATCCAAAGCCAATCCACAGCTCTGAGAGGCCTAGCTCCTGGAACAGGTTGATGGCCAGCACCACCACATCACTATCTACTGTCCTGAAGTAAGCCTTGGTGTGACCCTGCTCGGCAGCATGACACAAATGCAGCAGCATTCGTGTGTCAGCTTCTTCTTGCTGGCATGGTGACAATGCTGCTAGGTCAGTAGGTTTGTTGCTCAGGACAAGGTCAGCCTTTGTTGTGAGGAGGTGGTACTCTGAGCCAGCTGTGATCTCCTGAAGTTCCTGACTGATGTATTGAAACAGCTGGTCTTTATTTTGACTGTCCTTGAGGAACTTCTGCCATTGAGCTCCCTTTGGCAGAGGTATGTTAGCGGAGACTCGTGTTCGGCACCCTGCAGTTCCACCCCGCTTGACACGAGTCTGGGATTTGAGACTTGCCTCTATATATGTGTCCCAGACTGCATCCACTCTTGTTGTCCTGTCAGTCATCAGGCTGTGCAAGTACAGCAGCAAGTGCATTCGAGTGTACTCTCCAAACACTCTGGCACGCTGGGTTTTGATTATGTGTATTACTGCTGCCATATCAAGCACAACCACAGAAGCTTCTTTGGCTGACGGAGAGTGGCCAGGACCTGGCATTCCTGGTAGGCACCCAAGAATATCTGACTTGGTTCCTGACCGCAGCTTGCCTTGATCAGACAAAGATGGAGGCTCACATTGATTCTCATGCTTGAAGAAGTAATCAATGGTGAGATCGGGACGGGCTTGTAGGGACAAGAAAAGCTTGGTGATGAGAGCTGTATTTGCCTTGGCAGACCCCAGCTTGTTAGCACCCTTCTTCAGATCCTGTTGGTGAATGTGAACAAGTTGGCCCTTGGAATGACATCAGATAGGGGCTTGGTGGCTTTTTCTATTCTGTCTCTTACAAACTCTGTGAACATGGCTTTGCCAATGTTTGGAGCTTCCTTGAGGCAGTTGGAGATCTCATGGTCCATGGCCTTACCAGGTCCTTATGGTCCTCCTGTTGACCATAGAGGCCCTTTGATCCACTGTCCTCCTTCAGAAACTTGATGCTGTGCTTCTGGCTCTGATCAAGTGGCATTAGTGTGAACTTCTTCTCACCACATTGCATGAAAAACTTCCCCTCCAAGAAAGCCTTGTGGACTGATGGGTGGGTATCTGGTAGTTGTGCCATGTCTTTCAAGAAGACTGGCATCCAGCGGGCATAGTTTGTATGTCCAAAAGCAAATAGCCATGGGCACAAATCCCCCTGGTGTGAACACAATATAGGCCTAAAAGTTCATAGAATCATGGAATGATTTCTGCGCCTCATGTGACTTGATTTCAGATATGGCCAGTTTTTTGGTTATGATTTTGCAAAAAAAAATATTTTTCACACTAGAGTGATGGTAACATGTTCAATTGTATTCCTTAGGAGTCAACATATGGGTCTAGAGCTCTGAATAATCTTTGTTACTTCGTTTCAGAGATATGGACAGTTTCTTAGCTAGAAATTACCTTGAATTAAATTGTCAGAATTGGATTCAAAGCACCAAAAAAGTAGAAAAAAGTGACATTATACAACAATCTAGGACTATAAGAAGCTGAGATATGACATTTGGGGGCAAATTCACTGAAGCGGAATTGCGGCCATTAATTGCACCATTACATTGCGCTCAGTTGCTCCAGCTATGTGCTCCGTTGTAAAAACCTATTCACTAAAGACATTGCGCTAATAATATCCCAGCGCAAACACGGCCATTCGGTGTTTGCGGCTGAGTGCAATTTGCTGCTGATATAGGAAATGACTATAAATACTGTGCATACAGCGCATACAACTCGTATGCATATCATTGGACGATGGCAGACAGAAAAAGAAAGATACGATTTTCAGACAGCGAACTTGAAGTCCTCACGGACGAGGTTCAAAAAATATCACGGCTGTAGCAAAAAATCATATTTGGGGTTTAATTTTCCAATCAGTCAGTGCCATTGGTGTGTGTAAACGCGGAAGACTGCAAACAGAAGTGGAATGATTTGAAAAGACGTACAAAGGAAAAATTGTCATTTTATGTTATGCAAGATGCAGCATGCAGTACATTTGGGGGAGTGTAACATTGCCGGTACGATCTAGGCATCTAAACGGCTTTTCAGGATTCCAAATGTGCACTCAATCACACCGTGCGTCCTGATGTGAGCCCAATTGTATGCCGCCTCTCCAACGTTGGAAGGATTACGCACGGGAGTCATCATCCATGGCTGAAGATGATACCTGATGATACCATCACCTATGATACGAAAGCAAAATATTTTCAAGACCATTCAAATAAAAAAAATATTGTGTATGTTTTTTTTATTTTTTATTTATACCTATCGGCCACCAGCCGTTCAATGAACGGCTATAGGGAATGCGCAGTTTCGCGTATAGCCTATTATATGCACAGTTTCGCGCTATATAGGCTACTATAAATTATATTAATATTATACTCGCTGGGGACTGGTGGAGAGACGCATAGTCTACAGAGCCTCCCCAGACGCAACTTCATCCTCCAGTTGGCTGAAGACCTCTGCGTGCTCTGGCGTCCAAACAGTTGAAGACGAGCTGCAGCAAGAACAGAACTGTCTACCAATGCACGAAGTGCACCAAAGCTGTCTGTGGCACTGTCAAGGTGCAGAGGATATGTGTAAAGTGTAGTGCTTATGCACCGAACAGCAGTTCAGAGTACTCTAAGACCCTAAGTGGAGTCCTATTTGGGGCTCCTGCAGGGGACTCCACTGTCCTACTGGGGGACTTAAATGCACACGTAGGCAATGATGGAGAAACTTGGAGGGGCGTGATTGGGAGGCATGGCCACCACGATCTGAACCCGAGTGGTGTTTTGTTGTTGGACTTCTGTGCTAGTCACGGTTTGTCCATAACAAACACCATGTTCGAACACAAGGATGCCCACAAGTACACCTGGCATCAGAACACCTTAGGCCGAAGGTCGATGATCGATTTCGTTATTGTATCATCTGATCTGAGGCCATGTGTTTTGGACACTCGGGTAAAGAGAGGGGCAGAGCTGTCCACTGATCACCATCTGGTGGTGAGCTGGTTTCGATGGCGGGGGAAGCTTCTGGACAGACCTGGAAAACCCAGGCATGTAGTGAGGGTGAACTGGGAACGTCTGGAGGAAGAGCCTGTCCGGAGAGATTTCACCGGCGGAGCTTCTCAGGCATCCCTGTGGAGGTTGGGGACATGGAGCATGAGTGGTCGGTGTTCAAAGCCTCCATTGCTGAAGCTGCGGCTGGGAGCTGTGGCCTGAGGGCCATAGGTACCTCAAGGGGCGGTAACCCTCGGACACCGTGGTGGACAGCGGTGGTCAGGGAAGCCGTCCGACTAAAGGATATGTTAGCCCGGGAGACCCCAGAAGCAGTTGCAGGGTATCGACTGGCCCGGAGGGCTGCGGCTTCGGCCGTGACCAAGGCAAAGCAGCGGGTGTGGGAGGAGTTCTGAGAAACCATGGAGAAGGACTTTCAGTTGGCACCAAAGTGTTTCTGGAAGACCATCAGACACCTCAGGAAGGGAAAGCGGGGGACCATCCAAGCTGTATACAGCAAGGAGGGGACACTGCTGACCTCAACTGAGGAGGTTGTTGAGCATTGGAAGGAGCACTTTGAGGAACTCCTGAACCCGACTAATCCACCCTCTACGATCGAGGCAGAGCCGGAAGATGATGGGGGGTCGTCAATGTCCTTGGAGGAGGTCACTGAGGTAGTCAAACAACTCCACAGTGGCAGAGCCCCAGCGACTGATGAGATCCGTCCAGAAATGCTGAAGGCGCTGGGTGTTGAGGGGCTGTCTTGGTTGACACGCCTCTTTAACATTGCGTGGAAGTCTAGGTCAGTGCCAAAGGAGTGGCAGACTGGAGTGGTGGTCCCAATATTCAAAAAAGGGGACCAGAGGGTGTGTGCCAATTATAGAGGCATCACATTACTCAGCCTCCCAGGGAAAGTTTACTCCAAGGTGCTGGAAAGGAGGGGGTCCGGCCGATAGTCGAACCTCAGATCGAAGAGGAACAATGCGGATTTCGTCCTGGTTGTGGAACCACCGACCAGCTCTTCACTCTCGCGAGGATCTTGGAGGGGGCTTGGGAGTTTGCCCAACCTGTCTACATGTGTTTTGTGGACTTGGAGAAGGCTTACGACCGGGTCCCTCGAGAGGACTTGTGGAGGGTTATGCGGGAGTATGGGGTGAGGGGGTCCCTACTTAGGGCCATCCAATCCCTGTACACCCAGAGCGAGAGCTGTGTCCGGGTCGTCTTCCTTTCCGGCTGGGGTTGGCCTCCAACAGGGCTGCACTTTGTCACCAATCCTGTTTGTGATTTTCATGGACAGGATATCGAGGCATAGCCGTGGGGAGGTGGGTTTGCAGTTCGGTGAGCTGGGGATCACGTAGCTGCTTTTTGCAGATGATGTGGTCCTGATGGCATCAACTGCCTGCGACCTCCAGCACTCTCTGGATAGGTTCGCAGCTGAGTGTGAAGCGGCTGGGATGAGAATCAGCACTTCTAAATCTGAGGCCATGGTTCAGGAAACCGGTGGCCTGTCCGCTCCGAATAGGAAATGAGTCCTTACCCCAAGTGAAGGAGTTCAAGTATCTGGGGGTCTTGTTCACGAGTGAGGGAACCATGGAGAGGGAGTTTGGCCGGAGAATCGGAGCAGCTGGTGCGGTTCTGCAGTCGCTTTACCGCACTGTTGTGACGAAAAGAGAGCTGAGCCAAAAGGCAAAGCTCTCGATCTACCGGTCTATCTTCGTCCCCACCCTCACCTATTGTCATGAAGGATGGGTCATGACCGAAAGAACGAGATCACGGATACAAGCGGCCGAAATGAGTTTTCTCCGGAGGGTGGCTGGGGTCTCCCTGAGAGATCGGGTGAGAAGTTCAGTCATCCGGGAGAGACTCGGAGTAGAGCCGCTGCTCCTTTGCGTCGAAAGGAGCCAGTTGAGGTGGTTCGGGCATCTAGTGAGGATGCCTCCTGGGCGCCTCCCTAGGGAGGTGTTACAGGCGTGTCCGGCTGGGAGGAGGCCGCGGGGTAGACCCAGGACTAGGTGGCGGGACTACATCTCCGCACTGGCCTGTGAGCGGCTAAAGATTCCCCAGGCAGAGCTGGTTGATGCTGCTAGGGAAAGGGATGTCTGGGGCCGCCTGCTGGAGCTGCTGCCTCCGCGACCCGACCCCGGATAAGGGGATGAAGATGGATGGATGGATGGATGGATAATTAGATAATTATACATTTTATTAGATAATTATGAAACATCGAAGTTCTATGCTGCATCTGTAATCGCAAGACGTATAGGACTAGCCTACCGTAAAAAGTGATGCATTCTCATATATTAACTTAGATAATTATTAATTAGATAATTATTATGTACCTACGTTCTATGCTGCATCTGTACAGTGGGCTACTGTTTTATTTGGATACTTGGCCAAAATGCTGTTCTTGTAGCCGTTTCATCGATTTTTTTTCTTTTTGTGAAGTGTAGGCTATACTATTCTTTTTAAAGTGCGAAGATAACATTTTGTTGTGTTATTTTATTGCCATAGTCATTTTGTGAGTAGTATGAAAGGATTACATTAAGCCTTGAGTTGTACAGTACAATCCTAAGACCTTATACTGAAAAAAACGATGCGTTCTTACGGTATGTCCATTGAACGGCTACTGGCCGATAAAGGTAGAGCCGCCGTGGTTCTAGCATTAAATCAAAAAGTGACATTCTTCTTCTAAATATTCTCTCACGAACAACATTCCTGGCATTGCGATGCCTTCGCCTCGCAACAATCACTGCTGCCATGATCAGCGGAAAGGCTGGCCATGACACACCCCTTGCGCTTAAATACCACCACGTCTCTGAAAACGGAATTAATTTCACTTTAACTGCGTGAAGCAATCGGCGCTGATCTTTGTGAATTGGGCGGATTTTGCAATTATGTTCATTTGCATAAAAAAGGGGAACATTCTCCGCCCATATTACCTAATTTAAATATCAGCTTATAACACCGGCGCAAATGCTATGACGAAGGCAACGCAGTTACCACCGTATTTCACCCTTCGGCTTTGTGAATAGCAAAGGTTATTTTTGACTTATTTGCACAGGTTTTGCGTCAGGAAAAGCTGCGCAATCCTTTAGTGAATTCGCCCCTTGGTCTTTTCGGCGAGCGCCATTTTTGATTTCTGAATACCCACCACTAGGGGGTGACCCCAACTTGTATCCAGTGGTTTTTGAAAACCTTAGGCCCATACCTAACACCCTGCCAAAAATCTAAAACTTGTCATCAAGTGCACAATCTTTATGATTTTTTACATATTCCCTCCCAGCTAATACGTTCATCTGGACATATGATATTGTGGTGTAGACATTGGAAGGTATTATGTCTGAAGTGTTCTGTTTCTCTAAACTTTAACTTCAATACGTGACAATGCATATTCTAAAGGATGAACTTAAACTACAGGTAACCATGCTTAATATATTCTGAAGATGACCGTTGTGCAACATCAAAAAACATCTCCCACACTAGTGCCTTGAGAAACACCTATGGTAACCAGAGATAAACATTTTATCAGCAAGCCTATTTTTATTATAGAATCAAAACATCTCACACTTACTATATTGTTGTTTTAACAGTTGGTGAAAAAACAAATTTACAATAATCTAACTTTTTTTCAATGTAAAGCTAGCTAACGTTAGCTACATTATGCTACCCAGCTGGGAACGTAATTTGTGACTGGATGGTTGAGCTGACCAAATATTGCGACAGGCAGTCAAATAACGTTAGCTAACGTAGCAAACACACTTAACATTTATTTGGGAACATTAGCTGTCTAGCATAACCAGTTTGGAAGTTTTATAAAAGCTAGCTTGCTCTGTTTACGTTGTGGCGTTGTGTCCAGCTGGTGTTAAGTTGCCTAACTGTATAGCAATGGTAAACAATGGAGAACTACTTTCGGATTGCCGAGGGCTGAAAGCAACACAATTTAATGGAATTAAACACTACTAACCCATATTTTCAATAACAACAACAAAAAAACGACAGGCAGTGCTGTTGTATAAAAGCAATATCACACTCGACAGCACTCCCTCTTGTGTGATATTGCTTATATAAACTACTCATACTCAGTTCTAGAATTGTTGTGGTCCCACCTTGTTCTAGAACTGTTGTGTTTCCACTGTGTTCTAGAACTTCTTCCTGAACGGGCCAATGTACGACGCAGTGTGTCGCCGAGGACGACACCTGGAGGAGGATCCGCAGCGTGCTCTCGCCCTCCTTCACCAGCGGACGGCTGAAAGAAGTAAAAACATCCCTCTTCATCCTCCTCTCATCCTCTACTTCTCTCCTCCTCTCATCTTCTTCATCCTCCTCTTCTCTCCTCCCCTCATCTCTCTCTACTCCCCCTCATCTTTCCCTCCCTCTCACCTCCCCTCATATCTCCCTCTCTCCTCCCCTCATCTCTCACTCTCTCCTCCCCTCATCTCTCACTTTCTCCTCCCCTCATCTCTATCTCCTACCCTCATCTCTCCCTCCCTCTCCCCTCATCTCTTCCTCCCTCTCCCTTCATCTCTCCCTCTCTCCTCCCCTCATCTCTCCATTCCTCCTTTAGATGTTTGGCATCATAAAGCAGCATTCTGCCAACCTGGTCAGCAGTATGAAGAGAAAGGCTGATGAAGATGAAGCTCTTGATCTCAAGGAGTGAGTACACTGTGGTGTGTGTGTGTGTGTGTGTGTGTGTGTGTGTGTGTGTGTGTGTGTGTGTGTGTGTGTGTGTGTGTGTGTGTGTGTGTATGTGTGTTTGTTGCTGCCTGGTCATGTAAGTAATGTCAGCATGTGTGCGGGGTTATGGCCTGTGCGGTCATGTTTACAGTATATGATCAGTATTTAAGCGGTTCTGGTCATTGAGCGTTTGTGTGGTTGTGTCCCAGGTTCTTTGGACCCTACAGTATGGATGTGGTGGCCAGCACAGCCTTCAGCATCGATATTGACTCTATCAACAACCCCAACGATCCTTTCGTCACCAACATCAAGAAGATGCTCAAGTTCGACCTGCTTAACCCCCTTTTCCTGATCATTGGTAAGTCTGCCCACCCTGAGAGCTTCCAGCTAAACCTCCACTTAATGCAGATTTTCCAAAAAACACCTGTCTCTTATGACAGACTGGTCAATTCACACACAACAGCCACATTGAGATACCAGTTTTGGAACGTGCGTCTCGTCGTGACTTCTTCCAGAAGATTTGACATTGGTTTTCAAACTTTAAACATTCCAAATTTGGCAGCCACAAAACAATGTACAGTAATTACATTCAAAAACTGCCGCGGTTGTTGTATGTGAACCCAGATTTACCTTACTAAGGTTTTTATAAGTACCGTATTGACCCGAATATAACACAGGTTTTTTTTCCTGGAAAAACGTCTGAAAAAATGGGGTCATCTTATATTCGGGGTCTAGACTTTTATATGTTATTATACATATTGGACATTATTATAATCTATTGAACATCGCCAGTGTCCAATAGATTATGTAATAATTACATAATCTATTGGACACTGGCGATGTTCAATAGATTATAATAATGTTATTCGGTTATTCTGCTGGAACAAACTCCATATCCAGGGCTAGACAGCCTCTATACCGTCTCCGGACCAGCCTCTATAACAACTCACCTAAACAGCCTCTATTCCGGGGATATTCAATTGGCGGCCCGGGGGCCAGGTCCGGCCTGTGAGGCAATTTGTACGGGCCCTTTGAGTAGGCTACCTATTGTTTATAAAAATGGTCAAACTGAAAATAATAACAATCAAAGTGTATCATTTTTGTATGATCATATATGTTATTTGTCCATGCATAAGGAAATGCTTTGAAACACTTTTGTGAAAGGGAGGAGATCTTGGCATTTCTCTGCAATTCAAGCAGAAAAAGGCCCATACTAATGGAGAATGATGAGTTTTCCGCTGCCGCTTTTCGAGTGACGTCTTTGAGTGACATCACTTGAACTAACTCAACATGGTGCAGCAGGGCAGTGGTAAAACAGTCAACTTGTGGAGGGTAAATGCGTTTCAACACACTTTTTTCTGCTATTCTATGTCCAGGGAAAATGCTCCACTTCCCCACATCGCACAAATCAGGCCTAAAAATCACCAAGGTGATGATGGGATTTGTAGATGCATTAAAACAAAATTGATTTAATAGGTTTAATGAATTTGGTACCCTCACAGAAGTGATGAGATTTGTGAAGGACCCTTTCCTTTCAGAGAATGTTGAGGGAGAGTTCCCATTGAAAGCAAAGGAGCTGGTAACATCACTGAATGAGGTGTCTTTACAACTCACTGACATTCAGTCATCAGATGACCTGTGACCGTCATTCCAGCTAGCTGGTTATGAAAAGTTCTGGAGTCATGAAGTCAACCATGAGAAATTCCCTCATTCAAGGGGTCTTGCACTTTTTATGCTCACAATGTTTGGGCTCAACTTACACATGTGAGTCGTCATTCTCACACATGAATGCCATTAAAACGAATTATCGCGCCTCCCTCACTGATCCACATCTGCACCATGCATATTACCCTGACAACGTATACACCGACTTAACTACTCTTGCCAGATCGAAGAAATGTCATTTTTCTCATTAGATTAATGTTTGCTAAGTGTAGGCTAGGCCTACATATGTTACTGTAGGTAACATCAACATGTGTGTCAATCCAACTGATATGTTGCTAGATTGAAAAATTGTGGTATTTGTGATGGTTCGGTTTGGGACCCAGGCGCAACAGGAAAGGAGGAGGCAAGGAACGGTAAAGCCCGGAGGGGCGATTTAATAAGATAACACAAAGGGGGAGCCACAAAAAGGATGCCACAAAAATATAATAGGATAGAAATAATAGGAGCCACCAAACTGCCACTAAATAATAAAAATGTTCTTGGCTCAAGGGAGCCGGAGGGATCCGGAGGTGGAGCAGGGTGAGGGCTCTGCTAGCTGGTACAACTCAGCAGAGGGGGTCCGGGATACTGGAGAGACGAGGAGGATAGGCAGGGTAAGTGATAGTAATCACGAGCAGGGAACGAGGAAAGCACTACAAAATACAGGTAAGCAAAATCGTAGGCTATACTTTACCACGTAAGGTTATGGTAAGATCTGGCGATGAGTGGAGTGTAGACCAGGTTCTTGTAGGGGTTGAAGGTGATTGCAGAACGAGGGACAGGTGTGGTGATGATGAATGGGAAACCGGTGAGTAGAGCCGCGCCCGCGTCATCGTCGGAGACGAGCGCGCCGTTCTTGTCGTTGCGCACGGGCCGATGTGCTGGGCATGTCGGGATCCGACTCTTCGTCACCGGAGTGGGAGGAGACTGCCGAGTCCGCGGAGCTGGCCGGAGACGGGGAACGCCCGGTAGTGGGGGGAAACTCCGGAGAACCAGAGCGTCGCATGCCTGGGCTGATGCGACGTGCGGTAGAGCGCGTAGGACGCCCTGAGCGCGCAGCGGGCCCAGAGGGGAGAGAGGGAGGCGGTTGTGGAGGCGAGGGCATGCGAGCCGTAACAGGACCCCCCCCCCCCCAAGGGGAGCCACCTGGCGACCGACCGGAGGCGTCAGGATGGGCCCGGTAGAAGTCCCGGAGGAGAGACGGGTCCATAATGAGCTGCCTGGAGATCCAGCTGCACTCCTCGGGGCCGTACCCCTCCCAATCCGCCAGGTATTGGAACCCCCGACCCCGGCGGCGCACCTTCAGCAGCCGCCGAACCGTCCACTGGGGATGCCCGTCGACCATCTGGGGAGGCGGAGGAGCTGGGGCAGAAGGCATGAGGGGACTCGAGGAGACAGGTTTGACCTTGGATACGTGGAACACAGGGTGTACCCGCATGGAAGCAGGGAGCTTAAGGCGTACCGCAGCTGGGTTCAGGACACGGTCGATCTCGAAGGGCCCAACGAAGCGCGGAGCCAGCTTCCTGGAGGGGACCTGGAGCGGAAGGTCAGCGGTGGAGAGGTAGACTCGTTGACCGGGCCGGTACGCCGGAGCAGGAGTGCTGCGGCGGTTGGCCCCGCGGCAGGAGCGCTCGTTGGAGCGGAGCAGGGCCCTGCGGACCTCCCTCCAGACACGGCGACAGCGGCGGAGGTGGGCCTGGACGTAGGGGACGGAGGCCTCCGACTCCTGGAGAGAGAACAGCGGGGGCTGGTACCCGAGGGATGACTCGAACGGAGACCTGCCAGTGGCAGCGCTGGTCAGGGCATTGAGGGAGTATTCGACCCAGGGCAGGTCCTTGCTCCATGAGGTGGGGTGGAGAGCCGACACACAGCGGAGAGCGGACTCCAGGCTCTGGTTGGCCCGTTCGGCCTGGCCGTTGGTCTGCGGGTGGTAGCCAGAGGAGAGGCTGATGGTGGCGCCTAACTCCCTGCAGAAGGCCCTCCAGACCTGGGAGGTGAATTGAGGCCCACGGTCCGAGACAATGTCCCTGGGGAGGCCGTGGAGCCGGTAGACGTGCTGGATGAGGAGCTCCGCGGTCTCCGCAGAGGACGGGAGCTTGGGGAGCGCCACCAGGTGGACCGCCTTGGAGAACCGGTCCACCACGGTGAGGATGACCGTGTTTCCCCTGTAGGGGGGAAGACCGGTGATGAAGTCCCGGGCGATGTGGGACCAGGGACGGCTGGGGACCGGGAGAGGACGCAGGAGGCCAGCCGGGGGCTGGTGGGACGCCTTGCTGCGGGAGCAGACGGGACAGGCGACAACAAACTCCCGGACGTCGGACCTCATGGACGGCCACCAGAACCGTCGGCTCAGGAAGGAGAGGGTGCGGTGAACCCCGGGATGGCACACAAACCGGCTGGCATGGCCCCACTGGAGCACCCGGGACCGGACCGAGTCAGGCACGAAGAGCCGGCGAGGAGGGACGTTGGCCGGACTGGGTTGGGCGCGTTGGGCCTGCCTCACCACCGCCTCGATGTTCATAGTGACCACCCCTATGACACGTGAGGCCGGCAGGATGGTCTCAGGCTCCGCGGGGGGCGCCTCGGACGCGTGGAGGCGGGACAGCGCGTCGGCCTTGGCGTTGCGGGAGCCGGGCCGGAAGGTGAGGGTAAAATCGAACCTCCCGAGGAACTGTGACCACCGCGCCTGGCGGGAGTTGAGGCGCTTGGCCGCCCAGATGAAGGTCAGGTTCTTGTGGTCTGACCAGACGAGGGTGGTGTGTTCCGTGCCCTCAAGCCAGTGGCGCCACTCCTCCAAGGCCCCCACCACCGCCAACAACTCCCTGTTCTCGATGTCGTAATTCACCTCAGCTGGGGTGAACCGGCGGGAGAGGAAGGCACAGGGGTGCAACTTCTGGTCCTCCACTGATCGCTGGGACAGAACAGCACCGATGCCTGTGTCCGATGCGTCCACCTCGACCACGAACTGCCTGGAGGGGTCAGGATGGAGAAGGACCAGAGCGGTGGTGAAGCGCTCCTTGAGCGCGGAGAAGGCAGCGCTGGCAGCCGGTGTCCAGATGAACGGACGCAGGGATGAGGTGAGGTGGGTGAGGGGAGCTGCTACCCGGCTGTAGTCCCGTATGAAACGGCGGTAAAAGTAAGCGAAGCCCAGGAAGCTCTGTAGTTGCCTCCGGGTAGTGGGTTGAGGCCATTCGACAACGGTTTTGATCTTGCGGGGGTCGGGTCGCGTCAGGCCTCCCTCCACAATGAGCCCCAGGAACTCCACTGATGAGGAGTGAAAGGTGCACTTCTCCGCCTTAATGTACAGGCGGTTCTCCCGGAGACGCTGGATGACCATGCGGACGTGTTGGACGTGCTCCTCAGCGCTCCTGGAGAACACCAGGATGTCGTCCAGGTAGAGGACCACAAAAACGTCCAGCATGTCCCTGAGCACGTCGTTCATGAGCGCCTGGAAAACGGCGGGGGCGTTGGTGAGGCCGAAGGGCATGACGAGGTACTCGTAGTGGCCACGGGAGGTCTTGAAGGCGGTCTTCCATTCGTCCCCCTCACGGATACGCACCAGGTGATAAGCGTTCCTGAGGTCCAACTTGGTGAAGATGGTGGCACTGATGAGGGGTTCAAAGTTGGAGCTCATGAGGGGGAGTGGGTATTTGTTCCTCACCGTGATGTTGTTGAGCAGCCTGTAGTCGATGCACGGCCTCAGATCTCCTCCCTTCTACTTTACGAAGAAGAACCCCGCTGCCACCTGGGATCGAGATGGTCGGATGAGACCCTCGGCCAAGCACTCGGAGATGTAGGTGTCCATGGCAGCTTTCTCCGGGAGGGAGAGGTTGTAGAGACGACTGGCTGGGAGAGGGGCGCCAGGGTGGAGCTCGATGGCGCAGTCGTAGGGTCGATGAGGGGGGAGTGTGCGGGCGCGCTCCTTACTGAAGGCCTCTCCGAGGTCGTGGTAAATTGAAGGGACCGTGGAGAGGTCAGGAGGAGCGGGACGGGGCCGGTCAACCCGAGTGGAGGTCTGAGCAGCTCGGAGGCAGCGGGCGTGGCAGGTGGTGCTCCAGCTGAGGATGCGCCCCGAGCTCCAGCAGACATGAGGGGTGTGGAGTTCCAGCCAGGGCCTCCCTAGGATGAACGGAGCGTCGGGAGAGTGGATGACGAAGGGGTGGACATTCTCCACGTGGTTTCCCGAGACCGTGAGGGTGAGGGGCAGGGTCCGGTGCGTAACGGGGCCCATGGGATGGCCATCCAGAGCGAAAGCCGAGAGGGGCCTTTCCAGAGGGGAGAGAGGGAGCGCCGCTTTGTGGGCGAACTGGACGTCCACGAAGCTCTCGTCGGCACCGGAGTCGATGAGGGCAGGGACGGAGAGCGTGTGCCCCTGCCAGGCGAGGGTGACAGTGAACCTGGCGGCACGGGTCCGGGATTGGGGATGGATGAGCCGGCTAACTCGGTACCCCCTGGCGAGTGAGCCTACTCTTTTTGCCGCCCTGGGAGGTGCAGAGGGGCAGGAGTCGACGGCGTGTGCTGGGCTAGCGCAGTATATGCACAGTCCGTGCTGTCTCCGGTGCTCACGCTCTGCAGGGGTCAGTCGGGTCCGGCCCAGTTGCATGGGTTCCTCTCCAGCGGTGTTTGGGGGGGCGAGGGAGGCCGGGGCAGGCCGAGAGAGACCGGTAGAGGGGGGCGGAGACGGTCTGGGTGCGCTGTGGTGTTGGTGCGCCCGCTCGCGCCTGCATTCCCGGTGGCGCTCGTCTACGGCTATGGAGAGGGAGACGAGTTAGTTCAGGGTCGCTGGTCTGTCTCTTCCAGCCAGGCTGTCCTTCATGGCGTCCCCCAGCCCCGTCGGAAGGCGCTGTACAGGGCAGACTCGTTCCAGGGGCAACGGGCAGCGAGGATGCGGAACTCCGTGGCGTAGTCCGCTACTGAACTGGAACCCTGGGTGAGGGTGGAGAGAGCAGCGTCCGCGTCCTGTCCGTGGACGTCGTGGTCAAACACGGTCCTGAATTCTGCCACGAAGGCTGTGTAGTCCTGCATGTAGGCAGCTGCGCCCTCGCGACCCGCCATGACCCAACGGCGAGCCCGTCCCGTGGTTAGGTTGGCGATGTAGGCTATGCGAGCAGACGCAGTGGAGTACATGCTTGGCTGGAGATCAAACACATACTCACACTGCATGAGGAACTCCCGGCAGAGGGTGAATGTCCCGTCGTAGAGGGCCGGGGAGGCGAGATTGGGCTCCCGGTTAGGTGGAGCGGCAGGAGCGGGGACCGCGGGTGGTGCAGGGGCTTGCTGGGGAGGGGCGGGGTCCAGGAACGGAGCCAGGCGGGCACTGAACGCGGTGACCTGGTCGGACAGGGTGCTGACCAGAGTAGCGAGTCCCGTCCGTTGCTCGCCCTGGGCTTGCTGTTGGGCGGATACCTGCTGTAGTTGCTCAGCTTGGGTCTGTTGGAGGGCGGAGACCTGCCGGAGGTACTCGGCCTGGGACTGCTGGAGGGTGGAGACTCCCTGGAGCTCCTGGCGCACGGTTGTGACCACGTCGGAAGCCCGCAAGAGCATACGGGAGTGTTCTGCCAGGAGTTTACCCTGGGCTTGGAGTGGTCCGGAAGGTGCAGGTCTCTCCTCCATGTTGGCTGGGTCAAAACTGGCCAGATCTTACTGTGATGGTTCGGTTTGGGACCCAGGCGCAACAGGAAAGGAGGAGGCAAGGAACGGTAAAGCCCGGAGGGGCGATTTAATAAGATAACACAAAGGGGGAGCCACAAAAAGGATGCCACAAAAATATAATAGGATAGAAATAATAGGAGCCACTAAACTGCCACTAAATAATAAAAATGTTCTTGGCTCAAGGGAGCCGGAGGGATCCGGAGGTGGAGCAGGGTGAGGGCTCTGCTAGCTGGTACAACTCAGCAGAGGGGGTCCGGGATACTGGAGAGACGAGGAGGATAGGCAGGGTAAGTGATAGTAATCACGAGCAGGGAACGAGGAAAGCACTACAAAATACAGGTAAGCAAAATCGTAGGCTATACTTTACCACGTAAGGTTATGGTAAGATCTGGCGATGAGTGGAGTGTAGACCAGGTTCTTGTAGGGGTTGAAGGTGATTGCAGAACGAGGGACAGGTGTGGTGATGATGAATGGGAAACCGGTGAGTAGAGCCGCGCCCGCGTCATCGTCGGAGACGAGCGCGCCGTTCTTGTCGTTGCGCACGGGCCGATGTGCTGGGCATGTCGGGATCCGACTCTTCGTCACCGGAGTGGGAGGAGACTGCCGAGTCCGCGGAGCTGGCCGGAGACGGGGAACGCCCGGTAGTGGGGGGAAACTCCGGAGAGCCAGAGCGTTGCATGCCTGGGCCGATGCGACGTGCGGTAGAGCGCGTAGGACGCCCCGAGCGCGCAGCGGGCCCAGAGGGGAGAGAGGGAGGCGGTTGTGGAGGCGAGGGCATGCGAGCCGTAACAGTATTCTGAACCCGAGTGGTGTTTTGTTGTTGGACTTCTGTGCTAGTCACGGTTTGTCCATTACAAACACCATGTTTGAACACAAGGATGCCCACAAGTACACCTGGCATCAGAACACCTTAGGCCGAAGGTCTATGATCGTATCATCTGATCTGAGGCCATGTGTTTTGGACACTCAGGTAAAGAGAGGGGCAGAGCTGTCCACTGATCACCATCTGGTGGTGAGCTGGTTTCGATGGCGGGGGAAGCCTCTGGACAGACCTGGAAAACCCAAGCGTGTAGTGAGGGTGAACTGGGAACGTCTGGAGGAAGAGCCTGTCTGGAGAGATTTCAACTGCCACCTCCGGCGGTGCTTCTCAGGCATCCCTGTGGAGGTTGGGGACATCGAACATGAGTGGTCGGTGTTCAAAGCCTCCATTGCTGAAGCTGCGGCTGGGAGCTGTGGCCTGAGACCCTTGAGAGGTCTTGTGGAAGGTTATGCAGGAGTATGGGGTGAGGGGATCCCTACTTAGGGCCATCCAATCCCTGTACACCCAGAGCGAGAGCTGTGTCCGTGTCCTCGGCAGTAAGTCATCTTCTTTTCTGGTGGGGGTTGGCCTCCTCCCGGTATATCTTCGTCCCCACCCTCTCTACAAACTGTAAACCTGAAAAAATACTGAACAACTGTCATTAAACAGAGCAGGTGTCTTTAAACCAGGTGATCTTTTGCGGAATAAATACCTGCCTTGTGAATAAGTGACGGAAAATCATAGTAGATAAATGCTGGGCGTTTTAACTACAATGTCTTTAGTTGTTTTTACATGTCTCATGTAAAGCACCTTGAATTGCCCTGTGGCTGAAATGTGCTATACAAGTAAACTTAAAAGTAAAAAGGCCTTGCCTTGCCTTGCCTTGCCTTACAAGTTTTATGGTACGCTTACATAAATGTGCCCTATCTACACTGGGCCGTGATAAAACTTAATTGTCCATCTATTGATATTAGTAACCTTTAGAATCAGACTGCAATAAACTACAAAACAACTATAAAGTACTACAAATTGAATACATCTCCTAAACCCTGTCACTTCCTGTCCGTCCCCAGCCTTCTTCCCATTCATGGGTCCGGTGTGGGTCCACCAGATACTGGAGTCCCCGGCCCCGCCGACGGACCCTCAGCAAGCGCCGCACCGTCCAGGCAGGGTGGTCATCGATGATCCGGACCGGCGGTGGCGGGTCTCCTGGTGGACACAGTGGGCTGACAGAGGCAGGCTTGATACGGGACACATGGAAGGTCGGATGTATCCTCATGGCGGGAGGCAACTTGAGCCTGACCGCTGAGGGGTTGACTATGCTGTCGATGACGTATGGGCCCAGGTACCGGGGTGTCAGCTTACGGGAGGATGCTTGCAATGGGATGTCCTTGGAGGATAACCATACACTCTGACCTGGTTGGTAAGCTGGAGCTGGGACCCGGTGGCGATCCGCGTTACGCCGGCTGCGGTGGGCAGAGCGGAGCAGGGCGGTTCGGGTCTCTTTCCACACCCTGCGGCAGCGACGGATGTGGCTCTGGACTGAGGGCACGGTGAGTTCCTCCTCCTGCTCAGGGAACAATGGTGGCTGGTAGCCCAGAGAGCATTCAAAAGGGGACAGACCAGTGGAGGCATTGGACAGGGAGTTGTGAGCATACTCAACCCAGGAGAGGTAGTCGCTCCAGGCGGACGGGTTCCGAGTAGAGACACAGCACAGCGCATTCCCAAGGAACTGGTTGGCCCGTTCAGCCTGCCCGTTAGTCTGGGGATGGTAGCCGGAGGACAGGCTCACGGTGGCTCCAATAGCCCGGCAGAACTCCCGCCATACTTGGGACGTAAACTGGGGTCCTCGGTCCGAGACAACGTCCACGGGAATGCCGTGGAGCCGGACCACATGGGTCACCAGGAGAGCCGCGGTCTCTGAAGCTGAGGGGAGCTTGGATAGGGGCACAAAATGGGCGGCCTTAGAAAACCGGTCAATAATAGTTAGTATGGTGGTGTTACCATTGGACAGAGGGAGCCCGCACACGAAGTCCAGCCCGATGTGGCTCCAAGGGCGGCCAGGAACAGGCAGGGGGCGTAGCAGACCGGAGGAGGGTTGGTGCGACGCCTTGCTCTGGGCACAGACTGTGCAGGCCTGGATGTATTCCCGGGTGTCAGCTGACATGGTGGGCCACCAAAAACGCTTCTTAAGCAGAGCCAGGGTGCGGTTGACCCCTGGGTGACAGGCAAACCGGGATGCGTGGACCCACTGGATGACCTGGGAACGGACTAGATCAGGCACAAACAGTCGGTTAGGGGGGCCGTTACCTGGGTCCGGTTGGCTCCTCTGGGCGTCCCTGACCACGCCCTCGATCTCCCATGTGACCGCGCCCACCACACAGGAGGGAGGTAGGATCATGTCAGGCTCTGCGGCACTCGGTTCCGGGGGAGCAAATTGGCGTGACAACGCATCAGGCTTGACATTGCGGGACCCCGGCCGGTAGGTGATGGTAAACCGGAAGCGCCCGAAGAACAGCGCCCACCGGGCCTGCCTGGGGTTTAGCCTCTTGGCGTTCTGGAGGTAAACCAGGTTTTTATGATCCGTCCACACGATAAACGGTTGTTCCGCCCCCTCCAACCAATGTCTCCATTCCTGCAGGGCCAGCTGGACAGCGAGCAGCTCCTTGTTCCCCACGTCGTAATTGCGTTCCGCCGGTTCAAGGCGGCGAGAGAAGAAGGCGCAGGGGTGGAGCTTGTCGTCGGAGGCCGATCGCTGTGACAGGACCGCCCCCACTCCCGTGTCCGATGCGTCGACCTCCACGACGAACTGACGTGAGGGGTCTGGTTGGGTAAGCACCGGGGCAGAGGTGAAGAGTGCTTTCAAGGCCCCGAACGCAGCGTCTGCCTCGGGTGTCCAGGAGAAGGGAGTGGTCCTAGAGGTCAGGGCCATCATGGGGGAAGCAACTCGGCTGTAGTCACGGATAAACCGTCGGTAAAAGTTTGCAAACCCAAGAAACCTCTGTAGCTCCTTCCTAGTTGTGGGGGTGGGCCACTCGACCACTGCCCTGATCTTCTCTGGGGTAGCCTTCACCTGACCCTCTCCGATGATGTACCCCAGAAACTGAACTGAGCGGACATGGAATTCACACTTTTCAGCCTTGAAAAACAGCCGGTTCTCCAGGAGTCTTTGGAGAACCTGCCTGACGTGCTCGACATGCTCCTCCGGGGAACGAGAAAAAACAAGGATGTCATCCAGGTAGACAAAGACAGAACGGTTCAGTAGATCCCGGAGGACGTCATTGACTAGGGCCTGAAAAACAGCAGGGGCATTGGTCAACCCAAAAGGCATCACCAGATACTCGAAATGTCCAAGGGGGGTGTTAAAAGCAGTCTTCCACTCGTCTCCTGCTGTAATCCGAACCAGATGGTAGGCGTTCCTGAGGTCCAGTTTGGAAAAGACGGTGGCGCCTTGGAGGGGCTCAAAGGCAGAAGCGAGGAGAGGCAGGGGATACTTGTTTTTAACAGTTATGCTGTTCAGAGCCCGGTAATCAATGCAGGGTCGTAAGGAACCATTCTTCTTACCGACAAAGAAGAATCCGGCACCTACTGCAGAGGACGATGGCCTGATGATGCCAGAAGCAAGAGAGTCCCTGATGTAGGTTTCCATGGCCTCTCTCTCAGGACGTGACAGGTGGAACAGACGGCCTGAGGGCAGAGGGGCCCCGGGGAGGAGCTCTATGGAGCAGTCATAGGGGCGATGGGGCGGTAGGGAGAGAGCTCGTTGCTTACTGAAGGCCTCCCCAAGGTCGTGGTAGACGGGGGGCACCTGGGACAGGTCAGGAGGCTCAATAGGGGCAACAGCGCCCTCTGCTGGGGGACGGGCAGATGTGAGGCAGGTACTGAGGCAGTAGGTACTCCAGCTGACTACTCGGTTAGAGGACCAGTCGATATGGGGATTGTGTTGTTTTAACCACGCATGGCCAAGCACTATGGGACTCTGGGGTGACGTGATGACCAATAGGGACAAGGACTCGCGATGGTTTCCAGAGATGACCACGCTCAAGGGTTCAGTGACATGCGTAACATTGGCTAGGAGTCTACCGCTAAGGTCGTGCACGGTAACAGGGGGCTCTCTGGGAAGGGTGGCAATACCCGCCTGGATTACTAGCTCTGCGTCGATGAAATTGTCGTCGGCACCTGAGTCAATAAGGGCGAGAACTGAGATGGGCCGTTGGTTCACAGTGATGGAGACGTCGAGGTGCATCCGCCCCTGGGCATCGACACAGGAGGAGCCATTGGAAAGAGAGCCCACGTGCGCTAACTTGGCCATGGGGGGCGTGGGTGACAGGGCACAGCCCACCGGTGAACCCACTCTCATTGGTGGGCTTGGGTCTTTTGGCCGAGCGGGGCAGGAAGCACGGCCATGACCTGGTTGACCGCAGTAGAAACAGAGGTACTCGCTCACACGGCAAGCGCGTTCAGCCTCGGAGAGTCGTGCGCCGCCCAACTGCATGGGCTCGTCCTCGGGGGCGGAGGCATGTGGCGTCGTGGTGCGCTGAGGGGAGAGCGCTTCATGACGTGGCGAGAGCTGAGAAGGCGGGTTAGGGGAACGCTGGCTGGGAAGCCTAGATGGAAAACCGGACGTGCGGCTTCTCTCCTGTCTACGCTCCCTCAGGCGGTGATCGATTTTGATAGCCAGGGAGATTAGGCTGTCAAGGGTAGTGGGCGTGTCCCTGACTAACTCGTCCTTCAGAGTCTCGGACAGGCCCGCACGGAAAGCGGTCTGTAAGGCGGTATCGTTCCACCCGCTATCCACGGCTAGGATCCTGAACTCAATGGAGTACTCTGCCACGCTACGGTTAACTTGTTGAAAGTTCATTAAATGTGAGGCTGAGTCGTGACCAAGGGCGGGATGATCAAACACTTTTCTGAACTCTAAGCTGAATTCAACGTAAGACCGGAGACAAGCTGCGTTAGCTTTCCAGGTGGCTTCAAACCAACTAAGGGGCGGACCGGTAAGTAGGCTAGACACGAAGGCTATCCTTTCGGCGTCCAGTGAATACATGCTAGGCTGGTGAACAAAGATGAAGTCACATTGCATTAGAAATGACCCACAACGAGCCAGATCACCGTCATACGGCTTGGGACTAGGGAGGTTAGGCTCACGTCGGGATGCAGTCACAGGGGCTGGGCTAGCTGCCAGGGCTCCGGGTGCAGGGCCCTCCCTCTGGGCTGCGGAGCCCGTGGATATGACCAATTGGCTAACCTGCTCGCTGAGGGTTTGCATGGTAGCGGCGATAGTGTGCAGGCTTTGCTCCGACTTGGTTACCTGGGCCGACAGGCTTTGCGTATTGGCGTTGAGAGCTCGCATCGCTGTATCGGCGTCCCGGAGTAGAACGCTGTGTTGTCCCGCGAGAATCCCTTGGGAGGTGACGGCCTGCCGGAGGCCTGTGTTGTCCGCTGGGTCCATGTTGGCCAGATCGTTCTGTTAGGGTTTTGATGGAGGACCCAAGAGCAGACACGATTGGGGTGAAAGCCCGTAGGCACGTTTATTGCGATCCGGGGAGAGGCAGGCAGTAACGTGATCCGTAGACAGGTGTGGGTCAGGCGGGAACGTGGTAGTCGTACAGGCGATGGTCAGGCAGGAGCGTGGTAGTCGTACAGGCGATGGTCAGGCAGGAGCGGGGTTGTCGTACAGGCGTGGGTCAGGCAGGAGCAGGGTTGTCGTACAGGCGTGGGTCAGGCAGGAGCGGGGTAATCGTACAGGCGTGGGTCAGGCAGGAACTGGGAAGACAGGGAGAACAGGGTAAGGCAAGGTTCAAAAGACAGACGAGGCAGGGAGCTAGAGACGTGTACCCACTAGGTTGGTTGGTCAACGATCTGGCACAGAGGGCTGTGTGGACCGGCTTCTTATCCTGCTGGCGATTGGCTGATCAGGACCAGGTGTGTTGATTGGCTGATCAGGACCAGGTGCGTTGAGGTGTGGAGGAGAGGCAATCAAGGTGACGCACGGCAGGTGTGGATCGGGGGCGTGTCTGGCTTGTGACCGCAGACGTGCCCGCAGTTCCCGCTGCAGGCTCTGGGAGGTGCTGGGGGAAACGGAGTCCGGCACTGGAGAGACAGGGACAGGCTGGGGACCAGCGTCAGAACCGGGGCTCGGGCCGGGGTCAGGGGGCTGAGGAGGTGGACGAGGCTGACGCGGCGGTGCCGTGACACGGTGTTTCAGAAGATGAATTTATCCTTCTTCCCCGTCGCTGTCACAGACTTCTTCTATGCCTCGCTACAGAAGATTAAGTCCAGCAGGGACACCAGCAAGCATCAGGTAAACTAGATCCCTAGAGATCAGACGCAAGCCAGTACAAGGTAGACCAGATCTCAAGAGATCACCAGGTAGACTAGATCTCTAGAGGTCAGATGCCAGCCAGCACCAGGTAAACTAGATCTCTAGAGGTCAGATGCCAGCCAGCACCAGGTAAACTAAATCTGGGGTTGTAGGTAGCCCTGTGTCCAACCAGTGACCAAAAGGTTGCTAGTTCGAGTCTGGGTCAGGCCACTTGACAAGTGATTTCCCATCAATCATTGCCTTCCATTGTGGCCTTAAGCAAGGCACTTAATTCCAACACTACCTCATCATTGCAAGTCGTTTTGGATAAAAGATCTGTTGTAATCTAGTGGATTTTTAAGACATGATCTAGTGGTAGTGATCCTAGTGCAGGGGTTCTCAACCTTTTATAACTTTAGGCACACTTTTGATCGTATGTCTCAGCACCAACGGATGTGATTGGCGTGGTGATATTCAACCGTAACTGGTCATTGACATTATACATTTTAACTTGACATTTTTATACAGATATGTGAATTCTTGAGTACATTAATATAAAACAACTAGCTTTGTAAATTACCAAACTTTTATTTTATTTTTTTCTAACCATTGGTAAGGCCCACTGGATGAGAATGGCTGATTTAGTGGATCATTAAGAAATGTTATAGTGGATGTGGTGATTCTTCTGTAGAGGCCAGCCAACTAGGAGAACAGGACAGACCAGACAGTAGGGATGAGATTGTTAGTGATGTACTGGCTTGGGATCTGGTGATTGGGATCTAATAGACCTGCTCTGATGTTTGTCTGCTTCTAGAGTCGGGTGGATTTCCTACAGCTGATGATCAACTCCCAGAAGGACAACGACTCGAAGGGAGAGAACCAGAGTAAAGGTGCTTACCCCCCCTCTCTCTCTCTCTTTCCCTCTCTCTCTCTCTGGCCCTCATTTACTAAGCGATCGTATGATAGGAAACTGGGCATATGGTCATTTCCACACCAAGTTCAGAAAACTGGGTGTATGGTCATTTCTACACCAACATCGGCATGCATCAATTTGGACATGATCAGAGACTGCGACCACATCTCACGCCAAGTCTCAGCTCGTGTAGCAAGTAAATATATATAAATATAAAATATATAAAATATGTAGGCTACCCTATGGTCAAATATTATATTTTGTAAAGGTCTCTTCGATGTGTCATATATCCCTAACGTAAATGGGTATTTTCCAATTGTTTGCTATTAACAGGGTAAACAGGTTTTTTGGTATAAGAGTAATTTTGCTTTTATTTTGAGCCTACTTAGCTATTACTATGTAGCCTTACAAGTCTTAAAATGAAAGCAAAATTAATCTTACACCAATCAATCAATGTACTGGTGACATACACATATTATAAATCCTCAAATTGACAGTAATGTGCAATGGTTTTTCTATAGATCTAGACAATTAAACAAGGAAGCTGCCCAGCTGATTGTGTGAAATGTATTGTGAAATGCAAGATGGTTTTCCGGGGTCTTTCCGTAGAGAGTGAAGAGTTGCTATTGGAGACGAGAAACCTCTAGTTTTGGCCATATTTTGTACCTCCATGGCGTAAAATACAGGGCGAGGCCAGAATATGTAGGGGCGTGATATTTAAATGACGATTTTCATCCGCTACATTTATCAACGCCCGATCATTCTCACCTTTTCTGTCCCTCCCCTCTCTCCTGCTGTCTCTCTTTCTCTCTCTCTCTCTCTCTCTCTCTCTCTTTCTCTCTCTCTCTCTCTCTCACACACACACACACACACACACACACACACACACACACACACACACACACACACACACACACACACACACACACTCTCTCTCTTCTCTCTGCAGGTTTGAGTGACCATGAGATCCTGTCCCAGGCTATGATCTTCCTCTTTGCTGGCTATGAGACCACCAGCAGCTCTCTCACCTTCCTGGCCTACAGCCTGGCCACCAACCCTCACATCCAGACCAAACTGCAGGAGGAGATAGACTCTGTCTTCCCCAACAAGGTGGGGAGATCACAGAATATGCTAGGGTGTAGATCTCTATGTAACCCCTGTGGAGGTGACAGTATAGAGTACTGATGTGTGTGTGTGTGTGTGTGTGTGTGTGTGGGTATGTGTGTGTGACCCCTGCAGGCTGCTGTCCAGTATGAGGCTTTAATGCAGATGGAATACTTGGACTCTGTGATTAACGAGTCTCTCAGGTTGTACCCAATAGCCCCGCGTACATTTTAACTTGACATTTTTATACAGATATGTGAATTCTTGAGTACATTAATATAAAACAACTAGCTTTGTAAATTACCAAACTTTTATTTTATTTTTTTCTAACCATTGGTAAGGCCCACTGGATGAGAATGGCTGATTTAGTGGATCATTAAGAAATGTTATAGTGGATGTGGTGATTCTTCTGTAGAGGCCAGCCAACTAGGAGAACAGGACAGACCAGACAGTAGGGATGAGATTGTTAGTGATGTACTGGCTTGGGATCTGGTGATTGGGATCTAATAGACCTGCTCTGATGTTTGTCTGCTTCTAGAGTCGGGTGGATTTCCTACAGCTGATGATCAACTCCCAGAAGGACAACGACTCGAAGGGAGAGAACCAGAGTAAAGGTGCTTACCCCCCCTCTCTCTCTCTCTTTCCCTCTCTCTCTCTCTGGCCCTCATTTACTAAGCGATCGTATGATAGGAAACTGGGCATATGGTCATTTCCACACCAAGTTCAGAAAACTGGGTGTATGGTCATTTCTACACCAACATCGGCATGCATCAATTTGGACATGATCAGAGACTGCGACCACATCTCACGCCAAGTCTCAGCTCGTGTAGCAAGTAAATATATATAAATATAAAATATATAAAATATGTAGGCTACCCTATGGTCAAATATTATATTTTGTAAAGGTCTCTTCGATGTGTCATATATCCCTAACGTAAATGGGTATTTTCCAATTGTTTGCTATTAACAGGGTAAACAGGTTTTTTGGTATAAGAGTAATTTTGCTTTTATTTTGAGCCTACTTAGCTATTACTATGTAGCCTTACAAGTCTTAAAATGAAAGCAAAATTAATCTTACACCAATCAATCAATGTACTGGTGACATACACATATTATAAATCCTCAAATTGACAGTAATGTGCAATGGTTTTTCTATAGATCTAGACAATTAAACAAGGAAGCTGCCCAGCTGATTGTGTGAAATGTATTGTGAAATGCAAGATGGTTTTCCGGGGTCTTTCCGTAGAGAGTGAAGAGTTGCTATTGGAGACGAGAAACCTCTAGTTTTGGCCATATTTTGTACCTCCATGGCGTAAAATACAGGGCGAGGCCAGAATATGTAGGGGCGTGATATTTAAATGACGATTTTCATCCGCTACATTTATCAACGCCCGATCATTCTCACCTTTTCTGTCCCTCCCCTCTCTCCTGCTGTCTCTCTTTCTCTCTCTCTCTCTCTCTCTCTCTCTCTCTCTCTCTCTCTCTCTCTCTCTCTTCTCTCTCTCTCTCTCTCACACACACACACACACACACACACACACACACACACACACTCTCTCTCTTCTCTCTGCAGGTTTGAGTGACCATGAGATCCTGTCCCAGGCTATGATCTTCCTCTTTGCTGGCTATGAGACCACCAGCAGCTCTCTCACCTTCCTGGCCTACAGCCTGGCCACCAACCCTCACATCCAGACCAAACTGCAGGAGGAGATAGACTCTGTCTTCCCCAACAAGGTGGGGAGATCACAGAATATGCTAGGGTGTAGATCTCTATGTAACCCCTGTGGAGGTGACAGTATAGAGTACTGATGTGTGTGTGTGTGTGTGTGTGTGTGTGTGTGGGTATGTGTGTGTGACCCCTGCAGGCTGCTGTCCAGTATGAGGCTTTAATGCAGATGGAATACTTGGACTCTGTGATTAACGAGTCTCTCAGGTTGTACCCAATAGCCCCGCGTCTGGAAAGGGTCGCTAAGAAGACTGTGGAGATCAACGGCATCACTATCCCCAAGGATATGGTTGTCATGGTTCCCACTTGGACCCTGCACCGCGACCCAGACGTGTGGCCCGACCCTGAGGAGTTCAAACCAGAGAGGTCTGAACACAACCACAACACAACCACAGCACAACACAACTACTAAACAACTACAATATGATCACAGTTGTATAAAACAACCTCAACATATCCACAACCCCCGTCCCCGGACCCACACCTGACAATGTAATTGAACACCTTGCCTATAGGATAGACAATAACAAGTGACTCTTGCCTATACAACAGAGAATAACAATTGACTCTGTACAACTGTATACCTGCATTTTTGTGTTACTTGCACCGCCTATATCATGGACACAGTCATGATCATTCACGATCGGATGGAATAAATAGATGAGGATCAAATTGACAACACTGCTAGACTATGAATAGTAAATTGCCAGTTTGGGAACCTTTAAAGCAGCCCAACATAGGATGTAGTAATTTTGTGATTTGGCGCCCCCTACAGGTTCACTTTTGCACAACCGTAGTAAAATTGTTCAGTACAGCTGCACTCCTGCATTTGTGAAACCAGTCCCCAAACACCCACATGAGACAACAGAAAACAGTTGATAGCTGGAATAAAAGGACTGTTACAGTCGTCCTATCTAATCTATCCTATGGCTCGTCTGTTATTCCCTGGATCGACCTATAACCTATGATTTCCTACATGTATGCATGAGACGTGGAAGTAGGCCTCGCTTACCCTCAGTGTTGGCACTCTCCCTAGCTAGGGGTCTAAGGTGAGCACGGACATACCTGAGGCTCACGCGTCTCAGCTTTGGCTAGCTCCAGCTGCGTCCACTCACTCGTGCGATGCCACCACGCCCCGCTCCTGTCCTCTTCACTTTCAGTCAGTTTATATATACAGTGGGGGAAATAAGTAATAAATAATAATTGAACACATCAACATTTTCCCAATAAATGTATTTCCAATGAGGCCATTCAAGTGAAATTTGCACCAGACTTTAGTATTAAGTCAAGAAATCCAGACAAAAGATCTAAACATTAAAGTCCATATGTAAATATAGTTATGTGTAATAAAGTGGAATGAAACAGGAAAAAAGTATTGAACACACTAAGAAAAAGCAGTACACCACAGCAAGGAAAGGCAAGGAACCAGCTGAAAACCATAACTAATTAGGAGGCAACTCTACCTCCAATCTGTGTTAATGTCAGCTGGGTTAGAATATATTGATGGGCTATAAAAGGTGTTTTTGTTACCAAGGTGCCACACAGGAAACATCTAATGATGGGTAAAAGCAAAGAGCTCTCTCAAGACCTTTGCAACCAGATTGTTGCAAAATGTGAAAATGGAATTGGCTACAGACGTATTTCACAACTACTGAATGTTCCAGTAAGCACCATTGGGGGCATTATCCGTAAGTGGAAGCAACATCACTCCACCATCAACCAGCCACGCACAGGAGCTCCTCGCAAGATTTCTCATCAGGGAGTCAGAAGGAGTAGCGAAAGAGCCAAGGACCAATAGGAAAGAGCTCCAGAAAGACTTGGAGGCAGCAGGTACAGCTGTGACAGAAAGGACAGTAGGCAATGCACTCCTCCGCCATGGACTCTGTGCACGCTCAGCCCGCAAGACTCCACTACTGAAAGAAAGACATGTTGAAGCTCGTTTACAGTTTGCCAACCAACATTTGGACTAGCCAGTGAACTACTGGGAGCATGTACACTGGTCAGATGAGACCAAAATTGAACTTTTTGGTTGTCACACAACACGCCATGTTTGGAGGAGAAATGGCACTGCACATCACCTGAATAACACTATACAAACAGTGAAGTTTGGAGGTGGAAGTATCATGGTGTGGGGCTGTTTCTCCTCTCATGGTACTGGCAGACTTCATTGAAGGAACAATGAATGGAGCCATGTACAGAGAGATTCTTGAGATGAATCTGCTGCCATCCACCAGGATGCTGAGGATGAGACGTGGTTGGACCTTCCAGCAGGACAACGACCCAAAGCACACAGCAAAGGAAACTCGCAATTGGTTTCATCCATCCATCTTCATCCGCTTATCTGGGGTCGGGTCGCGGAGGCAGCAGTTCCAGCAGGGGGCCCCAGACATCCCTTTCCCTAGCAGCATCAACCAGCTCTGCCTGGGGAATCTTTAGCCGCTCACAGGCCAGTGCGGAGATGTAGTCCCGCCACCTAGTCCTGGGTCTACCCCGGGGCCTCCTCCCAGCCGGACACGCCTGGAACACCTCCCTAGGGAGGCGCCCAGGAGGCATCCACACTAGATGCCCGAACCACCTCAACTGGCTCCTTTCGACGCAAAGGAGCAGCGGCTCTACTCTGAGTCTCTCCTGGATGACTGAACTTCTCACCCGATCTCTCAGGGAGACCCCAGCCACCCTCCGGAGAAAACTCATTTCGGCCGCTTGTATCCGTGATCTCGTTCTTTCGGTCATGACCCATCCTTCATGACCATGGGTGAGGGTAGGGACGAAGATAGACCAGTAGATCGAGAGCTTTGCCTTTTGGCTCAGCTCTCTTTTCGTCACAACACTGCGGTAAAGCGACTGCAGAGGACTCATTTCCTACTTGGGGCGGACAGGCCACCGGTTTCCTGCTGAGAACCATGGCCTCAGATTTAGAAGTGCTGATTCTCATCCCAGCCGCTTCACACTCGAACCTATCCAGAAAGTGCTGGAGGTCGCAGGCAGATGATGCCATCAGGACCACATCATCTGCAAATAGCAGCGACGCGATCCCCAGCTCACTGAACTGCAAACCCACCTCCCCATGGCTACGCCTCGATATCCTGTCCATGAAAATCACAAACAGGATTGGTGACAAAGCGCAGCCCTGGCGGAGGCCAACCCCCACCGGAAAGGAAGACGACTTACTGCCGAGGACCCGGACACAGCTCTCGCTCTGGGTGTACAGGGATTGGATGGCCCTAAATAGGGACCCCCTCACCCCATACTCCCGCATAACCCTCCACAAGACCTCTCGAGGGACCCGGTCGTAAGCCTTTTCCAAGTCCACAAAACACATGTAGACAGGTTGGGCAAACTCCCAAGCCCCATCCAAGATCCTCACGAGAGTGAAGAGCTGGTCGGAGGTTCCAGAAGCAACTGCTTCTGGGGTCTTCTGGGCTAACATATCCCGGAAGGCCTCCTTCTTCAGTCGGACGGCTTCCCTGACCACCGCTGTCCACCATGGTGTCCGAGGGTTACTGCCCCTTGAGGTACCTATGGCCCTCAGGCCAAAGCTCCCAGCCGCAGCTTCAGCAATGGAGGCTTTGAACACCGACCACTCATGCTCGATGTCCCCAACCACCACAGGGATGCCTGAGAAGCTCCGCCGGAGGTGGCAATTGAAATCTCTCCGGACAGGCTCTTCCTCCAGACGTTCCCAGTTCACCCTCACTACACGCTTGGGTTTTCCAGGTCTGTCCAGAAGCTTCCCCCGCCATCGAAACCAGCTCACCACCAGATGGTGATCAGTGGACAGCTCTGCCCCTCTCTTTACCCGAGTGTCCAAAACACATGGCCTCAGATCAGATGATACGATAACAAAATCGATCATCGACCTTCAGCCTAAGGTGTTCTGATGCCAGGTGTACTTGTGGGCATCCTTGTGTTCGAACATGGTGTTTGTTATGGACAAACCGTGACTAGCACAGAAGTCCAACAACAAAACACCACTTTCTCCATCATTGCCCACGTGTGCATTGAAGTCCCCCAATAGGACAGTGGAGTCCCCTGCAGGAGCCCCAAATAGGACTCCACTTAGGGTCTGCAGGAAGGCCGAGTACTCTGAACTGCTGTTCGGTGCATAAGCACAAACCACACTCAGAGTCCCCCCCCCCCCCCCCACAGTCCTAAGGCGCAGGGAGGCGACCCTCTCGTCCACTGGGGTGAACTCTAGCACAGAGGCGCTCAGCTGGGGGCTAGCTAGTATAGCCACACCTGCCTTACGCCTCATACTGTGAGCAACTCCGGAGAAGAACAGGGTCCAACCCCTATCCAGGAGTTTGGTTCCAGCACCGGTGCTGTGCGTGGAGGTTAGCCCCACCAGGTGTAATTGGTATCGCTCCACCTCCCTCACAAGCTCCGGCTCCTTCCCCCCCAGCAAGGTCACGTTCCATGTCCCCAGAGCCAGCCTTTGCTGCCCGTGTCCGGTCCGTCGGTGCCCCCGGCCTTCACCGCCACCTAGTTGGCAGCGAACCCGACCCTGACAATTCCTCCCGCGGGTGGTGGGTCCACGGGACGATGGAGGATGAGATGGTGTTGCCACGTTGCTTGTTTGGGCTGGGCCTGGCTCCAGACGAGGGCCCCGGGCTTCCTCCGGGCCGGGTCTCTCTTCCTTTTAGTTGTTCTGTCATCAGGTTTTTTTTTTACCTGTAAACCCAGGTAGGGGGGCTAGGGGGTACTACCACTTGCCCAAGGTGGACCCCCAGACTAGTGGAGGGAAGGAGGTGTTGGTTTCAGAGAAAGAAAAACAACTGAACATTTGTGGAAGCATCTGAACATCCAGATTCACAAGAGGGCCCCCCGCAATCTTCAAGATTTAAAGACAATCTGTGTAGAGGAATGGGCCAAAATAACACCTGAATACTGCGGGCGATTAGTTACTTCATACAGAAAACTCCTTGAAGCTGTCATTACAAACAAAGGCTTCTCCACTAAGTATTGAATTAATTTCAGTTAATGTGTTCAATACTTTTTTCCTATGTCATTACGCTTTATTACACACAACTTTATTTACATATGGACTTTAATGTTTAGATTTTTTGTCTGGATTTCTTGACTTAATACCAAAGTCTGGTGCAAATTTCACTTGAATGGCCTCATTGGAAATACATTTATTGGGAAAAATGTTGATGTGTTCAATACTTATTTCCCCCATTGTATTTACGATGATAAGTCTTCTATAAGAATGTGTGCTGGTTCGTTCGCGATTTGCTCACGGCCAGGTCTTCTCTCACCAGATGGCACCATCTCGCAGTGCCTGTCGGGTCCTCAAACTTTGAATGACACCTGGTACCCATCAAGTAGCCACACCCCCTTAGAGCCGTTTTCAATCAGTGCTAGCCTACACACTACACTCCACTGAAATACATATTATACTATACTAATCTACATTAAACTATACCATAACATAACAGCCTAGTTAATATATACATATATATATATATATATATATATATATATATATATATATATATATATATATATATATATATTCCTAGATATAATGTATGTGATAGTCACAACTAATGTCAGTCTATTGACAGCCTCGTTGGCCTAACTTGCAACAGTACACACACGTGCATGCATCCATCTCCAATGCATTCATGGCTAACACAGCCAAATGTCAAGCAATTCTAACAACATAAGAGTCAGACTCATAGCCAGACTCATAGCCTTTCATTTCACTTCGTCAGCACGCTAACTCGCTAGGTTACTACACTACCAGATTGAAGTTTAGCTAGGGAACATGGTGCCCCAAGCTAGCTAGATTACATGCATCCTCATACATTCACAGCTAGCACAGCCAAACATCAAGCGATTTCAACATAAGACATAGCAAGCTAGCTAGCCTATATTAGGCTAGCTAACAATAGTACAGTACTTACAGTACAAGTTCAACAGCAAAGATGCCAGCTCTGCGTCAGTCTTGCAGCCTTTCACTGTGAAGCTCCCGCCAGCAAGTAAAAGCCAGTTAGCTAATTTGGCTTCTGGCTTGGTCTCTTTCTCTTTTTTGGGTCTGTCTCTTTCTGTGATGTTCCTCTTTGGTCTTTTCACCTCCACCATGATGTGTATAATACTGTGATTTGAGAATTTCTAATATTATTTTAGTAATAGCCAGCGGAGGTTGGTGTGTGAAGTAGGCCTAATGCCGTAAAGCGTTACGGATTTTCCGGGAAAATAGCGGCCCGCTACACCAAACTTATTATTTCAAGAAGAAGCTTTTTGGGGGAGGGGTGGGAACAAAAGAGGCAATGTTCTGCCTATTACAAAACAGTGTACCATCAAAATGATTTTGAAGCGGTTATTTTAAGGTTAAGAAATTACATTGAGACGCTTTAATGTCTAGCTGTCTAGATTACAGGAGAATGCTCGTTTTTGACAACCTGTACCTGTACTGGTTCTATATGGCAAGAATAAACTATATTCTATTCTCCCCTTTAATGTCCTCCAGGTTCAGCAAGGAAAACAAGGAGGGAATCGACCCATACACCTACATGCCGTTCGGGGCGGGACCCAGGTACTGTATTGGGATGCGATTCGCTCTGATTGTGATGAAGCTGGCCGTGGTGGAGGTTCTACAGAACTACAGCTTCACCATCAGCAAGGAGACAGAGCTGAGGGAGGAGGAAGGAGGAGGAGGGAGGAGACAGAGGTGAGGGAGGAGAAGGAAGGAGGAGGGAGTAGGAGAAGGGAGGAGACAGAGGTGAAGGAAGAGGAGGAGGGAACATGAACAGACAGAGGAGAGGGAGGAGGGAGCAGAAGGAGACAGAGGAGGATAGAGCAGAAGGAGACAGAGGAGGAGGAGGGAACACAGAGGTGAGGGAGGAGGAGGAGAGGAGGAAGGAGGAGACAGAGGTAAGGGAGGAGGAGGGAGGACACAGAGGAGGGAGGAGGAGGGAGGACACAGAGGTGAGGGAGGGAGGAGAGGAGGAGAGGGTGGGGGAGGGAGGAGACAGGTGAGACAGGAAGAGAAGGGAGGTGGATGGAGGAGACAGAGGTGAGACGAGGAGGAGGAAGAGAGGAGGAGGAGACAGAGGTGAGACGAGGAGTAGGGAGAGGGAGGAGATAGATATGAGACAAGGAGGAGGAGAGGAAGAGGGGGAGGGAGGAGACAGAGGGGAGACCAGGAGGGAGGAGGAGGAGGGAACAGGGAAGGAGGAGAGGAGGAGGCAACAGTAGGAGGGGAGGGAATTGTTGATAGGGTTAGAGCAAGGGAAGGAGGAGAGAGGGATGAGTGGGGAATGAGGGAAGAGGAGGGGAGAGACCCTCATCCATCAGTCAGACAGTCAATAAATCACAGTTTATTCACATGCAAAACTCAGCAGCCTAAATAATAGAATAGTTATGTATAGATATTATGTCTGAATCACTCCTTCTACTATAAGTATGGGATTTGAACCATTTGTAATGACAAAAGAACCCTCTGAGAGTTCCATAAAGAACCCTAGAGTTCCAGGTGGAACCTTTTTCAGCAGTTTGAAATCCTAAATAGTTCTTTCTGACCTTTCAAAACTTTCTTTTTGTTTTTGAATGTTCTCTAATGACAGAGACCTTTCAACACCTAATCACAGCTCCATAGAGAGGGTTACATAATGTAGGGTGTGTGTGCACGTGTGTGTGTGTGTATGTGTGTGTGTGTGTGTGTGTGTGTGTGTGTGTGTGTAGATTATCAGTTTAGATTGCAGAATGCCAGTCTGTCCAAAGATCACAGTCAATAATAATTCACGACTCCGAGGACTGACAGTTAGAACTAGAGTACACTGACCCAATCCTCTGGCAGTTGCTAAGAAAACCGTTGCTAAGAGATCTGTTGCCGTGACGTTAACACCTTGTCTTGTTGTCCCCCGCAGGTCCCACTTGTGTTGGAAAGCCCGGGTCTTCTGACGGCCAAATGGCCAATCAAACTCAAGCTGGACCCACGCCCCTCCCCCTCGGACCCGAAGTGCAACAACAATCATATCAAAGCTGACATCCTGTGATGAACACACACACACACACAGACACACACACACACACACACACACACACGTATAGTCATCCTATTATATTATAGACCACTATAAAATGCTATGTTCGTATCTTCTTGACAGGGCTATTCAATTAAAATTCAAAGAGATCCAGTTAGAAAATTGATTGATTGATTGATTGAAATGTTTTATTTCGGTGCTCAAACATACACAGAGAAATACATACAATGTTTATTTGTTTGGTGATGTGGCACCGAAAAGATGTAGGCAGAAGCCGAGGCCTTATCTTGGCCTACCCTTATCAAATATCAAAAAAATGAAAATAAATATCTGAATTTGAAAGAATATTTCCTGAAGCAAAGGTCTGGAGTGGCACAAATCATGCGTGAAGCATATACTTCCTAGCATATTCCTATCAAATGTGTTTTCTCTGATCCTGGGGCTTGTTTTGATGTGCTGACATTAGTGAATGAATATGTTAGGATTGTGGTGGGCTCTTAGATCATTATTTCTGCGCCTTCAGTTTGGATCCAACTGGGTATGTTTGCTCAAGCTTTGTGCTTGATCGTCTCATTTTATTTTTTATTTTATTTTTTCATTTAACCTTTATTTATACAGGGAAGGCCCTTGAGAGCAAGCTCTCATTTACAAGGACGCCCTGTTACAGTGCATTTTGAAACAATACAAACAAAGCAAGAAAATTACAAAATTTCAAAATTTGAATTATTAGTACTTAGGAGTGAGGACAGATACATAGTAAGACTTCACATTACCGCTTTTAATAATCGCCACGGTCTTGGAACATATACTGCCTGTGAGAAGAATGAACATATACAGTGAGAGTCTGTCCATTCTTGAAACTCTAATTTCGCTGTCTACTTTTCTCTTTTTAGAGCATGGGATGTGAAATTACTTCCCCTCCGATGGCTTTTTCTCATCTGGTCTCGGTCCCACTGTGTGTTAAATAGAAACGTCAAAATGTAATAATTCTCAATATGGGTTATAGGTCCAGGACCGGACCGCGGTCCACCTACTAGTGACCCCTGGTCTATGACTTTATGCTGTTCCCGAGTGTTTTGTATGAACACTGGAAATCACGACCGAATCAATACAGTATTACTTGATTGTATGAAACGATGGATGATAAATTGTATGTACTGTACACTCGACTGAATGATCAGTGTCTGTAAGTGTGTAGGTCTTACTGGCCTACGTTCTGTTTTTATTGATTCAATGCTCTGAAGATAGAACACATTCAGTCAGCAGATGTAAAGACACAAACACGATTTGGAACTCTGGGAGGGTTCTGTGGCTTCTAGACATTCTAGAATCTTCACTGTCTGGTGAACTTGTTGGTTTTTGCCCTCTCTTCAACTCGTATACAATAAAATCTGCACTCAAAGATCACCAACCTTTTGTGTTTAGTTTATTAAATATAAACACCACAGACATACATCAAAGAACCTTCTGATCCATCCAACATTTTAGGCATTTAGCAGACACTTTTATCCAAAGTGATTTAAAATAAGTTGCCTACATTTGTCAAGAAGTGAACTGATGGTACATCCCAGTCAACATCAGTAAAGCCTTCAATAAGAACACGTGACAAGTGCTTGATTCAAAATGCTTCATTCAAAATGCTGCAGCATGTGTTCTTACAAAGAACAGAGGGAGGGCTCACATCACACCAGCTTTAAAATCACTGCACCTGTCAGTTTTAGACTAGATTTTAGGATTTTTTTATTAGTCTATAAATTCTTACACAATCAAGCACCTAAATACATATCAGATATGCTTTAAAAATATACACCTAGTTCCTCAGGTCCTCTGACACTGAACTTTTAATGGTCCCTAGAGCCAGGGCCCGTATTTATCAAACTTCTCAGAATTACTCCCAAGACTGCTAAGAACTGACTTGAGAGTAAAAAAATTATTGGCTTAAAGCAATACATCACGATATTTGGACCTTTACAAACATGTCTGGTGCTAATTCTCCAATTAGATTTACTAAAAGTAAGATGAATCGTCCAAACAGTCTACTCAGAAAGATAATATTGACATTTATTACCTTTTAAAACTCGCGCCCCCTGGACGCAGCATTCAGTCGAAGTGCGCATGCGCAACGTTGTGCTTAAACAACACAGTAGTAGCTAACTATTCTGGCGTCTATGGATACCATGCATTTTTTAGCTCAATGATATCATGGCGGAGGTGAGAAAACCGAAGCAAAACATCACAGAGGAAGCCAGAAAAAGAAAAAGACAATCTGATAACTTTACAACAGTATGACAGTGTACTTACCTGAGCCTGTGTAGGCGCAGTTCCGAGAAAACCGAATGTGTTTTAAGGGTAGAACGCTCAATCAATCAATCAATCAATCAATCAATCAATCAATCAATCAATCAATCAATCAATCAATCAATCAATCAATCAATCAATCAATCAATCAATCAATCAATCAAAGCTTTATTTGTATAGCGCATTTCATACCCAAAGGCAACACAATGCACTTTGAACAAACGCTACTACTGTTTGTTGTTGTTTTGCAATATTCCTACTGTAAATAACACTTCCAAGTTCAGTTGCTGTTATAAGACACTGCAAGCTCCTCCTCAATGTTTGACAAGGCAGGGTTACAGCCATGTAGAGATCTGGACTCAACACTAGCAGATGTGATTGTGTATGTTTCTTTCATGACTCACAGTCAGCATGGACTCTTGGCTGAACATTTTACTAATTCTCAGTGCATTTCATTGCGGTAAGATATTCCTCTGTATATTAATTAACTATATTTGCTTGAGTATTGATCTACTTCTCTAAGATTGAATTCAATGTATTTACAGAAAGCAGAGGAGACAGTGTGACCCAGCTGGAAGGAGAGATGACTGCTATTGAGGGAGAGAGAGTCACACTCCACTGTAAATTTGAGAACACAGATCCAAGTCCATACTTGTTCTGGTACAAACAAGAGGTTACAGGCTTCCCCAAGTATGTACTTATGAGGTTAAAGTATGGATATGGGGACAATGCCACTGAGTTCAAGGAGAGATTTGATGCTGTTCTGGATTCCACCTCAGTTCCTTTGAGCATCCAGAGGCTGCAGCTGTCTGACTCCGCTGTGTACTACTGCGCTCTGAGGCCCACAGTGATAACAGGATATGCAGTTCCTGTACAAAAACACATTGTGCTGCACAATCAGTCAGTCATCTACTGACTACCACCGTGAACTCATTCAGCCATTTCTGGCATAAGAAATATGTAATTTGTATAATGATTATGATGATAATGATAACTATCAACCCAACCAACAAATTCATAGAATTTAACTCATATTAGAAAATCTGCATTTTCCATAACAACTTCAGAGACATGCAGTTAACAGAGTCAATAATATTTCAGCATATGTGTCGTTTTACTCTCAATGTAATTTTTGTACAGTAAAAATGACTTTCTAAGAAAAACACTGTTAGTGTGTCTGAATTGCACATTGAAAGCACCATTATAACCACAAGGGGGCGATACTACCAAGATAATTGTTCTGCACTGTGAAATTGCCTACTGGAAGATACCTTGTGTATCTTTATATAACTGCAACCACAGTCAAATATATTTGGAACAGAAAGGACTTGATAACTCATGTCCTTGGTATGTTACAATGGTGTAGAGAATTGGCAGTGGATTGACATGATTCTTGCAATACTTGTTTTTGTTGTGATACACAGTACCTATGAAAAGTATTCACCCCTTTGGACTTTTTCCACATTTCATTGCATTACAACATGAAATCAAAATGGATTTAATTTAGTTTTTTTTGTCACTGATAAACACAAAGTACTCTATGATTTCAAAGTGAAAAAATGACATATGCCTGTTTTTCTAAATTAATTAGAATAAAAACGGAGCATGATTGATTGTATTCACCCCCTTTGTTATGACAGAGCTAAATACACTCTTGCACAATATATTTTATTCTACCTATGTGCAATTTAGGTATTTCATATGAAATACACCTGTCCTTGGGTGATTCCACAGTCAGCGGTCTTCAACATTTTCTTGCAGTCAAACCATGGACCCCCGTCATGTAAAAAGAAAAGTGTGTATGTATATGTATGCGTGTGTACCTGTGTGTGTGTATATATATATATATATATATATATATATATATATATAATTCAATACAACTGTATTTAGGGCAACTTAATTTACAGTATTTGGCTGTCAGAAATATTATTTATACAGCTAAACAGTGTTTTTCCTTTTCTACATTCAGTTTTCCTTTAAGACTACTAATTGCGATAACTTGATAGGAGATCTCCTCTGCTGATGTGACAGACTCTGCTCTGTACTACTGCGCCCTGCAGCCCACAGTGACAGGAAACCCAGAAACACTGTACAACGTAGAATATCAAGAGACAATGGATACATACTGATCCTTCAATCAACATAAACTGTTTAATGAATATTTTCTATGATTATTACACACATTACAGTTTTTACTTTTAAGGTGGATTTTGTCATAGAAATTATAGTTTCATCATCTCCTTTTGTAATTCACCACATCCCTCAACTTTTCACATAGCTGTGCTAACCTAATTCATGACAGGATGACCTCCAGGAGGTCCACACACCTAGAAATCTGTCTACTCCAGAATAACCATCCTTTGTCCCTTTGTCTCCAAGAAATTACCGCCTTTTCTCATGTCACGTGTCTGTATTCTCGACCACGCCTGCCATTTCATATGACGTACAATGGGTTAGCCAATCACATCCTCAAAGCGCCATACCTGTGTTTTGCTTGAATATAAAGGCCGCGCTGACCAAAAGGCGGACTTCTTTGGGATACCACTCATGTGCGTTGTCCAGAAGTCCTTACGCTCGTATGTTTTCTCAATAAACCAGACTTAACCTGTTTGAGGGAATCTTGGTAAATCCTTTTTTGACTAGATCAGTTAAAATCCATTACAATTGGTGACGCGGATGAATGGGAGGACTGCCTTTGGATTCGGGATTCCAGTGGATGAACTGGTCGACAGACGTGTCGGTCCATAGTGGGTTCTTGAAAAATCAATTTTCTCTCTTGCGCCAGAGCGCACGCTGAGATTATTTCCCCAGTTCTTCACTGGCTTTCTGAACTCCCAGGTATGTTTTGAACAAACCCTCTTATGGTTTTGAGTTGTATTTCCCTTGTTTTCGTTTCGGATTGTGTTGTTGGTCTGGCGTATTCTTTAAAACAAACTCCCCGGGGGGAGTAGGTGGTATCGATCTAAGGAGTTGTAACTCAACAATAGCGATATATGATTGGTGATATTGTATTGTTCTTTGACTTCGTTCTTGTTTCGTTACTAGGGGTTTTGCTTTTCAGTAGAAGTGTGATTTTGGTATTGTGACTCATTTGTTCCCTTGCAGTTGATGTACAGTTTAGATTGTTTATCGGCTGCAGTTTAGAACGGTTAAGTTGGTGTTGAGTCAATGCGCCAAAGTTAGCACAGAAACGGGCTTCCCCTTTGGCCGGTCGTGGGTGTAATTCAAACCGCAAGCCGTTGTATGTTTTCTCAATGAAGGTAGCTACTGGGAGTGATTTGGTGGTGTCCGATCCGCGTTTCTTGGAGAAACGTTTTCCCCTTTATCCCGGGTGGTTGGTGTAGTAACTAGGAGTTAGCTTCCAACCAAGAGGCTGGTGTTCAGCCGGGCAGGCATATGCTTTTTTGCTTGTTTTAACATAGGCCTTTGTTCGTCCTTTGTGTTCCGTGTCCCTACACGGGGTTGTTCGTTTTGTTGTTTACTGTTTGAGCTTCGGCTCTTGTCTTGTATGTTTGGTTAAGCGCGCCTATTATCCAGGTAGGTATTGTTTACATTTTCGACACTATTTCGACTGCCATAAATCGTAACTGCTAGGTTTCCGGTAGCTGGTCGCCAGAGGGAGAACAAAGGACCAGTTGCTGGCTGCCGCCCTGCCTCCCAGCTCTGGTTTTCCGGCCCGAGCCAGAGGGACAACAAAGGACCAGTTGCTGGGTGAGTGACGTAGCGGTTTAATGTGTCTTTGTTTCTTTCGAAATTGTATTCTTTTGTTTATTTCCCACTGTGCGTTTTAACTATACGTTTCCTTTCATCGTTGGCTTTGAATTATAGGCTGTAGGATATTGTGTTAATTATGAATACCAATACTAGTTCGCTGTCTGGCCCAGCTAAGATTGTTGCGCAAAGGTTTTGGGATGATGCTTGTGTACAGTTTTCACTTTGGGCGAGATATTCTGATTTTCCCCTGTCCGGTACACTCTCGATTCTCGAGTTAGCGACTGTTAGAGCTCAGTTACAGGTGTTTGAGATGACTGGGTTAGGAAGGGAGCCTGGAAATATTATAGATGGGAATGCATTCAGGAAGTGGGAAAAAGTCGCACATGAGTGTTTTTTTCAAGTCAGAAAGAGGGTTAGCTGACGAAGTTAAATCGGAGAGATGAATATTCAAGGTCCCTTTCCCCTCCTAGTCATTCCGTTTTGACCTCTATCAAGCCGACTCGGCACTCAGAGCTCACACATCCTTCCCGAACTATGTCTGTTTCACTCGCTGTTGTAGCTGCCGCCCCACCTCCCAACTCTGTTTTTCCGCCTGCTCCCAACCAACAACGACCACAGGGCCGTCACATGAACAATAAGAACCGTAGTGTTAGAAACAGAACAGATCACAGGATCGAAAACAGGAAGGGAAACAGACCTGATACATGTTTTAATTGTGGTAAAGTTGGTCACTGGATTAGACAGTCACAGTTACCGCAAGCTGAAAGAAAGGGAGGAGCCTCAGATTTGGGGTCCAGCGCCACCTGCTGGGGTTCCCTTGAACAACCCACAAGGTAGATTTTAACTAGCCAATATAGACAAAAAAATTTAAGGTAAATAAACAGGACAAGACAGATGTAGCTGAGGATGTCAGGTTTGTGCATGATGGTGGGAGGATAGATAATGTTTGCCAGTGTCTTGTCTGAATACAGCATCACCTAACAACCCAATTATATATTTTTTAATGTTTATGTTAAATATCTCATGTTTATAGTTTGAGGCACATTCATCGGGTCTGAGTGTTTTTCTGAGTGTTTTTACAGACAACTGTCGTTCTGGGAGTGACGGGTGAATGCCGAACCAGGATACGAGCACGGGACCGGAGGTGGAGATGGAGGTTATCGGCCTGTTTCCCTACAGATGGGTGACACCTGTGGTTCGTGGGATGCAGGGCCAACGCCATGTCACCGACTCACCGTGAGCGACAGATAAGTATGACATAGGGAAGAGACCATTTCGTCTGAAGCGTGCCCAATACTCTGTCCTCAAATGCAGAAGAGGGAAGTTTTAGATAATTTATATTTTGTTAATTGTAAATGAAGAGGTTTCATTTTTAGTGTTATTTTTTTGAGTGAGCACAATGGGTTTCACCTGTCTAAAGAAAAGGGGTTAATTGTCTAGCCCATTAGGGTCATGTGACCCTTAGATTCCATATAAATGTTTGGTGTGGCTATGTTTATCCAGTTGTCTGAAGAAGAGCGTTGTCGCTCGAAACGTCACTTATATTTTTTGTCCATAAATAATCTTAATGGGAGCTACAGTGTGCCGACTCTTACTGTCTTTGATACATATGCTTTTTTAGTCCAGCTCCTACCTTATTAATTATTTTGGGATGTGCGCGACCCACTTCTGATATTATTTGAGTGATGTATTTTTCCCCCATCTCTGTTTTACCCTGACTTCAGGGAATTTTTGGTTTTTACCCTTAGGGGCCATTGTTTTGTTGAGACGAGAATGTTTTTATTTTATTTTTATTTCATGAAATGGCCACAGAAATTCTAAGAGCAAAATCCAATTGCCTTGATCACGACTGGGGACTGGGCGTGTTAAAGTAATTCTTACACTGCCCCTGATGTCACTGTAGGCTACTGCAGAGCCTAGATCCCTACTACTGTCCGATTCGGTAAATGGACAAAAGCTAGGTCCCCTTTACAAAATTACATGGACTGACGAGCCCGACTCGCTCTAACGACGCTTAACAGAAACGTACCCTGCTTAAGTATTTCTGACTCCAAAAAGACTTGACTCTGTTAAGAGGACTCGTGTCCTACTTGAAATCAGTGGCAGCTACCACTGGCTATGTTTAAGACCTAGTAGCACTGCGCACGCCGTTTTGTCCATGTCCTGCATGCTGTGTCTATTCTTCTTTTACAGGGAGAGACATGATGCACTGTTTTTAACTCTGCTTCCTCCTCCAGAAGCCAGAGAGACATGACTGTCAACGTAGTGGAAGAAATCAATAAGCCACGCTCAAACCTTTCAGATATTCTCCTCTCTCACCCTGATTTTGAATGAATGCTCATTTCATAATTAGCATAACCTATACTGCATCTTTCATGCTTTCATTATGTTTTCAAATTAGCACACTGACCAGATCATGTTTAAAAAAAAAAAAAAAACAAGGGTAGTGAAGGATGTTAATAGATATTGCTATATAGATATAGATATAGATCAGTTAAAATCAATTACACAAGGGAGATGGATGGGGTGAGAAGTCAATATTTTGGGGGTTGATGACAGGCACAGGTTGACAATGTCAGAGCACGACGAGCTGCTAGCAGGCAGTTGTGAGGTACATAGCTTATTATACGTTTCCCATCATTGTTAATCATTGCGTTCAAGCCATGGTGCTTGCTAGCTAATCCATAACGTTAGTGCTAAGTTAACACTTCTATTACAAATAAATATGTAGCTACGGTATAGGCTAAAACCTACCTTGCCTACGATAGATGTAGCTGCTATACATATATAATAAGGAAGTTATTTACATAGCAAATACATATGCAAACCAGAGAGAATGTTAAGCTAACGGTAGCTAGCTAACAGTAACGGTCACAAACGTTAACTTACCTAAAGCCAGCCAGAACCATTGAAGCCAGCTAGGGACTGTGGTCGAACCTGGGCTACAACCCCTGCCGTAGTTTTACTAGGAAAAGACCACTGCCCCTCCTTGGTCAACGCCTACCTGGCTACGGTGTCCCGATTTTCATTTTTCAAAGAGGAACAGATAATTGAATTGGATTTTCTCGTATGACATCATCCATGTTGAGGATGATGTCATAAAAAACAGAAACAGAAACAAAACACAAAAACCCCACTTTCGCTCCATCTTTGTAGTTCTAGGCAAGTTAGCTATTGTTAGCCATTGTTAGCAATACCAGTTGATAACAACGAACTGATATTTTGGAAATCTACGAGATTTCCTTGTGAAATACGGCAATGGTGAAATGCTGCAGCAATGATAAGTGCTAGAAGCTCCCCACTGTACTGTATCTTAACTACCTAGATAGCCAAAATTATTATTGGAAGTCATTGTCCAGCTATCGATAAGCCTAGGCCTACTTGATAGGCCTATTATAGGAGTTAGTCTAACTTTAGTAAGGCTAGTGAGCTAGTTTGTGAAAATGCAGTTTCCCAACATGAGCGTTCATTGTAGCTTTTTTTTTTTTTATGCATGCATCATTACCAGTAAGCCTTATTAAATTGTTAGAGTCATAGCCAACTTCACAAAATGAAAAGATGAGGAGACGCCAAGAGGTGGCCGTCTGGTCAGGTTGACAAGTGGGGGGCGGGGCATGGTCTGTCATCAATTGATTGACAGTTCTCATGACCAGGGCCACATATTCTGGGTGAGCTTGTAGAGTGGGAAATTTAGGCTTACAAAAATATGTATTAAAATACTTTTAAACGACTGAATAATACAAAAAGTATGCATATTTGTTTTGTTGTTGCCTAAAGACTACTGCTAACTGTCACATTCAATCTTTAAAACTTTCTCCACTGGGATAAACATCTAAGCTAAAATAGAAACAGGAGCAAACTGTTAAGAGCTGGATGTGATTGAGTGAACTCATTTAGTTTATTCTAAATATTTAGTATCGTCTAGGGGGATCTCATTAAATTAAATCCCTTGATCCAAACCCTACAGTAATGCTGGGCTGCTTTGGATGGTATTACTCTCTTAAAGGTCTACTGACAGATACCGAATCAACATTTCATGGTAACTTGATTTGAGCTATTAAAAATTGTCCCCTCAGATAACAGTCTAATTTAGGAAGTGAGAACACAGATGGATTGGAAGGGCTCCGCTAAACCCCCATTCATGGCTTGAATTTCAATGACTCTGGCAAGGCTGGCATTGTGCCTCCAGAGTTTATATTTCAAGCCAAATATCCATGTCAAATTTAGTGTTGACTAATATGGCCATATAGCCACATGTAACTGTGCTTGTGCTTGACAAACAGCCTACTAGTCAAAAATGGATTCACTCATTCAGCAGTGGACATTTATTCAATCAATCAATCAATCAAAGCTTTATTTATATAGCGCATTTCATACCCAGAGGCAACACAATGCGCTTTACAGAGAACAAGGGAGGTGGGCAGACATCCCACCCCTACATATTCCAGAGGGAAGCAAAAAAACAGTAATCACCCGGGGGCCAGATAAGTGAGCTGTAAAAATTCTTCCCTGACCCCTTAACGAGGCGATCGAGCAAGCTCCTGGAGTATGTTTGTCTACCGGCTAAGAACATTTATAGAGCAATAAATAACATTAAATTACATTTCCAGAGTAAGAGAGGCTAATAACATCATAGGAGAGACATGGCAAACATTGGTGTATGTCTGTGTGTGCATAAATGTGCCTGGGCCCAGATAGAGGCAGGGTCAGGGGTAGGATCGGGGTAGTAAAAGGATACGGACCCGGGTTAGGGTGAGGGGATCTGAGCCCAGGACTGGTGTATGTCAGTGTGTGTGTGAGTTATTGGAAGTATCTCACTTTCAAATGTTTGCTTCAGCAGCCTTTAAACTTCTTGATGAAACTCTTTCTATTAATCTTCTCAAGGTTGTCAAGATAAATAAGAATGTGTTAACTTTCTTGTTAAAATAAGAATTACATGCATTAAAACTCCCTAATGTACTGTATAAATGTAATATTTATAGTTTTATAGATTTCAAATAACAATGTGTATCATTTTCAACACCATGTATCAACTTGATAAAGTGTCAAATGTGATCTTGACAGTTCCCATATTGATCTATGGGTATGTACTGTAGGCTTAAGCCTGCCAGGCAATAATCTGCCAAGACAGAATATTGTCTTGTTTTGAGTGTGACTGTCATTTGCCACCATTCACTTTATTCATAACATACGTATCAAATATAGCCGCAAGTGGCAATGATCGCGGCCCAAGTGTTTTGCGATTAGGTGTCGAAAATAGGATTTGGAGAAGACCAGTGAAGCAAAGATGACATGATTGAAATGTAATAATTTAGCCCAAAATTTTTTGAAATAAAATGGTTTTTAAAGTTGGCACACAGCACAATGTGAGGCAATGATATTACATGTGCAAAACTGGATTATTTCTCTTTTTAAAATTAAAATCATTATAACAGTCAAAATATTAGAGATACACTTTAGAAAAAAATCACACATCATTATCCTGGTTTTGGGTTTATTGTCAAATATCTTGGTGAAATTTGTTTAAAAAAATTAGATAAAATAGAAAATGTTGTGCATACAATACAAATTCGAAGGAGCTGAAGTAGCCTTGAGCCTAGTGGCTCATAGGGCAGGAGCCTATCTCCTTGTTCCTTACTGTGAGTCTCTTGTCGCAGGGACTTCCCCAATCCAACCCTTGATGCTGAGTGAGACACATTGGGTACCATTTTTTATAGTCTTTGGAATGAGTCGGCCAGGGATCGAACCCCCAACCTCCCAATCTCAGGACAGACACTCTAACCACAAGGCCACTGGGCTGGTTGATGCTTCTTGGTGAGAGCTGATCACAAAATCTCTGATAGAGAGAGAGGAAGAGAGAGAAAATGGGAGAGAAAAAGAGAGAATGTTATTACATTAATAGTTAAATAAAGTATATTAGCAGTTAAGTGAGCATTATAAAAGGATGAATTAGAATATTAGATATGGATGTGAAAAATACATATCTTGAATCTTGAATGATGAATTTACTTCAGGCCTTGGGCGCAGAGGGCCAGCCTGATCCTCAGACTGTGGAGGCAGAGGCTGAGGGAACGGAGCGGGAACCTGTACGTCTGCCTTTAGCAGAAATAACACAACGTAGTTAACCGACAAACATCTGAAGAAAAACAACTATTTATATCAGGGTGAGTCTTTTATCAATGTTTAATGGTAAAGCCAAATACAAAAATGACATGTGCATTATGAGGTATTATGAGTGCAAGTAGTGAGTGAAGGGAGTGTTCCAGTCAAGTTAGTCCCCCGGGCTAATGGAACGCTGTGCGAGCAACGCAGGGATCACAGGACCAAGAGGCTTTTGATAACAAAACAGGATTACGTTGTATTTATTTATTTTTAACCAAGAAACATGTATCAGTAACAAGACACATTAATACTTATGTTGTGGCTGGGTGGTGGCAGCGGGGACGTGTTCGTAAACTGCTGGATGAGTTCGCACCTGCCTTCTCTTAAAGGAGTAGTAAAATGAAAATGCATGTTTAGCCCTGTTTAAAGGTTACTTATGATCATATACAATGGTTCAGATCAAAACATTGAGAAAACTAGCACTTTTGAGAAAGTCTAATAATTGCTCTACCACCGTTTTGGTCATACAATGGATGTGGGTGGGCACCTTGAAAAATCTTTCAAAAACATATTAAACGCTCGATTTCCAAGACAAGAAGCTCACTGAGGGGGTAATTGGTGTCCGTTGGTGTTCTGACATCAAACAAAAGTATGAATCCTGTAGGGTTTTATTGATCATTTTATGAAATCCATTGACTTGTATTGAAGCGACCGTTGTAGATGTAGATCAATCCGCAGAGGGGATTCAGGAAGTGGAACTACTTACGGTAGCTATTGTTATTGCTAGGCTATCTAGTTTGCAGAAGTTTACACACGTATGTGCTGCGACTAAATAGTTCTATGCTAAATATTTAAAAAAGCCTTTCCAGATGAACTAGAATCTTACTTTATGGTGAATTATATGTCAGAATGCCAACTAACACCTCGGTGAGTTTCTTGTCTTTGAAATTGAGAGTTTAACATTTTTGTTGAAAAAATGATTTTTCACGGTGCCCACCCACATCCATTGTATGACCAAAACGGTGGTAGAGCAATTATCAGACTTTCAGAAACCAGAACTTTATCAGAAAGTGCTAGTTTTGTCGACGTTTTGATCTGAACCACTGTATATGATCATAAGTAACCTTAAAACAGGGCTAAACATGCATTTTCCCTTTACTACTCCTTTAATGGTGAATCTCATGGTTTCTCAAGTTCAAAGGTAAAGGTAAACTCCCCGCCAGCCCCATATAAGGATATGCAACTACAGGGTCCTGCGCAGATGTCGTCACTTCTCTGAATGAATACCGGTCATTCGCGCCCTTGACTCGCCATCTTTTCAATAGCATAATGGTTTAGGTGGGGTTGTGTCAGGTGCGTCAGAGTCGGCAATCAAAATCTGATTTTAATTCAGCCAAGTAAGCTTCCTACTACAAGGAATATGCCTTGGTGCATAAACATGGCAAGGTAGAACAGTGCAAAATGTCAATGTGATAGAATACAATATACAATAGCCTAGTCTACAAAAATGTAGGCTATTAAATAGCCTACACAGCTGTCAACACTAGCAGTTGACAAAAGAGGTAGCCTATGTATCTGATCTTATCTACTTACTGTATAGAAATGGTCCTTATTGTGTCATTTGTAAATTGAGTATTGGAGTTTATCTGTAATGACCATAACCTTGGAGCTGGCAGCAACATTTCACTGTGACTGGACATTAGGCTGCATGTGACAAATAAAGGAATCGTGAATGTTTAATCTTGAGGAGAGATATGCAGGCTACTGGAGGGGGGCCGGCGTGCGAGTCCGAGTTCGACCAGCGCGTTGGTGCCATAATAGGGACAACAGCACTGTTGGGTGTGCATGCCGCTGGCGATATGGATACAGACACCAGGGACACGGACTAAAACCCCCTCTCCGCAGCAGACTCTCTGTCTAGCGCACTAACACACATCCAACTGTAGAATTGAGGTGACCGCAATCACCAATTGATGAAATGGTCATGGATTTGTTGGTATTATATGTAGGGCCTATACAGCTAAATCTCACACTGCTTTTGCAGAACAGTCAAAGAATTAAAACAAAACACAACACTCATTAATTTACACCAAAATCACAAATTATTAACACACAATGGCCCCCAAGATGCCGTGCACGATCTAATCTTATCAAAATAAATTGGACTTGGTACATGGCTGAAAGAATTGGTCTTTGATACGTAGGCCTATATTTAATTGAAAAAATGTGATCATGTCAGTCATAAAAAACACCAGGACTGGCGTCACATGCTGTGGTTTGTGGATGATGTGGCATGTCCCATGTTCAGCCCCAAAGGCGGGTGGTCTAAAATAAGATAAAATAAAAATAAAAACATTAAATGAAGTCTAGGCCTGCCTTGGTCCATGGTTTGAAACACTTTGGTCTTTGATAAATACTTACAATGATGATCAAACATTAAATAAAAAAGACATGGATAAAAACCTAAAAGGCAATCAGACTATTAGTCAGTCAGACTATTAGTGATTATGAATCCGGCACAAAGGGTCTTCAGGGTCAATGTCACCTAATAGTCCTTTGACCTCCATCCCCCATCTGAAGCCCCTTTGGCAACACTGTTCCCCAAGGGATATGAGACTCTGATCTCTCTCTCTCTCTCACACACACACACACACACACACACACACACACACACACACACACACACACACACACACACACACACACACACACACACACACACACTCCGTGGGAAGGGGGGCATTACCAGAGCTGGTGATTAATGAATGGTTGTCAACTCCATGAACTCAGCCAGGTATATTGCAGTGGCGTCTGGTGGATCCTAGCAGCGCACACTATTTTTTGGGGGGTGCACTTTCAAAGCATGCCCTGATGGGAGGTTTCATGGCACCAGAAGGGTGCTGAGCACTGGCATTTTTATATGTAAAAACATACAGGAAAACTACAGTAGCCCAGGCTACTGATGTTTTTTAACACATCAACAAAGGCCAATAATTTGAGAGCGAGCGAATAAGAGGGCATTATTTAGGCCGAAACAACCAAGCTTTTAGGGACACAATAAATAAACTAGAGCCATTATATGACAATTAATGGCCAAGCACCACGAAGAGGAATGACAGGATGATAAAATACACCCCCTTAGGGCACAGCTCTCAATAGCCTACTCCCCTACTTCACTAATCAGTGTTTAGGCTACTACTAGCCTAATAGGCTACTATGCCTATTAGCCCACCGCTCCAGGAAGCAAAGTTCACGCTCTCGAGTGCTGATTAAATCTAGGCAAAGCAAAACGCACAGCCATAACAACTGGTAACTAGAAAGTAGATTTCCTGGAGAAAATGTGAGGTGGGCTACTGTAGCTGCTGCAGCTGTATGTAACAGCTACTGCTAGTACTACTACGGACCGGGCAATCTCCATGCACCCACCGGCAAAGACGGTGCGTCACTAGCCCACTCAGGGGCTGAGTTCTGGGGCCCGTGGCGTGGATAGTGGCGCAGTGGTGAGACGCTGCCCCCTCAGGTCAGAGCCGGTCGGGGGCAGTGCAATAACCTCTGGGCAATCTCTATGCACCCACTGGCAAAGGCCGTATGTCTCTAGCCCACTCAGGGGCTGAGGTGTGGGGCCTGTGTCGTGGATAGTGGCGAGACACCACCCCCTCAGGTCAGAGCCAGGGCCAACCACCTGCCCCCATCAGTGAAGACTGTGTGTCTCTAGCCCACTCAGGGGCTGAGTTGACGGGTCCGTGGCGTGGTTAGTGGCGTGATGGCGAAACACTGTCCCCCATAGCAGGTCGGGGACAGTGTACCCCTCTCCGGGCAACCCACCTGCCCTCACCAGTGAAGGCCGTGTGTGGCGAGACTCATGTGTGTGTGTGTGTGTGTGTGCGCGCGACTGCGCGTGTGGGGTGGCTGGTTTCTTCCTAAAGTCAGCTCAAAAGTTAGAGTGCGTCGCCATACGTTTCAATGTTGCTGAACAAATCGTCACTCAGCGAAAACTATAAGTCACACAGCTTATATACTTACATTGTACGAATCAGCACAGTTGTGTGAACATTTCAATATATAATATGTGTATGTGCTGTTAAAACTGTAGCTATAGCGACAAGTTAGAAAAAGAGTAAAAATGCAAAATTAGTAGCTCAAAAATTAGAGTGCGTTGCTATACATTTCAATGGGGAGCGCAGTTGCTGAACAAATCGTCATACAGTGAAAAAGTCACACAGCTTATATACTTACATTGTACGAATCAGCACAGTTGTGTGAACATTTTAATATATATAATGTGTGTGAGCTGTAGGAGTGCCAGCAGTTTACAAAATGTGTGAATATTTTCAAAGCAACAGCTGCCACCACTCTAAAAACAAAGTTTCGGAACATTCCAAAAGCAGTTTCAAGCAGTTTCAATGGGACAAAAAAAAAAAATAAAGTTAAATTACTAAAAAACTACAAAAATAAAAAATAATTCTGATTTTAAAGTTTGAATGAAGTTTCTCGCACAAAGTAAGCAGCAAAAAACTGGGGAGAACTATAATAATAAAGAAAGAAAGAAAGAAAGAAAGAAAGAAAGAAAGAAAGAAAGAAAGAAAGAAAGAAAGAAAGAAAGAAATAGTGGGAATATCACAAGTTGGGCTATCTTCTACAAGCTAGCCCACCTAATTAATCACAAAAGACCTACCTTATATTGTAACCCAAACTCGTTTAATCAACTTCATTTTGGAATCAACTTTCAACAAATACTCAAGATCTCTGTTTTCCATGTTCATCAATGCTGCCAGTAGCTAGATAGTTGAAGTGGGTAACGTGATTGACAGGCGATGTGAATGACGGGACAGTCATTACAAGTTTTGATTGGATAAACCGTCCCAATGTTAAAATGTCAATGGGAAATCCAATGTAAGCACTTCAAGAACTGGCTTACCCTACGCCAAATTTTAAGCATTTTGACAAATGACAGATGAGGTTACATATCGACTGATGATGACATTTTCGCGGTTTTGTATGTGTGGGCTAATTTAATTTGGTAGATTTTTCACTTGGTCTTGATTTCCGTAAGCCAGACAATGTTAAGTGAACATTGGCCTGGCCTACAATGTTAAGTGAATGACGAGCTAGTAAGACAGCTGTCAACGGACCATAACGTGGACTGTATTTTCACGAAGCCTGTAGGGGGTGACGGAGCACTACCAAAACAGTAATCACGGATGAAAATGAAGCGATATGGCAGAATACAAGACGCATTTAAGTCAAAAACAGTCTGAAAGTCGATTTTCGTTAGCCTGGTATGACAATCCCGATCTAGAGAGCTCACTGCTTCGCTCCGCAATATCGGTCTGGCCTTCGCCCCATAGAGAGCGATTATGTGGGAGGGGGTATTTGCCTTGATAGACAAACACCTTCAGCCAATGAGCGTTCAGCAAACTTTTGCCAAATCCAGTCGGAAGAACGGCAAAAATGTATTTTCCACCAAGAAACTCCGCTAGTACATACTCTTGTTCTTGTTTAAGTGTTGTGATTAAGTCTATTTCTGCAATAACTGCACTTATAGCTGTGTTTATTCTTCTAACAATAATGTTACCACTCGTTGCTTCGGGAGCCGCCATGTTTGTTTAGCGAATGGCAGGGACACAAACCAGTCAGGGGCTGCTTTCCACTGTGGGGCGGGACAGCAGTTAAAACGCAGTCCCTGATTGGCCCGGTATGGTCTGGGTTTTGGCATAATCGCTCTGGAGGAGGCGAAGGCCAGACCGTTCTGCGTTAGTAAAACAGAATGTGAGCTCGCGAGAACGGGATGGTCATACCAGGCTAGATTTTCGTGCCTTCTTTCACTGAAAGAAGGTGCAAAAATCAAGTTTTATTCGGATTTGTATGGGTAAGCCAGGCTTACCCTGGCTTATAGGAGCAATCGCCACTGGTATATTGCCATTAAAGGAGTAGTGAAGGGAAAATGCATGTTTAGCCCTGTTTTAAGGTTACTTATGATCATATACAATGGTTCAGATCAAAATGTTGACAAAACTAGCACTTTTGAGAATGTCTGATAATTGCTCTACCACCGTTTTCGTCATACAATGGATGGGCATTATGAAAAATCATTAAAAAAACATGTTAAACTCTCAATTTCGAAGACAAGAAACTCACCGAGGTGTTAGTTGGCGTTCTGACATATAATTCGCCATAAAGTAAGATTTTAGTTAATCTGGAAAGGCTTTTTAAAATATTTAGCATAGAACTATTTAGTCGCAGCACATACGTGTGTAAACTTCCGCAAACTAGGTAGCCTAGCAATATAAACAATAACAATAGCTACCGTAAGTAGTTCCGCTTCCTAAATCCCCTCTGCGGATTGATCTACACATCTACAACGGTCGCTTCAATACAAGTCAATGGATTTCATAAAATGATCAATAAAACCCTACAGCATTCATACTTTGCGGCGAATTTGATGTCAGAACACCAACGGACACCAATTACCCCCTCAGTGAGCTTCTTGTCTTTGAAATCGAGAGTTTAACATATTTTTGAATGATTTTTCAAGGTGCCCACCCACATCCATTGTATGACCTAAACGGTGGTAGAGCAATTATCAGACTTTCTCAAAAATGCTAGTTTTGTCAACGTTTTGATCTGAACCATTGTATATGATCATAAGTAACCTTAAAACAGGGCTAAACATGCATTTTCCCTTTACTACTCCTTTAATTTAAACAGTTCCCTTTGCTTCCCAACCACCATCTCATCTACTTTGTGTTGCTGCATTTTTTGTTTTATTCTTTCATGTTATTGAGAGCAATACATTTGGTAACGACAAAATGGTAACACTTTATAATAAGTGCACACTATAAAGCATTTTTGCAAAGTTGTTTATAACGTGGAAGGTAATGATTGACAAACTATTCATGAGCACTTTATGCATGCATCTATCCATGTAATGAGTTAGACATGCACAAATAGTTAGTAAGTGAGCTAATAGATGCTTTATTAACACTTTATAATACTGTAATTCATGATGAATTCAAGTAGTTATAAAACATTTACTAGGCCATTGGTAAAGTATTATGTGGGAGTTGATCTAAAGTTTATACTATCTATGCTTTACACAGCATTTACTAATGACATATTAAGGCCTGCAATGCAATTGCAATCGATTTCAACTAGTCCGCAGTGTATTTTTGTGCGTTGGCTGTAAGCCAGCGCACCATGAAGAGGGAATGCCGCTTTCTGCTTCCGTTCAGTTGTTGACTGCTTGTTAGGGTTCTGGTGGAGGACCCGATTGGGGTGAAAGCCCGTAGGCACGTTTATTGAGATCTGGGAGGGGCAGGCAGCAACTCGGCTGTAGTCACAGATAAACCATCGGTAAAAGTTTGCAAACCCGAGAAACCTCTGTAGCTCCTTTCTGGTCGTAGGGGTGGGCCACTGATCTTCTCCGGGGTAGCCTTCACCTGACCCTCTCCAATGATGTACCCCAGGAACTGAACAGAGCGGACATGAAATTCACAATTTTTGCCTTTGACAAACTGCAGGTTCTCCAGGAGCCTTTGGAGAACTTGCCTGACGTGCTTGACATGCTCCTCCAGGGAACGAGAAAAAACAAGGATGTCATCAAGTTAGACAAAGACAGAGCGGTTCAGTAGATCCCGAACCATCCTTCTTACCGGCAAAGAAGAATCTGGCACCCACTGCAGAGGACGATGGCCTGATGATGCAAGCAGCGAGAGAGTCCCTGATGTAAGTCTCCTGGAACAGATGGCCTGAGGGCAGAGGGGCCCCGGGGAGGAGCTCTATGGAGCAGTCATAGGGGCGATGAGGCGGTAGGGAGAGAGCTTGTTGCTTACTAAAGGCCTCTCCAAGGTCGTGGTAGACGGGGGGCACCTGGGACAGTTTAGGAGGCTCAATAGGGGCAACAGCGCCCTCTGCTGGGGGACGGGGAGACATGAGGCAGTTACTGAGGCAGAAGGAACTCAAGCTGACTACTCGGTTAGAGGACCACTCAATATGGGGATTGTGTTGTTTTAACCAAGCATGGCCAAACACTATGGGACTCTGGGGTGACGTGATGACCAATAGGGACAACGACTCGCGATGATTTCCAGAGATGACCATGCTCAAGGGTTGGGTGACATGCGTAATGTTGGCTAGGAGTCTACCACTAAGGTCGTGCACGGAAACAGGGGGCTCTCTGGGAAGGGTGGCAATACCCACCTGGATTACTAGCTCCGCGTCGATGAAGTTGTCGTCGGCACCCGAGTCAACAAGGGCGAGAACTGAGATGGGCCGTTGGTTCACAGTGATGGAGGCGTCGAGGTGCATCCGCCCCTGGGCATCGACACAGGAGGAGCCATTGGTAAGAGAGCCCACATGCGCTAGCTTGGCCATGGGGGGTGTGGGTGACAGGGCACAGCCCACCGGTGAACCCACTCTCACTGGTGGGCTTGGGTTTTTGGCCGAGCGGGGCAGGAAGCACGGCCATGACCTGGCTGACCGCAGTAGAAACAGAGGTGCTCGCTCAAGTGGCCAGCGCGTTCTGCCTCGGACAGCCGTGCGCCGCCCAACTGCATGGGCTCGTCCTCGGGGGCAGAGGCATGAGGCGTCGTGGTGCGCTGAGGGGAGAGCGCTTTGTGACGTGGCGAGAAGGCGGGTTAGGGGAACGCTGGCTGAGAAGCCGAGATGGAAAACCGGATGTGCGGCTTCTTTCCTTTACGCTCCCTCAGGCAGTTATCGATTTTGATAGCTAGGGAGATTAGACTGTCGAGGGTAGTGAGCGTGTCCCTGACTAACTCGTCTTTCAGAGTCTCGGACAGGCCCGCACAGAAAGCGGTCTGTAAGGCGGTATCATTCCACCAGCTATCCACCAGTGTTAATTTCGTTGACGAGAACTATGACGAAAACTATTCGTCAACGACATTTTTTGGGTTATCGTCACGAGACGATAACTAAATAAAAATGAATGTATGATGACAAAAACTATGACTATATCTATTCACATTTTCGTCAACAAATAAAAACTAGACTAAAATGGTTATGGAGGGACGTATGGGAAAAATTCAAATCAGAATGTCGAGGTTCGGGATGTGCGCAGTTGGATCATGGATGTATTAATAGAACGAGTTGGATGCAACCTACAGGTAGCCTGTGTGTATTTAGCCTACATTTGAATAGTACCGTTGCTACACCGGCCGGCGGGAAGTCAACTAACAGCATACGACTGCTGCGCCTGAACTGTTCAGTAAATGACCACAGTTCAGAAATGTCTTTGTCAACGTTCGCACACACCAGGAGAAAGAGGAGAGCAGATATCTGGATAAACTTCATATTTGATGCAAAGGAAAACAAAACCATTTGTAAACTGTGTGGGGTGAAAATGACTGGCAAAATACAACAAACTTAAAGCGACATTTGGAGAACAGTCATCCCGAAATTCACGAGAAGGTAAGCACCCCCCCACCCCCGTCTAACGTTACTGTATTAGCTAAAACCAAGCTGGTGTGTTTCTGAAATACTTCAAATACAATACAAGCTAGAAGAAACCAGTGTTTCACGTAGGTTTGTGGCGGGGGAGAACTGAAGTGTCTGATCATTGCAACGCTAATAGTGGCTAGCTAATGTTAGGCACAGGGGCTATGCTTGTGGCGGCTGGCGGGGCTATCTAGCGTTAGCTAGTCTGGGTAAGCTAGCTAAGCAACTACTGCTGCTGTCTAATGTTATACTGTAGCTAGATGGACACGAACAGTTAGCTACCTGGCGCCGCCATAGCCCCTCTCCTCCGGTGACGTTAGCTAGCCTGTGCCTGATGTTAGCTAGCCTGACTAGCCAACTAGTGCTGACATGATAATGTTATAGCTTGCTATATCAGGCACAAACACAGTTAGCATCAGACTGGGGGAGAGGAATGCTTCATTATGAAACTGTCTGACAGAAGCAGCCACGCTTCTGTCAGTCTGCCCCAGGGCAGCTGTGGCTATGTATCTTACCACCACCGGTATGACTGTCTGAATGAATACTGGACTCTGTAAAGCGCTCTGGGTTTCATGAAGGGCGCTATATGAATCCAACTTGATTGATTGATTGAACTAAGCCTGTTAAATTTGAGTTGTCTAAATCTATGGTAGATTTCGTCGACTAAAATCGTAATGATATTTAGTCAACTAAAACTAGGCTAAAACTAAAACAAGTCAGATGACTAAAATATGACTAAAACTAAATGGCATTTTAGTCAAAAGACTATGACTAAAACTAAATGGCATTTTAGTCAAAAGACTATGACTAAAACAAAATCATAATTTGCTGTCAAAATTAACACTGCTATCCACGGCTAGGATCCTGAACTCTATGGAGTACTCTGCCACGCTGCGGTTACCTTGTTGGATGTTCATTAAACCTGAGGCAGAGTCGAGACCAAGGGCGGGATGATCAAACACTTTTCTGAACTCCAAGCTGAATTCAGCGTACGACCGGAGACGAGCCGCGTTAGCTTTCGAGGTGGCCTCAAACCAACTAAGGGTTGGACCGGTAAGTAGGCTAGACACGAAGGCTATCCTTTCGGCGTCCAGTGAATACATACTAGGCTGGTGATTAAAGATGAAGTCACATTGCATTAGAAATGACGCACAACGAGCCAGATCACCATCATACGGTTTGGGGCTAGGGAGGTTAGGCTCACGTCGGGACACAGTCGCGGGGCTGTGCTAGCTGCCAGGCCAGGGCTATCTCCCTGGGCCGCGGGGCCCGTGGATACGACCAATCGGCTAACCTGCTCGCTGAGGGTTTGCATGGTAGCGGCGATAGTGTGCAGGCTTGACTCCGACTGGGTTACCTGGGCCGACAGGCCTTGCATATTGGTGTTGAGAGCCCGCATCGCTGTTTCGGCATCCCGGAGTAGAACGCTGTGTTGTCCCACGAGAATCCCTTGGGAGGTGACGGCCTGTCGGAGGCCTGTGTTGTCCGCTGGGTCCATGTTGGCCAGATCGTTCTGTTAGGGTTTTGGTGGAGGACCCAAGAGCAGACACGATTGGGGTGAAAGCCCGTAGGCATGTTTATTGAGATCCAGGGAGGGGCAGGCAGTAACGTGGTCCGTAAACAGGCGTGGGTCAGGCGGGGACGTGGTAGTCGTACAGGCGATGGTGAGGCAGGAGCGTGGTAGTCGTACAGGCGATGGTGAGGCAGGAGCGTGGTAGTCGTACAGGCGATGGTGAGGCAGGAGCGTGGTAGTCGTACAGGCGTGGGTCAGGCAGGAGCGTGGTAGTCATACAGGCGTGGGTCGGGCAGGAGCGGGATTGTCATACAGGCGAGGGTCAGGCAGGAGCTTGGAAATCGTACAGGCGTGGGTCAGGCAGGAGCGTGGTAGTCGTACAGGTGAGGGTCAGGCAGGATCTGGATGCTAGGAAGACAGGGAGAACAGGGTAAGGTGAGGCTTAGGAAATCTAGGCTACGGTAAGGTTGGAGCCGCTAATTACCAACTAGGTGAGTCAACGATCTGGCACAGAGGGCTGTGTGGACCGGCTTCTTATCCTGCTGGCGATTGGCTGACCAGGACCAGGTGCGTTGAGGTGTGGGGGAGAGGCAATCAAGGTGATGCGCGGCAGGTGTGCGTCAGGGGCGTGTCTGGCTTGTGACCGCAGACGTGCCCGCAGTTCCCGCTGCAGGCTCTGGGAGGTGCTGGGGGAAACAGAGTCCGGCACTGGAGAGACAGGGACAGGCTTGGGACCAGAGTCAGAACCGGGGCTTGGGCCGGGGTCAGGGGGCTGAGGAGGTGGACGAGGCTGATGCGGTGGTGCCGTGACACCGCTTTCTGCCTCCGTTCAGTTGTTGACCTGCAGTTCTATGTTGCTAACACAAGAGGCAGTGGTCCCAGAACATCAAAACAAAAAGACTCCACAGATTTCCCAGTTCAGCGGTGGCCGAGTGGATAGTGCTCTGCCTAGCACCGCAAAGATTGTGAGTTCAATCCTTGGTGTGGACATACCAAGGTACCATGATGTATTTTGGGATGTTATAGAATGGTGGTTCTATGTCAGTTATTGAATTCATGTGGTAGAGCCATCGGCCATAAATAAACGAGCGTGGGTCATATTTGTTAATTATAGACCCTTTTACAGGCTACTGTACATCAGCACAAGTATGCACACGCATTCTTGAAACAATAGCAGAGGAAGACAGACAAATTCGCCTTCGCTCAGCAGTATCTGATCATGGATGGCTGTGACTGTGTCCATGATACAGGCAGTGTAATTACATAACATGTCAAGTATACTGTACAGCAGTATACAGTAGTGCAGAGTGAGTTCTCTATTGTATAGGCAAGGTGTTCAATTGCTCAAGTGTTGTCAGGTGTTGATTCAAGTGTACAGTGGTGCAGAGTCAGTTGTCTATTGTATAGACAAGGTGCAAGGTGTCACATGTTCACTTCTGTTATGATGAGGCTCAAGACATCACTTGCCTCCTGCCAAAGAGTAGTTCGGAAGAAGCCTGCCAACCAGCAGCTCAGAGGAAGACTCCATTTATAACTCTGGTTGTACTATACATAGGCCCTCACTCTCATTATAACAATGGCACACATGCCACCCCCTTAACCAACAAGTGAACATGTGACACCTTGCACCTTGTCTATACAATAGACAACTGACTATGCACCACTGTACACTCGAACACTCGAACCAACACCTGACAACACTTGAGCAATTGAACACCTTGTCTATACAATAGACAACTGACTCTGCACTACTGTATACATGTGCATTACATGCCTCTCTTCTTTACAAAGATGGTCACAACCACAACATGTCCTGAGAGCACATGCAAAATAATAACTTATGGCTACTTTTAATGTGTACGGCTGTATGTTTAATAAAAGTTTCAATCAAGACTTGAGTATTACCTATTCTGTTGAGTACTATGTTTACAATTGTTCATTCATGATATTATTACAATTGGCCTTTCAAGTCTGCCTACAATTAGGTTAAAAGAACCATTTAATTACAATTTACTTCTAAGGGTAAATACTTTACTTTCATATCTTCAGATCCTAGTAGATGTCCAAATAACCCACTGTGTCTTGGGTCTACTTATTCACCACCTAAAGGGAAGTGCAAAACAGCAAGTCATGACTTTTATCCAGAAACAAAAGTTGAACCCATTGCAGCAGAATAGCTAACATTACAGGAATCATCGGCTTTAGCCACTGACCGCTACCATTAATGTTATGGAAGCTGCAGCAGCTGCTAGTTGTTGTGAGTCCATGAGCTAACTGGCTATCATGCTCTCATTGTGCTGGATTAGCATTGGAAGCATTGGAACTGATGTGTCCAGGTGACAAGACCCATCTTTATTTATCAGACATTACCGTCCTACCAGTCCTGCACAGAAACAAGCCAGCCAACGCACATAAGCCAGGCTGGACCTGGCCTGGTTTTTTATATATTGCACAGGGGTGGTTTTGAACCCTGGGGCCTCATATAACAAAGAGTGTGTAAATTCACGTGTAAAAGAGGGCGTACGACGAAAACGAGGAAAAGGCGAACTGTCGCGTACGACGAGAATATTTACACGCTTTTCGGATCTGTCAAACATGGCGTACACGCTGCTGCGCCGATTCCTCAAAGAAAAATCCGACGGTGTCGTAGAAGACAGCGGACGTGCACGCGCCTCGTGTTCCGCCCTCTCCACGCCCAAATTCAACCATATATGGTCAAAACTATGACAGCGCACAACGTGGATACCCGGAAGGAACCGACTTAATATAGCGTGGAGCAAAGGCAAGACAATTAGCCTACGTTTATGGAAAAACGCGGAAAGAAGATAAACTTTTCGGAGACGGAGGTGCATGTGCTTGTTGGTGAGGTCCACGCGAGGAAACAAATCATCTTCGGAAGGTAAGCTATTTGTACTAGCCTACATTTGTCTGATTGCTCCTACAGTTTAGGTAGCCTACTGTACGTTTCGTGCATCCTGTATTTGGCGTAGGCTACACGGACATTCTGTATTATGTGGCTGTGAGGAAAGCAAACATTCTGTGGTAGGCTATGATTAAATTAGGACCAAAAACAGGGAACGATAACGCAGATGACCACTTCATAATGTTAGACCACATTAAACATTTTCCCCTCTGGGAAATTAAGACTCTCATCTAAATCACCCGGTAAATCACAGCATTTATTTGACTGCCAACAGAAAAACATATCAAATGAATACGGCTGCACAATGAAATGTTTAATGCATAATCAAGTTCACAGACAAACTCAAAGAAAATGACTGAAATTGTTTCTCCAGACTCTGACGTGGGGTGGGACTCAGAGGAGGGGGAGTCTGCAGTGGTCCAGCGCCACGACCTCCAGTGCCTCCACCTCCAGCGCGCCGGCCTCCACCTCCAGTGCCATCTCCACCTCCAGCGCCTCCGTCTCCACCGCCCACGCCTCCACCTCCAGCGCCACGACCTCCAGTGCCTCCACCTCCAGTGCGCCGGCCTCCACCTCCAGTGCCATCTCCAGCGCCTCCGTCTCCACCGCCCACGCCTCCACCTACGGCTGCCAGCGTCCCTGCCTCAAGGGTCCCTGAGGGCTGGGCTTTCTCTCAGACACTGTGCTGGAGGCTCATGACCCTAGAGGCCCAGAGGGACATGGCAGAAGGGATTGGGGCAGTTGTGCAGCAGTTGGTGGAGGTCACCACATTACACCACCAGAGCCAACAGGACATCCTCACTGCACTTCATTCCCACACATGCTGTCACGGACCTCACACAGTCGCTCACTACCACACTCACGGACCTCACACATTCACTCACAAACGCACTCACACACCTCACACAGTCACCCACCAACAGACAATAAAATGGTAACAATGTGAACCTTACTTTGTCTTCATAGCTGGCGCATGACCTCTGTGCGGGCCCTTTGGCCCCGCTGGTAACCCTCATGACGGGGAGGGGGCTGAGGGCTTGGGTCCTCATTTTGTGGTGGGGTCTTGACTGGTTCTCATTCTTATCAGCTTTGAATATATATCTTGGCAAACATAACACAGGATGATGTACAAGGAGGGGACAGATACCTAGTGAAAGTACTATTGGTTGCTAGTAAAAAGACAATAATGAGCGCTTGGTATAAGGTGGAACCCCCAACCAAGGAGCAGTGGCTGGGTGTTGTGGAGGAGATTTATGTTAGGGAGAAGTTCACGCATGCATTGAGGATGCAGGAAGGAAAGTTTGAAGGGAGATGGGAAAAATGGATGGATTATAGAAGGAAGTGTGATGATACCACTAATATTGAAATTGTAATATTTGATTAAGAGAAAAAAGCTGCATGGATGGAAGTACCCATAAGCTGTTATTGTAAGTGTTTATGTTTTATTGTATTGTCGTTGTATGGATGGAAAATGCTAATAAAGATTAAAGTAAAGAAGAACAAGAATATATCTTGGCTGACACACCAACAAGCCAGCCGTCACGCGCAGCGCCTGCCTCCAGTCTAGCCCCTACCCTGCTGTGCGCCAGGATGGATGAGTCATGCGTGGAGCCAGGCCACCGTGCCACTACACTTGTGATGAGCATGTCGGCGTCACATATGATTTGGGTATTTATAGTGTGCACATTTTTGCGATTCACATAGACGTATTCATTCAATGATGGTGCCCTTATGTGGGTGCAGTCGCCATCGCCGTCACCTCTTTGGAGTTCTATCTCGGCCAGTAGGCAGAGTAGCGCCGGATTCATTTAGGCTCGCATTACGCACAGGAGGACTGTCAGAATCCGGCACTACTCTGCCTACTGGCCGAGATGTTTGTTTATTAAACAAACATATATCGCAATGCAAGATTAGACGTGTCCTCTAACCGGCTCATTAATGGTCCGATTTGTTCCCCAAACTTAACCTATGCGCTGTCCCAAACCTTTCTGCGCAATATGTCACACACCTAATGCAGGCACTCCATCAAACGGCAATAATTGACCAATTAGATTGTCATTAATATGTGATCATGTGGACCTGTTTGCTGTTTGGTAAGCATATTATGGACATATTATGGCATATTATTATTAGGACACGTCTAATCTTGCATTGCGATATATGTTTGTGCTGAATTGGGCTATTAGCCTACATGATTGTGCGTTCATAAACTGTCGCTCTTATTCCCTCCATCAAACATTGTAATTCACCGACGCACCACCTGCGTTGCCAGTTCCCCCTGTGTTCAAAAAGGGTGTAGGAAACCGTGTAAATCGGTACGACAACTTGAGAGGTGTCCTACAAAAGCGCTTAGAAAGGCGACTAAATGTTCGCCCTTTTGGCTTGATAAAGTTTGTTTTGTGTGTGTGTGTGTGTGTGTATGTATGTGTGTGTGTGTGTATGCGTGAGTGTGGATGCGTGTGTGGATGTTTGTGTGGATGCGTGTGGGGGGGGGGGGGAATGGCGTACGCCTGAAATCGCGGAAAAGACCGTGTAAAAGAAGGCGTACCTCAATGATAAATGAGGCCCCTGGTCTACTGCAGTGCAAACATCTGTCTAAACCATTAGGCCACCGAAAACAGTGATGCAATTTGATTTTCTTTAGTGCCTTTATACAATCTAACTGGTTGTACAATATCGGACACGTGTACAGGCTCAAATTTTGGATTTAGACCATTGGCACACGTTACTTCCAGGTTCATGGTAGACAGACCACAAATAGGGCTAAATGTCCAAAATAGCACACTACCCCCAGACGTTAGATTTCATGTCATTTCAGTTCACGATCTCAATGGCATGTCTAGCTGGTTCCATCTTACTGTACTAGTCCTGAAGAGAAATAAGATGGGGCCAGCCCGACCTGTACTACAAAACAGGATTACAGGATTAGTGTGATAACTTCAGGTTCAAGCCTGGTTTATCCGTATCACGAAGGTGGATCACTTTTCACTGTGCTATCGCCATGGTAACTTAGAGTATGGTCCGGGGCAGGTTAAATTCCAGAATACTGATCAAAACGTATGAAGCACTGCCGCTGACCAATCAATTCACTTGGAAAATGGATGCTAATATCCCATATGGAACTGTGCGAATTAAAAAATAATCTCAGTGCACGATCAATAGTGAGAGGTTGTTTTAGGAAGACTTTTTACAGACTGACAAAACCCTCTTTGGCTTTCCCTGATAGGCTATCATATGAAAGATTGCGGAATGACTGCTGGAGCCATATTTTGCCAGAACTTGTGCGTTTACAGTCCTGCAGACTGTAGGCGATGCACTGGCTTGCATTTTATTAGCCTACCTGTAGTTTCATGTAGGCTGTGGTTGATGCAGAGAACCAAGTAAAACACTCCTTTTTATTCAATTTTCAAGTCTTTAATGTTGATTTATTAGGCTAGCTCCCGTTCCTAGGAACAAAGGGAAGTATAGCCTATAGGCTTCATTTTAATTGAATTGTATAGCACATATGCCTGACAATCAATGACGTTATAGGCCTACTGAAATAGGCTTTTTTCCCCGGAGGCTTATAGCCTACTTCTCCACCTCGAGCTTCACTTTTTCCATCGTAATAGCCTGTTTTATGTCTTGTTCCTCTTGTGTAGATACATCACATTGTCTACTCCAACCTGAAACTAATAAAAACTATAGTCTACATTTGCTTTAAGCGTCCCTTACCAGTCTCACGGGGTTGCAGCTAAAATAATAAGATGTATAGCCTAGAAATAGGCTACAATTGCTTTACACGCCATAATAATAATAATAATAATAACTTTATTTCATATAGCGCCTTTAATGGGACCCAAGGTCGCTTACAAACATATCAGGAAATCAACAATCGACAAAGAAAGCACAGACAACAATTCAAACAGAACAGTAAAAGGGACAAACAATAAGCTTGGAGAATGGGTGTGTGTAGAGTGGAATTAAAAATGTAATGCAACATTAAACAGGTGAGTTTTGAGGGTGGATTTGAAAGTGTCCAGAGAGGTGGCATTTCGGACATCGGCAGGGAGAGAGTTCCAGAGTGTGGGGGCGGGTGGGGTGTATAAGAATAGGAATAGGCCGATCTAACCTACTCCTGTTCATGAGGAGGAAAATAATAAAACGTAGGCAGTCGGCAGTATTTTTCCAGCTTTCCTTCATGCCTTTAGCAATAGTGGCTGTGTTGCGCCTATAGTTCATATTTCTATAATATTGCTCCTCTTGTGTAAAATGCGGTGGATGGAACTTGGTTATGCGTATTGTTTGCCTTGTCCATGGCTGTGTCCGAATACCTGTATGCGATTGGACATTTAGTGCAAATACCACCCCGTGAATGCGCTCATAGCTAGACTGGACCAGCTGGGTTGATAGCCACCGCCGTGGTAGGCTACCGTTTATCTGTCATTGCGGTTGTTTGGTTTACTTAAGCGAGCTAGTGTGACTGTGTGAGGTCCGTGACAGTTTGGATACTGTATGTTGAGCTAACTTCGTTGTACAGGGTCCTGGTCTAGTTGACTAGTAAGCTGTTTTACAACTTGGAGACATCCAGTAGGCAAGCACAGTCACTCATTAGCCCTTAGTGACCCCCACCCGTGCAAATACCCCCACATTTCAAACATTGGTGTTGAGATAGGCTACAGTACAGGTATTTGGCCTGGAACATAACACCTCGAAGAGTCAATCCTTGCCTTGGCCTTTCATAGTCATTAAAAGTGAGGCCAAGAAGGGTGCTATTTCAAATCCCAAATTAGATGTTAGCACTGCTGAATGAGTAAATCCATTTTTGACTAGTAGGCTGTTCTGCAACTAAGACAAACTCAGTGGTGACCATTTAGTCCTATAAATCACCCCCACCCCCACAGATACCCCCACAATTCAGGCGTGATGATATGCTGGGATATTTGGCCTGGAACATAAACCCTGGAAGATGTTTGGTCTTGGCTTCCATTCATGGAGAAGGTCATTAAATTATTCATTAGATAGGTCATTAGATTTATGTGGAGAAACTGAAAATGTTGTTACCCTGTTAGGTGGCAACCAGTAGAAATGTGACACAGTTAACTATGGCATCTTTAATATGTTGTCTCTAAGTAATAGCTGACCAGCAAGCCAGGATTGATGTTATCAGGCTTAAGCCATTACTTAAGTAGTAAAATGACCCAATACATTATATTGTGATAAGAATGATGTCTTACAATTCACACTCTTGAATGGAACATACACAAAACTACTGTGGATAGGACAAGTAATACGTTAATAGTAACTCACTGTAGCACACTGACGCTGACTCTTGAGCAATTATTCTTTCTATAGTATGTCTGGATCTTAAAAAACAAACAACATGAAGCCCAAAATCCAGAGTTGGTGAAAGAGCCACACTGCCACCTTACCTAGCTAGCTTTGAGTTAGCTCCGTTTACTATAATTGCCACGTTTCCCGAAACCTTCTTAGCGCTAAGAAGCTCTTTGAGTCTTCTTAATGCTCCCGAAACCAGCAAACGTGAGACCTACGAAGACTCAAAGTGTTTCTTAGCGCTAACAAGGTTTCAGGAAACCCGGCCAATATCATTCAAAAAAAAAATTGGGTTGTTATTTTAGGGTTGTACTCCACTTTGAATTTAAAATTGTACACAATATGGGGCTATTAACCTGCAGCCTATGGGGTTAACACTATGTGTAATCTCAGAGCGGAAGTTTAAATTGGTAGTGCGGCCAGCAAAATAGTTATGTTTCAAATTTAACTGTTGTTTCAACATTTGGTTTGCAAATAGCCTACATTTCACAGGACAGTATGAGACCAAGTGAGCTGAAACCATGAGTTTCCCATCTTGGAAAAAGCTACACATCCATTGTAATGAAATTTTATCCAGATGAAAATGTCTTTCTAGCTCAATATGATGTCTCTGTGTCAGGTTCATGTTAGACATAGCCTACTGCAACTAGGGCTAAATTTCCAAAATAGCCTACTTATCTTTTAACATTCAGAATCAACATTCATGCTGTTTATGTCCCTGGTTTCAATGTCATTAAAGACGATGTAACCATTGGAAACGTGTCCAAGCCATAACATAATCTCTGCCATGTCTTATAGATACTGTTGGTGTTGTTAGTGTTTCCGAGCAAAGTTGCATATCATCACTTTAATAGATTTATCCATCAATATTTTGTAGTTATAGCACCACCAGATCAGCGTTGTGAGACCATCCTGATCACATGAGCTCACTATCTGTTCCATCTGGCACGCTGGTTACCACCATAGGCCATAGGATTACTTACCTTGGGTAGACATCAGTTGATGAGTTTCATTATTATAGGATATGCTGTCTCTGATTTATAATCATTTATGTGATAGGCCACCCCCATTTAAAAGTTATTTGGTTAATAGTGGTCATGTTTGAGATAAATAGTCTATATATGTTTTTGAAGAACACAGTCTGTAGATTTTGTGCAGATTGGTCCAAAGATTTAGGAGGAAATGTTTAATATTTTCTTTTCAAAAAATTCAAATGGCAGAAAATCTATCATGTTGGACCATGATGGTGACTCTAAGTCAAATGGTCTAGTAGTCACGGACTTTCACAAAGTTTCATCAAGTTTAATGTTTTTGACCATTTATTAGAATCACCATGTAGTTAAATGGCAAATTGTGTCAGGTGAGGTCTGGCCTATCTGAATAGAGCCAAAACAACAAAAAATGTGTCACCGTTCCTGTTTTTCACTTGCTAGTCCTCCAGGTCTTCCTCTTGTTTGAGAGTTATTGTATTAAATACCTTATAAATGCTTGTGTTTACTTTATCATAATTGCTGAAAAATGCTTGAGGAGGAATTGCCATAATGAGGGAAATAATCTATTTCCATACTGAGGGAAATTATCTTTAAATATTGTTGTAAAAATATACTTTGTCTTGTTAGTAAACTTTTTCCACCTTTAGTCTATTTATAGGACCATACAAATTAATTTGTGAAATGATCAGAATTGTCAAATTGTGTACACAAAAGATAATATTAACACATGAAAGCACTGTGGAACACTGTTGCAATTTCTATCATCAAAGAAAATATAGAGTCAGAGAGCGGGAAGGAGGGAGGGAGGGAGAAGGAGGGAGGGGGTCAAAGTCAGATCATTTAGGCAATAGACTCACTTGCACTTCCTTGAGGAGAGTGGTCCACAATTAGCTCCTGCTTGCTTGGCACTCTGCAGCAGATATAAGGAGATCCAGAGACCAGCATCCATGGACAGATAGCTTCAACCTCTGTGGTAAGACCCTCTAACTCTTTAAACTCTTCATTCACATAGTGTTATTATTGGTATCTTGACTTATCATATATCTCTTAATCTTATTAACACTTTATGTGTGCACTAAATTTGTTAGTAGAATTTTGTATACTTTGTTATGTCCTAGTACACAGAGATATCACATGTGTATACTGTACATTAAACACATACAATGCATGTTAACTAAATTACCTTTTGGGATCATAACGCTCATACCTATATCTGGTAATACTTCAATAATATTCTTGATTATTTAAGAGATCCAATCAGACTCAAGAGTACCCCATGAGGTGAACTCTTGAACAAATCTGGTTTCACAGACATGGTTTAAGCCTAGTTCCAGACTATAATGAGTGTTTGAGCAGACTTAACTCAAAGTGACTTGTGCAGATTTACAGTATCTTAAAGGAGTAGTGAAGGGAAAATGCAGGTTTAGCCTTGTTTTAAGGTTATTTATGATCATATACAATGGTTCAGATCAAAACGTTGACAAAACTAGCACTTTTGAGAAAGTCTGATAATTGCTTTACCACTGTTTTGGTCATACAATGGATGTGGGTGGGCATCTTGAAAAATCTTTCAAAAACATGTTAAATTCTCGATTTCAAAGACAAGAAACTCAAGAAACGAAATAGCTTCCTCACTTGCTCCAGCACGCATGCGCATAGCGTGCTGGAGCAACGCTTGCGAGCTGTGCGCATGCGTGCTGGAGCAAGTGGGGAAGCTATTTCGTTTCTAAAGACGTATGCCGTAAATAAGGTCCAGGTTGTCAAAAACGATAATTCTCCTTTAAAACAGGGCTAAACATGCATTTTCCCTTTACTACTCCTTTAAGATGGTAAAAGATTTATGTTGTTCTAGATTAAACAAAGCCGACTGAAGGATTATAGTTACTCTAGGACAAAATTTAAGCTTAAATTAATCCTTCATTGAGACAGGTTTAAGTTTTGCTTAGTACTGTTTGTGAGGGAGCATGGACTATTTGGAATATCTAAATGAAGACCGACATGCACTACAGCCAGACGAGTACTTGTGGATCGGAGTAATCCATTAAATTACTTAAGAGACCGCTTTTGTATAATAATACAAATGTTGGTTCTATACTCTGCCATTGTTTTGTATAAATATTCACAACAGTAATGGTGTTTTCTATTCCATTCTGAGTTTTTATGAGCACCATTAGACCAACAACCTGTTCTGTGTGACATAGGCTTACTTACCTACCACTCCTGGACTACTCACTCCTGGACTGCTCATAGTCTCCAACTAACTAAGCCAAAGTTACACCGCATTCATGCAAGCTACTTAAATGTACTTGTTTAACTAGTCCACATGAAGGTCTACTCCTGGCTTAAACTAAGTTCTGTCTGTGAAAACTTTGTCTCATTTGAATTATGTATGTAATTTAAGTTGTGTTTTTCATTTTTGGGTTAAGTCGTGTGTTTACTCACAACATCCAAATCTTTTCCAGTATCAACTAAGGTATTGTTTCATCTGGGAGGGGAAGACAAGGTGAGATGTTGTAATGCTACATACTAGTGCAGACAATTTAAAATTAAAGGACAGAATTGTATCTGAACTTAACTCCTCAAAAATAGTTTGGAAACGCTAATTTGATCGATTATTTCGCCCCTTTAATAATACCAATTGGTATTGTATTTTATTTTGTTGGAAAGCCTGATTAGTCACCTTTACAATGAGGTACAACTTGTAAGGATCATGCATTCGTGGAATGAGCAACATAGCTAAACGTGTGGGTAGCACCCAAAAAAGTGCCAAAATCCCCTGCAATATTCTTCTGTTGGTATTCACTCTTGTTTTGAGTTGCTTGGTGGATTGGATGATTGCACTCTCCCTATAACATTTAATTAATTTTACACTGTCAGGGGCCTTAGTAGCGTGTGGAGGATCCATATGCACAATAATATTGTTGGGGATTTTTGGGGGCCCCTACCCACACGTTTAGCTGTGTTGCTCATTCTACGAATTAACAATCCTTGCAAGTTGTACATCGTTGTAAATGTGACTAATCAGGCTTTCCAACTATATTTAAAAAACTACCAATTGGTATTATTAAAGGGGAGAAATAATCGACCGAAATAACATTTCAAACTATTTTTGAGGAGTTTATATGAACTGACCGGAGAGATTTATCCAACAAAAATGACAAGATTTGTTCCATATTACCAATCTTTTGGACTTAATCATTTTAGTTGGCCTGCCTTTTGTATGCCATTCATATGGCCAACATATAATCATTGTCGATGTGATAACACTCATCTGTAGTGTGCACCATTCAAGGCAAATATATTTCTCATTTTTCTCATGTTTATGTGTTATCTTTTTCTTCCAGTAAACCGCCACCATGAGTACGGACGCGGAGATGGCCCAGTACGGCCCAGCCGCCATCTACCTTCGTAAGGGTGAGAAGGAGAGGATTGAGGCTCAGAGCAGGCCATTCGATGCTAAGAATGCCTGCTTTGTGACTGACAAGGAAGATCTGTACCTCAAGGCAAAGATTATCAAAAGGGACGCTGGGAAGGTTGAGGTGGAAATGGAACTGTCTAAGGAGGTAAGTCTATAAACTGACGTGTTCAGTTGGTTTGCAATTGTACAGAATCAACATGTTTAGTGGATTGTTGCTTTTAAACATTCCTACATACATGTAGGCCTCATTTCTGGTTAATACTTAATTCAGTTTTACCATTAAAGAATATTTAGTCACAACCTGTAGCATTTATTCAAATTTATTCAAAACTATTTTTGTCTTAACCAATATTTATTAATTTAAGACGAAAACCTTCAAAGATGAGGAGATCTTCGAAATGAACCCCCCTAAGTTTGACAAGATTGAGGACATGGCCATGATGACCTACCTCAATGAAGCTTCTGTCCTGTATAACCTCAAAGAGCGTTATGCAGCATGGATGATCTACGTAAGAAAGACACGACATACACCTGCACAAATATATCCCATAATTGCATTCTTATATCTATACTGCATGTTGCCTGTTATATATCTTTTGATATCTGTAGACCATGCATGCACCATAATGTGTCTAATGTCCTGTCTCAATCCCTTCTGATGCAGACCTACTCTGGGCTCTTCTGTGCCACGGTGAACCCCTACAAGTGGCTCCCTGTGTACGACATGGTAGTGGTCAACGCCTACAGAGGGAAGAAGCGTATGGAGGCTCCACCCCACATCTTCTCTGTCTCTGACAACGCCTTCCAGAACATGTTGACTGGTACGAACAATCATTGATGGATGGAAGGATGGATATACAGTATGGAGGGATGGGTGAATGAATGGGCTGATGGATGGGGGGTGGATGGATGGATGGATGGATGGATGGATGGGTGGATGGATGGATGGATGGATGGATGGATGGATGGATGGATGGATGGATGGATGGATAGGTGGATAGATGGGAGGAGATGTTGATAAATGGTATAATGAATGTACTTCATGATGATGCTATTCTTGACACCTCTTACATATTTCTTTACTTGCAGACAGGGAGAACCAGTCTATCCTGATCACGTAAGTTTAACATGCAATTTTGAATTGATTATTAGTTTGTTAGAACTTACCAGTTTGTAGTCAGAATCAAGTGTTTCACTGTAGCACGTAAATTATATGATAATACCTATCTTGAGACATTTGCCAATACTTTGATTTGAAAATGTCTTACACTGAGACTAAAATAAACCAATTTCTATCCCATAAACCAGTGGAGAATCCGGTGCTGGAAAGACTGTCAACACTAAGCGTGTCATCCAGTTCTTTGCCACCATTGCTGTATCTGGGGGTGAAAAGAAGAAGGAGACTGGCAAAATTAAGGCAAGTCCTTAGAATTTCTGGGGTGGCAGTCGCCCTGCAGTTATAAAAGAGAGACGGCTACCAAAAGGTAATTCATTTTTTCAGGGAACATTGTGGGTTATTTTCTGGCTGCTAGACTGTTCCAGGTTTCAGTACTGTGGCCGTGTTATGCTGTTCACAGCTGTTCTTGTCCTGCCTACTGAGTTACAATGTAACTGACCAACGTGCTCTTTTCTCTCAGGGTTCCCTTGAGGATCAGATCATTGCAGCTAACCCTCTGCTGGAGGCTTATGGTAATGCCAAGACAGTGAGGAACGACAATTCGTCTCGCTTTGTAAGTTTGGGGGGACAAGATTATATATTATAGCACATGCTCTTTCTAATACATTCCCTATCATGATGATATAGTACAGCATACTACCAGAAGTACTGTAGCAGTACTGTAATTGCCAAAATGTTGTAAATCAAAGTGTAAATACTGTGTGCTATTCTGGCAATTGTATTTATTTTCTGACCCTCTGGTATTTCCCCATGCTGTACATTAGGGTAAATTCATCAGGATTCACTTCCAAAATACCGGCAAACTGGCCAGTGCTGACATTGAAACTTGTAAGTTGGCTTGGATTGCTTCTCAGTTCTTCACTAAATACACAAGGATATTACACCAGATTGTTGGCCTAAATGTAGACAAAATATTACTATGACTATTGGTTTCCTACTTCAGATTCAAATTGCTCTCTCTCTCCTTCCCTCTCTCTCTCTCTCTCCCTCCAGACCTGCTGGAGAAGTCCAGAGTGAGCTTCCAGCTGCCCGATGAGAGAGGCTACCACATCTTCTACCAGATGATGACCAACCACAAGCCTGAGATTGTTGGTAAGATGAAGCAGAGTGCAGAGAACCAGTGGCCACTACTACTACTACTACTACTACTACTACTACTATTACTATTACTACTACTACTACAACTACTACTACTACTACTAATAATAATAATACACTATTATATTACATTAATTAGATTAATAATTACTTTAATATAGCTCCTTTCCTGCAAAAACGCAGCTCAAATTTCTTTACAATAAAGAAATTATATGCAAAAGTGCTTCACATAAAAATAGACCTAACATGACCATAACAACAGGGATAGAGTGCCATAGTTCATGTAAAATCAGATGGAAGATGAAAGACACTGAATAATAATCCCTAAGCAGAGCCTCGATCTTGATGCTCAATCAGCAGATCTTTCATACTCGGCAGAACTTTGTCTGCAAAACCCTTTATTTACTGATATATATATATTATAATGTATAGTATATAGTTGTTGGCAGGGTGCATGACTACAGTTCCCTGAAGTAGGGGAACGAGATACAACACATTTCTGTGGGAAAAACACTGGCGTAAGAGCTTTGGAATACATCTGAACAGGCTAATTGCTACAGTACTGTATGTTGGCAAAATAGTTTTGAGTTACACCCGAGCAGGCTAATTACTGTCTAGTGTGTAGCAGTGGCATCTGGTGGGTCCTAGAACCGGGTAAGCCAGGACCAGTGAAGCAGGCGCGCAGCGCAAACAGTTTTTTTGGGGCTGCGCTTTCAAAGCATGCCCTGATGGGAGGTTTCACAGCACCAGAAGGGCGCTGAGCAGTGGCATTTTTATATATAAAAACATACAGGAAAATTACAGTAGCCTAGGCTACTGTAATGTTTTTTATCGAAACAAACAAGCTTTTAGGGACACACTAAATAAACTACAGAGCCATTATATGACAACAATGGCCAAGCACCACGAAGAGGAATGACAGAATGATAAAATGCACCCCCTTAGGGCACATCACTCAATAGCCTACTCGCCTACTTCACTAATCATTGTTTAGTCTACTATTAGCCTACTAGGCTACTAGGCCTATTAGCCCAACGCTCCAGGAAGCAAAGTCTTGAGTGCTGATTAAATCTAGGCAAAGCAAAACGCACAGCCATAACAACTGGTAATTAATCACAAAAGACCTACCTCTTCGTAACCCAAACTGGTTTAATACACTCCATTTTGGAATCAACTTTCAACAAATACTCAAGATCTCTGTTTTCCATGTTCATTGATGCTGACAGTAGCCAGATAGCTAAAGTGGGTAACATGATTGACAGGCGATGTGAATGACGGGACAGTTATGACAAGTTTTGATTGGATAAACCGTCCCAATGTTAAAACGTCAATGGGAGTTCCAATGTAAGCACTTTGAGAGCTACACCCACTTTTAAGCATTTTGACAAATTACAGATTAGGTTACATTTCGACTGATGACGACATTTTTCGCGGTTTTGTATGTGTAGGCTAATTTGATTGGTTGATTTTTCATTTGGTCTTGATTTCCGTGAGACAGAATCCTTTTACCTGGCCTACAATGTTAAGTGAATGACGAGCTAGTAAGACCGCTGCCAACGGACCGTAACGTGGCCTGTATTTTCATGAGGACTGTAGGAGGCGACGGAGCACTACCAAAACGCTAAACACGGATGAAAATGAAGCAATATGGCAGAATACAAGTCGCATTTAAGTCAAAAACAGTCTGAAAGTCGATTTTCGTACCTTCTTTCACTGAAAGAAAACGCACAAATCAAGTTTTATTTGGATTTGTATGGGTAAGCCAGGCTTACCCTGGCTTATAGGAGCAATCGCCACTGGTGTGTAGAGATGAACAGCCCTACCAATATATATGCTGCTGCAGTAAAGGGTGTTTAAGATCCACTGGTGTTGCAGGTAGAAAGGTGCAGCATTGATGAAGCCAGGCTTCGATCCAGGTTGATCACCACACAAACAGCTGATCATTCTGGCACATATTCAGCAAGCAGTGCTTAAAGTTGCATTATAGTTCTATACAAGCTGCTTTTCATTCTTCGTTCTCCACAGAAATGACACTCATCACCACCAACCCCTATGACTACCCCATGATCAGCCAGGGTCAGATCACTGTGGCCAGTATCGATGACACGGTGGAGCTGGACGCTACAGACGTGAGTCACTTAAAGTACAATACAACAATTGAAAATAAAAGGCGTAGCATAATGCAGTCATTAAGTCCCTCCACCTGGCACACTTGAGTTGATCTTACTTGTTTACATCTAACATGAACTTCCTCCTCCAGGATGCTATTGACATCTTGGGCTTCACCCTTGAAGACAAGCAGAGCATCTACAAGCTGACTGGTGCTGTCATGCAACATGGCAACATGCACTTCAAGCAGAAGCAGCGTGAGGAGCAGGCTGAGCCAGACGGCACAGAGGGTGAGTCCCACTTCAAGTCCCACGTTCCTCAAAAATCTCTATCAAATTCTTTCTTTCTACTTGATATTTAACTAGAAATGGTGCTTGGAGAGCACAGACCTCCGCCCATGAATGCATTTCATGGCTGTGTGCACGCACACGTGCGTGCGAACAGGACATGTTTGTATTGCTGCAGTTGTTATGTCACAAGCTTTATGCACGTCAAACCCCCCCCCATTGAGAAATAATTTTTGGCTCCTAAGCCAAAGTCGGCAGAGTAAGTTCCCTCGCTTATTTTTAGCCTGGAAAAATAAATGTCTCAGTCCAAAAAATGACTGGAAGTGAATGGACAGCTGTTTTTGGGCGGCTCTGTGGCCCCTTGGGTCGCCGTCGGTGGGCGGAAGTGTGGTGCACTCCGTGCTCTCCCACCGCACACGCCAGTTCAAACCTTGTGTCTCTAGCGCCCCGACACAGGGATCTGCATCCGTTCTAAGTTTTGTTTTCATTTGTGGATCCAGGCCGTGATTTGGATCTGCTCCAAAATGTAACGGTTACTAATTCAGCCCATGCTACACCCCTTCGCCAAGGTTCATGAAAATTGGTTAGGTAGTTTTTGTGTAATCCTGCTGAGAAATAAACGGGCGGAGTTCCCCCGCTTATTTTTACCCTGGAGAAATAAGCGGTCCTGAGCCTACGTGAATGGCCTGCCTGGCTGTGTTTGGGAGGCCTGTGGACCCGCCCTGTGAGTTTCATGAAAATCGGTCCAGTAGTTTTTGTGTAATCCTGGTCCAAAAAATGAATGGTGGTGAAAGGCCGGCCGTGTTTGGGCAGCTCGTGGACCCGCCCCGTGATTCAGATCCACTCCAAAATGTTGGACCACACTACACCCATCCACCGAGTTTCGTGAAAATCGGTCCAGTAGTTTTTGCGTAATACTGCTAACAGACAAACAAATAAACGAACACAAGCAAGCAGCCACCCACAAATGCCACTGAAAACATTACCTCTCACCATGCGCTGTCGCCGGGGTGGAGGTAATAATTCAATTGTGATCATTGTATCCCTCCTCAAACTCTATTTACTCCTCTCTCCCTCTAGTGGCTGATAAAATCTGCTACCTTCTGGGTCTGAACTCAGCTGACTTGCTGAAAGCCATTTGCTACCCCAGAGTGAAGGTCGGCAATGAGTATGTGACCAAGGGTCAGACAGTGCCTCAGGTAAGGTGTATGTCAAACCTGAGAGGTACACATTTGCTGAAAGAAAATAGTTTACTGCTTATTTCTTTAAATACTCAATATATGCTGTTACAAAGTAACTGGAATGGTCCTTTTCATTTTCCTATAGTTCTTCTAGAATCAATACAAGGCAAAATGCAGACTATAAGATAAAGTACATTAGTGTAATAAAGTGTAACCAACTCATGGCATTGTCATTACACAGGTGAATAATTCAGTGAGCGCTCTGGCCAAGTCCATCTATGAGAGGATGTTCTTGTGGATGGTCATCCGCATCAACACGATGTTGGACACCAAGCAAGCAAGGAACTTCTTCATCGGCGTGCTCGACATTGCCGGTTTTGAGATCTTTAACGTGAGTTTGGTATTGCTATGGGATTGTTCAGGGTTGTGACCATATTTGGTAAAATAAATCCTGTTCTGTTATTAATGAACTCATAAGTGAACAATTTGCACTTCTTTTTGTTTGTTTGTTACACATGAATACAGAAATTTATGAGTAAATTTAAGATTAAATTAAGTCAAGATAAAAAAGCAATACATGGAGGGTATCTAAACAAAGATTATCTCTCAAACTGTGACTCTACAGTTCAACAGCATGGAGCAGCTGTGCATCAACTTCACCAATGAGAAACTGCAACAGTTCTTCAACCACACCATGTTCGTCCTGGAGCAAGAGGAGTACAAGAAGGAGGGCATCGTCTGGGCATTCATTGACTTTGGCATGGACTTGGCTGCCTGCATTGAGCTTATTGAGAAGGTTAAAACTATAACACTACATCTTTTGGGCTTTGCAAGTATAGTGGGTACATTTGAGGCAACTGAATAGTATCATAATAATCACAGATATTATCATATTGATAACACAATTCTGTAATTTATACATAAATATCGGACACATTTGGACAAGGCACTAGTTTGTTGTATGTAAACAGACATTTGTCTGATCAAAATGTGTTTCTTACACAGCCAATGGGCATTTTCTCCATCCTTGAAGAGGAGTGCATGTTCCCCAAGGCTTCAGACACGACCTTCAAGAACAAGCTGTACGATCAGCATCTTGGCAAGAACAAGGCCTTTGAGAAGCCTAAACCTTCAAAGACCAAAGCCGAGGCCCACTTCTCCCTGGTCCACTACGCAGGTACAGTGGACTACAACATAAATGGCTGGCTGGACAAGAACAAGGACCCCCTGAACGACTCTGTGCTTCAGCTGTACCAGAAGTCCTCAGTAAAAGTGATGACCGTTATCTACGTTGCTGCTCCACCTGAAGGTTTGTACATTTTCAATCTCCTCAAAGCAAAATGGATATAAGAACCTTTTCTTCCCTAAGGGTCACTTTGAAGTAAGTGAGATAGACAATTCAAGTGTTCAGAGTGAAAATGTTTGTGTAGAGGAACTTTTGAAAAACACAGAATATGTTTTTAAATAAGTTAATAAACACATTTAATTGATTGTTTGTGAATTACAAGGAAACTTAACATGACTTAAATATAAATATTGTATCACATTCTCATGTACAGTATTATTCTCTAACTCTTGATACTCATAGACACTTCAAAGAAAGGAGGCAAGAAGAAGGGAGGTTCCATGCAGACTGTGTCCTCTCAGTTCAGAGTGAGTGAACTTTTCTATCTAATTTCAAGGTACATTTGTGATGTTTTATGCCATGATTTTGTCTAATGGTTATTCATAACAAGCTACTAATCTTTCCATACTTTATATTGAAATGTATTTACAGAATCAACTAATCAGCTAATTAGGTCTAGTTGCAATCTAGCTTGTCAACTTCATTATCAATGGTATCTGAGAAAACTGTCCTTTGGAACACCCTTACAGGAGAACTTGGGCAAGCTCATGACCAACTTGAGGAGCACCCACCCTCATTTTGTGCGTTGCCTGATCCCCAATGAGTCTAAGACTCCAGGTATAACAACATCACACTTTACAAATTATTTTACTTCTAAATTGTCATTTAAATGAAATCTTAATTTCTTAAAACAGGAAAAAAATCATCATTATCTTTTGTTTCCAGGTCTGATGGAGAACTTCCTGGTTATCCACCAGCTGAGGTGTAACGGTGTGCTGGAGGGTATTAGGATCTGCAGAAAGGGCTTCCCCAGCAGAATCGTCTATGCTGACTTCAAGCAAAGGTACAGATACACACACAAACGTTCGTGCACAAACACATTCAAAAACACAAAGTTCATGTAGAAAGGCACATGCACATTCGGACATGAATACACACACAAACATACTGTACATGTATGCACTCCCACAAAGACCTTTTCATCCTAAACATTTAAAACCAAACTAATCAATATTCAATATTTCTCTCTACACAGATACAAAGTATTGAATGCCAGTGTCATCCCCGAAGGCCAGTTCATTGACAACAAGAAGGCTTCTGAGAAGCTGCTTGGGTCAATTGATGTGAATCATGAGGAATACAAGTTTGGACACACCAAGGTAAGATACCACATATTCAGGCTACGAAATACAAGAAACAACAAACACCCAACACAATAGCATTCAACCCATTCAATCAAATTAAACTTTGTGTCCTACTTTCACCTTGTTAACTTCATCTGTGTATTCTACCTGTGCCTCAGGTGTTCTTCAAAGCTGGTCTGCTGGGTGTCCTTGAGGAGATGAGAGATGAGAAGCTTGCTAAACTGGTAACCATGACACAGGCTCTCGCCCGCGGTTACTTGATGAGGAGGGAGTTTGTGAAGATGATGGAGAGGAGGTGAGAGGGAGCTTATAATGTCTTTTAACCTTTGTTTTACCACAAACCTAAATTATTTGTGCAATTTCCCCCCTCAGGGATCAATAAAGTAAACCTATTCCTACTGCTACTTATGCCAACAGAAAATATGTTGTACTACAATATTACAATACGTTTTGAATTACCAAAATATTATCATCCTGGGTGTTAGGATATTAACTTTGATGGTAATTTTTACATGTGTAAAGACACATTATACATACATACATACCGGTATCAGAGGAGAGGTTGCATTCATCACATCAGATCCAATGTGTATTGACCTTAACATTCACTGTGCCGCTCTTTCTTGTGATCAGAGAGTCCGTCTACTCCATCCAGTACAATATCCGCTCATTCATGAATGTTAAGCACTGGCCATGGATGAAGGTGTACTACAAGATCAAGCCTCTTCTGCAGAGTGCTGAGACAGAGAAGGAGCTGGCCAACATGAAGGAGGATTATGAGAAATGCAAAGTCGCCCTTACCAAGGCTGAAGCTCGCAAGAAGGAGCTGGAGGAGAAAATGGTGTCCATGCTGCAGGAGAAGAACGATCTGGCTCTTGCAGTTGCATCTGTGAGTGAGCTACAGTACACAAGCACATGCATTCAAAAATAACCACCAATATCGAACACTGATCTTTTCTCCACTGTGTTTGCCTCCCAGGAAGCAGAGAATCTGAACGATGCTGAGGAGAGATGCGAGGGTCTGATCAAGAGCAAGATCCAGCTGGAGGCCAAAGTCAAAGAGACAACCGAGAGGCTGGAGGATGAAGAGGAGATGAACGCAGAGCTGACGGCCAAGAAAAGGAAGCTGGAGGATGAGTGCTCTGAGCTGAAGAAAGACATTGATGATCTGGAGCTTACCTTGGCCAAAGTGGAGAAGGAGAAACACGCCACTGAGAACAAGGTTTCAACATCTCAAAATCTTTTCAATAGCAAAGCAGTAGTTTGTTCAAAAACACAGCCAAACAGTAATGAAGTTAAGCTCTTCCATTCCCAAATCATGAACTGACCATCATTTCCTTTCGTTCTTGTCTTGTCCAGGTTAAAAACCTGACAGAGGAGATGGCTGCCCAAGACGAGAGCGTTGCCAAGTTGAGCAAGGAGAAGAAAGCCCTGCAAGAGGCCCACCAGCAGACACTGGATGACCTGCAGGCAGAGGAGGACAAAGTCAACACTCTGACCAAGGCCAAGACCAAGCTGGAACAGCAAGTCGACGACGTGAGTCATCTTAGAGGATGTCTTGAACATTAGGGGCAGTTCTAACTATGCCTCTTCATGAATCGCTTATTGTTATCCTCATGAATGTTATCAATATGAACCTGTTATCACCAAAGGTGAGTGAAAATCATGTGTTTTTTTCTCCAGCTGGAAGGTTCTCTGGAGCAAGAGAAGAAGCTCCGTATGGACCTGGAGAGAGGCAAGAGAAAGCTGGAGGGAGACCTGAAACTGGCCCAGGAAACCGTCATGGACCTGGAGAATGACAAGCAGCAGTCTGATGAGAAGATCAAGAAGTAAGTACAAATACTTTTCAGAGATCATTTGAGACATTTGTGACTGATTAAATTAACTTGAATTCCAACCATCATTACAATGAAAGTGGGTTTAGTTTTGAATTTCAAGACTCCAAAATTGTAAATGTGTGAAAGCAAAATAAATGTACTGGAACAGTCAATTTGGTCATGTTCTTTGACAAGCTGCCCTATTGTGATGATACTTTTTGTCCCTTGGCCCTTACTAGATGTTGTCAGAAATTATATCACCCGGGACACTGGCAACTAGCACGTCACATCAAAATTGTCGTAGACCCCTGGTGTAGTGAATGGTTGGACTCTGCCGTCACAATAGCACAGTAACTAAACGTTTGTCATTGATTCATTATTGCTCCATAGGAAGGACTTTGAGACCAGCCAGCTCCTCAGCAAGATTGAGGATGAGCAGTCTCTGGGAGCCCAGCTGCAGAAGAAGATCAAGGAACTTCAGGTACCATGTAGTTACTGAGCCCTAGTACAGTCATGATCATTATGATTCCTGAAAAAAATGATCCTACATTTGATAGCACTGTCCTTGCTTCTGAGACGTTCAGCCGGTTTGACTTTGGGTTGACTTCACCCTTATTTGCCCCCTGTCTTCTACTGAAGACCAGAATTAAAGAGTTAAATTAATTTCTTTGGCAGCCATGATTTGTTAGAAGAGTACTTCTGAGTTTTTAATCTCTACTTTAGGCTCGTATTGAGGAGCTGGAGGAGGAGATCGAGGCTGAGCGTGCTGCCAGGGCCAAGGTGGAGAAGCAGAGGGCTGATCTGTCCAGGGAACTTGAGGAGATCAGCGAGAGGCTGGAGGAAGCAGGAGGCGCCACTGCTTCTCAGATGGAGATGAACAAGAAGCGTGAGGCTGAGTTCCAGAAACTGAGACGTGATCTGGAGGAGTCCACCCTGCAACACGAGTCCACGGCTTCTGCCCTGAGGAAGAAGCAGGCTGACAGTGTGGCAGAGCTGGGTGAGCAGATCGACAACCTGCAGCGCGTCAAGCAGAAGCTGGAGAAAGAGAAGAGCGAGTACAAGATGGAGATTGATGACCTCTCCTCCAACATGGAAGCAGTTGCCAAGGCTAAGGTCAGTGATAATTCAATATTGTGATTTATTACATGCAGTCTCTGCACCAAGTACAGTAGAATAGGCAAATCTGCAGTGTTCTCCCACATACTGTAGAAGAGAATAGTAGGGTGCCAAAGGAGGCTTGTGAAAAGCTAATGTCATTGTAGCTCAACTGATTACTATCAATGCAAACCAGACTCACTCAATCAAATACAGTATGTGTGTGTATTGAATTATATAACATGATAAACTGGTGTATTCCAAATATATGGTAGGGAATCAATGTCCTCTTCCTCCTCAGAAAAATACATTAATTCATGTAATTTCTTGTGTTAAAACGAAAGTGACAGTGTAATTAAAGCATAACCCTTTACCATGTCTGTAAACATGGTGTTTGACCCACAGGGCAATCTAGAGAAGATGGCGCGCACCCTTGAGGATCAGCTCAGCGAGATCAAGACTAAGAATGATGAGAATCTTCGCCAGAACACTGACATCAGCGCACAGAGAGCCAGACTCCTGACTGAGAACGGTAAAATGAATAAATCAAGAACAAAGATGTATTGCATCTCATTACCAATTTTCAATTCAAACCTTTATTTAGCCAGAGGAAACACATTGAGATCAGGGGTCTCATTCACAGTGTTGCCCTAGTTACAACAATCAGTGAACAGTCATACAAACACGCAATACAATCATAAAAAAGCAGAACAAGTACACTCATAAAAACAATAAACAATGCAAAGAGATAAAACATGTATAATTTAACTAAAACAAACACAAGCATCTAATCCAGTTTTATTCATCATTTGTTTAAAATCACCCATTGAGAGGTACAGTATCTAGTAAGAGTGTCTTACAGCTCATTCCATGCTCTGGGGATTCTATAATGATTACCTGTAATAAAACTAAGTGCCGAGTGGTAAACCATGTCAAGCTCATAGTCTAGAACTGACAGGAACGTCAAAGTTGATTTTACTAAAAGTTTCCTTAATTGTCACGCGAGATACTTGGATGTTTCTATACAAGAACCCAAGTTTCACTCTCAGCTTTTTTGTTGTTAAATAACACATATAAATTATAATACACCTTTGATGATTCATAAAATCATTATACAGATGCATGGACCACATGATTCAGTTTAATGTATAAGAGGGGGAAAAGCATAAATATAGAAAACGTCTGTGATGTTCTTTGCCTGACGAGAGCTCCATTCATTCCCTGCAGGTGAGTTTGGACGCCAGCTGGAGGAGAAGGAAGCCTTGGTGTCCCAGTTGACCAGAGGCAAGCAGGCCTACACCCAGCAGATTGAGGAGCTCAAGAGGCTTGTTGAGGAGGAGGTCAAGGTGAGGCTCTAAAACAAGTTGAACTATGGAGTCAGGTTCACCAACTATGTCAGTGACTTAATGTGACTATTAGACACAGTTTCTCTCTCATTGAGTCATTTTTCGTAGTGTCTTGTTTAGTTTGTCATGCTTCCTCCTATTCTATATGTATGTGACTATTTCATGTAGTTTTTGATGACTCAGTGAAATATGAACTTGAAAGTATAAATTTATGTAGTTTTCAGTAAATTGAACTAGAACACTCTCTCGTTTTCTTCTCCTCCCAGGCTAAGAACGCTCTGGCCCACGGTGTCCAATCTGCTCGCCATGACTGTGACCTGCTGAGGGAGCAGTTTGAGGAGGAGCAGGAGGCCAAGGCAGAGCTGCAACGCGGCATGTCCAAGGCTAACTCTGAGGTGGCTCAGTGGAGATCCAAGTATGAGACTGATGCCATCCAGAGGACAGAGGAGCTGGAGGAGGCCAAGTAAGTACATGGACCCAGAAGGCCTTACCCAAGAGAAATTATATTGGCCGGGTTTCCCGAACGAGTTAAGTGGCACTTAACTGAGTTAAGAAGCTTCTTAACTCCAAAGTACTTCTTAACTCCCATGCAAAGGGTTGCTTAAGAAGGTTCTTTATCGGGAAACCCGGCCATTGTGGTTCCCGTTGGGGAAGAAGGTTGTTAAGAAGAATTGCGATGTCAGGCTACTTATGGAACTTATAATCTTTCCATCAGGACAGAGCACCTTCACAATGCCTCTTTTGTCCCAAACAGGAAGAAGCTGGCTCAGCGTCTCCAGGAGGCTGAGGAGACCATCGAGGCCACTAACTCCAAGTGTGCCTCTCTGGAGAAGACCAAGCAGAGGCTGCAGGGAGAGGTGGAAGACCTCATGATTGACGTTGAGAGGGCCAACGCATTGGCCGCCAACCTGGACAAGAAGCAGAGGAACTTTGACAAGGTGAGAAAGATTATACCACAACTAAGTTTCAATAAGGTGAAATTATAGTTTATTGGCAATCATTGGTCCAAATGCTTTACTAGATGGCATGGAAAAGGGACCTGAATCAGCAATTGGAGGGTTGAGGGGCTTAAGAGTGATTTTAAGGCATTCTACTATTGTGCTGTTGGTTCATAACGACCTCAATGGCAAATGTAGTAATTATCATTTTCTAAATGCAATTCCAACATTGGCATCAGTGTGTAAGGCTGCTTTTGTATGTGCTTCCTCCTACTGTAGGTTCTGGCAGAGTGGAAGCAGAAGTTTGAGGAGGGTCAGGCTGAGCTGGAGGGAGCTCAGAAGGAGGCTCGTTCTCTCAGCACAGAACTCTTCAAGATGAAGAACTCCTACGAGGAGGCTCTTGACCAACTGGAGACTCTGAAGAGAGAAAACAAGAACTTGCAACGTGAGCTAAATGTAGTGCATGATGCTTTTAGTACAGTATTATTCACAGAACAACCCAAAGTGGGGGAATGGTTTCTCATTTAATAACTCAATTGTGCTGTGGATTAGTTATGTTCATGTAAAATGTTTCTGTTTCAAATCACAGAGGAGATCTCTGACCTGACCGAGCAGATCGGAGAGACTGGCAAGAGCATCCATGAACTGGAGAAGGCCAAGAAGACAGTGGAGACAGAGAAGTCTGAGATCCAAACTGCGTTGGAGGAGGCTGAGGTACAACTAAAATTTGAAAACTAGAATACAGTTTAATTTGGAAATAATGAATATCGTCACAGTTCTTATATAACAAAGTGATTACTTCCATTTATTCAGGGAACACTGGAGCACGAGGAGTCCAAGATTCTGCGTGTGCAGCTGGAGCTGAACCAGATCAAGGGTGAGGTGGACAGGAAGCTGGCAGAGAAGGATGAGGAGATGGAGCAGATCAAGAGAAACAGCCAGAGGGTGATTGAGTCCATGCAGAGCACCCTGGATTCTGAGGTTCGCAGCAGGAACGACGCCCTGAGAGTGAAGAAGAAGATGGAGGGAGACCTGAACGAGATGGAGGTCCAGCTGAGCCATGCTAACCGCCAAGCAGCAGAGGCCCAGAAGCAGCTGAGGAATGTGCAGGGACAGCTCAAGGTACTGGGAATCTTTATAATAATGATTACACTGCAGAGAATAACATAAAACCGCTTTCAGGCCAGTAATTCTGGCCTAGATTGGGTCATATCCTACATTTAAAGCTACAGTATGTAACTTCTGCGCTATGAGCATGAGCTCCAAGCTAGTAGTGAGGAAAATTCCATCTGCCAGGGTAAATTCAGTCTTCTTCAACCCTAATGGTTTGTGGGTCTGGGTACGCCCACATTCCCATAAGGCCATAGAAGAATGCCCATTGTTGGCGATTGGATCTTGTGCATGCATGCACACTTTGAACCAGGTGTGGCCACACCTCTCCAAACATGTTTTCCCATTACATACTTAATCCTCTTTGTTCCTTGAGGAACATAAGAATGCAACAATCTGCTTCCATCTGGTCCTGTCCTGTGCAGCACGTTGTGCCTCGCCCCAAGTTAGGTTAGCCATTTTCATTTCAGAGGTCACAGTTCTTCGACAAATTGTTTTTGGCCTCCCTTGTTTCCTCTTTCCAGGTTCTATCTCCAGGCTACTTTGGGAATACAGTCCTGTTCCATTCTGAGGACATGCCCTAGACATTGGAGCCGGCACTGTTTAATTTCCAGCACTACACTGCGACAGTTTTTATTTTTATACAGGTCCTCATTGGAAATCCTTTCCGGCCAGAAGATGCAACATTTCCTACGGAGACATCCATTGTGGAATGCATTGATCTTCTTCATGTCATTCTCAACAACTCGCCAGCTTTCTGAGCCGTACAGCAGAACTGACTTAACATTGCTGTTATACATTCTGATCTTGTTTTTTTTCCCATAGACACACACATATACAGACAAAGCTGCTAGAGTACTAGACAACTTAGATTATGTGTAGTAAATAATATGTCATATCTGTGTTTCTAGGATGCCCAGTTGCACCTGGACGATGCTGTCCGTGCTGCAGAGGACATGAAGGAGCAGGCAGCCATGGTGGACCGCAGAAACGGTCTGATGGTGGCTGAGATTGAGGAGCTGAGAGCGGCTCTTGAGCAGACAGAGAGAGGCCGCAAAGTGGCTGAGCAGGAGCTGGTGGACGCCAGTGAGAGAGTGGGACTGTTGCATTCCCAGGTGCTAACACACAGACACAGATAAAGCCAACGAACATTCATAATGGAAGCTATTTTTCAACTTATCATTGTTTAATCCTTCCAGAACACCAGCCTGTTGAACAGCAAGAAGAAGCTTGAGGGTGACCTGGTGCAGGTGCAAGGAGAGGTGGATGACACCGTCCAGGAGGCCAGGAATGCTGAGGAGAAGGCTAAGAAGGCCATCACTGATGTGAGTCTGGATAAGTTTAATCTGTATGCATCTTTCACCCTCATCACACTGTACTGTTTGCTAACCTATCTACTTTTACCAGCCATAACAGCTATGCTGACTTACCTAGCAGTACTTCTCCACCTCACCCAAGCTGTGTTCTGTGGTTGCAGGCAGCCATGATGGCTGAAGAGCTGAAGAAGGAGCAGGACACCAGCTCTCACCTTGAGAGGATGAAGAAGAATCTTGAGGTGACAGTCAAGGACCTTCAGCACCGTCTGGATGAGGCTGAGAACCTGGCCATGAAGGGTGGCAAGAAGCAGCTCCAGAAACTGGAGAGCAGGGTGAGTTAATAGCAGTGGTAGAATTACCTGAGTTGCCTTGAATGGGGTAAAACGTTTTTATGGCATGTAATTGATAAAATCTTCTCAATGAGCTCATGTTCTCCATGCAGGTGCGTGAGCTGGAGGGAGAGATTGATGCTGAACAGAGGAGAGGTGCAGACGCAATCAAGGGAGTCCGCAAGTACGAGCGCAGAGTCAAGGAGCTGACATACCAGGTAACAACTCACACTCCAATACACTCCTCATTATACAGACATCATTTATGTATGTGAACATAATACTGCATATATATTTTTGCATAAATGTGTGTGTGTATATTTATATATATATATATATATATATATATATATATATACACATATTTAGTTTACACATATTATAATTTCTTAATGTCCTATCTGCTTTAGACTGAGGAGGATAAGAAGAACATGGCCAGACTTCAGGACCTTGTGGACAAGCTGCAGCTTAAAGTGAAGGCCTACAAGAGACAGGCTGAGGAGGCTGTAAGTCACACACTAAAGAGTTCAACCTGCATTGCAGGTTTAACCTGAAATCACAATGTTTTAGAGTTCCATCGAAACCTTTAACTAGGGGCTCCATTCATGTCAAATACTTGAGCTTGATGGAGTTTGCCCTGTAAAGGAAAAAGTGCAGTAGTCACAAAAGTTTAAGTCCACCCTCAAATCAAGCCATTATCATTTAAAATGAAACATTAGGCATTTGACCTTACTACCAAGTAGAATAGAATGCAAATTCTCTAAGTTACACAACTTGATCGTCATTCTGCAACTACTGCATTTTGGGATGCTGATGTTTTCCTCTCAATATCTCCCAGGAGGAGCAAGCCAACGGCCACATGTCCAAGTTCAGGAAGGTTCAGCATGAGCTGGAGGAGGCTGAGGAGCGTGCTGACATCGCTGAGTCTCAGGTCAACAAGCTCAGAACCAAGAGCCGTGACTCTGGAAAGGTAAGGGTTCGTTTGCTGTTGGCTAAACTTGAACCATGTCCTACTGGAACCACTGCTTCAAATTATAGTTTACAAAAATGCATATTTTTTCTGGATCTTTTCTGCAAAAAGAAGCTGATAACTAATGCCCTCTTTTTTTTATTTCCTTCTCTCAGGCAAAGGAAGCTGAATAAACATGACAAGAGCCTGTCACACATTACTATGGCTGATAAAATATGAGTTTCATGGTGAATGTTTGAGAATTTTCTGAAATAAAGTAAGCAAGAATGCACCTAATGAATTTGTGGTTTTGTAACAAGAACAGCTCAGTAGTGTAAACAAAGAGGTTACTTAAATTCACTGAAGCTTCTTTATTGCTTCATGATGAAACACCTACTGTACAGCAACTAAAAGCATATCTTTAAAACTTTCAACTACAAACACAGAATACACCCCTGGAAGCAGTTGACCTAAAAATCACCAAAAGTTTTGCAATGACTGAAGGTGGATATCAACCAAGCCAACAGTCAGATGAAAACAGAATGCTTTCTAAACCGTCAAGCTGCTTCAGTTTGGTGGGGCTGCATTTTCGACTCTGGTCTGGAGTCATGAGGAGGTGATGCGAGCTCATGAGGGCCTACTCTGAGAAACATGGAGGTATTAGAGAAACTGTCTCCTAACATGTCAGGACGTTGGGAGGAAATTAGCCAATCAGCATATAGTGGAGTTTTCATGCAGGAGAAGGGGGAGCAGGCAGAAGTTCAAGACAATGAGAATAAAGATGGTACTGCTGCTGCATTTTAAACATACTGTATCTGGCCAACTTGTAGAATAATGATCAGCATTTTCATTGTTGATAGCCATGGCATTGAGAGGCTGTACTTAACATGGAGATTAAGCCTTTCCTTTTTGGTTATTAAGTTTATTAAGTATTAAGTTTTTGGTTATTGATTTTCACTATTATACAAAGCACTCATTAGACAGAGATTCAAAGGACAACACTGCATAAGAAAACAGCACAAAACAAAGAACAACAACTAGAAAGGGTGCTTGGAGAGCACAGGGCTCCGCCCATTAATGCATTTTGGTGGTGTAATCGAGTTGAAATGGTTAAACTCACTCAAATATAGCACACTTTGCACCATTGAAGAGTAAGCTTTTTGGTGGTGTACCTGATTGTGGTGTTTATGAGACATAATTGAACATACTTGTGTAATTCAATCATTTCAATCAGCATGATTGATAATAACAGAAGACATAAGTTACAAAACTATATACAGAAATTCCTCTGGGGTTTAAAAAGGACGGGCACTAGCCCAGTGTCCATGCCTCTGGGAGGGGAAGGAGGGCACTAGCCCAGTGTCCATGCCTCTGGGAGGGGAAGGAGGGCACTAGCCCAGTGTCCATGCCTCGGGGAGGGGTAGCAGGGGCGTCATGCAACCCAAAAAACCGAGGGGGCACGAGATAGTGAAGCACGCGCGCGCAGCGTTCGTGCGAGGCTTTATGCGTGTCATGCCGAAATTTGTCACTTGATGCAAGCAATAGTGCAATTCCTTGTGTTTCCACAAAACAAAACACAGAACGCAAGCTCTCGAGTCATGTTGGAGCTTGCGTTCACAACGAAGCTTGCATTGTTTACGCCGACTATGAATCAGGGGCCTCATTTATCATTGAGGTACGCCTTCTTTTACACGGTCTTTTTCGCGATTTCAGGCGTACGCCATTTCCCCCCCCCCACATTGCGATTTATCAAGCCGAAAGGGCGGAAATTTAGTCGCCTCTCTCCGCGCTTTTGTACACCTCTCAAGTTGTCGTACCGATTTACACGGTGTTCTACGCCCTTTTTGAACACAGGGGGAACTGGCGACGCAGGTGGTGCGTCGGTGAATTACTATGTTTGATGGAGAGAATAACGCCCGGCTCACACGCTTGCGTTTGATGCGTCAACATTGACGGATGGCGGAAGGCGTTTCTGCCGCACGCAACAACAACCAATCACATTGTCCAAAACTGCGCTCGCAACAGCCGAGTATATTCTCCGAACCTGCTAGCGCGAACTATTTTGAAAACCCACCCGGCTTTTCGTTTAGTGCTGTCATGGATGCTAATCTGGTCGAACGTGTGGCGATCGTTTATGCATTGTGGTTGAGTCAACGTGAACGTGGTGCCCGCAGGTATTGGGTACATCCTATCCTGAAAACAAACAATTCAAACAGCGATTGTCCTCCATCTTGGTATCGAAAAATGTGAAAATCCCGCCTTGCGATGACGTCTTTCTCCGTCAAGACATCTGATTGGTCGGCAGCTCCGGCAACGCATCTGAAAGTTGAAATTCTTTAACTTTCGACGCTAGCAACGCAGGCAACGCAACGCACCGGGACAACAACGGAACCAGAATGCCATTCGGCTGCGGCCATTGAAAGTGAATGGCATCCGTCAAAGTTGACGCATGAAACGCAAGCGTGTGAGTCCCCCGTAAGAGCGACAGTTCATGAACGCACAAACATGTAGGCTAATAGCCCAATTCAGCACAAACATATATCGCAATGCAAGATTAGACGTGTCCTCTAACCGGCTCATTCATGGTCCGATATGGATTTGTTCCCCAAACTGAACCTATGCGCTGTCCCAAACCTTTCCGCGCTATATGTCACACACTTAATGCAGGCACTCCATCAAACGCCAATAATTGACCAATTAGATTGTCAGTAATATGTGATCATGTGGACCTGTTTGCTGTTTGGTAAGCATACAAATGACAGTCCTCCTGTGCGTAATGCGAGCCTAAATGAATCCGGCGCTACTCGGCCTACTGGCCGAGATAGAACTCCAAAGAGGTGACGGCGATGGCGACTGCACCCACATAAGGGCACCATCAGTGAATGAATACGTCTATGTGAATCGCTAAAATGTGCACACTATAAATACCCAAATCATATGTGACATGCTCATCACAAGCGTAGTGGCACGGTGGCCTGGCTCCACGCATGACTCATTCATCCTGGCGCACAGCAGGGTAGGGGCTAGACTGGAGGCAGGCGCTGCGCGTGACGGCTGGCTCGTTGGTGTGTCCAAGATACATATTCTTTGTCTTATTTACTTTAATCTTTATTAGCATTTTCCATCCATACAACGACAATACAATAAAACATAAAAACTTATAATAACAGCTTATGGGTACTTCCATCCATGCAGCTTTTTTTTCTTACTCAAATATGACAATTTTAATATGAGGTGGTATCATCACACTTCCTTCTATAATCCATCCATTTTTCCCATCTCCCTTCAAACTTTCCTTCCTGCATCCTCAATGCATAAATAAATCTCATAAATCTCCTCCACAACACCCACCACTGCTCCTTGGTTGGGGGTTCCACCTTATACCAAGCCCTCATTATTGTCTTTTTACTAGCAACCAATAGTACTTTCACTAGGTATCTGTCCCCTCCTTGTACATCATTCTGTTATGTTTGCCAAGATGTATATTCAAAGCTGATAAGAATGAGAACCAGTCAAGACCCCACCACAAAATGAGGACCCAAGCCCTCAGCCCCCTCCCCGTCATGAGGTTTACCAGCGGGGCCAAAGGGCCCACACTGAGGTCATGCGCCAGCTATGAAGACACAAACAAGTAAGGTTCACATCTCTACCATTTTATTGTCTGTTGGTGGGTGACTGTGTGGTGTGTGAGTGCGTTTGTGAGTGAATGTGTGAGGTCCGTGAGTGTGGTAGTGAGTGACTGTGTGAGGTCCGTGAGTGTGGTAGTGAGTGACTGTGTGAGGTCCGTGAGTGTGGTAGTGAGTGACTGTGTGAGGTCCGTGAGTGTGGTAGTGAGTGACAGTGTGAGGTCCGTGACAGCATGTGTGAGGGAATGAAGTGCAGTGAGGATGTCCTGTTGGCTCTGGTGGTGTAGTGTGGTGACCTCCACCAACTGCTGAACAACTGCCCCACAACTGCCCCAATCCCTTCTGCCATTTCCCTCTGGGCCTCTAGGGTCATGAGCCTCCAGCACAGCGTCTGATAGGAAGCCCAGCCCTCAGGGACCCTTGAGGCAGGGACGCTGGCAGCCGGAGGTGGAGGCGTGGGCGGTGGAGACGGAGACGGAGGCGCTGGAGATGGCACTGGAGGTGGAGGCCGGTGCGCTGGAGGTGGAGGCACTGGAGGTCGTGGCACTGGATGTAGAGGCTGCAACCGGCGGGGGCACGACCGTCAGGTCAAGGACCACTGCAGACTCCCCCTCCTCTGAGTCCCACCCCACGTCAGAGTCTGGAGAAACAATTTCAGTCATTTTCTTTGAGTTTGTCTGTTAACTTGATTATGCATTAAACATTTTATTGTGTAGCCATATTCAATTGATATGTTTTTCTGTTGGCAGCCAAATAAATGCTTAAGTGTGATTTACCGGGTGATTTAGATGAGAGTCTTAATAATGTGGTCTAACATTATGAAGTGGTCATCTGTGTTATCGTTCCCTGTTTTTGGTCCTGAATCAATCATAGCCTACCACAGAATGTGTGGAATGTTTGCTTTCCTCACAGCCACATGATAGAGCATGTCCGTGTAGCCTACGCCACATACAGGATGCACGAATCGTACAGTAGGCTACCTAAACGAGCGATCAGAAAAATGTAGGCTCGTACAAATAGCTTACCTTCCGAAGATGATTTTCTTTCCTCGCGTGGACCTCACCAACAAGCACATGCACCTCCGTCTCCGAAAAGTTTCTCTTCTTTCCGCGTTTTTCCATAAACGTCTTTGTCTGTCCTAATGCTCCACGCTATATTATGTCGGTTCCTTCCGGGGTATCCACGTTGTGCCCTGTCATAGTTTTGACCATATATGGTTGAATTTGGGCGTGGAGAGGGCGGAACACGGGGCGCGTGCGCGTACGCTCTCTTCCCCGCCAGTCTCGGATTTCGGAGCGTACGACATTTTTGATAGATCCGAAAAGCGTGTAAATATTCTCGTCGTACGCTACATTTCGCATTTTCCGCGTTTTCGTCGTACGCCCTCTTTTACACCAGAATTTACACGCTCTTTGATAAATGAGGCCCCAGGCGTGCGCAGTGCGTGCGACATTTTAGTGTTTTTTTTTTGCATTTTTGCAGTTTAAAATCAGGACACAGCACACTACCAGTTGTCAATTAAACTAAGCGGTAGCGTTCTTTCAAGGACTTTCAAAATAAACATATGGGAAAACAAATCTACTTTTTTTTTACTCACTTGGCATTGGTCCGAATGATATAGCCTACTGTATACTGAGGTATGAAGTATATTGAATCTGATATACTGAATAGCCTAATATTTGGAGGACCTGTTCATCAGTTAAGGATAACCTTAATCTAAATGTATGCAAGCAGACCATGAAAACGTGTTTATCTGAGACGAGGCGAGGGGGGGGCTTCCAGGTCCAGTGTTAATTTGGAAGAAACCAAATCCACCGGGAAAGAGGGTGTTTGGCTTTTTGAAAGAGGCTATGGTGGCTTTTCGAGGTGGTCTATGACATAATTCAAATAATACATTCAGCTCAGTAGAGAAAATAATCATAGCTCCGCATTGGAAAATGTAATGGTAAACTAACAATAACGGAAATGTAAAAAAATAAAAATAAAAACCAAATCTGAGGGGGCACGTGCCCCCTCAAGTTCTATAGGCATGACGCCTCTGGCTTATAGCAGGGCTGCCAAGTTTGACCAAAAACTTGGAGTGAGATTTATCACCTTCCCCGTTAATTTTATTGTCGGGCGAGTTGTTGACGGTGGGGGGATGGATAATTTTGGGGGATTGAGCCAGTGCAAAGATGCCAGGGGTGATTTCCACACTCCCATCAGGATCCTGGCAGCACTGTTCTGGATGTACTGGAGCTTTTGTGGGAGGAAGAGGATGAGTACTTTTTCTTTCCTTTTTTTCTTGAGTTACTTATATTTATTTAGCTTTTTATGTATAAGACTTAAATTTATTTATTTTGATTTAATGTATATTTCTGTAATTCCACTGTTGCTTTAGGCAATATGAACATTTGTTCTTTCGTGCCAATAAAGCCCATTGAATTGAATTGAATTGAGAGAGAGGAGGAGGAGAGAGGAGGATGAGACAGAGAGAGAGAGAAGGAGGAGGAGAGAGGATGAGCCAGAGAGAGAGGAGGAGGAGAGGCCCGCCGGCCCGCCTCCTCCTCCTCTTTCTCTGGCTCCTCCTCCTTCCCTCACTCTCTCTGGCTCATCCTCCTCCTCCTCCTCTCTCTCTCTGGCTCATCCTCCTCCTCTCTCTGGCTCATCCTCCTCCTCCTCTCTCTCTGGCTCATCCTCCTCCTCCTCTCTCTCACTGGCTCATCCTCCTCCTCTCTCTGGTGTGAGTGGAGGAGGAGGAGCCAGAGAGAGGAGGAGGAAGAATTGCCCTGAATTCTGCACCTTTGGTCGTGAGGCGGGTTCGATCCACCCGATCCCCCCCTGGCTATGGGCCTGTAGTATGTAGGGGTTGGTCATTTCTCCGCGTGAGAATTGTTATGTGTGGCGTGAGAGCGTGAGAAGAGGCTGAAATGAGTGTGTCTCACGCTCAATGCGTGAGACTTGGCAGCCCTGCTTATAGTCTACTTCTCCACCTCGAGCTTCACCTTTTCCATCTTAATAGCCTGTTTTCTCTCTAGTTCCTCTTGTACATAACATTGTCTACTCCAACCTGAAACTATTAAAAACTATAGCCTACATTTGCTTTATTTAAGCATCCCTTGCCAGTCTCATGGGATTGCAGCTGAAAGAATAAGATGTACGTCTATAGCCTAGATATAGGCTACAATTGCTTTACACGCCCTAAGAATAGGAATAGCCCATTGATCTAGCCTACTCCTGTTCATGAGGAAAATAATAAAACTTAGCCAGTCGGCAGTATTTTTCCAGCTTTCTTTCCTGCCTTTGGCAATAGCAACTGTGTTGCGTCTATAGGCTAGTTCATATTTCTATAATATTGCTCCTCTTCTGTAAAATGCGGTGGACTGAACTTGGTTATGCATATTGTTTGCCTTGTACATGGCCATGTCCGAATACTCATACTAAGGTCATATTGGTCATTTCGTGCAAATACCTCCCCTTTTACCTTGAACGCGCTCATAGCTAGATTGGACCAGCTGGGTAGACTTAACGAGTTGATAGCCACCGCCATGGTACAGTTTATCTGTGATTGCAGTTGTTTGGTTTACTCAAGTGAGCTAGCTTCATAGTACAGGGCCCTGGTCTAGTTGACTGTTTTACAACTTGGAGACACCCAGTGGCAGTGGTCACTCTAGCCCTATAAGTGCCCGCCACCCCCGCAAATACGCTCCCATTTCATTGGTGCTTTGGACATTGGTGTTGAGATACAGTACAGGTATTTGGCCTGGAACATAACCCCTGGAAGAGTCAATCCTTGCCTTGGCCTTTTATAGTCATTAAAAGTGAGGCCAAGAAGGGTGCTATTTCAAATCCCAAATTAGATGTTAGCACTGCTGAATGAATAAATCATTTTTTGTGTAGTAGGCTGTTTTGCAACTAAGACATACTCAGTGGTGGCCATTTAGTCCTATAAATCACCCCCACCCCCACAGATACCCCCACAATTCAGGCATTGCTGCTGGGATATTTGGCCTGGAACATAAACCCTGGAAGATTTTTGGTCTTGGCTTCGATTTATGGGGAAGGTCATTAAATTGAGCAATTATCGTGGAGAAACAGAACATGTTGTAACCCTGTTAGGTGGCAACCAGTAGAAATGTGACACCGTTAACTATGGCATCTTTAATTTGTTGTCTCTAAGTAATAGCTGACCAGCAAGCCAGGATTGATGTTGTCAGGCCTAAGCCATTACTTAAGTAGTAAAATGACCCAATACATTATATTGTGATACGAATTATGTCTTACAATCCGCACTCTTGAATGGAACAAGTGAATCAACATACACAAAACTACTGTGGATAGGACAATTAATACGTAAATAGCAACTCACTGTAGCACACTGACACTGATTCTTGAGCAAGTATTCTTTCTATAGTATGTCTGGATCTTAAAACAACAAACAACATGAAGCCCAAAATCCAGAGTTGGGGAAAGAGCCACACTGCTGCTTTACCTAGTTAGGTTTGAGTTAACTCTGTTTACTATAATATCATTCAAAACGTATTTTTTGTTATTTTAGGGTTGAACTCCACTTTGGATTTGAAATTGTACACACTATGGGGCTATTAACCTGCAGACTATGGGGTAAACACGATGTGTAATCTCAGAGCGGATGTTTAAATTGATAGTGCGGTCAGTGAAATAGTTCTGTCTCAAATGTCACTGTTGTTTCAACATTTTGGTTTGCAAATAGCCTACATTTCACATGAGAGTATACTGAGACCAAGTAAGATGAAACCATGAGTTTCCCATCTCGGAAAAAGCTACACATCCATTGTAATGAAATTTGGTCCAGATGAAAATGTCTTTCTAGCTCAATACTTAAGTGAAATGATGGTCTCTGTATCAGGTTCATGTTAGACATAGCCTACTGCAACTAGGGCTAAATTTCCAAAATAGCCTACTTATCTTTCAACATTCAGAATCATGCTGTTTATGTCCCTGGTTTCAATGTCATTAAAGACGATGTAACCTTTGGAAACGTGTTCAAGCCATAACATAATCTCTGCCATGTCTAATAGATACTGTTGGTGTTGTTGGTATTTCCGAGCAAAGTTGCATATCATCACTTTAATAGATTTATCCATCAATATTTTGTAGTTATAGCACCACCAGATCAGCGTTGTGAGACCATCCTGATCACATGAGCTCACTATCTGTTCCATCTGGCACGCTGGTTACCACCATAGGCCATAGGATTACTCACCTTGGGTAGACATGAGTTGATGAGTTTCATTATTATAGGATATGCTGTCTCTGATTTATAATCATTTATGTGATAGGCCACCCCCATTTAAAAGTTATTTGGTTAATAGTGGTCATGTTTGAGATACATAGTCTTTATATGTTTTTGAAGAACACAGTCTGTAGGTTTTGTGCAGATTGGTCCAAAGATTTAGTAGGAAATGTTTAATATGTGCTTTTCAAAAAATTCAAATGGCAGAAAATCTATCATGGTGGACCATGATGGTGATTCTAAGTCAAATGGTCTGGTAGTCACGGACTTTCACAAAGTTTCATCAAATTTAATGTTTTTGACCATTTATAAGCATCACCATGTAGTAAATTGGCAAACTGTGTCAGGTGAGGTCTGGCCTATCTGAATAGAGACAAAACAAAAAATGTGTCACTGTTCCTGTTTTTCACTTGCTAGTCCTCCAGGTCTTCCTCTTATTTGTGAGTTATTTTATCAAATACATTAATACATGCTAGTGTTTACTTTATCAGAATTGCTGAATGCAGAAATGCTTGAGGAGAAATTGCCATAATAAGGGAAATAATCTATTTCCATATTGATCTTTAAATATTGTTTGAAAAAAAGACTTTGTCTTGTTAGTAAACGTTTTCCACAGTTAGTCTATTTATAGGACCATACAAATTAATTTGTGAAATGATCAGAATTGTCAAATTGTGTACATAAAAGATAATATTAACACATGAAAGCACTGTGGAACACTGTTGCAATTTCTATCATCAAAGAAAATATAGAGAGCCAGAGAGCGGAAAGGAGGGAGGGAGGGAGAAGGAGGGAGGGGGTCAAAGTCAGACCTTATAGGCAATAGACTCACTTCCACTTCCTTGAGGAGAGTGGTCCACAATTAGCTCCTGCTTGCTTGGCACTCTGCAGCAGATATAAGGAGATCCAGAGACCAGCATCCATGGACAGATACTGTAGCTTCAACCTCTGTGGTAAGACCCTCTAACTCTTTGCACTCTTCATTCACAGTGTTATTATTGGTATCTTGACTTATCGTATATCTCTTAATCTTATTAACACTTAATATATGTGCACTAAATTTGTTAGCTGAATTTTGTATACTTTGTTATGTCCTAGTACACAGAGATATCACATGTGTATACTATACATAAAACACATACAATGCATGTTAACTAAATTACCTCTTGGGATCATAACGCTCATACCTATATCTGGTAATACTTCAATAATATTCTTGATTATTTAAGAGATCCAATCAGACTCAAGAGTACCCCATGAGGTGAACTCTTAAACACATCTGGTTTCACAGACATGGTTTAAGCCTTGTTCCAGACTAAAATGAGTGTTTGAGCAGTCTTAATTCAGTGACTTGTGCAGATTTACAGTATCTTAAGATGGTAAAAGATGTATGCTGTTCTAGATCAAACAAAGCCGACTGAAGGATTAGAGTTACTCTCGGACTAAATTGAAGCTTAAATTAATCATTCATTGAGGCAAGGTCTACTCCTGGCTTAATCTATGCCCTGTCTGTGAAAACTTTGTCTCATTTGAATTATGTATGTAATTTAAGTTTTCATTTTTGGGTTAAATTGTGTGTTTACTCACAACATCCAAATCTTTTCCAGTGTCCACTAAGGTATTGTTTCATCTGGGAGGGGAAGA